>NC_060256.1:73768140-74393140 GCF_921293095.1 Ischnura elegans
TGACATAAGTATACGTCGGTATTAAATATATTGAATAGCTAATCCTGTATAAACTAACACAGTATTCCTGACAAATATTTCTTGGGTTTGCATCCAGGTTGCAAGCCCTGGATGCAAACCCGAGAAATATTTGTCAGAAGTATTCACCAGGAAAAACTTAAATCGTTTATTAACACAGTATTCTTCATTCTATTCGTTGAAGGAAACTCTCTTCATTACAAAAACCATTAGCGTATAATTCAGTACGGAACGTCTTCTTTTCCTTCAATGGAAAATATTTCTGGCAGTAGATACTCGAGCCAACAAAAGGGAATCAAATTATTCCTTTTGTTAGTTTTTTCGATGAGTCATTAAGCAGTCCGTGTTATCTGTGGGGATATACCGACGTGAGCTATCCTGTTCATGTATTGTGTAGTGCGCAAGATTCTTTCAGGGTGCAAATGAAGGATGTAATGAGACACTCATGTTTTGCATCACTAACCGGGGATATGGTTCTCGTTGTGCATCATTGGCGTAATTCCTGCGGGTCCGACATTTAAAATAACAAAAATATTCAGAATACATGTACTGAGTACACTTCGTATGGATGGCATTATTACTAAATAGCGTAAACGTTTTTTAATAAAGCATAAAACATCTAAAAATGTTAGGGTGATTTTTAGGATTGACAAGACATAGTAAAAAATTTTTATCGTTAGGTACTATTACTAGGTTTTGGTATTAAATTAAAACTTCTAATACCTGGAGCAAAACGTAGAATTGAATTGAATTGAAAATTACAGCATATAGGGAATGAGGGGCAAGAGTATGCATCTAACTAACAACTCTAAGAATAATGCATTCAGTTTCAAACTATAATTTTTTACGCAATTTTTTCACTATTACGTGTACTGCAATAACTATCTTCCATTGTTGCAGAAATAATTAAGAACTGCTGTTATTCATCAAAATGTAGGAGAAAAATAAATAGGAGACTTGCCCCTCCCGTGTGGCAAGAGTTATCCCCTTATAGGGCAAGAATTCTAATCAGAGTTTTCCCATATAAACTTTTTCTTTCCAGAACATGCGGTACAAGGTTCTTTCCTCCATGTATTACATTATTAACACATTACTCAATCAACAATTGGTAGATCTGAGTACAATTTTCCACAACCTCTATTGTCATAATCAGTTTTCCGGTGACGTGAATGCCTTATTTGCCATCCACAAATCACCGCTTACTGCTGCAACATTTTACTTTGTTTTAAGATATCTTCATGCTTAGTTTCTGGGTGTTGGGGGAGCTCCTAAGAATCTCAGATCGCTTGGAGTTTACGCCGCTTTTGCGCTTAGGATGCTTTTTGATATGGACTTATGCTCTAAAGACTGACATATGCCTCCCGATGCGTGTGAAGCAAAATATTCAAAGAGGTGGAAGGTTGAAGATGATTGAATGGACGTGATATGGTAAATGAGTTAATGGAGGAATATTTGAGGGTAAAAAAGCTTCGCCTACTGTGTTCATTTTCGCTCCCAGAGGTTGCTCTTTTTCCATTTCATCTACTCATTGATTCGGATTCAACCTGTCTGTAGCCAATGAAGGTAGGAAATCAACCTCACTAAACACGCATGAACCAAGTGAGTAAATACTGCAAGTGTATAACCACTTTGTTGCATTAGCGACTATTGCTGCTTTCTAATAGGCTCTCCCAAATAACATTTCTCCTTGGAACTGGATGATTCCTTTTCAGTGGTTAGACATCATTCATTTTTCACACTCTGATATGTAAAAATATTTCAGAGGGCCAAAAATTGTTTTATCTGTAGGCTGAGCTTTGAAGAAGCTACGAGAAGGTAAATAAATTACATAGATAAAGTGAGTATTCTAATGTAGGAAGGGAAGTATTCTAATGTTGGAGGTATAGTTGTCTAAAATGAGCAAGACTGGATCATCAGCAGAGAGCTTTCTATTTTCCTTAATAATTTTCCAGCCAGTCAATATAATCGTTTGAATTGATGAATCCATGATCCCTCCATAGCAAAATAGTTCCTGGAGATGTTTCTTCTGCAAGATTATTTTTCAAACGCTTTCTCGGAAAATAAGGGATTGGGCAATGCACACTTATGCTTGCACACGAGTGGTTTGGACGACAACAGGCAGTATGATGTATATCTACGAATAAAACGTACATAACATTCTGGCATTCTGTTAAATAAATTAATATTATAAGTTCGTTCGATTGTATTAGACTCAACTATTTGGAAATTAATACTCGGAAATGGAAACGGACAAAATAAATTAGTGTAAATCAGCGAAGTCTGCTTTTCATTTTCTAATATTATTGGATTTCCCGATCATTACATGACATATTTGCTATTTCATGTACCGCCTTAAGACGTTTACTCAGAGGTGGTTCATCAATTTCTAGACTGGCTGAAATAGAATGAAGGGCTTCTCCTCATTGTGGCTACCTCCAAAAGTTGTTATCCTAATACTTTCCAAACGGTTTTTCTCTTCCGATTCCGTATTTTCTTTCAATAAAGTTATCAACAGAGCACAACATTTATGGTAGACACTATGAGATCACAGAACAAACAATTTTTCGCAGGGGAGTTGGAGTTCTCATGCGCAGTGCGCACTCTTACCCCAGCGGCACTAGCTACACCTAATATGCCATAACCCAGCCATATGGTGAGCTGCAAACCAGCTATCTGCATGAATTTTCGATGCATATAATGGGACCTTAGAAAAACGTAGTATTTAAATAAACGCCCAAAGTGCAGATAAAAGTTATGTGGTCCTAAAAATTAGATAAACATTGCGTAAAAAGGAAAAATAAGAAAAACAAATTACCACAAGTAGCATCATCCCGGTGTTTAGACAAATATTTCGGAAAAGGAATCTTGCCCCATTTGGAGTCTTGCCCCTAACTACCATTCCTAAAGAATTAAGCTACACCACCTATGTATTGAATCCTGATCTGCCAAGATATATAAATTTATCGCCGATATTATTTTTAATAAGGTTGATTGATACCGATGGCTTCTTATGATTTATTGTTAATTTTTTTACGCGTTTAATGCTTGAGAAAACCTTTACACGTAATGCCCAATTCGATAGTCTAGCTTAAATACTTGTAGCGAACTTTATTCTAAGCTTCAACATCACATTATCATGACATAGATTTTTTATATGTAAAAATGGAAAAATTTCTAATACAAAATGTGTGGCTAACGTCAAAATGGTATACATTAGTAAATACCCGATGTATCTAGATGGCCTGTATCTCATTAAAATTTCCTATGAAAATTTAATGCCTATTAGATATTTAAAAGTGGAAGTAAATGAGGAAAGAGAGAAAATTATGTTTTTGGTGTTTTTTATGGGAACGATGACATATATTCTAATTATATGATTGAAAGACAAATGAGGGAGGTACTTTATAATTGAGATGAAACTCCTTCGAATAGCGTTAACGCTATGAATTGTTTTTATACGTAAATTTGTACTACGGTGAGGTGACTAAGCGGGTAGTACATGGGATTTAATTCGCAGAAATTATAGAAGTAGAATAAATACAATGTATTTAATTTCGTTGTTCTAGAGAGCAATAACAATTGTGATCAGAAAAAAATTGAAAATGAAATTGTATTTAATGATTAATACTCAAAAGAATGACCGTAAGTAAACGTGAATTGGATTGCGACGCATTTATACGAATTCTTCTGTTATTAGAATTAAACAAGACAGTAGGTTTATTACCCCGAAAAAAGGACTGTTCAATAGAACGAGTAGATTTGGTATGTAGTGCTACAAGAATCTTATGCAAGTGCTTATCCTCCCAATATGTATTACATTGGTTAATTAAGAACCTCAGATGCTTGTAGCGCACAATATTTATTCTCAAAAGACCGAGTAGATTGGCGGTAAATATATATTTTCTATTCCATCCAACTCGGAGACAAAAAAATTTTATATAATGTTATGGATATATGGATATGGTATATATGAAATAATACATGGAGAGAAGCAAAGATGTTGTGCAATTTAGTGTGGCAAGATCTTAGCGCATATCCGCATAGTATCGTACTTTCTCATAAGAAATTCGAAATCTATTATTTTGAAATATGAATGTTGCCCTGAAGTGACTGAATTTGGGAATTCTTTCTCATACACAATCTATATTATGGTTTGCATGGAGGAAAATTATAATCTTGCATAAGTAAATTTTGGTCAGGTAATTAAGAGGGCATGAAAAAATTAAATAACCACTTTGCAGTTTCTAATACATACCTGCATACTCTTTCACTCCCTTCCTTTTCTTAGTGGTATAATGATATTCTATATCTAAGGTACAAGTATTAGGGTATGGAATTTCCAATATTACTTGAGCATTTTCCTTATAAGCATTGTGGATCTCCTTGTGTTGGAAATACTAGTGCGAGAAGTCCGTTTGTTTTCCTTCTCATCATAGGAAAATATTTACTGATCGTGTAACATACAAAACTTCCAATACCTTATTCCATTTTTCATATAAAATTTTCGATTCCTCTTTACATCAGAAAAGTGGAAATGTAATCTTTCAAAAGTGGACATGAGTTCCTTAATTTATTACTATCCAGTCACACGTAAGCAATTCCTAAAAGTACTGCGCTGAATCACACCTCATCATGAACTGTTTTTCTTTATCATAAGGTTCGTATAATTCATCTAGCATCTCTGTACCTAATTTTGTAACTCCACTGTCAAATAATTTTTTTTCCAGTGCAGTCTTTTTCTGTTTTAAATCGTCATAATTTTTTTATTGGTGCTGTCTCCTCAATACGTTCTGATTTTACGTTTTTTACTCAGATTATTTCTGTTAAATAATGGGTGTTTGAGAACTCCCCGTTTTTTAAAGAAATGTGACTAGAAATGTGAAGGCGACCTGTTCTTTCACAAAGTTTTCTTACTCATGATACGAGGATCCAAAGCTAAAAGTGTGTTCATTTTGAGCATACTTCAAGACTTTTATGCAAGGTATAGTGATATAACCTAGTCATCGTCAGAAATGAATTAATGATAAAGGGACACAAATGGTAATTTTCACTCTTTTAATTCACAACTCAACAGCTGACCATGGTTTCAACACATTGTGCCATTTTCATTTTGTATCACCTTGAAATGACACAATAAGTTTAAACCATGGCCAGTTATTGAGCTTTGAGTTAAAAGTGTGGAAATAACTATTTGTGTTATTTTATCATGAATATATCGAACTTTCACAATATCGAACCTGGAACGATTTTATAAGCAATGTATTCCTTTACTTCATTCGCTTCACTACATAGTCTTTCCATCCTTTTGCTTGTTCCATATCATTTTGTTTGCCTCATGTAAGTCTTCTATTCATTCCTTTTTGTTCATCACCCGGAGTACTAGAGCTTAACATGCTAAATATGTAATATTTTGAAGACTGTCGTGAGTACATGCAGTGCCTCGAGAAATGATTCCCTTGCACCAGGAATCGAACCAAATACCAATGGCTTTCCGAGCCAAGGCGCAGACTACTATGCTATCCAGGTTCATGTCAGCATATGGTACCGTGAGCCTCACTACAATTGCCATATAAATTTAGGGCCCTGTATAGCGTAGAGGTCTTCACAGTGGCCCGGAAAGCCAATGGTCTTGGCTCCATTCCCTGTACAGGATAATATTTTTTCATGGCAACTTATGTATAAGCTATTTATGCTCTCAACTATACTAATGAAATTCAGCAAGTTATGAAATACAGGGTTTCTCACAGAGTCAGATCTTCTGCTGACAATAGAAACAGGTGGTGCGACAACAGAATATCCGGGATACTTGATAATAAGTCATATAATAGGGTGGTTTCCTATTACTTTTTTATTGCCTGAATAGAAAGATTATTACCCCTGGAGTACGTATTTCACGCTTTTAGATTTTTTAATGACAATATCTATTTTTCGCGATTAAATGAAAAGTGAAAATTTTCAAGCGCGCAAAAACGCGACGGCTGAAGTATGAATGCTGGGAAAACCTCGTGTGACGTCGATCTGGTTCCCGCTGCCGCAAAGTGAGGTGACTTTGGGGCGAGCCTTTGGGCGCTGATACGATGCAGGATGCTTGCAGGTAGCACAGTACCCTGCTAGCAGGTGACGCTTGGCTTAAATAAGGATTATTAATACCTTATCAAACGAAGAAAACTTTCCGACCTTAGGCAGTTTTAATAGGTGATTATGAAGACATGATTCCCTGAGCTCTGTGCCTCATACATGCATTGGTAATCTCAGACGATGTAAAACTCTTATCCACTCGTATAGAAACTAGGTCCCTGTGACGTCACGTGGAGTGACATCGCATGGGCGCCAATCTGGACTTTTTCAAATGCGGTTAAAATTTACCATTGCCATTCGTCTATACTGGGATTTCTAAAACCAAATAATTTATATATTATGAATACAATAATGGTGGGTAACGAATCGCAATCAATGCCTTTTGTTTTCATTGATGAAGGAAACTACCCTATTTCTGTTAGTAAGCCGTATAATTCCCGAAATTAGTTCGCCGTAAAAGACGAAATTCCACACCATACTTTCGTGATTTCTCTTAGGTTCATTAGTTGCTTTATGACCTTGTCAACGTTTACAGGCTCTTCTCAAAGTAAAGAACTGCTGTCCTCATATGCCTCTCTATCGCACCTTTCGTGTCGTTCCTTATTTTTTATTAGGTAAGGCCAAATTTAAACTTTCTTTTTCTTTACTTAAAATTTGAATTACTTACTTCTGATATATCGACCTAAATTGAGTGCGCCATTCCATAGCTTGTATATATTTAACCACGGTGTATCTTAATGCGATTTAACAAACATTTTGAGGGGCTCTGACAATCAAATTCTAGCTTTTACCTTGCCCGGCAACCCCTCAGATGTTATTTTAATTTACCGAGTGTATTAAATGATCACGAGGTTCTTTTCTGATATTCCTTTTCTATATTTGACTTGTTCATTACGAATTGATTTTCTGTGATATTTACAGTATCTGGAAATTCTCTACCGCAGAATTTATTTTGATAGCTACAAGCCAGTGATTTCGGTAGCGCTCATAAGAGGGCAGTGGTAGCAGGTGGATAGAATGTATATATGCGTATGTGGATCCGAAATTTCATTTTTAGCAGTCATGTTTCCTTTCAAACCCTCCTATAAATTTGTTCGACATAAACTGAGTTATTGCCCAGTATTGCTCAATCCCAAGATAAGTTTTACTTAGATATTGACTTCAGTGCCTTTCTTAGCTAGCTAACTTCTTTTATATGGCATCGTGTATTACCTGTCCTATGTATCTCATCCGTGAATATTCACTCCCATTTTTTCCTCTACTTATCCATCGACATTTTTCTTCATTGAACTATAAATCCATTTTAAATCAATTGTAAAAATATCTCGGCAAAAAAAAATCTGCCTGAAGAAGTTCAAAACTGCGATGTTAACGTCTTTGTGTGTTCTGATCATCACGCTAATGGTTTTAAGTCACGTGAGAGAATAAATTTATTTTAAGTAGGAATCCGAAGTCTCCTTCTCTTTAGTTACTCAGGCCAATTTCTCTTCTCTATGCCAATCAGACTGTTGTTGATAAGGGGGCTATTTTTTTAACCTCTGATCACTCAGCAAAAACACTATGGATGCGACAGGCGAGTTTTGCGCGGTTAGAGTAACTGCACGTCCTCCAAACCACAATCTCAAGTAATTTCTGGCCGTAAGTTATTAGTTTAAGATTAGTAGCAATGTCATTGATTACCCTACCTCCTATGACGTGTGCCCAGTGTGCACTGAAGAGCGACTACCAGAAAACTCGCCGAATGGCTTCAGCATTGACATGTCTTGACCTTCATGCTGACAAAAGAAATTGTTTAATGACCTGTAGCTAGAGTGTGAAAAAGTGCGATACATTACGTCCATTTCCATCCAAAACAAAAGTAGGGACATCCTGGCTTCTGGAAGTGTTCTGACCCATGACTACGCTCCTCTTCTCAGCGCTGATGTAGCCCTACTGCTCCTTGAGCAATTTTAATGGGAAACTTTCGATCACCCGCCGTGTCATGTCAATCTAGTGCCATGGGACTTCCATATCTACGCTGAAATGAAGATGTGGCTAGGAGAGAGGCGTTTTCATACGGGCGACGAGCTTCAGGACAAAGGCAAAATTCAATGATGGTCATTGGCGGCAACATTTTATGAAGACGGTATAGTAAAGCTTGTTCACAGGCACGTCCAATTCCTCAACCGCCGAGGTGATAATGTCATGAGGACACTACAAGCTAGCTTAATATTTCGTAATGAAGTAATTGTCAAACAATCACTGCATCTTGTGTTCAATACCCATTGGACGTTGAAAAAAACGCCCTCGTATTTATCTACATTTGTTATTTAGGCATTCATTAAATAAGACCATGTACACGGTGGCTAACTGAGTATTTAAATATTATAAATATAAGATGTCCAAATTAACGTTCGCACTTATGGTCGGGAATGTATTGTAAATTTATATGGAAGGCGGTAATTTACTGTACTTAGATGCATGTCTCCCTCTTGTCAGCAACCATGGACTTCTAACGTTGGTTTCACTTCGTTGAGCATACGAGATCTGCTATTTAGTAACGTACACTCAATGTATCCAAAACTGTAATATCTATTCTACTTTATGAATATCATTCGATCGAGTAAATTTACTGCGATCATGTTTAGTGTCCGTTTTATTGTGTTGCTTTTGCTGTTTAGATATGTAGTAGGCTATTTCGTTATCATCAAGAAAGGTAGAAAAAAGACGCAAGCCCTCTCGTGAGAACGGTTTTAGTCGTTCGTACCGAAAGGCTTTCATCTTTGCTGGTACTGCTGTAAAAATATTTACATCAATGGAGCCGCAACAGAAAATGACTACAAAATTCATATTATTTCAGGTTGTTTGGTTTAGTTTTTATAAAATGAAATAATGTCCAACGAATTATTTGCACCTTTCTTACGTGATTGCGGCAACAGCATACTACCAGTGAATACTTGGTTCAATAATGATGAATGGAGGAAAATAGCAAATTTATTTACGCTGTCTAAAATTGGGGGAAAAAATGATGCCTGGAAGGAGGAAACCTTAAGCGCACTGGAAAGTAAACGAAATGCTTCCTGTTGCCTTGCGAAATTCACTAATAAATGTTCATTTCTTCATTATGGTATACAATTGCTTGCTCTCATGCATTTGATTGATTATCATGGCAAGGAGACGAACACAAGGAATTACTGTTTGCGCTTTTATTTTTTGAACAATACATTGTAATATTCTCCGTCTTGGAACTATGTTATATTATATACGTACATTTACTAAATAAGTGTGATCATAGTGCCTGATTCCCACCCTAATGCCAAGAAATATATAAGGAGAGTGACATCCGTTTTTGCTCAGATATAATGCGAATTACTGACGTTGGTCTACTGCTAAAGCTTCCTTCTAACAGAGGCATCGGCATCTACTACTCAGCGTAGTGTAAGCGGTGATAAAATAGAATATAGCAGCATAGTTTTTCAAATGTTTTCAATTATCCCGGATTTCAAGACGCCCACAGATATATGACAGTAAATATATATTTGTCATTCCTCCTTTGAATACTTCGTATTTCTTTCGCACCGAAAAGTTTTCTCTTCATTTGTTTAATTTTTGGATATCTATATTTTCCTGTCATTGTTAACATGTGTTATCGCTTGTTTAATTTGATAACTCTGTTCCCTGGATACTCATTTCACTACAAATAAAATGATGAAAATGATTGCCTAAGGAACGGTGAAATGTTTCATGCAGCATTAGTTAGCTAAGTATTTCATTAAGTATAAATTCAGAATATTTTCTCCTGATGAGAATGATAATATTTTTCTTGTTGAAAATTAATTTCTGTGTGGCAATAGGATTGATGCTGATCCAAAGAGAGATGCTTCACTACAGCTGTAACGGTTTTTCCTCAGTCAAATTACTCGTTTCAAGTGTAACAAATCATTTTTTGTATCATATTCTGGTTAAAAATAGGAAAAGTTAATTTTTGCTTGATATGTTCACATTCACCGTTGAGGAAAATATTTGAGTGAAATTTTACGTATAACAGACGAAGGAAAATTTTCGCAAGGATAATTTCTATACACCCAGAATATTTCAAGATGTTGGCTTGTGTATCGTACAAGTAATGCATCACTACAAAACAACAGGTCATTTGGTGTAATATGTATTCTCAATATAAATGTAACATTACTGAATTGAAACCTTTTTCGTTGCGGTAACTACAACTAAAATATTCTCCATTTGAAGTCAAATTTATCATGATTAA
Source organism: Ischnura elegans (assembly GCF_921293095.1). Lineage (NCBI taxonomy): Eukaryota > Metazoa > Arthropoda > Insecta > Odonata > Coenagrionidae > Ischnura > Ischnura elegans. The sequence goes on from NC_060256.1 coordinate 73,778,483, forward strand.
AAATTTATCCCCTTAACCTCCACTTAAAAAAGTATTGTGCCATGTCCTAAACTAACTGAAATTTATTTTCATTCCATCATAGTTCTCTCGTAATTGCAGTGCCTTAAATGTCCCTTCAGTCCTTCTCAGGCATGATGCTCCACAGTCCCCCCTTCCTTCTTTTATCCTACACCTTCTTGATTCTTAGCCTACTCGTCTATTTAAAACCACCCACCAGAAAAAATTCCCCTCGGCTGGGAGTCGAACTACTTATCTTATAATTTATAATAAGTATTGATAAATATGAGTCACCGAGGCTATTTATATCAGCCTTTATATAGATATTCAACATTTATGTAAGTGCGGCGTTTATTATAATACTCTTTGATCCAAATAGTTGTCAGATAGGGTTACACTTGCCATTTATATCAATGGTATCTACGTGCAACGTAGAAAGAGTGGGATTGAGCCGATTGGATTCCGTTACTCACATACAATATAAAAGCCTGATTCGTCTTGTTAATTCTATTGAAACTACCGTATTGCCTTTGCCAATTGCGGTATACTTTGATATCTTTATTGAATGTAATTTTCTTCTTGTTCAAATATTCTCCACTAAGGTGTTCACATTTCAATCTTAAATTTTTAGATTTTTTAAAAGTTGAAGTGATGCGCTTAGTGCTATTTTTTGATTTTATCCTGCATATTAAAAATGAAGTGGATGTAAAGTAGTTTTTATTGAGGTGAATTATATCACCTCAAAACCCATGCGAAATACGCATTTTCTCTGCGAGTAATTAGGACTGAAAAACCCTACTACTGAATCCATACAACCTAATGTTAATAAAACATAATTTGAATGAACTTTCGAAACGGAGTAGCATTTGTTTCCAGAGTGCCACGTTTTTAAGTAATTTCTGAAGATTGCAAGGTTCATGGTCAGAATACAATTTTTGTCTGGTTGTATGCTAAATATTTATGTTATACCTTCCATATTTCCGAACCCTAGGTAGCTCTCTTTTGAGGTAGACATTCTAACTTTCATGTTATATCTTGGCCACGCAGGCTTTAGAGAAATATCTTTTTCGTAATGGCAACATTGATAGAAAGAGTCATTTTATGCTTTCTTAGGCAATGTTTTACGCTGCGCAGATCTATCTCATGCTCAAGAAGTTTTGAGATACAATTCATTTTTTAAGCTTCTCTACATATTACGCCACTAAAAGATCAAATGTAATCGTAGTTTCAGCCTGCTCAGTGCAAAATGTGGGTAAAAATCAGACATTTGATATATCAGTCGTAATTGGTAACTAATTCAAGGTCTTACAATCTTATTAGTTTATCATTCAATCTTGTTGCTGCATCCAGACTCATTGAAGTCATCATTAGCCCTATGTATTACACTATGTTACCATGCTCTGTTACGAATAAATTTTTGTTTATTTTAGGCAAAACTATAGACGTCGTGCTGCTGCATGCAAACATTGGTTACCCTGGATAAAAATGAGAAATCAAAATCAAATAAATTTATAAAAATCCTAAAGTAATACAATTTTAAATTCCAAAGTTGATTTTCACAAGGCCTTTGTTAGATTTTTGAGACAGAACAATTGCACTGCATTATTTATTCTTATTGCAGTATGACATTTGCCTGCGTACCTGGAGTGCATGTGAATGATGTGCATGCATTGCCTTAGGTGATGTAGGAGACACATCAAGGGAGAATCCGCGTTGAGTTAAGAGATCGCGTTTTCTTTGTGATAATGGATGTCAGCAGTAGGCATGCTACGTTTAATTTTTTAATTCTCAGTAATATGAAGTCATTATTCTGTAAAAACGTAAATCCTTATGACACTGGAGCAGGAGAAGTATTGGCAGTAACTGAAATTAAGCTTTTAATAAATCTTTGCTTTGGTTGAATTCTTAGTGGCAGTTTTGCCTCTCAACATGAAAAAAATACAGTGGAAAAATCGCAGCCGAAGAAGTAGGTATTTGTTAATGATAAGTAAGCATTATATATTCTTCATCGATTTTGATGCACGCAGTCTAAAACCGATTACAACCCATAAAAATTTGGCAGTAACTGATTTTTGATGAGAAACAGTTTAGTTCGGTGGCCGTGAGGTTAAGTACTGAATAATTCTATGAAACCGTTAGATCAGGTGAATAGAGAATGATTACGAAGTGGTCTAAAAATTTCAAAGGAGATTTTATTTGAATAAGCAATACATCGCCAATTCCTATGATCTTAGAATTTCAATCGACCAGGTATTGCTCAGCTGTCATAGTGAAATGACGCAACATTAATCTCTCCTTGACAAATATTAATGATCCTCTATAACAAATGTCCCCTCGGCTTAGAGCGCGACGGAAAAAAATCTCATGAAAAACTCGTCTCCCTTATGCAAAGCAAGTGAGGTGGAATGAAGACTACATTGGACCGCTCCGTCCACTTTCAATCCGGACGTAGAAAGTTTTGATTCTTGTCGGACAACTATTGGCAGGGATTGCCGTATTGCTCTTCAGCAACCGCAGATGTATTTACGTCCATAGTGCTGACGGTGGCACTATCAATGAGGTATCGTACCCGGTGGAAACTTCCTAGAACCTAGATTGTCATTCCCACACCACCTGCAATCTAAGTCAATTTAACTCCACCTCAAACGCATGTCCTCTGAATTTTAGGCAAACATATATTTCATCTTAGGCTATGGAATTTCCATATTTTATACCAGGTCCTGTGGTTTTTCTATTATTTGCATTTTCTGCGTTGAGATGACGCTGTCATTTTGAGATCACATCTAAAATAAGTTGATGAAAATGCTGTGTGTTTTTGAACACCTCATTTCGAATTTAGTCCTTTCATATGTGTATCAAGCACATATTGAAACTGGACCCATGGAGACTGGATGATGAGTCACCCACATTTTTTACAAAAGTACATTATATATGATGGTAAACTCAGGGATTACAGAAATGGAACAATGGTGGCATCCATCCACGAATAAATGAAGCGCCATTAGATGCCTTTTCACGCGTTTTTTACTAGGTGTTTTCTTTCGTTTCAACTGCAAGGCATTTCGTTTAATTAAGGGTCCAGAGCCATGAAAGAACTAGCTTTGTATTCGGAATATGAATGCAATTGTGCAAGCAAGACTGAAGTCTATCTCGGGGATAGCACCATAGTGAGTCAGGGGAAAGCTATCTTCTCGCTCTTTCTAATCTCTTACGTCGCGTGATTCAATCATAGATGGATGCCATCGTCGTTCCATTCCAGCAATCTACGAGCTTACCGTCGCACAAAATGTGCGTTTGCAAAAACTGTGGATGGCTCACAATAAGCACCGCAGTCGCAACTATCAGAAGTAACTAATCTTAAAAAGAGGTGTCCAAATTTATAAAATAGAATAGTACCCCGAATGAGTCGTGCATTCGGGAAAACCTATGGACTTAAAACTGACTTTTTTACGGATGTTAAATTATCCATCAACAGAGAAAGATACTCCAGTCATCGCTTCTACTACACAATTGCTTTGGCAGTAGTAGCTCAGATTTTAACTCGTACTATCGCAGTTGCAAAATCATATCGCAAATTTTGCAGCTAAAATGGCAAGTACCTTCAATATTTCGGCGCATTTTTGCAGTCATACGTTTTCACTTGATGAGTATATACAAATAGCGTTGGCTCGCTTATGACTAGTATATATTGTGACCTAATCCGTCCTTGCGACCTTGTCTGTCTGTCTGCCCTATGCTTAGTGTGCGATCAACCTTTACCAGTATCATATCACAAAGGTGCTTGATGTTTAGCCTAGTAGTGCGGTTTTAGTGGAACTTAATAGTGTTTTGCGACTAATGTTGATGATCATCGCTCATAACATTGGTGTCAACCAACTATAAGCGTACTTACTATACAGAACTAATGACTAAAATGCTTTTGAACATATCTTTCGATATTTCATCGATGAAAAATCCCTCACTGGAAGTAGATGATTGTCGTCAGCGCCTACCATGCCTACCATGTCCGTTGATTTTACCTCTGATTAGTTTGTAATCAACATTCACCAGTACGACGTCAAAAGGTGCTTGACATTAAGTCTAGTAATGCGGTTTTGTTAAAGGCAATAATATATTTTGTCTCAATGACGGCTACTACCTCTGTATCGTCCAACCATAGAATTAATGATTGCAGAGAACTGATGGCTCAAATACATTCAGTATTCAGGTAGTTTTGATTTCAGTGAAGAAATTGGGAAAAATCATATCTGTCGCCTAGCTCATTCTCGTAATTCTGTATTTTTGGCATGACTACCATACATGAGCTATGCCTTATTTTATTGAATGCATGATGCTCGGAGTAGTTGTTTATAAGAAAACGTGGCTTGTCTACGGTTTGTTGCTATTTAGCTTTCCATATTCTTGGATTGATTCCTTAGGAGGTGATGCTTCAAATGGATGAATATTACCAAGTTGTTTTCATGATGAATAATATTTATCTAGTTGTAGCCTCAATGTCTGAAACTGGTATAGATGATTGATAGGTTAAATATTGATGATTGCAGCTTTAATTGAAGCTTATTTGATTACAAGAACCAGTTAATGTAAATATTAGTTAAATAAGGGCAGTAATATGAATGAATCAGTCAAAGGCTTTTGCCATTCCTTTTGAACATAAAGAAATAAAGAATAACGATTTAGAAACTTAAGCGCATTGAAAAAATGATCTTAAACGGCCTAAAAGAGAACTAAATTAGCAAAAAGACGCTTGCCAGATGCAGTGTATCTTCTTAAATTTCTATTTGTTAAAGAAAGATTCAATACTAATGCATAACATTAAGTATGGACATTTTATCACATGCTGTGTAATCATGCAGCAGTTATCCAAATTCGCCCATATCATTGTAGTGATCATCAGTGATGAGGATTAACAATGCATGCTTTCCTACATCTAAAAAATATTTTTCCAATGATGGAGACATGCAAATTGGAACGTGTCTTCTTGAGTTTATGGTACTTAAAATTGTGGGAATGAAATAACGTGAACGCATCGATAGCCCATGCATGATTGTCTCTACTAGGATAAGAATGTATTAAAATTTCTTCTGAATGCATTTCTGTAATTTATTGTTGCCAATTAATGCCAAATTTACTCTGGTATTCAATAAACTACACTGGTGTATTTTTGAAAACCTACCATTCAATAAAACATTATCTCCCATGCAATATAAATAAAAAAAATGGTGTTGGTGGTGATGAATTTTTCCATATTGAAATAAATACTTGCAATATTCCAGGATTATTAAATTATTACTATTTCAGTGCTGCTACATCATCTTCTAGGTAGAAAATGGTGCACAAAATTTTGAACCATTTTGTACCTCGAAGATGACTCACTAACAGCAAAACCTAGGTCGGGGATATATTTTATAATCGCGGAAAATTAAAGCGCTTATTTCAAAATTGAAATAGTCTGAGGCTAAAATATTCATTGGGGGCGCGGATACTCGTGGATTCGTGTTTAGACACAACTTATGAGGGTGATAATGTTAGAAATGAGAGAGCTATTTGAGTGGAGATTTCAGCGGTGTGCTCTTTTGGGGAAATGAGTGTACTCACTAAATTGGGCAAAAAAGTCTCGCAGCGAACCAAGGACCAAGGGTCTCCTCCTCTCCACCAGCGGGACCCGCTGTCTTCCCCACGGAACCTAACTGAGCCAGGCCGAAAAAAAATCGCGAGAGCCCACCAAGTAAAGGGAGACGGAGAGGTGGGAGTTTGGAGAAAATATTATCAAGGGCCGGCAAGAGATTCGACAGGGAGTTATTGCGAAGGGTAAGGACCACGAACCACGACACTCTCCGCGACCCCCGGTCCTTTGGGTGGTCCGGAGAGAAAAAGAGATGAAAAAAACGACTGCCCCCTTTTCTGGTACGTAACCGCCCATCCTGAGGGTCCAGAAACCTCACGCGTATTGTGCGAGCTAGTGGAAATAATGGTTGACGCAGGGAAGAGTGGCGGCAGACGGAAGAAAGACTAGGACCGGACCCCTTCACATTCGGACCCAGCCCAGTCCGCATCTGCAATGCATGCAGAAAAACCAGTCCTGTGCATTCTCGCTCGTGTGCGTTTGGACCGCGTCGTGTTCGTGGGCCTTTTTCTGCACGTTCGGGGGGGCCACTGACGTGTCCTGGGTGGGGACCCATAGTGTAAAGGGTACTCGTTGGTTTGGGGGGACAGGGTGGGGGAGGAGGAAGGTGCTGAAGTGGAGAGGACCCTGGGCCCTTCCCGATATTTTCGCGTCGCCAGTGGAAAGAAGAACCGGAAACGCAAGAGGAGTCTGAATGGATTTGGTCCAGTCGATTAGCATAATCGAATCCCCATCATCATAAGGGCAGGGTGTGGGGTCAGAGAGAAAGTTCGGTAGAAAAAGTTGGACGGGGTGGCGTGCTTGGTCTTTGAAAAAAGTTCGTTTGGGTGCAAGCACATTCGGGGCGGAGAGGTTTGGTCAGTTCGGTCATACTCGTGGACACGGGTGAACTTCTCAGGGAAAGGTGACGTCTGTGGGATTTTTTTCACATCGGATGGACCAGGGTGACTGTGGGTTTTTTGGCGGTGCGTGGTGTGGGGAACGTGAGGGGGACAGGATTTTTTTCTACTGCATAAAACGCAGTTCGGGACGGTTTGCTTTTGTTGGTTAAACCATGTAGCTTGCACCGTCATGGGTATGCTCTCAAATTTCGGGTGGGTTAAGGTTCCAGGATTGACTTCGTATGGAATGAAATTTCTTTCAGCGGCACTGGAAAGCTGCTTTAGAGCTAGGAAATTTTGCACGATATCAAATTATGCGGAACTTACTCAAGAGGCTTATGCGTTTCATACGACGGAAATATTTTTTTAATTCATTCGTAGCTTTTTACTCAGAAAATATTTGACTAATATTTATTTTTTCCATTCTCATACAAATGATCAATGCCAACGTATATGATAAAGTTTTTTCGTTTATTGGCCATCTATTAAGATTGCTATAGATAATCGTTTCATGAATTTATATTTATTATAGAAAATATTTATCACAGACTTTTAACCATCTGCGCGGTGAGAGACATAACGTGCGTTCTCCATTGAGGTCAAGGAGCACAATGTACGAAGTACCAAGTTTTTTTCCTCTGGTCTAGGATTTATAATTTTATTCCATTCTTTCTTCCTGAACATTGTTTACTTCACACTCGTTCATATGTGTAAGGAAATATTAAAAGAATCCGGTGCGTTAAATCAGAAAAAGAAATGGAAAGTTGTAGTGCAAGCAGCTTTTAGAATTAAAAGAAACTCCTACTATCTATGGCTCCCACGTGTTCAAAAGCTCGCTGGTATACTCTTCCGACCAAAATAGATGTAAAAATGCAAAAACTTAGGAATGTCAATTAGGTTTTAATGGTATGCATCTTAGGGATACAAGCAGTGGAGCCCTGAGAGACTATGTACCTATCACTCACGCGAGTTTTTTTACGATTATATTCTTTCGATAGCCTATGCTAAGTTTTTTTTCTTTCAAGAAGCTACCTAACCCTAAATATCAGGTTTTGAAAGAAGAGAGTACATATTGGGGTAAATAGGAAAGACTGGAAAGCTGTAGGGTGCGCAACGTTGAGAATTAAAAGAAAATTCTACTCACTGTGACTTACTGGTACTCAAACGCTCAATGGAATACTTTTTCGAATAGCACAGGTGCAAAAATAATTCAGGAAGTAAGATATAAGGATTAGATTTTAATAGTAAGCAGCTTAGGGACAGAAAAAGTGGAGTTCTTTGCCATTTGAGACTTGTTACCACACCTGAACTAACGCGATTTTTTTTCGATATCCATGACTAAGTCTTTCATTTCCGAAGCTACCCATCTCCATGTTTCGAGGTTTGGGAGGAGAGAGAGAGAAAGTAACGATTCGGGGGTTGGATTGGGGTGAGTTTGCACACGAGATCTCCTCCTAACGACTCTTCCTCGGGTGCCTACAACCCTTCGCGTCCCTTTTGGGGCTAAAAATCTCCCTCTTTCTGTCCCGTCCTCTTCCATATCTCCGGAGGGAGAAGGGGGTAAACTCTGGCCGCGCCAACCGCCAAACATATCCCCTGATCACTTTTAATTTCGCTCGCTACGGAAGATTAATGGAAGCTGGAGAGAAGGCAATACATATCTCCATAGCCCGCGCCCGCATATGCCGAGTCTGTGAGAGGGTAAAACGGGGGGAATAGGAGGAGGCTTCGCTGGCTGATATCCGTTTTGTGGAAGAGGGAGAAGGCGTTCCTTTCCAATGTATGGCTCAGACAACCGTCCCTCCTCCTGCGGACATTCTGGTCCACCCCTCCTCTCTCTACCTCCCTGAAAAATTATCCAGCCATACCTCTTCCGAACTGTCCCATTCCACCCTTTAGCGTCACCGTCAACCCCGGAATAGGGGACCGGCGAGGAGCTCTCCAATTCCCGAGGACTGGAGAGGAGCGTGGGCGGACTCACCTGTCCAAACCCATCTCTCCCCGAAAAAATCCTCCACCTCCTACCCTTATCCCCACTCACCCCCTACCCCAGTCCCCTTTTCCATTCCTATCTCTTCCACCCAACCCTCCCCGTTGAAATTTTTCCTGACTACACCAATTTCTCTGTCCACTCAAGAGCACACACGCAGGCTGAGATACGCGAGGGAAAATAAACCCTTGTCTCCCCTTAAAAAACGTTCCTTCATCACCCCTCACCCTGCGCTTGATTCCTTTGCTGTCCCCACGCTATAACCCCTCTTCCTCGCTCCAACGTATAAAAAACCCTAGCGTAGTTCCAGTAGTAGTTTTGCATTCCCTATCCAAAAGCCGGAATCCGTTATTTCCAATATCGCAACTGGATAAAATATTACCCCTTGGGTCCAAAATTGCTATACTTATTTTATTGTATATCCATGTACCTTTAGCCTGTATGATGAAATGAGGTGGAAAACAAAAAATGATCATGATCTCACTGTAGGGTGTTAATGTGCTCTTTTATTTGTTTAATTTTCTAAAATTAAATTAAATGAAGAATAAGAGTCTCATTGCATAAAGAGATAAAAGGTAGACAGGAACATATTTCTTGAGAGAACCTGATTTAATTACAAGGAAATAGTAAGGGAATCCATGAAATTATTTTGTAATTAATCGTGACGTCACCTGGTTAGTTTTGAGGCCGACTTACCACTCACTTGAAGAAATAGGTAAAGGACAGTTTGGGAAATTGTCAAGACAAAATGTATTAGTAACAATAACAACGTGAATAAAAGAATAGGTTTGACTCTCATATCAGTTCAAAAAACTCCGTTTCTTCCATAAAATTCAATTGGTGTTTTTCAAGGTGCCATAGCTAGCAAAAACATGGGTTGCTTAATGCCAAAAATACTGCTGAAGAAAACATGCTGCTTGCTATAATTATTCATACTTTCCACATGGAAGGCCTGGAACCGTAAATTGGTAATCACTTATCAACGTTGTGTGCCGAGGATGAATCCATGAGCCGTCGCTACACTAAATCTCCCCCTAAAATCATCCACTCACTCCTCTTAGAGATGCAAGACCTTTCATCTCCCCTTCTTGTCCCTCATTCCTTCCTCACTACGCCCGACTACATCGATCTATTCAGTATTCCTCCACTTCCACCGCACTGCCCGGCGCAGGAAGGCTTCCTCGTGCCTGAAAGCATTTTCCCCCGTATATGTATGTGTGTGCAGAGAGGGAATGTTGATCTCCTCCACGTCTCCCTATCCCCAAACGTCCGTCCGTGCATCCGGAGGCCTTGCCTCAAGAGAAGGGCCGCAGGGGGAAGGACCGAGTACGTCCCCCCAAACCGACCCCCTCCACATTTCCCCGAAACTTGGAAATCCTGTGAACACACCCCCTGCCAACCACCCTCGACCATCGAGATACCTCCACAGTGTAGGCGACGAGACATCCATCTCAAACTCCCCCCTCTATTTTCCCAGCATGACAAAAAAATACTGCAAAGGCCCGCCCCCTTTTGACGGGGGCTCCCCCGCGGGGACTAGCCTTTCCCTCCATCGCGGGCTCTAGCGGAACTGTGGCCATCCGTCCGTATTCTCCCTCAAATGAGCGGAGCCAGGGCTGAAGGAGTTAAGCCTCCCCTACCATGGGGTCCTCCCCTCTCTGGACGTGCCTGGCTAGGAGGCGGGAATAGAGAGCGCTCCTCTCTAAGGGTACACATGCTGAAGGGATATATGTGGGCGGGGGCGAAAAAAGGGTACAGGGGTTAGCGGGAGGGATGACGAAGTGGGTGTGGTACCCTGAGAAGGGAGAGGGACGGACCCTTGTACCCTTTTCCCCCGCAGCCCCCGAAAAGTCCGGAGCTGGGCGTGGCCTTCAAGGGTCACGTGGCTGGAATGGACCAATGAGGGGGCAGAGATGTGTTTTCCGTCCCCTCCACGGTGTATTCTGCTCGGCACACGCCCAGAATCCTATCCCCGCTAGAGCCGCCCTTTTTTAAAAACGCTGTGGACAACCTTCCCCTAACCCCCTCTGAACCCCCTCCTGTAATCTCTCTCGCAGACCCCCCCATACCCCTCCAGGATGCTTAGGGATACCCCCTTTTTCGGAGTGCCAGTGTGTGGGTAAGTGAGCGTTTGTGTATGTAAGCAGGCGACTCGGGGGGAGAGAGTAAGGTTGTCACGTACAGCGAGCTGAGAGAGGGGTCTTTTTTATGTGGGGGCACCAAGGTGGCGCGATATGACGGTAGGGAGGTCTGTTTAATATATATACACACACATATAGGCACGTATATAATTTTTTTTCCGGTGTGCATGGGAGAATGGGGAGGGTACGAGTATGGGGGTAGGTTTTTCGGCAGGGGAACCGGACCTCCAGGATGAAAAAATAAGGGGGTGAGTTTCGTGGAGAAGGGGATAATTTTTTTTTAAACAGGAACCAGAAGAGATGAGATACCGGAAGGAGAGAGGTAGCTTGGATTGTATGCGAGATGGCTGTAGGGGGTATGTTTAGGGACTGGAATGGGTAGGAAAGTTCTTTTTTTTTGGACAAGCCGCGTGGGGTAAGGGAGATAGAGGAAACAGTGTGTGTTGAAGATAGCTTTTTCTGAGTACTGTGCTACTGTATAGAAGAAAGTCGTGGGCAAAGGATATGGCCCTTTGCCTTTGGATAGGAGTCGTTGGTAGGCCTGGTTAAAATACCCAGGGTAAGGTGCCTATAATGAGGATTCCATTTTACCAGAAGTTGTAAGAGAACGATTTTTTTGTTCGGTGTAGATATGTTTCTCTGGGTACTGCACTAGACTGGGAAAGAAAATTTTAGACGACTGTTATGGTCCTTTGGATTCAAGGAGAGTCTGGGGTAGGTTTGGTAAAAACACCCAGGGTTAGGTCGCTATAATTAGAGTACATTTTTACCTGAAGTTGTTGGAGACTAGTTTTTGATTCGTAGTAGATATCGTTCTATGAGTGTTGCACAAGGCTAGGGAAGAAAGTTTTGGACAAAGATAGGGTACTTAAACTGTGTGTTTGAGTCAATGCGAGGTACGGTTTAAAAAAACAACAGGGTTAGTTGCTATAAATAAAATTTTCTATTTTGCAAGAAGTTGTTGGACGGCTTATAGTTCGCTATAGATAGGTTTATCTTATACTGTACTGCAGTAGGGAAGAGAGTTGTGAGGAAGGGTTGAGATAATAAGGCTTTTGATCGAGTCCGGGTGAAGTTTGGTAAAAAAACACGAGGGGGGAGCTGGAATTACATTACTTTTTTCACCAGGAGATGCTGGAGGATGGTTTTTGGCGGGGGTAGGCATTTTTTTCACACGGGATACATAGCAGAACGTTGGTTTTTTTCTCTCTCCCTCTGAGGGTACAAGAGGGAAGTGATAGGACCAAAAAAACGTCGGGAGGGGTGTTTGAGGGAGCATATTTTTTCTGGGAGGAAGAGTCCGAGTGTAGGGAAAAATCGTATGGGGGGGTCAGAAAATGTGTTGTGGGGGGATAGGAATCAGGGGGTATCCAGGGGGGTCCGGGTGTGCAGGGGTTTGTGTGCAAGAGGCGGCTCGAAGGGTCGAAAATGGTCGTGCTTGGAGAGATCTCTGTTAATAAAAAAATATTCAGTGATATAGCACTGCCTCCCATAAAATATGGAGATATTTTTCATGCTAGTCACAATCACGAGTTCTCCGAGAAAAATAAAAATAGGAGGAAAATAATATTAATAAGCCCAGAGGAGGGTGGGATGGAGGTCAGGTTTCTGATGGAAGACTGGCCGTGTAGGTTGGGTTGGGTGGGGAGAAAAAAAGGACTGTGATTGCATTTATGCTCCTTTACTTGCACGCATGATATTTTCCAGAAAAAGGGGGATATCCCTTACGCGGAGCAAAAAAATAATACCTCACCTCTCCCCACCTTTCTCTCCCTCAGCAGTCTACTACCCCTCATACTTACCTCCCCTCCATACTTTTTTCACTTCCCCTTATTTCTCTCTCTTTCCGCGTTCGCTTCGCGTGTTTTTCATTTTTTTATATATATGCGACACCGTCGCTATCCGGACACAGCGGCGCTCTGGCTAAATAATGATACTTTGTGCTTCATATCGTCTTCCGGCCGTATTTCACAGGTATTACCCCCTTCGGAGTTTTCGGGGTGCTGGCGTTTTTCTTGCTGCATTATTTTTTTATGGTTTCTCGTTTTTTATTGTTACATTCTCTCTCTCGTCTACCTCCTAAAGCTCCTCTGTCCCTGCAGGTTCTCCCCACCCCCTTCTCGGACGGGCACCTCCCCATTGTCCAACTCTCGGCCTCTCACGAATTTCCGCTCAAGCGAATTAACATTTTGCATTTTTTAAAAATATCCTTTCCCCTCGTCCTGCCTGCCTACATGTTATAACCCTACCCCACCACCTTCCCTCCTCTTGCCCCGGCTAACACGCTGACCACCTCGGCTTCCGAAGCCCTTTGTCAATTTTTTTTTATTAAAAAATGCATCCTTCTCAATCTTTTGGAATGCATTATTCCGAAAATTGCACACGAAATTGTGTGAATTATAAAGAAGGATGGGGTTCGGTGGCGTGATAAACTTCCCATGGAATGTAACGAAAAAAAATGTAAGGTAACTTTTTGGCGGGAATAATGTCATGTGATATCCTCGGTCCTGTTGATTTTCTATTATATATGCTGTAATTATAAAACAAATGATTCATTACGTGCAGAGGTTACAGGTCTCATATTTCATGAGTGATATTGCAATGGTATTGGAGTGTGTAATTACAGGACACGGAGATGAAAATTCAGAAAATCAAAGTCTGCTTAGGTGACATATGACGTTGAGTTAAGTATATGCGCGCAATGAGTACCGTTTAAAATTCATGTAAATCTATTCTAGTTTTACCTTACATTGTCTTTTAAGTATTGATTATGTGGCCAAAATAATTTGTCTTTTTGGGGTATTGATTTCTATCAACCTCTGCATTAGTCTTTGTGATACTTTTTCCTGTGATTAATTCTTAAAATATTAATCACCGATGAATCCACGTCTTCATGTATGTACACGTCGTACTGATTAATTTCAATATCATTCATCAAAACTTTTCACTCATTTGAAATAGGCTCATTGTTCCAAAGTTAATGTGCCATATTTCGCAAGGTCCTTTGGCCCAATTACAATCCTATAAATTAATTTCGGATTTGAATTGATGGAATAAGTAAAACAATTTAGTGTCTTTTCTTATTTAAGAAAATAATATTCTTGGAAAAGACATATCCTTTGCATTTTTGTTAATATAGATCATAGGTCTTCACATTGTATTCCGTCATATAAATTTCTAAGCATGTGTTCCTGCATTGCTAGTGGTCTTATTTATTTCCTGTTTCAGTTTAGGATATCATGATATTTAACGTCTATTGGATTTGGCAAAAATTCGATTTTTATAGAAACATAGCTCAAAATTCATTTCATTTCATCTTTTGATGTTGGTCTTTGCCAGTCTCAAGTGATAAATTTAACTACAGCTGACAAAAAATCAATTGATTCTTACTGCAGCAGATACATTTTATTCACAAGGTACGTGCCACTTTTGCGATAGTAGATAAATGTCAGTATAGCTTTTTCATTGCGAAAAGATAATGCTCTTTCATTGTAGAATGGAGAATATCTATCATATCCGTATTGCTTTGATATTTTGTATGCATGGAGAAATAGTTATCGAAGTATGGGTCAAAGGTAATTTGACCTATACTCCGAGAAATATTTTACCATGAATTAAACGAGGTCAAGATAAGAAGAAAAAAATTAATTTGATATTATATAAATACTAATGAGTAATATTAGGAAACCTAACATTTACCAAAATATTAGCAATGCATGCACACATTTTACATAAAGTGTTACATTAAAAAAATGTACGTGTTAACGTCAAATTTACTGGTTTTACATTGACGAACTGCGCACTGCCAGAGCTTGCCATTTATGTACAACATAAATGGATTCTACAAATTTTGCTTCTGTTGATGTCTCACAAATTTAATATTAGAAGTATTCAGTTTTTTTTTTGCTAGCTGCATATATCCATATACTTATAGATTGCACTGGTGTTATTATAGACTTGATAAGAGTAGTTGTATTGTCACCTGAGAAAGTTTCGCATCTGCCGAACAGCAACGCTACAACCCCTGTTTTCATAACCAAGAAATTTTCATAATCGATGTTTTTGAGAGATTGTTTAGAATAATATTCAAAAATTATAATTTAGTTGTTTAAAAATTTTAATTATAGTAAATTGTAAATTATAATATTGAATCCAAATTCAATGTATTTTTTCACAGGTTTAGGAAGTCAATATATATCCACCATGCATGATCAAATAGCAAGTCTGGTCACGTTTCATGTTGAGATATTTCCAGGTAACATGAAATAATTTGAATATGTACAATACATTTTCCGCATTAGGCTCGTGTTTCATATGAATCAGTACTATGCTGCATTGGGTTTGTCGCTATGTTGCCGGTTCAATGATAACCGCTCTGATGGAAGCTCTCATGCTTAAGAAACGCAATAGCGAGGTGCTAAGGTTGTGCGGTCTCTACGGAGCACGCACAAATTGTGTCGGTGAATGGCAGTCCGAACAACGGCTATGTTTTTAGATTCAATTGTAAAAGTGATTTAGGGTTACGTTTTTATTGGTCTGTGTCACCCCTATGCAAATATTATTTGCAAAAAACTTGTGGTTACAATAGTTTTTTCTTTAGCATTTATTATGCCTAAATGCATTGAATATATTAAAATCATGGATATGAATTCAATTTTCTCGATTGTAACCACACATCTACTTCCTTGAAAGTATGGGTATTTCGAGGCATATAATGGGAAAGTAAAAACGACATTTAATTAAAAGGAGGTTGGGAGAGAAAGCTCTCAAAGTGAAACAGATACTTCACCTTATTTGGCGAGAAACGTTTATTTAATTCCCTATGATGAGTTATTACTAAACATGACAATGAACATGCTGCCTACTCCAGAAAATGAAAACTGCAATCAACTCTAAATTTGCAAATTCATGTGAATACCAAAATACTCTGGAAAATATTACTATTTTGGCAGAGAATTTACCATTCAAAACGTTATGAAATTCAATTATAGCCGCCATTTCTTGCTTTTGTGCTCTGCATAATTGTACAACGCGTTTAAGCTAGTCACATTGTCAGCAAACATAAGTTAATGTTAATGATACTACTTCTTAAGTAGCGGTGTCACGACAAAGCTGGTTTCAAGAGCTGGAATTTCTAGTCAATCTTGGGGAAACTTTTGTGAAACAAGTAGCAATGAACACTTTCCTGAACGGAAAGACGGCATCCCAGGATTTTAACATGGCAATTTAATTCTTTTCTCTGTGAATTCAAAAATGGAGGAAAAAATGAGCCTAGGATGACAGCAAAATTCACTATGAAGACATTAAGGAATACTTGTTTTTTTATGCCAATCTAGATGCAATTTTTATGCCATGTAAATCTATTTATACGCACGATTGTTATAGAATCTGCTATTAAATAATTGAGGCTACCTTTTTTTTTGAATAGGAATATGTTTGGCAATCAAAAGTCCTTCTGCAAAAAAATTATAAAATGACTTTCCTATTGGAATTGGTGTTATCTTAGATGTCATATTGATACATTTATTGTAAAATAGGTCCTTTAATAATTAGCATAGTGATCCAAGTTGACCTTTACTGACGAAAATGAGAATGTAACTTCTCACGGTTTTGGGACTGGTAAAAATTTTTGATGAGCCAAACATGCAGATACAATTGAAAATTGGAGACAAATAACGATTTATTACATCTATAAGGATATCAATATTCACTAATTTTAGACAGCTGATGGTTACCTCAAGATATATATTTCCGTTCCCAACGAAGAATGGTATTACCAGTGGCAGCCCGGCAGACTTAGTTGTGGGAATGATGTCAGTTATTTCAGTGGTTATAATGTCAGATTAGCTTCAAGTGAAATGAAAATATAAACAAAATGGCAATTATTCCAACTTTCGTGGTGCATAGGCAAAAATCGTGAAATAGGTGTTTGTAAATAATAGTAGTAAGTACGTGTAAGTGAAAATCTCTATGGAGAGATAACTGTGACATGAAGAACAGTTTTCACCACTGCACATTTAGCGTGGAACCTAAGAACCTAAGCAGGAAAAAAATTACGTTTAATTGAATCGAATGCCAATTTTTCTATACATTTCTCGATTGAATTTATAGTTGAGGATGCCGGATCGAATATAATAATTTTAAGCTACCATTGGTATCTGACCGTTATAATATTCTCTTAAAAAATTCTAAGTGTCCAAATGACAAAATTGAAGAGGTTGAGCTATTCATAATATCTAATAACCTAGTAAAAAAGAATATTTAATTATTTTATTATAAATTGTAGCAAATATCGCAGTTTTATCTAGGTAAAATTACAGCTGTAAACAAAATCAGCGTTAATTTACTCCCCAAGGGTTCCTTTTCCCGAGATGATTGTAATGAGAAAATTAAAATGACTTAAAAGAGTTAATTCTTCGATAGTAACAGAACTTTTATGCATAAATTTATTTTTTGAGGTAAAATGTTGTAAAATTTCATAGCCAGGCGACTAACGCTCCAATCTCTTGATACTAATATGCAAATAAAGACTAAAATAATGAAAATGGGTACACGTCAGAGCCAATGATGAACGAGCGAAAAGAAAATGACAAATAATGCTCGCGAATTTCGGGGTGTAATAAGAAACGCGGTTTTAACGAGCCAAGCGTGCAGTTCCGACCGGAGCAAAAAAAAAAGAAAATAATAATTCCCGAAGGGGTTGCCTTTCCCCGGATATGCGGAATGACTAATAGCAACTTAGAAATGACTCGCCGCTCCGGAGCGCGATGTGCGAAATACGAGAGGTGGGAGAGAGGGGGTGAGCGGGGGAGGGGAGGAAATTACGTAGGAGTGGGGTGAGGAGGTAGGGGAAGAGAGGGGAGGTTGGAGTGATGGCGCGCGAGGAGAAAAAGCGCGGGAAGCATGGCTGGAAGGCGGGAATTCGGAATTTATTCCCAAAGTCCGTTTCCCCACGTCTTCCCGTGAAAAATAAACCTCTTTTCCTTTTGTCCCCCTGGCGGTCCACCAGTATTTTCTCTCTCTCCACTCTGCCTCTTTCATACCTCACACTCAAATGTCTATGGCAAAGGCTCACTCAATGGTGCTGCCCGCGCATTGTGTTTGACTCGTGGGGTGTCGAGCGTGGACCATCGTGTGTTTTGCCTGGGGAAAACGCGAAGGAAAAGGGAATTTTTGTTTATCCACGCTCTTTCCGGCCCTCTTTTGCATATCCCCCCCCTTGACTATTTTTTCCTTGAGAGCGCTTCGACAGCGTTGGGATGGATAAGAGAGTATGTAGTCGGGTGAAGAGGGACGCTGTGTTAGTGGCGGAAATTTAGAGCCCTCCGAATGGGAAATGATAATGTGTGGCGTCATACCTTAAGTGTTATGCCAGGCTGAGACCAAAATGAATGTTTTCATCCTGGGTCTAGATGTACACCTAGAGTAGGCATTAATTATTTTGGTCTAAGGTAATGGAGTGCCAATCTGATTGAATAGATGGGGTGAAATGCAATATATGATATTTATTTTTAACTTCAGCCATAATTTGCTTATTTCATCGGATATTTATTTATTTATGCTTATATATATTATTTATGTTGTCATCAAGTTTTTGCTCCGTATTTAGGTATGAAAGATTTTTTTCTTGGGAGAAAATAAGGAATTTCTGATGTTTTAGTCGTGCAGTTGTTTGGAATTAGGTCGTCATCGTTGTCTGCCAGTATTTTTTTTTTTTAATTTTCTACTAGTTCAACTGCAAGTTCAACTACAGCAAACGATGATCATGATTGTTAGTGGCGTTCGGGTTGCTTAGTTTTCATAATGAATGTATTCTGATATTATTAATAACTAAGATGGCCATCTGATGAATATTACTGGCTTCAGAGCTCCACAAATGGTGCTTTTACTTGCAATATTATAGAAAGTTATCCTAAACCTATGGCTGTTGGAATATTTGAATACATATCTGCCAATTAAAATCTTTATTAATATAAGCATACTTCAGAAGTATAATCACTACATGACTTTAAAATAATCATTGAAACTAATGCTATTCGTTCTTTCCTGGGTTAATGTAATAAAATGAAGTTAACAATGTGCAGAAATGTATTTTCATTGACCCCAAAAGGTTGGACCATTGTTGTTAACCGTTAAATAAATGCACGGATATTATAGGGATTATTATATTTCCCTAGTTACTAAAATTACAACCATGAGTAACTAAAATAAATTTTTCAAGCACTTGCGGAGAAGTCCTTCCCAAATATTTTTGAGGCAATTTTTACTAGTATATTTGTCGGGCCTTAAGGACAGAGTTACCAAGTTTTACGATGAAAACATAATTATGCCAATAGATTTTCGGAAGTAGAGAGGCTAAGGACTGAAAGCAGGTTTTCGCACCTTAACGGTTAAATATGTACTACAACTTATCTTAATGTGTGGTGGAGGGACGCTTCTGGTTTTGTTTAGAACATTAAAAAAAATCAATGAGCTGTTTTATTTTCCATTGAAATACTGGGTAACCTTTTCCGTCACTTATGTGTTGAGAACATAAATTATTGTATGCGTATTGGCCATACTTAATACTTATGTTGAAGAGTCTCGGTTGATGATTGAACTAATAAGTGCTAACAATAAAAATATATATTTAAGACTAAATGTATCTGAAATTTAAATAAGATTCCATGGTGATGGTTTAATACTAAGAACTGTTCTTCTTATTTTACCGTTCAAAATCTTTTCCGCAAGAGCAGCATAATACATTTGGTAACGAGGCCAAAACGTTTTCCCTCGTCACTCACCGCTGAACAATTTTTTCACTTGTTGAATGGCTTGGGTTTCGAAGCGGAAAAGTGACGCACGGCTCAGTATTCTTTTTTCTTCATTTTTTTTGTAACCAGTATCAGGAAAACTTTGCTGCGGTAGATAAAAAGGTTAGTATCTATTGTATTTCTAACGTTTGGAAGGATATTGATGAGAATAAAAAGTGTAATGTATCAATGAATATAGCTGGATATAATATAAATTCGTTATTTTAATTGACAACCTTCTTTCTCAAGAAATAAATTCTCTCCGATTGTTAAATAAAATTATTAGTATCTGAAAAATTATTTACTGATTCTCATCACTATGAGTCATTAATATTAACTAAATATAGGCCTTTACATTAGCTATTCGTGAGGTATTTGCCGAAAAAGCTTATGCATATATAAACATGGACGGGTGATTTATTGACATAAGCAAGAAATTGTTGAATTCTTGAGTCGGGGTCTCTTTCTTTAGGATCATTCACGTCCAGGGTATATTTCGCTGTCGATAGCAATGTGTTTTTATTCTTGATTCCTTAAAAAAAAAACCGAATGCAGTAAAAATTAAAAGTACTAATATTTCGGTGAAATTTTCTTAGATAACACTGGTTTCAATTCTATTAGATTAAGTTTGTTTCATTTTGCGGAACTACCCAGTTTTGGAAAACTTGGACTGATTTCAAGGTTGAGAATAAAATTGAGTTCGAGAATGAACAGCATAGATTTTATGAAAATTTTTCTCATGGAGCATATATTACTTTTTGTATGTTTAAAAAAAATTCACCTTCACTTTTTATATATTATTTAGAACATACAATCGTTAATTAAATAAAGCGTGTTGGTGGTAACTTTCACAGCATATACACAGCGAAAGAAATGTTTGAAATAATAACCAGTTTCACAAGGTAGTACATTTTGATATCACATATGATAATAGTACTTCGTTTACTGATGACGCACGGTGTAAAAATCATTGTCAAAAGATATTTTTTCGTGTAGTCGGTACCCTTATTTAACGGTGCAAAATTCATGTTTATTTCGTATTGAAATGAATGCTATTCTAAGTTATTTCGAAAGAAATATTTTCTTGTATTAGATTTCCTTATTTTACGTTGTAAAAATCATCTTAAAATTGAGGTACTAATTCATGCTTTCTTATTCTAAGTTATTCCGACATTTTTTTTCCTGTAGAAGGTATTCTTTTTCAACGATGTAAAAATCATGTTCAATTCGAATTGAGATGTTTAAATTAGAATGAAGCAATATTTAGTAACTGAATGTTATTGTAATGAAGATTTTTGTGAAGTAGGTATCTTTATGTAACGGTGTAAAAATCATGTTTAATTCGTATTGAAATGCAACCACATTTGGCTGTTGTTAGTTATTGCGAAATAAATTATTTCTTGTAGTAGGTATCCTTATATAACGAACAGATTTTCTACTCCTCACAGTATTAAGCTTCCTCATCTGTCGCTTGCAGGGCACGGCGCGCTCTCAGAGACCGAGAACTGAGGAATAGCGTGTACGTACTTGAATCGATGACGGTCTGGGAAGAGAGAAGTGGAAGGTTTGGGCATTCTGGAAGGCATTCTCATGCGGGTGGGACGCAAAAGGAAGAGAAGGAGAGAGAGGACTGGATGCTCGTGGAATATGCGAGGCCGTTGTTTGTTCGAATTAGTGGAATTGGTAAGGGAAGCAGTTTGTACGGCCGGAGAGAGAGTAGGAGGAGGAGGAGGAATTACCGTGGCCTGAGATGCGGGGAAGTACGGGGGACGGCATTGGAGTGATAAGGGAGTAGGGAAACATTGCCCGGAGGTTTTCGGGCGTTTGGGATGGAGGCATGCGGAGGTATGGAGGTTTATATAGGAATAAGGGATTCAAGTCCAGATCCGTGGGGGAGCGAAAAGGGTACGGGGGTACCGTGGGGAAAGGCTGGGGTGTGGGGAGAATGTGAGGCGAGGCTGACGCGCTGGAAGATCCAATGTAAGCCTGGGTCGAGGGAGGCCTGTGCAGAAGCATGCGATCCCAGCCCCATATCCTGTGAGACAGGGAGCGTGGTTGAAAAATGAAGCTGCCACGGGGTGTTACGGAGAAATGGGAGGGAGAGAGAGAGAGGTGGAGGAGAGGGGAAAGCTGTGGAAATAGCCTCATCCCAACCGCGCCAAGCTTTCCCCTGGGCCCCCCACACCGCGCCCCAGGAGGTTTTTAGAGGGGGGTAGGGAGAAGAGCAGGGGGTTTAGTAGGAGACTCGGGTGAGAATGCCCGTTTGGCAAAAGTGAAAGAGAATCCTGGGGGAGGAGGGGAGCGTTGAAGGGTGGGTACGGAGAAAGTAGGGAAGGGGTACGGAAGTAAGGGAGACCCTGGCATGGGGGGGTCTTTGGCGTTGTGTAAGGGCTCTGGAGAGAGAGGGAAGGGGTTGGGGTAGCCCGGTAGGGTGAGCTGCGTTGTGGGATGGGGTACCGAAAATTTCACTCCCTGACGGACCCCCGTTGCAGCGGGCGAAAAAAAGGGGACTTGCACCTGCCCCGTAGCCTGAGAGAGGGAAATTGAAGTCGGCGCCCTGGGCGGGTCCTTTCTCCGCGCGCGATTTTTCGAACCCCGTCCCCATTGGTTCCCGCCTCACGGGCGGCCATGATGTTTCCGTGACGTCACCGAAAAAGTACACTCCCGCATGCAGTTCGGAGTGAGAGCCATTGGTTCTCGGGAGCTTCTCACGTATATTTTTTTATATATATATACACCCTCGGAAGGGAAAAAATGTACACATTCCATCTCTCTATCCCTCTCTCTCTCTTCACACACACGTTTTCTCTTTGTTTCTCTCTTCGTTCCTTTTCGTTCGTTTTTCGATCGTCCGCCTTCTCCTCTTCTCCTCATGCCTTGTCTCCGCACTTTGCTTTCCTTGTGCCTCCCTTCCAGAATTCGCCGTCAAGGCATTAAATCAATGTAGAGGGAGGGCGGGGAGACGTGTGTATACCGGACTAGGCGTGGAGGCAGATAGGGAGGTACCAGCAGTGTACGGGGGTGGCGTATTTTGTGTCCAAGTGGAGGAAGGAGATTTTCGCGAAGCGAAAAAAATCTCGTACATACATCCGCGCACGGCGTGAATCCAGCGAACGTACACATGAGAGCTCATTCCCTTCTCCACTCGTATATAATGTATCCTTTTTAGGTCTTAAGCATATATATATGGGAAAGAGCATATCCATATATATTTATATGTACGGAATTTTGAAGGTGTAAGCATATATGCTGGTATTTAAAAAGGGGTGTGTAGAGGCGGGTGGGAAATAAAATGGGGAATTAAAAAAAAAGTTTCGAGTCCTCTGTGTGTGTGTTTGTTCCGTCCTCCGTTGATGGTGCACGCCCAATTCCTGAGTCTCCACGAATGTGATAGGTGCAGAGGGTTCCTTAAAAAATCGCGGGGATGGGGTGGAAAAATTCTGTTCGTTTTCCCCCACACCAGCCCAACTGAAGCCTTTGCAGCTCTTATGCTATCGTCGTCTCCGTTGAAAAAAATAGCCCGTACACCCGGAAAACAAACCATTCGTGTGTGCACGTGATGGAGGGAATATGAGGGGAATAAAAAAAAGTCGAAATAATTAAATGCAATGCACGGCGAGGAATATTTCATCATTATTATTAAATTATGGATTTGAAGGATGGCACTCTTGTGGAAATTCCTATCTGTCTTGCACCCCTTTTCCCTTCCAAATATTCAACCCCTAGTACTGTGCCACGGTGAACATTTTCCGTCAGATATATATTCGTGCACTATTTTTTTCTGTCTATGAATAAAAAGTCACTATTTTATTTTTCGGCGAGTCTTAATCGGCACGCTCCATATGGGCGAAATATAGCTAAGCGATGAAAAAAATGCAGTCGCGAAAATTCTTTCCAAACACCACTCATTATATATTCTACGTTCCAGTTATTTTATGCGGATTTGAATTCGTAGTGGTGGGAATGCTCTCCAAATATATGAATGGAAAAAATTCTCGGCGATGAAAAATATTACGTGTGCGCTTACTTCTACTTTCAATTTTTCATTCAATTAGATGCGGTGATGGAAAAAAGTAACGTTTATGAATAGCATTCTCATTTATAATTACAGAATCCTATTAAAATATTTTTCTGAATGCGACGGGAAGCAAGTTAACGAAAAAGCTTCTTTTTAATTCGCACAGCTTTTTCTTCGCCAGAATTTCAGCAATTATTTTCTCCTTTCAATTTTTAGTTATAATGCTTGATTTATATAAGAGTGGTCAAATTATAATTGTTTTAAGGTTTATTTAGTTTACATTACTATTGTTCCATTTTTTATGTGAAGTCAACAGAATGAGTTTTTTAGATTTCTCGGATTATGAGAAATAAATATCAGCCAGGAAAAACTAATATTTAATTAACGAATAGACATCTTAAGCTAAGAAAACAGCTTATGAACCAAAAGAGAATACTCAGTAGGTTTCAAATTATACCAAAATTTATAAATATGAAACAGATGAGCAATTTTGGTTTATATAATACATTTTGTGATTTATATTTTTCGTTAACTTAAGTAGTTTATTTTTATAATATAAGATTCCACTTAGCATTCCTCTTCTCTCTGGTTTAACAAACTGCATCCCTTGCTAAGAAGCACAGCAGTTTTTATTTTCCGTTAGTTTTATATTCTCACTTGTATCACTTGTTAAGGCTAAAATATTAACTGAAGAAGGTCTTACTTATTTTATTTTCAATGATAAATGCTGGGACATATCTCCCTTCCTAACAACTTTAAATTCTAAGTAAAATTTTCACATTACAATAGGTTGTACAAAGTGTAATAATTTCAATTTTTATCAAAGGTAACTAGGTGCTTGTCACAAATTTTAATATGCTATTCCATGAAGTAAGTATTTCCTATTTTAGGGTCTTGGATTTCTCTGTTTTCCCCCCTCTCCCTCGACATACAAGCTGTTTTCTTTAGTAAATGTTCATGTTTCATCATATAATATTGGGCTTTTTTTGTTTACAATACTGTACCATATCATCAGAATATACATTTCTACTTTGGATGACCCCTATCTTAAAAATAAGAAAAGTAATCAAGTGGGACAATTGAGACATAAAATGCAGAAAATCGCTTTAATTATTAAATACATATTTAACAAAGCGAATTTTCTATATCCTCTTCAATATATTTTCGGCACGTTTAACATTTGATGCTTGCATTAAGTGGAAACATGCCATGCAAAGAGTAAAAGGGATATCTATTGTATAAATCGTCAAAAATAAAATTTGGGTGCATTTCCAAGAGAAGAGCGATAGGAATTACTTGTCACTATTTTACAATGAATGATTGTTTATAAAATTTATTTCCTTCTTTAAATGATTTCCCATTTGAAGTAATTCACCGGCATGTATATAGTTTTACATTTATTACTATTTGTGCAGTGTATTCTCTCACATTTCTCTTACATCTAGCGTCTTACATCCAGAAATATTATTAATAAGCAATTTATGTGCAGCACTTAAAATATAATGCAGGCACTGCGGCCAAATAATGTCACTACGTCAGTTCAACTATGAGTTAGGAAATGCTATTAGAATTTAATTTTTTTCCTGGATAACTTTTGTCCTTTCATAAGAGGAAGTCATTATATTATTATGCGTAGTAATTTTACTCCAACGTCAGAACATGACCAGAATGAATAATAATAAAGGAATATTAAATTGAATTAAAATTGTATCTCATTATGACTTGTGCACATTTCTGCCATGCTTACAAGTTTCTGTGTCTCATCTTTGCCTATGTCTATGGATGGATGTTCATGGATTTTGGAATATAGGTCTTTCGTCATTCTTCACAGTTTCTTTTTGTTGCAATTTTTCGGTAATATTTAGCCTACATGAGTCGATTGTTCCTCTAAGTGCGTCGAATACATCGGTGGTTACATTTTTGCTAGCTTTATTCTCATTAATGCATGGGATTTCTAATTGAGATTGTTCTACCCAATCGTCATTTTTGAAGTTTGTTTTCATGCATGACAATTTAAGTTGATCATTATGTCGTGCTATTTACCAAAACCTTTGCTTTGCTTCTATATTTATGATTATTTCTCACAATACTTCGAAATAAACATTGTTCTTTTTTTGTGATTTTCCATTCAACTTTTAGTCAAAGATAGTCTATATCTCAGTCGATATATCAGTTCATTAGTATAGGTTGGAACAGAATAATTTTATGAAGCATTAGGAGAATGAGTAGAATTTTACTCCAGCATCTTTCTCTTGAATTGTAGGAGAAATTTTAAATGCTGATTTAAAAAAAAACTTGCTTTGTGAGTTGCTTCGTCGCGGTTCTTGGTATTTTAGTATCTAAATAAAATAATAGAAAGGAAACACTTATTCATGATTTTCCATGCTTCTTTATACTTTCTATGAATATGGCATATTTTGATACCCTTTTCGATGCTTACAAATAGTTGTTGCACATAACTTTTTCTATCCTCAGTTTATATATGTAATGACATTTAATAGGAATTCCTCTTCTTGAAAACCTTTAGTTCAGATGCAAAAAAAATTTTTTCTATTTTCTTAATTCCGTTCTCAATATTTTCTCTTTGGTGGTGGGGACGGTAATTCATTGATTAAAATTTTTGATCCTGTTGGATAAAAAAAATCATGGTTATCCTTTGGTAAGACAAAGTTTAACTACCGTAATGTAACTACTCAACTCTCAATTATGATGTATAAGGACGAGTAAAAATATGTTATCCCTGTTTTGACCGGGCAGGGAAATATATTACATGTATAATTTAAACCGTGTTAGGGTATGTAGAACTATATTAGAAGTTAGACAAGAATGTTGTCACCGACTCTGTTCAGTACCTATATTGAAGACATGATAAGTGAGACATTGGATTAAGGAATAGAACATATAAGTATTGGTGGAGCAAAAATAAGGCACAGTGGATTTGTTGATGATATGGTGGGTTAAGCTGAGGACACAGAGTCACTGCAGATATTGATAACAGGGCTGGGGGAAGGAAAACAAACATATGGAATGAAGATAGACATTAAAAAGGCTAAAAAATATTAAAGAAAACAATGTGGATGGTATGAGAGTGACGAAAAAAGAAGGTGAAAAAGAGGGTGTGAAAACCTATAGCTACTTGGAAACTTTGGTAACAGAGGACTCAAAGATATAGAAGAAATAAAATCAAGTATAGGAATGGCGAAAGAGGTTTTTAAGAAGAAGAAAAGAGTGTTGTGTATCAAGGGACTGGACTTAAAATTGAGGAAGATATTGGTGAAGTGCTCTATGTGGAGTGTGTTTATGCATAGATCTGAGGCTTGGACGATGGGGAAGAGATACAGGGACAGAGTTGGGGCATTCGAAATGCATGTTTGGAGGAAGATGGAGGGAGTACGGTGGATCGAGTCAGGAATGAACAAATGTTGAACAGTTATGGCTAAAATGGCTGGTTTAATGGCTAAAATAGTTGAAAGGAAGGGTAACTGACTGGGCCATGTGATGGGAGGTAATGCCATTCTGAAGGTAGCCTTGGAGGGAACGGCGGAAGAGAACAGAGGAAGAGGAAGGAGATGGCAGAAGTTAATTGACAATTTAAATGTGGGAAAACAGAGACACGTAAAAGAAATGGTCGGAAAAATTTGAGACAGCGTTTGTGCATGGAACCTGTCGACAGGCAGAACACCAAATGAGTCATGAGGGTATGTATGTTCGAAGATTTTCGCGGCATTGTTCAGATAATTTCTACATATTCTGCGGGTTCTCACCGCATCTGATGGTTTTTGTTGACAAGTTTTTTTGATATTGCAGTCAGCGTTTTCAAGTCGCAGGTCCACAACAAACTGTTGTCAGCAAAAGCCGGTAAGTACCCGAAAATAATACAAAAATCACGTCAGGGTATTTTTCAAATAGAATTACCTTCGACCTGAAGAAATTTCAGCAAAACTGTTGTCAACAAAAGCCAACGAACAGGGTGAATACCCGAAAAAATGCAGAAATCCTGTTACGGTTTGTTTCCTGTGGTAAAAATATATTTAAAAAATGTACTAAACTCAATAGATATGCGATACTATTCTCACTTGTAACTTAGATACGCAGAAGCAGTCCATATCATGCACACAAATACAAATATCTCGTAGTTAACGGAGAATTCTATTTGGAAACAGATACCTGCACAATTTGTATAAAGGTATTAGCTTTAGGAATCCGTATAAAGTACCTATGGTCCCAAAGTTTAGCGTTTAGATGATTGTTCTAAACCTTCACTGAGAGGCTTTCGTTACATTTATCTCGCAAAGGACCCCAAGTAGTAATATTTCTAGAAAAATGGTACCTAAATTAATTTGTGATGTTCTATGGAAACTGAGTGTTTGATTACATATAATTGAATAATTTTCATGTGGAAACGCGGCTCCCTATAAAGTTATAACTTAAAATGAATTATCGTTCAAGTGGCACATTTCTGCTGTAATATTGTAGTTCGTCATGAGATTTGGAGATGTCCTTCCATTCTTGTTTCCAGTTGAAGGCCATTCGGGACGCAAAACGAGGGTGATGCATGAAATCGTTGATTATAATGGCTGTTAAGATAGTTCCGGCACGGATGTAACCATTTAGACATTATCGATGTCTTCTGATTCTTATGAATCTCGTGACTCGTCAGTAACAATTACAGAGTATGCTTGGCGTAACCGTTCATTCAATTCAGCATTAGATAATTTATGCCTTCACTTTTCGCTTTCAATTCATCCCTTGTTCCATAAGGTCCATTCTAGGCCCTTCTATGGCATTATTGTTGTCGACTTGCCCTCCAATGAGTGTCATTGCTAGACTAAAATGTGTCATGGTGTGGTTCATTAATTGGTACCGTCATCTTCATAAGATTTTGGCAAGGCTTCTCCTCTCTCTCACTTAATGGCATCCTAATAGCTTATTTGATCCGTGAAATTTTATTTCCACAATTTGTCTAAAGCGCCACAAGTAAGATGATGATTCCAACCTAGACGTCTGTTGTCAACAACAATGCGACACCTCGTGGTAAGTATTCTCCAGATTTTCAGACATATAATTGTTTCTTAACTTGAAGTATTTATATTCCCCACTGTAATGAATTCTTCTTTCGAAGAAGGACCTACAATTCTAGAATATACTGCACACGATATATTTTTGCCTTCGTGCACTGGCTGTTCATTTGCCCAGATAATAGTATATTGCCACTCCACCAATTTTGATTGCATTAATAGTTTCTCTGCTTTTCCTTTGCTCAGATTTTTAGCTGGTATCTATCCATTTTTCTATCCTTAGTTGCTGTAATCATAATCAATTCCATTTCTGACTCTGTTATGACTGCTTTATGATCAGTATACCATGGCATGCCAGATTTTTGTTCGTTGCATTGTCTCTGATTTAATAGATAGCCTTTTCGATCTAAGCATAAAAATTACTGTAGTTGGAGAGCAAGATTCTATTATTCTATGATATGTAGTCGTGATGCTTTACATCGAAATCCTTCTTTATCCGCATACATCTTTATTTCGAAACAGTTAGCATGTTTCACTTCTAAGAAGCATCATCAGGACTCTGACACATCTGGATTTTTAGTTCAGATGATGCTACAGTGCAGTTAAACACGTTGACTCCTTCGAAATAAAGATGTTGGCGGAAATTTACAACGTATCATCCATTCATATCAATGGATTTCCAACCGTGGATGTATCAGCCTCCACAATTAATTTCTGACATTCATTCCCTGCTCTTCCTTCTTCATAGCTTTCATTCCAGTACATTGGTCTATGAAGAAAGATATTGTTCATTTCCGAGGAATCCAAGTTTTTAAAAACACTTTTGGCTTTGAATTCCAATGTACATTGTGCAAAGCCTTCTAAACCACTAATTCTACAAAATATCGTCGTTATGTTACTCTCAGTCTTATCCTCTTTGACTAGCCTCAGGGATATAATCGTAACACTACCAAATAACTTTTTGTAATAAAGAATTACAATTATGTAATGAATCTCAGTGAACACTGTTCATAAAATAAAGGAGACATTTTTTCTTCTTCATCAATGGTCTCATTCAATATACTAGTTAGGAAATAAGGGCTATTAATTCAGAACACATTGACTTGTGGATAAAAACTTAAGAAAGTCCTAGGCCCAAGTTAGTCCTGTCAACGTCATTCAGCATGGGATTTTCCACAAGAGATGACATGGAAAGAATGTATTTTTGTGATTACTTATTTTGTAAATGTATAATATTTTTTCAATATATGCTAGCCAATGGGGATACAGCTAAATATATGCTGAAGATTTCAGCATTAGAGATGTAATGATATATGATAATTGACCGCGGAAATTAGGGAGTAATAAGACCAATATTAGTTGTCTTGCGTCATGAATTGTTCAGCATATTTACTGTATTACCTATGCTAAACTTTTGAATATCTCAAATTTCTGGGCGGTAGTGAATTGAGTTTTTGAAAATGTTCTTTAATTTTCATTATTACCTAATAATGATTCCTACTTTAAAGTAGGTATATCAATAATTTGAAATATTCTTTCAGTTTTTCTTCTGACAAATATAATTCTGAGTTAAGATAATATGGAAGTTCTTCCAATTTATTTGCAATATGGCTATTTGAATTGAAAAACTCCGTATCCCGCAAACCCCTAGGTTTTTGGAGAAAGTTGATGAGGAATTAAAAAGCATTCCTTCCCCGTCAGTTTTGGCGTACATTCTTCAAGAATCGTAATAAGTTGTTTTTCCGAATGCACTATTAATTTTTACGAGTAAGACGTAGAAATTATTCTAGAAATTCAAGAAAGAATGTTTTATGTACTCATCATTCATCACATCAAGGAGAGATTCATCAGTTGTTGCGGTAGCACCTAACAAAATATTTGTGAGAGTTGTTAAAAAAAAATTGGCAAATTCCTGCACAGGAGGAAATTCATAAAATATGATGTTAGCATTAATTTCCCTTGATAGTATTTAGTTTGGCCCATGCATATTTTGTTGATAAAACATATAAATTTTCATTTCTTATTGAAATCGCCAAAAATATACATTTGCTCCTTAAAACTACAGAAGAATATTATTTTAAGTATCGATCATGGGTTAAAATTGTGACGTAAGTTGCATGCAAATATCGCAAACAAAAGTTTAATGAAATTCTTAGTTAAATTTAAGGAACCTGTGTGTGCATCTCTTGATGAATTTTGTGAAAGTAATTTTTTATTGTATTAGGCAAAGTACCGTTCATAATGATGCTACACGTGTAACCTCTACCACTATGAGATATTTATGTCATCGAAAGTGTTATGAACGACTTAAATTATAGCCATTCACTGATGCCCGCGCTGTAATTTATAGGTAATTTTATTTTTCTTCGCTTATCACTTCTGAATTGTTTCTTATCTAGCAGTTTTTATTAACGACAGAATGTGATATGGTTCTAATTAAGATCCTTATGGATAGATTATGTCTATCTACATTATCATCATGCTATTATTATTTCGTAGGCTTAAGTAGTTTATATAGGATATTATGAACAAACCTTGAGTCAATAATTGTAATGTTACCTACGAATACATGATAAAATCGTGCTCATGACGGTTGCTGCGGTATATAAACCTTCTTGAAAAAACACTCCACAGTCATTCACAAGGGTTTTAAATCCTTTATTTGTGAGGTTCTTAGCTAAGGACTCAACAACTCCTCTCCTAACGAGCATGGAAAACACTTTATATTTATCAGGACTCGAACCGGTAACTATCTGAATCCTAAATGATTGGATGCCGAAGGAAGAAGCCACGCCACAAAGAAATATGTAAACGGTGGTGGGATCTGGTCACCATTACCCGCGTCCCATGAAGCCGGAAAACCTGTAGGTTACTTGAAATCACTGGCCACCTCTAAATTCGTATGAAATGGGGTTCCTAGAATTATTAAGGATTAACTATCTCATATAATTGGAAACTTCAAGACCATCTCCGAAGAAATATAAAACTCTTCCCAAACGTCCTAATCTCTAACTCGCGATCATGAACACTCACTGGTTGATGCAGTAGAGTTAAACCGGTATATCTGGCAGATTTTCACGCTTTGAACGACGTGGCAGTCGCAATCACTTCCTTGGGACGTTGAAAAATTAAAACCGTCCACTGTATATATCCTAATATTTCGCGAAAAGTTTTCGGCACAAGTTTGACAAAGACGAATTCGCTCCACGAGATTCCGCGGCCGGGACTTGTTGTTATCGCTCGCATGACTGCATTACTAAACCCACTTGCTCCCGCGTTTTACTGATATCTGCGTGTCAATCTCATTACAAAGCATTTTACCCTCCCACCCTGCCCACCTCCCTCCACTCACCTCGCCACCCTCCCCACCTTTGCCTCCCCTGCACGAAATCGCTCCGTGCGTTTTGTTGTCCGACTGAACTTCTAATTACCCTCCGCGCTCCGTATGCATCGGCCGCGGCTGCGTTCCCTTACGGAATTTTCGAAGGGAACCATCGCGGGAAGAAAATCTAATGACAGGCGCGATAAAAGCGAAATGATAAAAGTTGACGAACATATCCGCTCGGACGCGGTGTTTTGTAGTCGATGATAAAAAATTTTCCCGCGCCCGATTCCTCGGTCACTATCGCCTTGGTGCGACTCATCTCGCGGGCGAGTGATGTGCATGGCTTGGCGTGGCGTGAGGGCCGCGAAATAACGGGAAGAAAACAGTCCTTTTTGGCGCTTATCGGAGGAGTTACGGATTTTTTTTAATTCTGCAGGTTTTTGAGTTTCATAGTTATCCACCATACACTTCTGCATTTGTGGAAATTATTTAGACCGTGGAACGTGCTCCGGTGGCAAATTATGATGTATCGTGACATATGATGGAATAAGGAATGATTTTAATGGCAAAATATGTTTAAAAATAAAAATATAGAATCCTTCCTAGTCAATGCAATATTCTGTATGAACCACATAGGATGCATATTAATAAAAAAAATAAATATTCTTGTTTTTTTTTAACTCATTACATTAAATAACCAGCGGAAGTCATTATTTCGTTGCTGCTGACTGTTAATTTGCTCCTAAGAATTGCTTGGTGTTACTCTGTACCCGTAAGTGATGAATTACGCACAAAATATGTTTATTCAGAATGTAATAGAAATTTTACATTTCTGTCGATATTTTTATGAAGTAAAATTGAGAATTTAAATCTCGTATGATATAAGTATATTTACCTAAAAAACTGCGCCTAGAACTTTTAAATGACTTCTAACCGACTATGGCTTGGCTTTTCCTTATACGTTGGGACTGAAGGTAATTTTAATTTTGTTTTAGTCAGTCATGCATTGCTGTTTTGTGATGTAGAAAAGTTTAAGAATGATTCATTAATTTGAGATGTTTATGTGGTAAAAACTGAGTATACCGTAGAGGCTTTAGAGTAGTTATTTATATTTAATATTTTTATAGGCTTGTAGGGCTATAAGATGCTCAGAAAGTTTGAAATTTTGAATAAAATAAGGAAAAGATTATTAAAAATATTCATTTTTACAATTCTGAAATAGCTGAAAATTGTCTTTCTTCTTTCGTTGCTTATCTATCGTTATTCAGTCATTTCCTATTTAGTTATTGCATTTTATCACAGCACGTGAAAACAAAAAAGGAAGACCTTGTGTTTATCTTCAGTTACGAGTCTGAAATCCAGTTAGCTTGTCAGTGTTTGTGTAAACTGCTAGAGGAAGTGATTTTTATGGAGTAGGCTCTCTCTCTCTCTCTCTCTTAATGTACTGAACATCACTGTCTCATCCCCCTCATTTCATTTAGTATTACCTACCAGGAAATATGAAATACCTACAGTACGCTTTGCATCGGACCAAGCGCTCTAAAGGTATTGTGAAAAATCAACGGAAGATAGACTTTACTTATTGTTTACAGCTTCGGCGCATTTCTATGTTTACTTTAATTATTCGTGGACTGATTTTGATGATTCTCATCGTATATGTGCGATTCGTAATGGACATTCGGGGTGTTTATAAAAATAAGTAACCTGCAAATTATTATTGCTTGCTACTTAGCTCTCAGGAATTTTAACAATTCATCGGCTTCCAATCTTTGTTTATTACGTGTGCACGCATACTCGAATGTTCAAAATATTCCTGTTATGAATTGAGTTATTCCTTTTCAGTATTAGACATTTATATGGCCACAAAAATGCTTTTGTGACCACTATTTTTCTAAAAATTATGCCCCACCTTTATTTGTGGAATGCATGGAAGCTTAATACATTTAATGACAAGTTTTGAAATGTTGATGGCGGACCGATGAATCAGAGGATTTCGCTTCTCACATGGGACAATTTTTTCCGCAATCTTTTTTTGCGATATTAAGAGTCGGCACTAGATCTATATTGCCATGCCAATATTTTTTCTTATAAAGTTTTCCTCGTACACTCAGTTCGCATTATCTGCAGAATGTCGAATTTTGTAGCAAAGAAGAGTTTGACGTTGGATTTCTATGGTGTAAAATTGTCAAGTACCGTAATTTCAACGGCTGACTCCATCTCTTTACTAAGGATAATCACAACCTGATGTTATTATCATTCAGTCATAGGTATTATGATTATGCCGGATACCAATGACTCAGCCAATGATATTTTTTCGAAAAAATCCTGGAATTCTGGAAAAAAATCCTGGAAAAATTAAGTACGCAATCTGCCAAGAAAGCTTCAAGCGTTGGAAATTTAGTTTACAGACTTGAATCCAAATTAATTTAGTTTCCGAATTACTTTCCCGAACAGTCTTCTAACATCCTGAGCATTGAAAAACTTATGTTCATTTTACACGTATTATTCCACCTCAGTTCTTTGCTAGCATATGGAACGTTAATGGGAAAAGAATAATAATTTTAACAATACCTAATACGGCTGATATAAAAAATTATACCATGGGAGTAAATTTCAAAATAGACCACTTTATCTTCAAGTTTAATACATATGAACCCTTCATACTTATTGCGTTAGAAATATTGCTAATTTGTTGGATGTAAGCTGTTCATTTAAGTAGACCACATTGTTGGTGACCCCAAATTAAGCGTGAGTTAAGAGAAAAATTTTATCTTTTACTGGTAAATTTCTAGGTGCACTGCTAAATATTCTGATTACTCTTCATCAGGATTGAGAAAAAGAAATACATTCGCAAATGATATCCTTCCCCAGTTAATGAATGCGACGATTTTTTATTTTATTAGTATTATATAACTACTTAATTTTAAAACGGTCAACCACAAAAATTTTCCCCAAATGGGATTAATAAGGATTAGAAATTATATTTTGAACATTTCTGTTCAGCGTTCTATTACAACGTTCGGAATCAATGCCTAAACATGTGATGCGCTGCAAGACAAGATATAACGACAAATTAGTACAAAAATAGTAATATTGGTTACCCTAAAATGCCAATAGGTGATGTATGGTCTTCATGACAGGTTTTCTACCGGTGTTAGACACAGTAACGTTTTGATGCGCGTATTTAGACAACCTTATCAGTTACAAAGCGGGAAGGTGTGTTTTTCCATAGTTTGTGTTTATTTTTGATGAAAAGTTAAACTTAAATTGTTTTTAAATTGCTAATTAAATTGATATTACAATGTCAAACATACGATACATATCTTGCTTCTTGGTTTTTAATCAGCATTTTTAATCAGCCACTAGAGGCAACAAAAATTATTTAAAGTTTTTAAAAAAGTTTTTGTTATTCTTAGCATTAATTGCTTTCGCACCGTTAATGCTATGAATATTTTCAAACCGAGCGTATCCTGTAATGTTCATTTTCTGGAATCCTCACTAATCTTAAGGCATCCGTTAAATATTAACTAGTATCGCATTTTATTTCCTTCCAGATATTAAGCTGTTTCCATCCAGCTAAGGCCATTGCTCTCTTTGTTCATCCTGAATTAATTTGTTGATAATAATTTATAGCATAGCTTTTTGTTTTTCTCCCTGTCCCACGGCTCGTTAACCAAAAGAAATCCTTACTTTAATTATGATACTTTATCGATGATAAGTTGAAGGTTTCCATTATATCCAATTTAGAAGTCGGCTACTAAATTAAGGCGACATGGAAAAATATTGTATACTAGACCATGGTATGTTTATTTTTGCATGTGTTACTTAACAAAAACATACCATCGTTTTAATAATAGAAACGTATCCTTCCTAACGCAATCGTCTTATAACATGTTGCTAATTACTTCCATTTCATGCAGGTTAAAACAAATCCAAAATTCTGCTTGGCTGGTAATCCTTCTTTTCAAGTGTGCCCGTTGAGAATTTCGGAATACATAGCATTGTGATATCTGAAAATATTGATTTAAATCTAGATAGATGGCGATCAAACAGACTTTATGAATTGACGCTGTGAAAATCGAAATTGATTCGGTAACTGTCCCGGCAATGGAAGAAACAAATCTCTTCCATCGTCAGCATTAGAATTCTTTAAGCGTTTGATCATTCAAAGGCAGATGCAAGGAACGACCCCCAGGAGATGGGTTTAAAATATGACGATGGGAGTAGAATAGCCTTGAGTGATTCGGAAGTTAATGGCAGGTGGTCGTAGCAAACGAGTTCCAAGGCGGTGACCAGTTCGGTTGAGGAGAACACACACGTATCGTAATGGTTCAGTAAAGATTTTGAGGAAGGAATGGATATTAATTTCCATAGACTCTAATTTTTTTATTCTCTATCGATTTTAGCGTTATGTATCATGGATATTTGCGGAAGCGTTCTCAGAAAATCATGAGAGGGTTACAAGGCATGCGAGGAAGAGTCGAGAGCAATTGATAAGGCGAAGCATACTGAAATCATCGGCTGAGATCGGCAATATAAAATTAGTGCCAGTTGGTATAACTATCGGCCAGCTTTGGCCAACTGGCACTGACATTATGTAGTTGAGTAATTGGTATTGAATCGAAAAACGACTTGGTACATTCTGTGGTGACTGATAGGGGGAGAGGAAAGTAGGACTAATCGTAGCTGTGGAGGTGCAGTTATAGAGGATGTGCCAAGAAAGTGATTAATATTACCATTTTAAAAACAAGGTCGCAAATAGTAAAATATACTTTATATTCGACTAGATGAATAAATAACTGTAAATATTAACCACTGGTTGTTTAAATTGGTGGATATTAGGAAGATAATATTGAGAGGAGAGTTGACGGTCTATGTGGCTGGAGTAAGTAGATACCTGCAAGAAAAAAATACAATTCAGTTTCTGGGCATGAGATATCAGGAATGCAGCGAGATTGAAGGAAGAGAGTAGTTTTCATGCTTGAGAGTTCTTCGAAGCATAAGTGTTATAAGATACAAAGAACATAAGAGCTTGACTTGCACCGGTTTTCCCCGTGTTTACTGGCAGAGATGGTTATTATCATCAGTACAGATTTGAAATCCATCAGGTTTTAAACTTTCTTAAAATGCATTTTATGCTGTAATATGATTCAGATTATGGAGTTATGCGATGGCTTTATTTAATGTATACAAATTATAGATAGTGGCAACATTTTAGTAGCTTTTTCATACTCATTGACTTTCATTTTTTTATTTTTAATGTACAATTAGTTATTGCTTCTCGCCATTTTTTACCGTTTGGCGTCCCTCATGCTTTCCAAGGTTTCCCATTCGGTTTGCTTCAGCTAACGTCATAGAGTTTTCGACGATATCGTTGAAAAATATAAAGAGGTGTAAAAAAGCACATAAAAGAAAGTTATTATGAGATTTTTAGAATATGAGAAGTTTATTAACCTAAGGAATCCATGTAAAAATAATCCCGTCACATCTTGGGTAATTTTTATGTAAAAGTCGTGGAAATATGAAAGTTCATTTTATAAGATTTAGGGTATTTTGACTTTAATGTAACGGAGTAGTTATGCTATTCTTGCCACTCCTATTTGAGGTACATTTTGATCGTTAGTTCGAGATTTCCATCGTATATTATGATATGGTAAGCGCGAAATAAGTAATGAGAGTATAGAAATAGCATTCTTCATACTTGCACTCATACCTATTCCTGTATCGTAGCCACCCTCTTCCTTACTGAGATCGGTGCCATCCTTCACCTGACGGAGAGGTTGCGGTATTTTTAGGCAAAAAGATGCATAATACCGAAAAAAGCATGCATGTGTTTAATACAGTAGCATCAAAGGCCTAAAATATAGAACCCAATGAATATGAACTTCTTTAGAGCACTGAATAACTGAAACCATTTTGATTAGACGATTAGTCACTGCAGCTACTCTGTTTTCCTCTTTGTTACTATTTATTAAGATTAACTTACTTAATTTAAGGCTATATTATTTGTAAAGTATGTTGTCACTTAGAAAATTCGTAGTTTCCATAAGGATACTCATCCATGAATAGCATCGTACTTGATATTAGGAGAATTCATATCGTTACGCATGCTAGCTTCAGGAGCCTGTCTTTGGAAGAAAAATAAATTAAGTGAGACAAAAAAAACTAGGGAACTAGTGGTGGTCACATACCAATAGATATACTTAAAAGGAAACCTGAGCATTTTATGAAAATTTGAAACTACTTTGCAAATGAAATGCCAAGGTATATGTAACCAGGAATTACCAGTATGTACCTTGGCATTGCTTAAATAAATTGCATCATAACGTGACGGTTCTGGATGGTTCTTGAGACAAAGGTGGAGATATCCAATGGGGTATTTGATAGTTGATTTCTTCAATAAAGTTAATTTTCCTGACGGTATCCACCATTTCGGCTATCAGTTTTATGATTAGCATCCTCTGTCAGAGAGGCATGTAACCTTTGCACTAGAAATCCATTGTCGTGTGCATATTAAGTCCAATGCAATTCCCTATAAAATATTGCATTCAGAAGCAACTGATGAGAAAAATCTTATGTGAGCCATTAATAGGATAATTAATCTGCCAGCCGGGAGAGGGTAGACACTGTAGCCTAAGGCATGCCTTACTAGAAAACAAACTCTTTTTGAAAATATAATTTTGTTGCCAAATCGAGTAATGATTAATATTAGGCATACCAATTTTGGTCACATTACGATGGAATTAAGGATACATCATAGCATTATTTAATGCATGAACTAAATACTATTGGAAGTAAGGAAATAAAACTTTGTAAGGTTCACTGTTATTTAATTATGGGCACGACCCGGGTTTCGTAACTTGGTTACATCGTCAGGTCATGAAGTTATTAGTTATAACTAAATAGTACTTAAATTTTATAAAAATGGGCTAGTAAAGTAAATAAACGGTGTTATTTACTAAGATAATCTCATTTAAAATTTCTCTTTTGACCATTCTCTGAGAGTGTTAAGGTTATTCATGACATTCAACATTTGCAATGATATTGAAGGGAAGAGGGCAAAGGTTCCCGGGCCGTGAGGTTCTCCAGGGTGAATTTCAAATTGGTAAATTTTCGTAGCCACGGAAAGGGGCCCTAAAAGTCAAAGTGGGTACCGTGGTGCATAATTGGCTCTTATCTGGCAAAAAATTGTAGGACGACGGCAGTGCCACGTGACTGCGAAAGTGCCCCACGTTTCCGCTGCGGTGATCTAACGTCTCACACTGAAAAGAGCACCGCGTCTCCACCTACGCTAAACTCCCCACTTTTTTTACCTCCATAAGTCACGTGATGCAAAATCTGAAGTAGTGAAGAAATGGAGCAGTAAAAAATTTCTTTTTCCTCCTGGAGTAGGTAATTTGCCATCGTCATTCCGGGAAATCTATTATTTAGTAAGCCGGTGTAAGTGATAGCCTCTATGGCAGTTGAGTACAGTCCTCACGTAGGAATATTCCTCCAATCTAATCCCTTCAAAATAATGCATTCAGATGCAACTGGAATTAAAAATCTTCAGCGAAGCATTAAAGTACTAATTGCTAGTCATGGATGCTTATAATAATTCCCTGTTGTTGACTTCCAAAATCCTACTGGTATAAAGGCCTAAAATGTGCTGTTTTCTGGGAGATAAAGATAATTAAGTAAACTCGAAACCAGGAATTCTACGGAGAATGAATGAAGCTAAGTAATAGTGAGAGAACCCTCAGGAGTTTTGGAAAACAAAACTGACATGGAATACGGATGATTGCAGAGTAAGCCAGTCATTGGTTTTCAGCATTGGTAGGTGAATAAAATTCAAATTGAAGAACGGAAATCCCAACATTTCAATCCCTCAGAATTCCGTCAGCAAAATAGGTACCGAAACCATCCTTTTCTCTTCTACAACGTAAGTGTTTCGTTCTTTCTTGATAATAAATGGTGTTTTTGCTCCTTTTATTCATATAGAATTTATTTTGGGCCTCATATAAAGTTATCAACAGTTTTGAGGTCAGTCTCCAAAATTTTTCTACTCTCCAAAACTTTCTAATTTTTTTTCTTATTTCTTTTTCTTTCTTTCACTTAGGCGCCGATAACAAAATTTGAAAGAAAGGCTCGCTGTTTTCAATCCTATGGAAATCCTTGGAGTAACGGAATATAACATCCTGATAATCACTTCTTTCTTTCCTGTTGCTATTTCGT
This sequence comes from Ischnura elegans, assembly GCF_921293095.1. Classification (NCBI taxonomy): domain Eukaryota; kingdom Metazoa; phylum Arthropoda; class Insecta; order Odonata; family Coenagrionidae; genus Ischnura; species Ischnura elegans. Next base: position 73,818,485 of record NC_060256.1, read on the forward strand.
GAGGAGTGGCAATAGTACATAACTTAGAGTACTAGAGGCTAGATTCGGAATATTGTGCAGTAATGGAACGCCGTCGATCTTATTCAGTTTAGCGTTGACATTGAGTTATCGTTGCAGGTGACAAATATCTGAATTGATACATATTATCTGCAAAAATTTTCTCATTCGTATTTCGCCAAGAATATGATATGCAGTGTTTTTGGAAGAAGACTTCGATCAGTTGCGAAAGCAGAAGCCTGCTGCATCCCATTTCCTTCCAAATTCAACCCGCCTGCAGCCGCATACAATGACTACAGTTGGCCGTAAGTCGGGAAATGGTGTTTTGTTCATTTAATCCGTGTAATGTTGATTTTGGTCCACGTGATGCTACAGAAGATTAGAAGGCATTCCTTTTCACGGTTCAGTTTTTTTTCTAAAAGAACTATACTGGAGACTCACATTAGAATTGAGTATTGTGGTTATTAGGCCCGTGCCACCGGATATGACAATAATATGTGAACAATTCAAGGGTTAGAGAGGCAGAAAAAGTCTTCGAATCTTTGGGTTTTCGGGAATTTTATCCTAAATTATCCATCCATTCCATTTTAGGCGCTTTTCTATCCCTTGTAATACATATTTTAATTGATAGCAATGCCCAGGATTTGTATCCCTCCATTTCTCCATACACAATGCCAGTTCCATTAGCTCCCCGCGATTCTTCTTCTTAGCGTCGTTCTTGTTCTAAACTACAATTAATCCATTGATAATGTCGAAAGTTAAAAAGAAACATTTTTTGTACTTTTTGAGCCTTAGCGCCGGTTTAATACTCTTTGAATCTACTCATGTTTGTCTGCTTATCATATTTTCTTTCCTAGCTTTTATCAATCGGAAATCACAAATGGTATTCTTACACCTTCAATCATATTATTTTGACTCGCTATGCTCGCTGGGGGGGCTCTGCCCCCCCTAGGCCCCCCCGAAAAAGGCCTCCGGCCTGTTATGCTCACTGTGGGAGGTCTTACACTTTTTGTTTGCTACTTGTTACTTAAGGATCGTTTACTTTTAAGCTGGCTAGCTTAGGTATAAGCGATATTTCCACTTTCACGTAAAACGAGCGCATGGTACGTAGGCTACAACATGAATGTAAATATTTATAAAGAGAAAAGTTTTTCTGAGGGGCTAAAAAAGTAAAATAAATTTCTACGAGTTTCTTTAACTTATTCAATTCAAATACAAAAAACGTTGAGACCACGTTCCACTGCAACACCCAATGCATACGTAATATCATAGCATAACGACTTTACGAATTACAATGAAAAACACGTTTATTAATTATTTTCCACAAAACTCAACCAAATTCTTATATCATATACGAATAAGATGTAACAGCTGTTCCCCGCTTCGTAAGCGAATTACGTAGGGACTGAATATCAATATCTAGAAACAAATGCGCCTAAGCATGAATTGGGGCTAGTATGACGAATTTTATCGAAATATAATGATCCTGATCGCGAATGATTTCACTTCAGAAATACCTCTATTTAAAGTTTTAATGAATCGGGATACACAAATATCTCAGCTTTAATATCCAACGCAATGCGCAATAAATCTGGTGAGTAACGGATCACAGCCTTTGGTGTACAAGGCATTGTGAATGTCAAGATTTCGATAATTTTCACAGTTGAATGACTTAGTCACTCAAGGAAACGTGATTTTCGCAAGACAAATAATTGAATAAGAAATACCTTTATTTGCACTTATCTTCCATATTGTATTATTCACTGCCTATTCACTCCTGCAGCTCACGGATAACATTGTACATTAAAAAGGAAATTAACGGAAAAAAGAACGTGAACAAAAATAAAAAGTTATTACCATCACAAAACACGATAATAAAATCATTTTTACCAACCTATATTATGTAAGACTTGTTTAAAAGTCTTTCTACTACAATCGTGTATCGCCAACAAGATACGAACTATAGTCAACAGCACGAATCATATTTCTAATATGGCATTTAGAGCACTTTTTAACTTTGAAATTAATAACCACCACACTCTGGATGTAATATACCAAAAACAACAACTAATTTCTTACCTTACATTTCTCCGCTTTTGATTTGAATGCGCTTTGATTTAAACAGGTGTTTGTTCTTGCGGAAAGAAGACGCAAAGAAATAGACACTTCAATTATTACTTTCTTAATTTTCTACCTTATATTTATCAGTTTTTCATTCATTTCCTTTATCTTCTTTCCCAGTTTAGCTCCTCTTGTTTGCATAAACAAATAGTTGCTATGATTGTTTGCTTGTATGACTGCCGCGCCGCCATTGGAATTTGGTGGCCATTTTTTGAACTAATCCCCATACACTCAATTTTATATGAATAGACTGATAAATAATTGTAAATTTAGTGTTTTCATAATTTTTCCTGGGGTTTCAGACAATTTTAGAGGGGGTCTTCATTAGACTTTTTGCCGTATCTCGTCTCGTTCACCCCAAACATTTGTATACGTGAATGAATGAATGAATGAATGAGTGGTCGTTAAGGGGCTTCATGTTATATAGATGCTGATATTCACTTATGCGGCTTATCATTATTATATTTACCAGGATTTGTCGCAATAATTATATACTGGCTAAAAGATAACTGGAATGAAATTGTGTCCATTTCTTCTCGAAACGCTTCTTTCTGTGATTGTTAAAGAAAGCGCTAAAATCAATTGGTTTTGGTGTTAGAAAAATAATAGTTATTTTTTAAATAACTTATGTTGTTGTAAAAGATATGAAAATTTTTACTACGGATGTTATTTTGCCAGTTAAAACTTCCAGCAAACGACTGGGGATTTTAGAGAATTATTCATACATGTGCTCGTTAAATCAGTTCTAGTCATTTATATTTTCTGGTACAGTGGTGAAATTCTAGCGAAGTACTTCTTTATTGGCAATGGACCAATTATCATTATTTTTAGTCTAAACGCTACCAAGTAGTCATAAACTATTTCTTGCAGCTTTTTTTCGTTCTTGAAGTAGCCGTATCTGTTACTGTGATTTTGTTTTCCTTTACCGCTTTTCCCTCTGATGTCACTAGCCATGAATTTACTTGGGTTTTGATATCCATTTGTAGCTCCAAGCTCGATACGAAGGTATTATTTTCTATATCTGGTAGACATGTATGTGATGTTTGATAAATGATGGTGTGCTCGTTGACTTATGCTGTAGTCCTAATTCTACGAAGCCGAACTTTATCATCAAGATTGGCCGAAATTTCGGAATGTCCTTCTTTCGCGGTATACCGTGCCTCCAATCCTATTTACAAAATTTAACAATACTTTCTTGTCCATTTTGGTGGTTAAAAAACTCTAGTTTGCGGTTTATTCGTATATTCTTACTTAACTTCGCTGTTCTTGCATTTCTCTGAGAGTGAAATTTTCTTGAGGATTTTACGTCTGGTTGCGATCAATATTTTTTCACAGTTATACTGGAAATGGAAGGGTATTCAGATGGTTCCAGAGTTTATGTGTGTTTTTTCTGAGTTTGCCTTCTCGTTCTTTTTGTTCTACTTTTATGCATTGTTGTGTGATTTTATTGGCTAGCTAAAATATCTATATTTTCATCAAAGCAGTCATTTGAGCAATTAAAATATATTTCCTATTTGATAAATTTTTTCAAGTTACTTAGTAAAAATCGTGGATTTATCACTGGAATATTCCTGCTAAAAGCGAGGATTCATTTTATAAATCTTATTTCTTTAAGATTACTCAAAAGCAATATCATGTGCAATGATTTAACTTTGGCAGCCGTAAACGTATACTGACTAGCTGTGATCCAATGATAGTATCTCTGTATTCTCCTACGATAAGTCTTTCCTGATCTTGGGTCCAGATACGGTTTCCATACATTATGGGTCTCAATAGACTACACTTTTATGGCTATTTCTAATAGAATTTCATCTTATTCTATGCACACAATCAATCAAAGCGAATCGACCGGTCAGCATTTATGTTAGAATCTTCAAATACTACCATAGTGCCTTGTAAATAGGCGTAATGAATTATGTATCACTATAATACTGCATCAATAATTAATTTTTTATCGTCAGAGTATCATGAAAGTCGCTTAATCTTTTACTTTTTCATTCTGAAGTGAAGTTGTGAGACAATTTCATGTCACACTTCTGCTTGAGTGCGGAAGCAACCAATGAATGTATTAGGTCCTAAGGAAAACTATATTCAAGTACTCCCGACGTGAGTTCATAAACAATAGTAGCTATGATTGTGCAATGAAATGGTAAATATTATTAGTAGAAATCAAAATTCCAGCCATACAGAGCCTATTCTATAATTCTAATGAATCAAGACAGAAAGAGTCCGGTACATTAGATATAGTGCACGTCAGTAGGTATAAGGCTTGGAAGTTGACAGCAGAACAGAAGCCAAGAGGGTAATCTTTCCAAAATGTGATGCTAGCGAAGAATGATGAAGATAAAATGACTCGACCGACTGAGTACTGAGGAAGTTCTAGTAAGAGTGGGATAAAAGAGAAGTCTTCTAAAAACATTAATGAGAACACGATAACTGTACGGCCACATTATGAGACATAATGGCCTGATGAAAACAAACGTAGAAATACAGGTTGAAGGGAAGAAGGGAAAAGGATAGCCCCGAATGTCACCTTACCTTACAGTTGTCAAGTAAAGGTTATAAAATATTTAAAAGAGAAGATTTAAGTCGCAAAAAAAGGTCCGCGGATAGGAGAGCGGATTGGAGAGCTGCGCTAAACTAATCGTAGGATTGCCGACTGATGATGATTCTAAAAATTGGAGATCCCTATTATTTTGACGTCACGCTATCCTTGTGCAATCGGTATCAGTCATCAGGGCGTTTTGAAATTTTCTTCCTATATGTATATAGCAATGAGTTGTACTCCTAAGGCAGTTTGAGTTCAACATAAGAAAAATATGCGGTAACATCCTACTATCGAATCCCTCAAACTTACTCAATGGGTTCCCTTATATATCCTTGTGTAAGGATTTGAAAAATCCAAAATCCACGTCGTAGTGACTACCACTTTGATATTGTGAGCTTTTACTATCAGGTTTCATGTGTATCTATTTTCGATGTAGCAATTAAAACACAATTCACTTTTGATCTGTTCTGTATCACTAGTGCAAGCACGAAAATTATAGCTTAAGTCAAGTCAGACTGTGTTCCATGTGGATAAACAAAATCTATGAAGGACGACTGATCACAATTTTTATTGATATAATTGCCGTTTCATTAGGTTAAAATTCTACCTCAAAACAGCATTTAATTCTAATTTAGAATGAAAAAGTTGGCATAAGGAACGTTGAAGGAGTAAGAATAATAATAATAATAATAACAACAATAGGCCGCAGACATGTAAGATATGGATATGAAGGAACATTGGCAGCTGTGAGGGATGAAGAAAAATAAAGAACGAGGAAAGGAATTTATGTTGGGTGAGGAGGAAACACAAAAAAATAAGGAGGTGAAAAAGGATGTTGATGGAGCGAGTACTGAGTGGACATGGGATGCTGCAATCCGTGTTGAGTATATTGATCAGCTACCAAGAAGCATTCTCAACAGGTAACGTTAATATTAAGTCTGAGACTTACATCATCCTCCTAACATGCAGGTCCATTTTTTAATTCGGTTGATCTATATCACATGTAATATTTTTTGTGATAGATGCTGTCCCAAATGTGCCCAATATTGGATGTGTGAATTACCCAACGATAGCAATTGCTTAGAATGCCTCTGACGAATACGAGATTCAAGCAGTGTGTACATCTATATTGCTTTACCTTTATTATGTCCTCAAATATGTGTTACTGACCGAGGAAGAGTTTCACTCGCGATTCCACCCACATCTTCATTTGGATGCTGCATAATGAAACAATTTAAATTTACTGAAATATAAAGTTTCGAAATTGTTTTTGACCTCTACCAGAAAATTTGTTCTATAAGGTCGTTTTGAAACGTGGATTAGCGTCATCTACTACGGGTTCTATCACATCTCAATATGTCACCTTACTTACTTCTGAATATGTTATTCTCAATATGTTACCTTACTTCTTTCTGAAATGGATTTCCTACACAGTACAATGCTTGATATCTTTACGGTATTATACTTAGCATTAGTTAGAGAATATTATTTTAGAATAGTTCAGAAGATGGCCGTGATATTATTTGCAAGGAACAGGTTAAACAATAATTTCACACCTGCCGACTTCGTTTTTTAATTAGTCCTTTTTGGAATATTCACTATTCATTAATGGTCTATATTGTGACACTTATCATTTCTTTTTTCTCAACATATGGCATTATTACCTCAGTACGAAAAATTACTACCGTCTCTAATTGTAACAGCCCCAGGTGAATTTTGAAGTCAAACCGTAATCTGCCCTTCCATTTTTGTACACGATTTTAACTCGTGGAATAAATTTGGGCCTATGCTGTCAATAGGTGTAACCTTGATTCTCGACATCAGGCAACGTTGGAATCGGAGGAACCTCGTTGAGTAGAGCGAGGTTGAAGATGGTGAACCAAGACCAGTGCCGACTTTGAGAATAAGAATGAACCAAGTTTGGTAGCCAGATGGACCCGGGGGGCAACGGGTTTGCAAGAGTAACAATGGGTCTCCGGTTCGAGTCCCATGCAATGCCTGAATATTTTTTGGCCACGCCTGTGGCTTACTCCTTCACGAAACCTGTTCGAGGCTGGGGAGCCTTCCTCATAGCCCGTCAACGAACGAACTTCACAGTCGGTTTTTCTTTCAGTGCTATCAAACTGTGTACGCGTTTGTGTTGCTCTTCTCATGAATGATATAGGATTATAAGTTTGAAGAGTACCTACATTCTGTTTTAATTGACGCAACCTAATATTGTCGCTCTTAGTAAATGTAACTTTTAAGTATATATTTCCTGAATTTTTTTCACTAAGGATTTTTCGTGCATTAGGACAATATTTTCGTAACTACCTGGCACCTTCAAGGCCATTTTTGAGTTAGATATTATATTAATATTGCCAAGCAAAATTGTGAACAGCAAGTGATTTTTTTCTGCATACTTTTTTTCATTCACAAGGAATCGTTCTGTAATTGACTGAGGAATCGTCTCATGAAATGAATGTACGGTGAAAGTTTCATTAGAAAATATACATATATCTGTATGAACAGCTCACGGGGAAAGATTGAAGGTTTACGTCGTGAAAAAATCAATATCGTATGGACTGATTGAGCGAATCAAGTAATAGTTTTACATTCATTTTACTCCTAAGGTACGTGGAAAAAACACGTTAAATTTCTACGCGTCATTAATATTTTCCTCGCCATAAGTCATTCTGAAATCGATTTCATTTAACTCATTGTCACCATAGCACCAAACGTCTATCATTATCAATACTTCTTTCTATATAAAAATACGATAAGCTCTGATTTAACTATGTTAAAGTTCCACCTCAAACTTAAACGACGATCCTAGAAAACAAGTTTGCCAAGTGGTTTCTTATATTTTACACCTTATTGATGGGAAAAACTAACTGCATTAGGAATATAATTTTTGTTTTTTTCCCGGCGAACAATTGCTGTGAAGTTTTCTCGGGTTTCACACCGGGTCAGGTCCTCCATTTCTCCTTCCAACGTTTCGATGAACAACTTGCCCATCGTCTTCAGGGATTCAGGAATCCAAATTCATTGGATTCCTGAATCCCTGAAGACGATGGGCGAGTTGTTCATCGAAACGTTGGAAGGAGAAATGGAGGACCTGACCCGGGGTGAAACCCGAGAAAACTTCACTGCATTAGGAATGTTTCCTTCGTAAATCTTTTCATTTATAGATGTTAGTTAGGCAATTTGGTCTGGTATTACGCTAATTTTGTTTCGATTTTAACCAGGCAGGTAAGTCTTGCTTATAACAGAATATTTAGGATTTTCATACGCAGTTCGGCAACATAAACATATCTGCCTAAGGATTTCACAGGCAGCCATACGTTATTTTGGCAATGTTCGCATTGACGAATCTATGAAGTTCATAGCTGGTATTGCAATACCTGCATTATGGCTTATTTAACCCTTTGCAGATTTTATATCAAATTAGGTAGTATGTGGAGCCTTTTATTATATAATGTTAAGTTTCTGATACCACTGACCCCGAAAAGTCTCCTTATGCTATATCTGCTCATTTTCATAACTTATTGATCACTGGCATCTCAATAGCTTCAAATGGTTCAAATAGACAATTTTTACGCCTCAAACATGCACCGATATCATTCTCCGTTAATCATGTTTTTCCGCTTTCCATCGAATGCTAACAAGTAATGCCTTTAGCATTGAAATATCATCAAAATCCTTAGAAAGCCATAATTCTGGACAACCAATGGCGTAAATCTGCAAGATTCTTTACTAAAAGGGCTTGGCGTGCCTACGAAAAACTTTTTTTAACCGAAAAGTTTTTGATTAATATAAGAATTCACCGCTCCTTGTGGTGAATGAAACGTCTCAGCGTTTGATTTATTTACCAATATTGTGAAAAAGTAAAATGTTAATGATTGTAATGAATCAATGAGTAAAAGTACCTAATTTTTTATTTCCCAGCAATTTTAACGTTTTATCTTCTTCTTTTTTAGGACACGACGAGCAGAAGTGATTCCAGTTGATGGGGTAAGTTGAGGATAATTTTTACTCCAGTTATTTACCTTTTTGGGAAAAAACTAGTTATTAATACACTTATTTTAAAAACTATGCGACACGTTGAAAAGCTATCACACCTTAACGCTTTTATTCAGTTAGTCTAACTTTCCTAATCCTACATCTGTCTTAGTATTCTCAGTTGCGTACTTCAACGGAAGGTTACATAGCTTAGTGCCAAAAATGAGCTCAATCGTAGAGTTCTTGTGGCTGGTTACAGGAACTAATGAAAACTGGGAAATGGGAGTCATAAGAAAGCAAATATTTTGAAATGATAATTGTAAAAAGTACATTTCTATACTTAATAGATATCCTAATTTTTGACGCAACCTATGTCCTTAATGGTTTAGCAATATATAAATCGTAAAGTTTGTTTGAAATATTCATTCTCAGAGTTTCTCAGCATTTTATTCATTCTCAATCCGAACACTTCATTTTGAACCTTCATATTGGCGAATGCTCATCGGCCAATGGAAATGTTTGCTTACTATCTGGACGTGCAAAATTTATTTAATTATTGATTGTTTTATTTTCATGGATCATAATTTGTATTGTCATTGCTTATAAAGGGTGTTGGGAGCTAGAATTGCCCTTTTATCTAAAGGTAATGCACTGTTATGATTTTTTTTCTGTTTGCGGCTTTTTCATGAAATTGAGTTGAGAAATGTATCACCTTTACCTCCGGTATATCACATTATAACTGCATCGGAGTAAATAGTGTAGGTGATCGGTTCTCCGTTCCATCGCAGATAGGTGTAGTACCTACGCACTAAAACCCGCTTTACGGGATCGCTTGACGGGCGTAGAAGCGCCGGGAACGAAGCCTCTTGTTCGGCGCCGGGTCAACTGCATATTTCCCGCTTATCACTCGGGTGGATTTCTGTTGTATGTTCAGAGAAGATGGGATATGATTTTACTGGAGGTACGTCAAATGCATTCATCAGAACCACAAGGTATATTGATGCAATGTTTTTGATAAAGTTTTCTGGTTCTAGTATCCACAAGTAAAAACGACGTAATACGTGTAATGCTTGTGTTTTTACCAAAATTATTTTAACCAGGTAATATTTATTATAAAAATACCAAAGAATTGATAGCTTTTGGAAGGTGATCAATTGATCGATTACCAGCATCTGATCAATAATCCTAAATCTAGTTTGATGCAGCTTCCATTTTTTCCAGTTTTACTCCTATATTTTTATTACATTTCAATTCATTGTAATTTATTTATTTTTATGTTAAATTTAAGTCAATAATTTTATAATAAATTGGCAATATTTATGGAATTAGCTAAGGTTTATATGGCGCTCATTACCGTTCGTTCCTTCGAGAGTTCTACCTGTTTAAATAATAAGGGTCTATAAAATTATAATAGAAGTATTCGAGAAACTGAAGAGAAGGAAATTAAATAAATCCGATATACGTGGTTTGACTACCACAAATCATAGCCAATATGAAAGAATTTTCCATGGGGCTGAATACTGGTGGAGATTACTATGTAAATGCTTTCTTAGAAATCTTCCTATAAAAATGCCGCTTATGCTTAGTTCTGGTACTTCAGATGTTACAGTTTGTGCAATATTTTCTTGTTTTTAGGGAACTAAAAATTGGAATAATCATGGAAAATTGGTCATTATTTCAGTATCTACTCTACTGACGTAGCCTATTGCATAACCCGTTATAAATAAGGTGTTCTAAAATCCAGCGTACGGCGAAACTTTTCTCTTCATAGCTACGTTACACAAGATAATAAATTCTATATTATATAGATGAAGGTTGCATTATCTAAGTAACTCATATGGTTGAATTTTAATAGAAGGGCAAGAAAATCTTTAACCTTTACCTTGTTACCTTGTTGAGACATTATTAAAACAAAACGCTCAAGAAGCATACGGTATTTTATAAAATTTAAATAGTTAGAAAGCCAGGCCAAATCTTAAATAGCACATATAAATGTAAGGATAGGTGGATAATCACCCTGCTTCCTTCTCCAAATGTTTACGTTGATAACTCTACTAGCAAAGTAATATTTCCTCGTGTAAAGGTTTATGAGAAAATGCTTATGACGTCTATGAGTGATGCGTAGCTTTTTCTCAATAATAACTTGCGAAAACGTTCTCATTTCTAGGAAAGGACTACCTCTAAGAAAAATACAGCATTAAGATGATATGAACAGTAACTTTGTCCTTTTAGTATTTTTTGATATCTCCGATGGGGAATGCAACTCATTACTATTTTTACTCGCATTTCAAATGTTTTATTTTGCCGAATGATTAAATTTTTTAGGGGAAAATAAAAAGGATTAGGTTTTCGTAGTGATTCATCACCGAAGGACATTCAATTTTTAGGTGTGACCTTAAGTGGCTTTATTGAAGGTGAATAATATAAACTGTTTTTTTTCCGTTGAATCGCTCTCTCAGTGGCAATGGCATATTTATATACTATTTGTATTTGGCCACGTAATATGCGTAGTTACAAACTGCAATAATTGTAGAGACAAATTACGACGCAAGTAGGAATTATGTCGTACTGGACTGAGAACATGCGTGTAAACTACCAAAACGCTCCTTTACCATCCACCAAAGGATATCTTCTCGTGGACGCTATGCGCCTCTATCTTAATATGCGTGAATGAAAACATTTGAAGTATCAAAACTATGAATCAGTAGGGTTTTTTGTAGGAAGTTTTTAAGAAAACGTTTGCGTAGTAATACCTACCAGTTTTCATCCCTGTAAAAATTTCTTTGATAACAGCAATAATTTGTGATTGTTGAACCTCGTCTATCGGAATTATTAAACTTTCTTCGCTTCAGTTCCTGGATTACTACTCTTACATTTTGATAGACCCTTTGCTATTTAAATATGCAAAACTTTTGGAAGAACGTACGGTAATTTGCTCCATGTAAACCTTCCCATGCTAATTCCATGAACATTACCAAAATTAATTTAAAATTAATGGCCAGAATTTAATAAAAAAATAAATATCAATGAATTGAGACGGGATAAAAATATAGGCACAAAAATAAAAGATTGTAGGGGAAAAGCTGCGTCAAGGTAGACTTAGGATTATCGCAAAAAATCTGAAATATAAGAAGTATTTTTGCCTTTCCCACTAGATAACTCCGCTAAGTGCAAACTATAACATCGAGATCTAAACGAGATAGCTTAACCGAAGAATTCAGTTCAAATCCGAGGCCAAGTAACATGAATCAATCACCATATATATCATGCGCCAGAGAAGAACCCGGTGGATAAGCGATAACCTAAGATGAAGTAATTATTTGGGAAATGAATTGGAATCCCGGTGAAATTCTTCCAAGGAAGAGGGAAAAGTTGAGCTTGAGGCAGTAAAAAATACTTGTGGAAGAAGAATATAAGAAACTGATGGAACCAGCTTAATAAAGGAGAAATGGAGGGCTACAGAAAACTAATTTTTGTATTGCAGCACTATGCATGAGGTAATGAAGCTAACGGTGGTGCTACGATAATCATATGCGATGGTCGATGATTCGCAAGTTTATTTTTAAGATGCAGAAATATGTCAGCACAATACACCAGCTGATTGCATTTATCAAAGGGTCTAAATGATTTTAAAATCAGTTCCTTTTTTCGATATGAATATACGAGAACAGTCTCGTGGGAAACATATACCATGACCGTCTTGAACCTATTTCAACCTTGTATATTATCAAGTGTCGTAATTTTACACATCTAATGGCTTCTTCTCTACCGTAGGCCTGTTATCTTAAATTAATTACGTTAACGCACCCTATAGCGCCAAATAATTTGCGAGATAGCAACAATGGTGAATGGTGACAGAAATGGTTTTTCATCAACTTATTTTATTGGTCGACACAAATTCCTTTCAAAGAATACCTTAAAAGTTTCTCGGCTTCAATCATAACATATCAAGGCACATACCTTCATCTATTTGATGAATACGCATTTGAATAGTTTATCAGTGCAAAGACCAGAGTAATTGTAATCACGCCGTGGTATTTTTAGCGTATATGTAAGTATTGTGTTTTGTAAATTCACCGAAAAGAGAATTTAAAAAATATGTATTCGCCGTTTCAACTACTGGAGATGTTATTTATTTTACTTTTTATCATTGCGCACATATAATCCTGGGTGAGAATTTGTATCTTTTTAGAGTCTTTCTTGCAATTTATCTCTAAATAAGTTTTATCTTTGCTCCATCTATCTATTCACATTGAGTTTCCATGCCAAATTCCTTAGCCTTCTTATTTTATTTTATGTAGTAGTTATACTGAAACACCCATAATTTGGTTTTAATTGTATTATTACTCACTTTGCATTCAGTAGGAGCGCTCATTCAAATAGCCAGATATGAAGTATGGACCCGGAAAAGGAAGTGTATGACACTCGAAGAAGAGCAATAATTTTAAAAGAACGCGGACGCAAGATGAAATTATGTACATGTGTGTCAAATGTTAACTTCAAATTTACTTATAGTCCAAAGAAATGTCGTCAGTACGTGACTTATTCAGAAATACAAGGGAAATGGATATTCTTTTTGGAAGGAAACTTTGAAATGGTAATTACCATAAGCCTGTTTTGAGATTGGGTGGAAATGTTTATGATAAGATAAAAATTGAGGGAGAAGTTCTTAATGGTAATTAAGAGGAAAAAGTAATAGCAAGAAAAATAATGATTGCCTTTATTGGGCTTGGAAGTAACGAAGATTTGCTGGGAAGCATGTATATAGGCTTGCTAGCGAGAAGGACTATAAATAAGGTAATAATGTCTAATAGGTAACTCCTCGGAAGAGCTCGAGATTGTTGATTTCCCTCGGAGGAGATCGCAGTAAAGTTATTGCCTATTGACTAATTACATTAGTAGTTCTTAAACTGTATATTAAATTATTTTCCATGGGAAGTCATGTACCTCTTTTTGAATGACAGCGGACGAGGTGAAGGACTTGTAGGAGTTCTTTTTGAAGAAAAGTCCACCTTTCGTCGTTGGAAATCTCAGTTTGGGTTTCAAATATATTCCGTAACGAAGTTGGTTGATATATCGAACGAGTGACTTGAAATCCCATTGCCTTTCATATGCCCTAATTGACTTTGTACTTCGATTCCCTATTATTTATTTACAGGAATGCCTAGCCAGACGTTTTTTTCTACAGGTACAAACGCAGTTTTTTTAAACGTCTTATCTTTACCTATTTACTTAGTACAACGGGGATTCATTTAATGTGCAATTTTAGGAAGCTTAAAAAACATCTTTTTTTGGAAGAAAAATATCCTTTGCTGACGCATTACATTATGATATTTTTACGTCTCGCCTTTGAGGAATGAAATATAACATAGCACGTTGCCTCGAATCTATTGCTGTTCTATGTCAAATCCATGAAATAAGATCTTTGAAATTTTGATGTGGAGTTAAATCGGATTTGTCTGTAAAGTGCTTTCGAAAGATTAATATTGTTTACCGTTAATATATCTGGACGTTTAAACTGGTCGTTTAAACTGGGAGTGAACTTCATTTCGATTTTTATTTCCAGTCACTAAAAGTTGTTTATAAGGTTGAAATTTGAAGAAAAATACTCTATTAACATCCTAAAGTGCTAAATCTTTGTATACGTTTTCTTTTGGCAATTAACGCCGAAATTTTATGCTAATTAGCTTCTTAGCGACACTCTAAAATAAAAGATGAAAATTATTTGGAAACTTATGTTTTAGAAATATTTTATGCATGTGTTTCAGTGCGTTATTATTAGAAATATACATTTCCTTTTTTAAATATCTATAAATTATTTCCGGCTATACCAAACGGATGAAATATTTTTTGAGAAATTTTGGAAATCATTTCAATAAATATACCAGTATTTATCTGTTTCGCCATCGTCTAAAGCTATTCCCTTCCTTCCGCAGGTATTCAAGTTGAATCTCGTACTTGAACGTGATTTCAAACTCGTAGTTGTCTGTATCGAAGGGATTGAATTATTTTCTGCTACATTGAGATTTATGTGTATTTTACTATACACATGATTTGGATAGGGTTAATAATGAAACATTTTCCTGAGAAATTTTGGAAATGATGTATTAAATCATTATTATGGGATAGAAATAATAGAACATGTAAATCTTTTACTACTCTCCAATACCCGTGCAAATCGAAATGACGGTCCACCTAATACATTCCGTTCATGGGATCGATCTGACAAAATAGAAATCATCTCTATAATGATATTGGTACAAAGATTCTTACGTAATATGCAATAAATGGCTAAAATTATTTACTGTAGCCGTTGGACCTATTTTTCACCAGACTGATGTAATGCCCTCTGATACAACTTTCTTTACTGCTAATAAAAATATTAAAACAGTTAAAATCACAATTGAGGATGCGTAGCTCGAAGTAGTTATGTCATGCTTTTACATCATATTCTAAGAGGCGTTTGGTATGAGCTGGACAAAATAGAATAAATTTCAATTACCGTGGAAAATTAAGGCCTAAAATACGATGGGTTGGAAGTAACGAGGAAAGAATGATTGAGCTCAAGCTCTACTGTGGTAAAGAATTTTACTATTCTCCGCCCCGTCCGCCCATAGCTTTTGTAATGATCCCTATGCGTTAGATGAGCTGAGGTTAATCATATTTTTAATTTCTTAACATTTTCTCAGCTCGTCTCCTGGAAATATCACCTTTTAAGGGATGATTAAATTATTTTATAGCATTTTTCTTATTGCGAATTACTTGATAATTGAAATGAGGAAGGTTAGCTAGCTAAACTCGCACCTACTTTAAAGGCAATTTCATCGAGTAAAATGTATAGCAGAGTACTATAACCAGTTAATACTAATAAAAAAATGGATACTGTATGAAAGATCTTTGAGGTCGAACAGTTCCTAACCACACATTCTACATCACCGCCACCATTCTTTCGCATTTTAGTGCTCTTCTTTGATTTGAGGACGATGAATGACATAGATTATTTATGTTTTTACCGTCTTGGGTATAACGCAATGTCATTATTTTATTACAGATGTACCTATTCGCTGTACTATAGAGAGCGTACGGTTCTCAACAAAATCTACATCATGTTGTCTCAACGGGATGTGATTTAGAATTCTAAGTTGATTATTAGGACGAGTTTAATGAGTGTAAGTATTGTTATTCCAATGGATCAATGGAGAAACTTAGGTTACATGTACTAATAGAGCTTATGTTAAGGTAGCCCTTGGGTTCCAAGCCATGAGAAACACAAGTTTTCGTGGAAGAACAACTTAGTGGCAGTGAGAGGGAAGTAAGTCGCAATTCGCGGTAACATTTTCCCGTATAATACTGCATGGTGTGCCACCAAATCTTCATTTAATTCAGAGGATGCCAGTGAACACCTTTTTCCAGCGAAGCAGATCTAGGTTAAGGGGAGTTCTTAAGTGCGTGCTGTCTTAAAAGATATACTTTAATTTGAAGGAATGGACAGCAAGTGGAGATCTGAGCTGGGTATGTTTTTAGGACTGATTTTTTAGGAAAAGAAGGTACTTTTAAAATTGAAATGATTGGACATGAGATATAATCTACAAGAGCGATCACCTCAATATGGCTCCTGATCTACACTTTGACCAGAGATAATGGCTTTGAACCATTAACTTTTTGTGACAATGTGACCGTTCAAATATCCCTGTAATGAAATTCACTGAACGAATTCGGTTGGTGCAAGGGAAATATGACTTCCGACGAAAATCTTACTCAGCAAGCCATTTTATCTTATGTTCAAGATAAATAAAAAAACGCAGAAGTTGCCGCTCTCTTTTCGGTAGTTGGTTTCAGAAGAGAAATGGTTAATTTACTCGCTGTGGGAGCACCGCTGAGTAAGGAAAATAATCACTTTCGAGTACTTTAAAAACAGCAAGCCTAACGCTACGGATAATGCACATTGCTGAGGAGAAGATGAGAAGCGAATGCGTGCGCATCAGTGCAAGAAGGGTTTGTGTGACGTCGTCAACTTCAAAATCTATTGAGGAGTGAAACCGTCGCATTTTCCCTGCGAATAGCTCGCAAAGTGGTGGAGTATACTCTTTGACAAAATAAAAAAAAGACAGAAGTTGAATAGATTTCCTTATTCGACGGTAAGACATGAAATATGACCATAATGGATCTATAAAATCTCTGAATGCTTACAGTGGTGTTGATTTTTCAAATAAAAATTTTCAAAAATTCAATACATTTTTCAAGTTATAATAAATCCACAGTGGATTGCCATACCAACGGTAAATCATTTTCTCATCTCAAATTGGTAATGAGTTGCGGATCAAAATAATAAAAAGCCACTGAATGGAACTAATTTGAGGTAACTATAAAGCAAGGAATTCCGAATAATTACCTATGCCTCGAGGTTATATTAAGCGCTAGTAATTTTTTGTGTCTAATTTTTTTTGGGGAAAGCCGATGGGGCTCAAGAAATATGGGTATTCAGAGAGACTTGCAAGCTCTAGAGGAAATACGTGCATATCGTAGAAAAATAGGTATCGAATAGAGCTATCATAGAGTCCGACTCCCTGATATCAGACTTAACTACAACTCTTTGTTGTGTTACCGCCCATTCTTTAATAAAAATTCGTGGAATGATAATAGGAAGAGTGAGTAGTGCAATGGATAATTTATTAATGGAGCGTAAAGAGATGGACTTTCTCCTCCTCTTTGAACTTCTTTCCCCTTACATAATTTGTTAGTGATCGGAATCATGACAGTTTCAATGAGAGATGAATGATTCAAATTGAAATTAAGATTAGTAAGATTAAATTAGGTTATAAAAGTATATGTTTACCTACAACCTTATTCATTTTAAGTGCTGCTTGTCTTTGTAACTCAGAAGAACTGATGTCAAAGAGTTGGAAGATAGATGTCAAGATAAGATATATAAGAGTTTTTCCTTCAGCTCTCGGTTCTACGAGGAATGGAAATTTGTGCCATTATGTATTTGAAAATTTTGTTTTCTTACTAAACACATTTACTCCGAATTCCCTATTATCGACTTTTTAGGTATAGTGCTAAATTTGACTTATTTTACTCATATACTTCTATCTCAAAAGTTAGCACACGTGTTTAAGGTAAGTTTTTTGCGCCGACGTGATTCCTCAAATTAGTTTCACGATCGCGATGATTTCTATGGTCCTTTGCGATACATATAATCATACCAATAATTATTCTCTAGTATCCAACTGAGCATTGATCGCTAACGATGCAGGCAGAAACCATTTTAGTTGCGGTATAAGTGTTAATAAATTACAAAGTTTTGTGCCGTTTTCTATAGAAATCGTGTGTTTACTTCCTCCTGGTCCTTAACCCATAAATGAGGAAGTACGCAATTGCAGTAAGGTACCAGAGTATTTACTCTCATTTTACAGTAACTAAGCCTGGTCTATATATCGAACGAATGTATATCACGAACGTAGCCATAAATTTCAAGTAGTCCTGTAAAGCCTCTCTATCGCACACCCAATGTGTCCGCCAGATATTATCCATATCATCGATATAGTTTTTATTGAATAAGGAAAGTTATTGAAGCTTGCTCGCAGGTTGAAGTACTGAATAAGTATCTCTTGATTACACACAGATAAGTTTTTTATGAAAAGAAAAAAATTACTTGCTCCTACTAACGCCTTTCTAAGCCTGATTAAAAAAGCATTTATCGATGTAATTTACAGGATTATAGTGTGTTCAATTGTTTTTGCAACTTATAGTGGAGGGACGTAATATGACTACTTTTCTTTGCATATTAATTCCCATCTCTATTAGGTTTAGCTTTTCGTTTTTTGTAAACGAAATAATTTTTAGGTTCTTCTTATGATATTGCAAATTCTTGCGTTTTTTTGTAGTTTACCTATGAATGACCAAAGCTTGGTCTTTCATAGGCAAAAAACCCATACATTAAATTACTTCAGCTCTTGTTACTGGTGAAGCTAGTAAATATTTCGTCTGAACTACGGTAGATAACGTAGCTTGTTTTCATTGACCACATATTTTTCCAGCCACTTTTATAATTTTCATTAAATATTTTCTTCAATTATACATCGTCTGAGAGAATAATCTATTAGTACTGACACATTATTCTAATAACCAATCAGTGTGTTGATAAGGATTTGCTAAAAAGAGGTTACCTGGAGAAGGATGATTCGTCATCATAAATCGTATTATCAAGTCATAGACTCAAACACCATGATGGATGAAAAAATATCACGAAAGTGCTCATAAAAGTGAATTACCGGTAACAACGGATGCGAACTGAAATGCTTATTCTGAGATATAGCTTGGGAATGAAGGTAGAGCAATGTTTCTCTGTGCACATTCGGTTCAAATCGTCAAATGAGATTCAGGTGTTAAAATTGAATGCTCCCTGATTGGTAGCATACTCTGTGATGACTGTTGAAAGAGTAGCTCCTTAATATTTGTGGATTTTTCGTTAGTCCCAGAAGTTCCATATTATGCAACTCAATTACGATTAAAACTAGACGGGAGCGGATTCCTATTGCTCGAACGAAAGAAACTGAAAGATCTTAGCGCAAAACCCCTTATGAATGTCGAATTCGCGTAAAATTGAGACATCACGGGCGTCAGAAGTGGAAGCTACCAATGGAAGCAATCATCACGGAGCTCCAAAGGCCTCGGTTTTACTGCAAAACTGGACCCAGTCTCCGCACTTGGGGAACGTCTAATTGGCTACCTCTAGGGAATACAAAAATTTCTCTCTCTCTCTCTGACATTCTGGCGCCCCCATACCACCTCTTTGCCAGGTACGTCACAAAGGGAAAGATTATGACGCACGCACTCGACAGGAGAAATCCGCTAAAAGCACGTCGACGAAAATGCACATCCCCAAGCACTGTCAATTAGATTGGAGTATGAAGAGTACCCCCTTAGATGACCGGGATCTGCTGGACTGCATCTCGAATGGAGGGATTCCGGTGGAGGCAAATCGTCTCATTAGCGCTGCTCCTCCTCCACACTCGCCTTGAATGAGATATTCCTCACAGAGCGCAGGCGCATGTGTAGTAATCCACAGGCCGGGGTTTAAGGCTGCAGGAATCACTGATGCGATGAGATAAGCACCGCGTAATCCACGAGAATATCCAAACACCAGCAGGGGGGTCCACAGTTATCCCGGCACACTTTGAATTCTACTGAGAGAGGGATATCTAATCCAAACTCCGGGTCTTCTCTTGTCTAAGGCAGAGAAATCCAAAAAGGGGCACACGACACCTTCAGGGTAATGGAACTCTCTAGGGATATTCTTATACGTACTACTCGGTGTCTCACACGAAAGTAAGGAAGTAGCTAGCCAAGCGGAGCTTCCCTGCATAGCCAAGAGTGAAAAAATTCCCTGGGGTTTTCTATGCGAGAGGGATGAGCTCAAAGCTTTGGTTATTGGCCGTGATTTTTTCGTTCGAACGAGGGGGGTCGAACCAACGACCTGTCGGGTAGGGTGACGCGCCAGCAAGAGAGGATAGAAGCATGCATTGGGGTTGGGGGAGCTGTGCAGCATTGCACCCTTGGAACTGGTCGGGCAATGCATTTGCAGGCAGCGAAAGAATCCGCTAGAAAAATGCAACGAGTAGGAACGAGGTATGGGATGCATTTGCTGTCGGCTGCACGGAGATGGGGGGACCTCGTTGTGTGACGCGTTTTGCAGCGGGTGATTAGCAAAGAGAGGCCTGCGGGATTTTATTGCCATGGGGCACGGGTTCATAAGTCACGGGAAGCATGGCTAATTCGGTACTATCGCCGAAACCCAGTCCTTCATAAACTTATGCAATTTCGGAAAATATTCACAAATTTTACTATTCAAGTCGACTCATATTAGGCCAGAGATCTTACGTACCATGGATTTAATTATTTTCGTATGATATATTTTATGTGTGCTCTATATGCATCTACTTGCTTATAAAAGATATTTAGCCTGTATTACGTGTGGCAAGTAAAGTAACTCTAATTAATTTCAAAATATATTCCTGGTTGACTTATGGCTATGCATTCTGAATTGAAAAAGTCTTTCATATACGTTTGCAATTCTGGAAAGTGTTTGCAACTTTTTCAATGCCTGTTGGATCGTATAAAGCCAGAGATCTAACTTTACATGCATCTATTTTTTATTTTATGTGCACCAATATGCATCTACTAACTTCTTAAAGAGATTTAGCCTGCACTACTAGCGAAAAATAAATGAATTCTGATAGATTTCAAAATAAACTTATAAGGAACTTCATGCTATGCAATGGGAGTTGATAAAATTCAATACCTAAGGATATTGTTTTGCACTTTGCGGCTTTATGGTTCAAAGATAGAATACTCGTGCAATCTAATACAGCATTAAAGGTACAGTCTGCGGTGTAGTTTGGTGGAAATCTTTTTTATTTAACATGATGAAATAAATTACTTATAAATTTCCTCACTTTATTCTACAGGCAGAGGTTTCGGTATATAATTTCATTTTTAAGTTAAACAGAACCTTGAAAATGGCATTATACGCCGGAATCTGGGTCGGTTGAAATAAGTATACAAGTGTAATGTAAAATACCAAAATAGGTTATACAATTTTATTCGATTGCCCGCAAGAATATTTTATTTTCTGTGCCCAATGAAGTGGCTACAATTTTTTCATTGTTATTTAATGTTAATTTCACACCTACGTTTTCAGGAAAATATTGCGAAGAATACGTTTGATAGAGACATATTTATTTTTCAAGCGTACGTTCAAAAATATTACTCATCAATACTACAATATGTTTTATCATAACTTAATATCTTTTTATTAATGGCTGTTCAATTATTTATTTTTTCCTTGGATGCACGAACGATTCACTTGATGATTATCATTTAGATAGATAGGAATAATGCAAAGTTTGACTTCACGTATTCGTGGATTCTGAATTGACGATAATGCAATGGATCGATAATTAATCAGTTCAATTTCTTCGGGGTAGGTGCAAAAGACCTTACAGCAGGCTATCAATGTTCCCTGTTAGACTAATTTTCTGTGAAATATTTCTTTTTTAACCAAAACAAATTTGAATTTGTATATATTTAGTTATATTGGTTGTTTTTGTGGCGAACTTATTTATCTTTGAAATTGATAAGTACGCATATGGTAACATTGTATACTCCCAAAATTAGTGTCAAAAAAATACAAATTTTCAAATTTATGAAAATTCTTAACTACATTTGATACATTAGATAGTTATTGGCATGCTTTGAATAACATTGAATGATTATATTCCGTCTATTCAATTAAATCTTATTAATTTAGTTTACTATCAAGCCTATACAATTCATCGTTAGAGCGCCATAAGGTGTTAACGGTAATTTATACTGCTCACCTGAATAGTGATTTACTCATAAGACTACTTACTTCAAATTTCTCCATCCATCTTGAACTAATATTGCGACGAAAGTTAAAAGTTGAAAGAGGATTTACAGGTGTTAAATAAGTTACGAAGTGCATTTCTAAATTTTACAAAACGACTTCCGGAATCCTGACAACCCATCGAATGATCCCATATAATATCCTGATCGAAACACTGTTCTCTCGTCTATCGGCCTACATTGTTTTTTCCTTTCTATACTTTTACGTTTTGCTGAAAATTTTTAAATAGTGATGAACTGTAATGACTAGTTAATGGTTTCTGAGATTGATTTCTCAGGGATATTCCTTCATTTCTTCTGTTATTAATAGTTTTAATTATATTTTTGATTTTTTTTCACTGAGTGCATTGAAAGTGTGCCGTAAGTGCCATTAAATATTTTAGATACAGTTATTTCTTTCGATTCACAAATAGCTATCCATTTTTAGGAAAAGGAATCACTATTGCTTCCAATGTTAACATTTTTTTCAGTTGCCCACCGACACCTCAAAATATTATGAATTATGAAAATCGTAATGCCCTCAAGATAAACATTTGAACAGATTAATTTAAATTTTGATCAGAAGGATTATTAATATTTTTTAATTTTTGGAGAGGATGTTTTTCTACATTCGGATAAATATTTTTTAGCGTCAATAGGGATGATATGCTCGAATTTCTAATTATTTTCTGAATCAAAAGATGACGAAAAGGGAAATTATCCTTATATGCAACCATTTTGATTTTTACGTATTCTTACTAGTTCTCAACCAAAAAAGTATGATAGTAACATACCTAACAAACCTGCTCTCTACGCAGCAAGCGAAGTTAGTGCATTTTATTACTAAGTACACTGCCTTAATCTTATATCTAACTCGCTTTTCCATTTTTAAACGTATCCGTACTTCTAACATATTCATTATTTCAAAGAATACCTTTATTTTAGCAGAACGCTATATTTAAAATTAAATTTTTTAGTTACTGACAAGCCTTGAGCACTTTTATAGGACTCATTAATTAGATTTAAGAGGATGACCTGGGAACTATGAAATATATATTCACCTAAATGATATGATCAACATCAATTACGACAAGACTATCTTTTACTATTCACCGTAAGTGGCTTCTACCTTAAATATATTGTAATACAATAATACAAGAACAGCCAAAATGTCAAATTATATATCGCCATGGTAAAAACGGCCAGACACACACCGCTTGGATTTTTTTTGATGCACCTTAATCTTATTTTTAAGCTTTCCTGGGAAATCAGACGATTACTTATAATGGAATACCTACCACAAAGTAAATCAAGAGTTAGTGAATCTTCTTTTTTCCTCAGAGGAAAAGTTGTTATTATTCTCTAATATCCAACCCAAGAAGCAGAGCTCTGTACCTTCTCCTGTCCAAAATTCACCTATTCATACATTCTATTTAAATGCTCTTCTCTCTCTCTTAGTAATCTAATGAATTTTAATTGTGTGCACTTTAATTTTCAATTTTAATACTAGTTACTTATCATTTCAAGCAGTCTTTTCAATTTTTCAATAGGCCTATGTAATCTGAAATCGAATTCAACGACTTTTCCATTTGAATAAGTAAAGCAATTTATTTGATAGCTTCTTGTCTTTGATTCAATATTTGACGCCACTCTTTCGTATGTTCGTTACATACGTAAGCCAAAGGCGAGCACTTTGCAGTGGCGGATATAGAAAAATCTCAAGGGGTGGTGGGGCGCAAAAGAGTTTCCTTTGCTTTTATCGTGATAAAAATTAATCAAGTCACAGGTAGGGTATAAGAAAATTTTAATTTAAACGATTATAGAATTATAAAAGACAATGCCATCTAATGATATTAAAAAGATTACAATTGTGGTTCTGCAATGTTTGGCAATACGGGCGGACCCGCAAGGGAAGGGCAATCGCCCCCCGCGCCCCCCATCTCTATCCGCCACTGGCACCATGCCTCACTCTCACCTATTTTGGCATCTTTCTTGGTACCACAGACATCTATTTTCGTTTCTGGTTTTTGCGGAGGTTCCAAATCTATCTTCTGCCTCTCCATGGCAACCCTATTTTCCTCATTACTTAGGAAAGGAATCACCAAGAGGCATGGTCAAAACCATTTCCTTACGTCAAAAAGAGCTAACTTTACATTTGCCACATCTCCATCCTCATAGCAGAACAGTCACGAAGTGTATTCTTAATCCTCCATCAGTCGTCTCACATTTTGGAACGCTATTTGTCGTGCGCGTCTCACAAACACAATTTTTGAATGTATAAACAAAATGCATTAAAGTAGAAATAAAAGTTTTAACTACTATAAATCATTGATTGAATATTTAATTCCACCAACGCGCAACAAGATAATGCATAACACTGATGGAAATATTTGTATTTATAAAGACTGAGTACTAATTATTTTCACGTTTCTTACAGTTTTTCATTCATCGAAATTATAACAAAATGTTTAATTTGGACAATAAATGCAAACATATAATTTACAATTTCACAGTACAGATTTAGCTTGTAACCTAACACACAATTTTGACTGCACAGGAAATTATTGATTTCGGAGACATTTTATAATGATAGCGCGTCCAACTGAACTTGAGCCAAAATATCTCCTATGAGATTGGAATTTATATGCTTACGTCTAATGTTTAGCATCTACATCAATGTAACACCATAAACCTATGTAGCAGAGGAGAAAATTGTGCATTATATGCCAAAGCTCACTCAAATTATGTGAAAACAATAGTATATTCTTCGCTACAATAGTTTTATTCCGGTGCGATATTGAATACAATAAAAAATCGTAGCAATAAGACGCATACACAAATTTTAATGCTTTAAATAATTGATAGTTAAAATGATAAACGTATTTAAAAACTCCGATGGATATCACGAAGATGATAGCATGTAACGTATTATAACTCAATTTGTCGGGTGGCGTCTACCAGACTCCAAAAATAATAAAATGGTTTGTCATCATATGTATGTTAGCGATATAAATAGTGTAAATGTATAAATAGTATTAATAGTGTACGATGGTAGCCCCGAAACTATTTCACAAAGGGTACCTATATATTCCACCATTATTTAAGGGTTTTCCGATGTAATGTATTTGAATATGAGTGTTAAAGTTATATAATTATAATATTATTATCAAATACCGAAATTTATTCCATATATGTAAACATATAGTGTAATAAAAAATATAAAGAGGGATACTACAAGAAAAGAAAATTGCCTTGCGTCTGATAGACCCCATCCGTCTAACGCAGGGTTAATTCTGTCGCCACAAACTTTTATTATTTATACTGCAATGCTATCCGCGTAAATGTCTTTATTCTACTTTTATTTATTCAGTGCATTTTCAAATTATGTCAGTTCTGGGTGGCCCTTCATATTTAGAATTAATAATTTATATTAAGCATAATGTCAAGTTATTTTATTTTCCCTACCATTTTACAAGTCTTCAAATCTTCTTTCTATCTATCAAACCCTTCTAGCGCAAGTAAAGGAGTTTCCCTTTGTAGTTTCACTAGTAAAATTTAGGTTTCGGTCTCTATTGATATGTTTTTTGCATTATTGCTTACCTTTTAACTTTCTAAATATATCTCAATTTATTTGGATGCATCCTTCATCCATATTTCTTTCAGTGTGCTTTGCATTGTTGTTAGCTCGGCAGTAGCAGCACTACATTTTTTCAAATTTTTGAACCTTAACATATTTTATTTTAAATGAGTTCTAAAACCTCTTGAGTCATTCAAGATTATTTACCTTTCTATATCTTGTCTTAAGTTCATTGTTTTTGTAATATAGTCAGCAGCTGGTAATTAGCCAGACTTGATACCGTTCCATCATTAGGTTTCACCTACTATTTTAATTCTGTTTCTTGAAATTGTTGTTGATTTGTGACCTATTTTATTTAAGGACCATTAATATGATAAACCTTTTTATGGTTCTTAAATTGAATACAGCAGTTTTCTATCATTAAGATGTAATCACTATCACCATAGCTACTGGATAATTGTGATTGGTTTTCAAATCATTTCAAAATCATTGTTTCACCATGATGTAATCTATCTTGCATCTGTTTTTATCTTTAAGTCCTTTACATGAATCTCTTTCTACCTCTTTTTTCTCAAAGCAGGCACTAGTTAATTGCACCTTAAGTTTTAATGGAAGTCTGGCAATTTACCTTTCGGATTCGCATATCTTATTTTAATTTTTTTAAATATGTTTTTGGTTTTCATGTTTCCCTGGGGATGTATCCTCCATGGCGTGATATTATCGTTGCCTACTACGGTCATTGTTGTAATATGCAAGATTTATTTTATTCAACTTCTATTTAAAGTTATTCGGAATTTATTATAATTTCTCATAATTTTCTCGTTGTTAAAGTAAGCAAAATTTTTATTTCTGTAAATTCCTTAGGGCCTTGAGGATCCACGCCAAATAATGTATATTATAATTATTTTCTGAATATATCTTCTCAATCATATTGTTTTGCATACTATTTCCAACAAATTTTTCGTGATTTTATTCTATTGAATCATATCAAACGTATGTTGCTGGAAATAATGTCTGTATTACTCCATTTTCAGTTGGAATTGATTTTTATTTTACCATGATAAAATTTCGTTTACGTGACGTTTGTTCAATGCAGTGAATGAATATTGATCTCCTAGTGGATCGCCTACTCCGTATTTTCTTGTATCCGTTTCACTATGAAAAAACCCGTCAGTGTTCAGCCCGGGAATCAAAAGTTGTATTGCTATCCCAACTTGTTTCTTACGCCCCGAAAAATAAGTGATTCGTAATTGTCTCCACTACTTTATAAATATCTATTTTTTCGGAACCTATTACCAATATTATTATATTCCACGTCCCAATTTTAGATTTTCTTTCCTTCTTAATGAGGCGTTGTGTTAGATAACGTAACGAGAAGCCTCACTGATCTTTAATTCTGATTATTCTTTTGCCTCCGACTTCCAAAATCATGTATCTTCATTCCTTTCAAGTCTAGACATCATGGTAACTGATCACAAAAATTGCATTTTCCGTACTATTAAAAATAAATTATTCTTAATTTAATCATTGATATGCTCATTTCACATAATATTTTTGCTGGTGACTGTGATTGGGTTTCAATTAGAATTAAATGGTATTTTTACGTTTCTCGATCCCTTACGTACTTATTGAGCTATTATGAATTTTAGCGTGAAAAAATCATTTGCCTTAGCCGGTATTCGAGCCCGGATATCGCGATCGCCGGTAAGGTATCCCATCGGTCTCTATCTCAGTCTGAGAAGTCCTTGGCAGAAGATGGTATGGATGGGTAACTGATAATTTGCCTGACCGACTAATCGGGAGATCTAGGTTTGAGTCCTGACGAAGATGAATGATATTTTCATGGTGAAGTTTATCTTTGTTTTTTATAACTTTGCACCCCTGTGCATGACAGCGTACACATATACAATTACTTTTCAATGCATCAAGAATGAAATTCGCCTTATTTATTGATGATCAGCTTGTATGCCTTGATTTTTAAAATTATTTCTAAAATAACGCTTTAGTCCGATATTAATAGTTTTCATTCAAAGATGAGGCATTAATCTGACCAATATTTAGGTAAGCATCGTCAAGAGTAATTTCAGAATATAATATTTTATTAAGTACTAAATGTATGAAGTGTGAATTCGTCTTGGTTTCACCGGTCAGGTATGCTGCAAGTTACTATCTTGGTCTGAGCAGTTGCCTGCGAAAAAGATGATTAGGTTGGGTGACTGGTAGTTGCTATGAACTAGTTGATGAGCTAAATCTCCAGTGGCATGACTTAATCATGCAAAGTGGGTGGAAGCTTTCGCCTATTTTCAATAATATAAATGAGAAAATGGCTGTAATTTATCTTTACCTTGTATCCACCTTATTTCCTTTGTAACTAATTATCCGGGAGTGCTGCTAGCGTACGGGACCGTAATGGAGTAGGACTGTTAGCAGAATTCAATACAGTAGTGCTCAGGATGGACATATCCGTGATGAGTTTTTATAATGAAAAATCTAGTGTGTCTAATATGCTAGGCGAGTTAGGATTGGTATTTTTAGTGGAGCGTAGGGAAAAGTACAGGCATATACAGGTAAGTATGGCTAGCTAAATTTACTTGGTAAATTCGGAGAAAAAGTTTTCTTAGACGAAGTTAAAAACATCCTATGGCTGACCTGAACACGGGAAGAAAATAATGGAAGTAGACTGCAAAACAGAGAGACGAAGCAATGCCATCGTTTCCTCCTACAATCACGAATAGCAACGGTGACTCGACATACAGAATTAATGGCGTGTCGAGCTAGGTCGAAAAATGGCATGTTTTTATTGTTTACATTGCTATTATCTTGCATGGATTTGGCATAAAAATTATTAACCAATGAGAAAACTTGCCTTTTCATGAATTTGCACGTATTTGTTGTTATTACGCATGGTATTTTATGACCGTGTGCATGTGGTGGTCCTCTTGTAAGCATTAGGCCGGCGCTTATCATTTCAAAATGAAATTTTTGTATTAAAACTTCGTGGTTTCGAAATGTGCGAAATGATGGAAAAAATATAGAAAAGTTTAAGGTTTGTACGACGTTGAATAGCTATGGCTGAGATGCCTAAAGGCGCCTATGGGGGGCTTAATGCAGTTATTTTGAATGTTAAGTATTTCAACCCGGAGAAAACGTTTTTCTCTGGTAAGCATGGTTTTATAGAGCCCTTTGAGCAAGAATTTCAACCGTTTAGTCGTATCACGGTTCCTTCATGACGAAACACTGTCTCAAAGGTGCCCGCCATACGCCCTCTGCCTCCCTGCCGCCTGTCGCGCCGCGCGGTCCTTGATTTGAGAACTCTCCTAAGTCCCATGGATCTTCCCTCCTTTCCTTTACATGCTAACAGAGTGGATCTAGAGTGAGTGCTAATGACTAGCCGGGGGCCAAATGATTAATTTGTCAATGCAATTTTATAAAAAAGTACACTTTAAGCGAAAACAGCGAGGAAAACTAGCATTTTCACAGGTGAGTTCGTTGAAACAACTTTATGAAATATCATTACTTTTCATATTTAACAATCAAAGTTGATTGTTAAAGATCAAATTTGGGGATCACCCTCTGCCCTAGAGGTGATCGCAGGGTATTATGTTGATGTGGATGGAGTGAACGACCCCGTTTAATCTATTTAGATTAAAATAGAAAATCAAGTTTTTAGAGTCAAATGTCGATGTAATTGTGATCGAGCCATTATCTTTGAGTTTCGGTCCAAACTCGACTTATAAATTTTGATCTTGACCATGTCGTTTGATCGCAGCAGCGTCGTCACCAGCCTATGAATACGTCATGTTTCTTATGTGAAAGACATCTCTTTAAAGTCTGTAAAATTGGGAAGGCACGCCCTCCTTCGTCGAGAAAGCATCTCAACCGGTTTATAATCCTTAACAATTGTTGTGAATCTAAATGGTTCTAAGCGGTTATCACAGAGTGTAATGTGGGTGCATTTGTAAATTTTCATCACTTATAATTCAAGCATGCATTCTAAATAGATATGTTTCTTCTACTCAAGTGTGTATAATGAGCGTTTTTTGAATAGATAGTAAATTATATTTGTTCAAACTAACTAAAGATCCGTCAATTTTTTTGACTAATCGATACTTCAGCTCATATTGCGATTTTTGTTACAAACTTGAGTTCTTTTATTACGATTTCGACAGATATTTTCCAGCAATAACCAATTGCGTTTTAATGCATGCCAATTTCAAAATAGAAAATATCTAGCAGAAAGAATGAGAGACACCTTTTTCTCTCTAGGTGTTATGAATGAATCCATATGTATAGGTATAAAAGGCGACGGTTTTAATACTAACTTTCTCATCATTGCGAACCATTGATCCGGGAACACCCATTTATCCATGTTATGCTGTCTCGTCGTCGGGAAGACCCTCATTATCCTCTATCTTCTGTGCCGGCATGAGAAAATAACTTATAAGGAAACAGCGGTTTTGGGGATTTGAATGACTTAACTCTTCTGAGAGAATGTGAGGGAAATCATGCTGCGGAAAAATTGGATAACATATTGCAGATAAAGATCAATATTCAAGTGAAGCAAAATTAGAGAGAAAATGAAATAAGAAACCGTAGAAAAGAACGTTTATTGAAATGATGTCTAAAAGGCATTTCCCTCTCTATTCAGAAGACATCTGATTCTTATCGCCTCCTATTTAAATTAAAATATATTAAGATTACCTTTTAACTTAACTGCATGCTCTATCCAGTTCTGTGAATAATTATGTGGGTTTTAATGCGCGACGTTTGATCAAAAAACAACGTGATCTAAATTTTTAAATGTCTCGCATGTTTGGAGAGACTGATTTTTTAAGTCTTTCATTATTTGGTGCACATGCCTCTAATGTATTTTAACATTTTTAGTTGTCTTCATTGTTTACTTTTTCTGTGGCAGCCGCTAAGGCTAGAAGAGTTTTTATGAGGGTGGCGATTGTTTGCCCGTGAATTGATGGCCTAATGCAATAACGATGCCCGAGCACAGACGAATCTAGGGGGAGGGGGTAAAGGGGCTATTTTTTAGCGACCATTGGGTCGAAACACACACTAGGTGAAATCGAAGTGTTTGGGGGTTACCTGTTTGTACAAGAGTGTTCAGTTATATTTTCTTACATAATTATCTTCTTTAAGGAATTGAAATACAAACTAACTTTAAACTTACGGATTATTTTAAACGCTTTTGGTATGTTACAATCCAGTATTGGATCCAGATTAGCTATCTTTTGCTTAGAAATCAAATTCCTCTACGCTACTACTCATTTGATTAACAAATACTATAATTGATCTAATCATAAAGCGATTGTGCATTTCACAAAACCCTTTCAAAGCGTGAGATGGTCCGACAAACAATTTAGCCCAGTCTAAACGTCCTAATTCAGTTTGCCAGGCATCGTTCTCTAAATAGTAATAAAAATTGTGTTGAATAAAAGAATGTCCCACGTGCTTAACTCGGAGTGTCTTCACCGGGCGATCAGTGGATGCATTGCGAATTAATCGTCTCCTCTTCATCAGACGACGATAACGTAATCGTCTCCGCCTCGAATGCTATATTGAATTACATACTGGGATCTTCGCGATCATTAAGGAGATGCTATCTTAATTTTAAGCTAAAGAATGATGCATATTATATGTGTTTATTGAAAAATTTGACTCTGCGGGAGCCGCTCATGTACCGCAATAATGTATAAAATAAAAATAGAGAAAGATGGAGATGATGAAAACAAGATTCAGCACGTAGGTTTAGGGGAGAATGGAGAAATTGCAATGCATATAGATGGCCAATCGGAGGAGGACGCGATGAGGCAACAATTGATATTAGAAAAGAGCTGAATATGCGAGATGAGGAAGGGAAAAGAGTAAGATGAATTCATAGGAATGTGGGTAGGTGTCAGAAGTATAATGTGTCTCAAAAAGAATGACCCGTTTTTAAATAGGATTATTTATTAATAGGAAGGGCTTAACATCAACATATTGTATACTAAATTACTAAAAAAAGACAAAATTTTATAAAAAACCATCATAAATGTTCAATATGTTCTCCATTGACTGCGTGGACGATATCTAGCCGATATCTGAATTCATCCCAAACTGAGTGTAAGGTGTCTTCTGTCGCTGAAGCTACAGCAGCTGATATTCATGTTTTTGTTTATCAATGTCATGACGTAAGGGAGGAACGTAAACACGCTGTTTAAGATTTCCCAAAAGGAAAAAATCGCATGGTGTTATGTCAGGGGACCTAGGATTCCAAGAGTGTAAAGCCTGTTCTCGTGGTCCTGTACGTCATCTTCAGCGAGACTGGCTGCACCTTATTGTTAGACCTAATTGTTAGACCAATGGTCTAAGGGTTGCGCGCTCCACATCAGCGCTCGTAGTGACATTCAGCGGATTTTTCTAAGACTCTAAACAATGCCGATCACTTCTGGCGCTGTTTCGATTGCCTAGTGACATTTGTTTCAATATTATTGCAAGTTAAAATCGGGTCATTCTTTTTGGGACACACTGTATTATGAAATTTTATTGCCGATATATCTGCAGCCCTCTTTGACGACGAAACAGTCTTTTCTTATTATACTTTATCTTTTAATTTCATCAAATTTGATATCAATATGTTGTTTGAATTATACTGAAAATCTTATTGTTGTATTCTAATATTTCGATTATTTATCTGCGCTAAAATTACACTTCTCTCATAATGTATTTAAAGTACTACCTATCGTTAGTGAGAAGCATTGTTTTTTAAAAATATAGTGACATAAGAGTCTATGATAGCTTCTAAACCACCTTTTGTGGCAATTTCTTATTGCTCGTGAAAAAGTAGAAAATATATTAACTTTAATAACGTAAATACTTCCGGAACGTCTAGTTCAAATTTTAGACCTATGCAACTTGCATATTTCTTTGTTTTAATGGCTGTACGTCATATTTCAATGTAGAAGTTTATGAACGGATTTTGAGCGTAACTAAAGTCTTCAAGCAATTTATTGATATTATCATATTCAACGTTTACTGATTTATTTATTTGTTATTTTTTATATTGCTAGCATCTGAATTTGTATCTGTTCTTCGTGGTGAAAATTTATTTGGTACCTAAGTTATATTATATATTTAGCAGCAATAACAACAAAGTTACATCGTCATTTAGTTCAAGTCAAGGATTTGAATATTTTTTCTTAGAAGTAACTGCTTGATGCCTAATTGTATCAGTGCATTTTGATGTAAGCTGTGATCATTAATTAAGCGATTCAATAGGCGGTTTGAATTCAAATTCATTAAGCAAATTAGCATTTGAAATTTCCTTGGTTTTCATTACCCTTGTATATATCCAATATTTTACAATTTTCTGGTGATAGAAATAAAAATACCTAATGGAGGAAAAGGAGAGGGACTCATTTTATAGTTATTACAATAAACTAATAGCGCAGCGGAAAATATTTTCCATATTCTATAGAATTTTTTCTTATGCATGTGAATGTTAAAGTGAATTTGATTATAGATGAGAATATATTGAGTTTCGGTGCCCCAATTTTAAGATCAGAGTTAGATGCGGCTGTAAAATACGCAAAGCACCTGGAATTGATGACATTCCCGCTGATAAAATTGAATTCCTCATTAAAAATTATGGAGAAAAGACGCTGAACCAGCTCTACAATATCGTTAGTAAAATGAAGGGTTTCGAAGCCAAGGGGAACAAGTTTTCTAAACAGAATTAGGTGCAGAAATTTATGGAATAAATATACTACAGCTTGGTGGATAAAGTATACGAGTGATTCTCTCTTCTGTGCTGGCATGGACTGAAAAATGAAATGCATTTAGAAATATCTAGTTGGTCTCGTTTGTTTTCTTTAGCTAATTTATGCACCTAACTCTGTTTAAAAATGAAGTCACTTCTACCCTAGGCTTCTTACCCCTCAAATGTATGCGACAGATAAGATACCGAAGGACTTCGAGAGGAACATTTTAATTCCAAATCCTAAGAGGAAAAGAACGGAGAACTGCGAATATCATAGGAACATTAGGTAGACTACACATCCGTCAAAGATACTGACAAGGAGGAGAATAGAATGACGAATAGAAGAGTATTTGGATAAGGAACAATTTGGATTCTGAAAAAAGCAAAGGCATCAGATAAGTATTATTGGTCCTTTGGCTACTTATTGAGAAGAGGATGGAAAACAACAAGCCAGTGTTTGTCGCGTTTGTGGATTTAGAGAAGGCATTTTAGATGTGGATTGGATTCAGTGTGGATTGGAACTCAATGCTTAGAATCCTTGATTGAATTGGAGTTCTTTGCAGAAAAATCAATCATAGTTCACACCAAAGCCAAATAGCGGTGATAAAATTAGGGTGTAAATGAGTAGAGGCAAGAATTAGGAAAGGGGTGAGACAGGGCTCTGCTTTGTCAACGTACTTTTCAACGAAAGTTAATAATAAAATAAAGGAGAAGGCGTCGGGAGTGAAAATGCATGTACGAAAAATTAATATGCAAGGTTTAGACGATGATGTCGCCGTCATATCGGAAACGGAGAAGGTTTAGGTTTAGAAATATTCTGGTTAATTTAAATAATGTAATGTGTAAATATCAGCTAAAAATAAACACAAAGAAAACCAAGAAATTAGTCTGCAATGGAAGAGAGGAACTCAAGACTAATATTACAAATGATACTTAAGTATAAAAACATCATTTTTATAATAACCACGTTTCGTCAAAAAAAAAAAAGAAAATAACTGCCGATAGTCCCTTAAATTGTTTAAAATTTCACATATGACTGATGATAAAGTAAAATAAGTTTTGGAAAAAAAATTCATGTATTAAAAACGAAAACAGTTGTGCGCATGTAAGATACAAAATTAATAATTTCTGATCAATATATATATATTACAGATTTGTCTCCTAGCGAAAGCAAATGTATTCTCATACACGCACTAAGCTTATTTTAATTTCTCATCAGTCATATTTGAAATTTTAAATAATCTAATGCCCGACGGCGATAACGATAACTATAATTTCACGGAGCAACAAGCGTTTTCTAATCTATTTAAAATAAAATTTCAAAGCCTGCTAGGTTGGCAAGAAAGGATGATATTCGATTTATACGAGCACATTAAATCAACTAGGATAATTATTATTGCCATAACTGGTCTTATTACTTCCGTAAACTTCATTCTTTGAATCAGAGAAGAATATTTGTTTCCATTTACCTTTAAAAATGTATAGATGTCAATTAAATCTCATTCTTCATTTATCCGACTGTAAAATTAGGAGTAATGCTATATTATTTCTAATTTTTTAAATCGACAAGAAAATAAATAGCCAATGCAATCGTTCCTTCAAGAGCTATCAAGATTTTGGCTATGGATATTCCGTAAAAAAAATTCATGCTCTGTATTTATTATGTTAAAATTAATTAATACATGTTGGCTTGAGAGCCCTAGTCTGATAAAATGCTCTAATAAAACTGTTTATCTTGCTAACCAGCCATGTTCTAATGTCCTGACCCCTATGAAAAAATTGTATAAAACTGTTTCAAATTTTTATACATTGCCATGGTAATGTATAAGAATGTATAAAAATTTGAAACAGTTTTATACAATTTTTTCATAGGGGGAAATTGATACATTAATATAATTTTTTACTATGGTCGTCCTCAATAATCTCTTAACTTTCTTTCACTTCTCTGTATTTTTGCATTTCAAGTATGTTACTTATTTATTCTGGACTCATTTAATTCACATTATTTTAAATCGACAAGATATCTCTAGAACTAATGCAACAGTTCATCAAGAGCCGTCAAGACTATTATAGTGGATTCTGATTACGCTGTTTATCTTGACAACTTACCACGTGTGATGTCATGAAATTGATGTCTTAACACACTGAATTATTACGGTTTTCCTCACTTTCTCTTTTATTTTAAAATTTTTCATCTCTTTTAACTTCTTCCATCAATTTTAAACAGTTTTGTAGTAAGCATTTGTTTATTCAATTGTTGATTGGAACATAGAGACGGCAGAAGTTATGTGCGAAGTTAATTATTCCACGTATCAATGTACATTTTTTTGAGTAAGTCATACTACGAAAAATAAATCGCAGGCCTTTGTTGAAGGTAAAAGATAGAAGAAATGAATGCAGGTATTTCATTTGATTTAAATGGCCATTTTTAGAATTCCATATTTAATTTTTACTTCTGATTATTACTCGAGGTGCTCTTCATATCTAGTAAATCAGGAAGTGGTCGAAATTTTAGTTGCAAGATTCCCGGAAGGACAAACAAGAAAGCGAGTATAATGAAACGTGATAGTAAAATAGGGAAGCAAAAATGGATGAATTCTGTTATCTGGGAAGCAGGATCACAAGTGACTGGAGAAGCAAGAAGGAAACTATCACCAGATCAGCCTCAGCTTTCCAAGAATTCCACCAAAAGAGAGACCTGCTTACAGCGGGATACTTAAGTATGGAACTAGGGAAACAATTTATAGGAACCTACATTTGGATTATGGCCCCAATTGTGTGGCATGGACAACGCCAGCAGCAGAGAAACCGAGGATAGAGGCCTTAGAAATTCGGTGCAACAGAAGAATGATGAGGATGAAATGGATCGACAGAGTCAGTAAGGAGGAGGTCCTCAAACGAGAGGCCCCAGGATAGAGAAGTCTCATGAAAACCTTGACAAGAAGTCTGAACAACCTTAGGGGCCATACCTTGAGACATGATGGCCTGATGAAGACTATCGTCGAGGTATAAGGTAAAAATTGAAATATTTTGCTTACACTCAACAAAACCTAAGACCTTTCCTCATAAGTATGCCAATTTTCATCAATATTGCTTGAGATGAAGATGCTAAAAATAGAGGTCAGGAATAAAACACGATCGATGGGACAGTGTGTATGTAGAAGGTGCATTTCACTTAGAAACTGGGAAGCGAATATCTATTTACGTGAATGCTGAAAGTAAGGTGCTTCTTAAGCCAACCAGAATAATAATTTGATTATGATGGAATAAACTCGTGATTAGGGAAATCACGTTCATCTTGTGACTATTTATTGCAAATATTCCACGGGCCACGCAATTCAACTACTATCTCGTTGAAATTGCTGCACTGAATTGAACGCTTCCTCAAACTAAATGAAGAAAATAGAGAGAAATAGTCTTTTGTTTGATATCATATGGTCAAAGTGAGGCATTTGTTTAAAAAAGCGATTTTTATTCTATGTGTGATATTCCACAGCATACGTACCCCAATTATTAAAGTGATTCCTTGCTTCTCATGGTGATTTGTTTTTTATTTTCGAAAGATAGGTTTTGAGAGAATATTTTCCATTTTAATTACTTAAAACATCTAGAAATTAAGGATTACTTTGTGCTGTGATTGCTACGCAAATCTGCTGACATAATGTGCAAAGCAAAGTCAACTCTCATAGGTCGTTTGCAAAGAAAAGCAAGGCAATGTATAATGGTTAATAATAATATATGCTGATGGTTGCACTAAAATTCTGAGTGTGTAGGATAAGGAATGTTTTGAATTCACCCGTATTTATTAAAATTAATACCCGTTCCTAATTAAGGTGGTTTTATATGCACCCAAAAACACTGTCGGTCACAAGCAAGGTATTGTGTTTAGGATTAGAGGTAAATATCAGCAAGACGAAATGAGTCTCCATGCATATGGTACCGTGAAAAAGGAACAAACATGATACATCTGTAGAATTAAACGATAAGTATGTTTGAGGCGTAGTTTTTGAAGACTCAAAATTCCGGCAGAAGAATAATATCTACTCAAAGTAAATATACTCATGTGATTTGACTCATGATGTAAAATATTAAAACGGTGCTCACAGTATTACCTTTCCAATATTACCGTTTCTCCTCACTTCATTTCGCTGCACATATTCGCATAAAATTTATTTTCATTCCTCTCAGATATTTGGTACTCATTCTGAGTTTAGCCTCTGGCGCCTTTCGCGTGCAGCTGTGCTGTTGTGCGTTGCAGTTGGATAAACTCAGTCGGCCATTTTGCATTTTGGCTCGGGAGGGCGAGTGTTATCAGCGGCGAGATGCTACAGCACTCAAAAGCCGCTCTAAGCAGTGATACTCGCTCATATAACCTGTCATCAAAATTCGCTGACATGTGTGTGAAGAACATGCATTGGATTATAGGAAGACGCAGTTTCTATACACCTTCTGCTCTTATTTATACAAGTAGTAGAGTTATTTATACCAAGGATTGAAACTCACCGTTAAAAAAAAATATTTTTCCTACCTGAGAAACGAACTAGGATCTCAAAATAGCTGGAAAAATTTCAGCTATTAGATAGGAGCTCAAATCTCGGCTGAGTTAAATGATTTTTATCATAGACGATGAGAGTGAATAAAATCCCAGTTTGATTCGGTTTTAGAAATTCATCACGGATGATTGGAATGTCTGTAGCGTTCCGGCTTGTTAAAAAGCATAAACATTTTTTAACGAACGAACAAGCAAAATAATTATTTGCAGTAAATCAGATAATTTTCAAAAGAAGTCACGGTATGATGAAGATGAAGGATCTAGTCTAATGAAGATTAAATGCGTAAGACTGTTGACATAGAAATATTACTTTAAAGACATTGGAATGGTGACTTCGCTTTTCAGATTCAAAGTTTACCCAATACACGACCATCATCATTAATCAACAGCCCTACGATTGGTTTGACGCAGCTCTCCATTCCTCTCTCCTATCCGCTAGCCGTTTCATACCGACGAATTTATTTTCTTTTATATCCTTTATAATCTATCCTATAGAACAGTGGGGGATGAAGGGATAGATTCCCCCAAAAGCCTCGAAGAAATTAAAAAATATTTAAAACTATTGTCTAGTTTTTACATTTAATAAATGCGTATGCTTAAATTTAAATTTTTAGTGTCAGAATGATGTAAAATATATTTCCGGGAATGTCATTTTTTTTATTTTCCCGGACCCCTCGTTACCTGGGTGGGGGGGGGGGTCACCAGTGACTCACCACCCCCGGCTATCCCATCCCCCCCAAAGCATATTTCTAGTTATTTCTAGCATATTTCTAGTTAGTTCTGCTATAGAACTCATTTGAGGCCATCTTTTGCCCTTCTTCCCTTGAATCTGTCCTTAGAGCCCGGTCAAACTAGCCCAAAAAATAGGAGTACCCTTGCATAAATTGCCAACAAGCTGAAAATTTGCATGTACTTCAAGGATACCACTCTTATGAAATCCTGAAAAGTACCCATCGATCTCGTGTGTGCAAAAAAATTTATTCATGGTCAAAGGTCTCAAAAATGAGTTTTTTGCATTTTTTGTCCAAACGGTTAGTTTTATGATAAAAATTGCTCAGATGAAAAATGGAGATCAAAAAATCATCTACAAAATTGTCATTTCTATTTTTTCTCTAATATTTACCGTTTCTGAGAAAAAACCTTTTAAATAATAATTAATAGTGCTCCAATAATGTTCGGAGAACGCAACAATATAGTCAAGCATGTTACGGAGAGTGCAGCTCCAGCCTACATTCGAAAGACTTTTTTTCGAAAAAGAAAGAAAGACGCAAAGAGCCTTATATTAGAATTTATATTTTCCGGGAGGTCATTTAGGTATACTAAAAACAATAAAGGTCCTAAGACGCTTCCTTGAGGAACACCGGACGTTACCCTCGCTGTCTCTGAGAATACACCCCCTACCTTAACTCTTTGCGTCCTGCCCTTGAGGAATTCATCGATCCACAAGATGACTCTTTCATCTATTTCCATTGGCAACTGCCTCATCTTAAGCATAAGCCGTTCGTGATCAACTTTATCAAAAGCCTTAGAAAAATCGACTATTACCGCATCTAATTCTTTTCCCGCATCTAGTAAGTCGGCAATTTCATGGCAAAACCCTAACAGTTGGGTTTCAGGTGAGTGTCCTTTTCTTTATATATGTTGGCGGTTATACAACCAATTCTCGCATTCCCATAAATCCCTAAGTTAATTTGCTATGATCTTTTCTAACAATTTACATACTACAGAAGTTAGGCTTACCGGTCTATAATTTTCCACTAGATCTTTATCTCCTCCTTTGAATATTGGTATTACTTTGGCCTTCTTCCAGTAACTTGGTAAGGCATTGTTGTTCATTGTAACACTAAATAAATGGTATATGTAATTCGAAACGGCTAAGTCACCCAATTTCAATAAATCAATAGAAACTCCATCGGGTCCCACTGACTTATTTTTTATCATTTTTTTAATGTTGCCGAAAATGTCTGACCTCGAAGTTTTAATCAGTCTCAAAATAACCAAATCTTTGTCTTCCTGTTGTCCTATTGTTTGGGTTACATCAGTAATTTTGTACGTTTTGGTTTCCATCCTTGAGAAGTTAGATCAGCATAAGAAAACAGCCAATCATCCAGCCGGCGTTTCACAAATTTTATTTTTTCCGGAATTATTAACAAGTAGTACCGCACGAAAAATGACATGATGTGATGAGTTGGACGACAGAGATGCGTTGTACTAAGTTGGGAAAAGGATGGCTAGTGCTCAATTTATTCCGTTTTAGTTAACACCATGGCAAAAGTTATAAGTAAGCTATGAACACATGACGCCCAAATTTTCTCTAAAAAAGTAATTCATTAGTATTAAGGAAATATACTAGATTAATAGTTATTGAGGAGACTTTCATCTTCCATCTATAAATAGGGGTACCTACTTACACTCTAAACCAAATTCAAAGAATAGAGAAATCAACGAGAACTTTCTCATCGTATTGGCAAATCCCTCTGTCCCACAAGTAGTTGACAAGCCTAAAAGAGGAAATGAGATATTAGACCTTTTAGCAGTAAGCCATCCTAAGTTGATTAAACAAATCGATATTATTGACGGTATGAGTGACCACTAAGTAATTATTTCAACGTTAAAAATTGATGTATTTTCAGTAGTAAAACCAAAACGCAATATTTACTTATTTGATAAATGTAAGTTAATTTAAATTGGCGAGATGCTTAACGACTCCTACATAAATTTCGTGGCTAAAGCAGAGGATAAAAGCACAGATGTAACATGGAAAAACGTGTTATAAATTCTGTGCCAAGGAATCAACGAATATATTCCACAAAAACTAAAAAGTGATTGGGTACCCAGTCGAAACGGAAGCGTTCGGGGAAGTGTCCGGGAAGTGTTGCGGGAGTGTTCAGGAAGCGTTTATCGGTATGTGGACGCTCCCCGGCAGCTTCCCGAACACTTCCTCAACACTACCTGACTGTCGACCCTTCGCTTGCCGAACGCTTCCTCGCCACTTCGTGGTTGAAACACTTCCCGGACGCTTTCTGAATACTTCCCGTCTCTCGACACTTCGGTTTCGATGATGCTTCCTCGCCACTACCGGGTTGAAACGCTTCCCGGACGCTTCCTGAACACTCCCCGTCTCCGTCTCTCGACACTTCGGCTTCGCTATTTTGGTCATAGGACTTCCTCAAAGGATTGCTAATTTGTAATTAATAAAGTATGATTGAAAGGGTAATTAACAGTTGAAGTTGCATTTGAGAGAATTCAAAAACAACCCACGTGAAACGGGAGCGTCGATTAAGTATTGCGGGAGTGGAAGTAGCGGTTGAGTGCTGCGTGGGATAATAAGGAGCATTTTAAATGTTATCACGGTAGTACACTAAAAGCAGTTACGGCTTTACACAGTGCAATTCATGGTAGTGAAGAGGATGGAAGTGCCGCCGTAGATTTCCTGAGTCACACCGCCGCCAGCGAGGGTCGCAGCTGGTATAATGCCTTAGAACTACCATATCACTATTTAAGAGCGGTAGACAGGTGGTTACCGAACCCGACTCGTACCCGGTGGTTTAAGCTTCGATTCTTGGATGCGGCATTTTTTTTCATAAATTGTTTCTACCTTTCATTAAAAAAAAACCTGCTGTTCAATATTATCTCCATGATTTACACTTAAAATTTTATTTTTCCATATGGAAATCTTTTTCTGCAATGTGGCAGCGTCAGGTGTCGGATGGACACTTCCTGAACGCTTCCGAAACGCTTCCGAAAGCGTTCCAAGTGGGCCATAATCTGCTTCCCGGACACTTCCGCGACACCTCCTCAACGCTACCTCAACACTCGCCCGCCACTTCCCGAACACTCCGTCCGACGCTTCCCCAACACTTCCTCAACGCTTTCGTTTCGCCTGGGTAATAAAGAACCACGCTGCTACAACAATTATGTCAGAAGGAACCTTAGAAAATTGAGAAAACTATAAACATTGTACAAAAAGTCCCTTACGTTAGGTCATAAATCGAAGGAACTTGAAGGAAAAGAATGTTACGCTGCGCAACGCTCAATAACTAAGAAATAAATGCGAACGGCACTGCGAAATTTCAAGGAAAAAGTACTTGGTGAATTGCTCGAAAAAAATCCAAGATATTTTATAACCATTATAGGCAAGACACTTGAGCATATCGTCGTTAGCAATATCACGCCTCCATGACTGTCAGCAGGGATTCCGACAAGGTAGATCATGCGAAATACAGCTTACGCTCTTTCTTCACGGCGTTCTCAAATCTGTTGAATTGAGAAGACAAATTGATGCATTATTTCTATATTTTAAGAAATCTTTTGACAGGGTACCTCAGAATAAACTTTTTATATTTATTTTATATTTTTTTCGGGATTAAATATTTAATTAACATCCTACACACTGGTGCCGTCATTTTCATAAATACTTATAATGAGAGCTTTTTAAAAAAGTTAGTGTGAATGAATCCTAGTCTCAAAAAAATCTGATTTGGAGGTCGCGTAACTGAGGTATATCACCTGCTCTAGGGTACGGTTTTCCTAAGTTCCCTTTTATTACACATGGAACATTCCGTTTTAGAGTAGTTTAATTCATAGATTTTTCTTATCGCCGCGACCTTTTCCCTTCTCAGAATGATTTTGCAATAATTTCTGGTAATGACTGTTAATTTTTCTCGCATCCATCTACCCTGTCTCCACCTCTCGTATTCTTAACCAACACTCTTACCCTTAGTATGCTATAAGTCACCCTCTCACAACACACGCTCCGTCCATGCTATTTGTCCTCTCATTAGCTACACAGGAGGTTTCCTCTAGTTGTCAACCAGGTCTTGAATTTGCTCATTCCTTTTTTTTGCCCATCATTTCACGTTATCCGTTCTCTCATACCCTAACTAGCAATTTTCATCCTTATTTATCATAGATAAAGTTTCCGCTCACTTCAGCGCTACACTGTGCATCACACTTTTTGTTAACTGTTCTTTAGTCACTACGACGATTAATTTCACACCTTTCCTATTTACGATCCCCTACTTTGCTAAGGCTGATACTATTGCAAATACGTTTTCTTTCTTGCGCTTCTCAGGTAGTTAATGTGGGAAACTTGCCTGTTAGTTACCCGAAACAAACACTGTGTGCCCAACTTCTGCATGAAAGCAGTCGAGGCTGTAGTTAGAATTGTCGTGAAGGCATGGGTGGGAAGGGGGGAACGTGGATTTTCATTTGATTGGGTGCATTTCTAGTTGGTTTGTTTGAATGGCACGTCTAATAATACTAAGACTGTAAACTGCATCTTGTCTTTCTTAATTTAATTCTTTATCCTGCCGCATTATCATATCAGGCATTTTCAACGCCGCAAACATAAAATACAAACACAAACGCGCCATTACTGTAAATAATTCTGATGAAAATAATGTCTTCAAATTAATAACAATTAATTTAATAAAATATTTTTATTTTAAATTTTTATTATAATTTACAGTAACATGGAGCAAAAATTAATCATCATCTTGAGTCAACAATTCTATGAATGGTTTGACGCAGCGCTCCATTCCTTTCCCTAATCCGATAGCATTTTCATAGCGACGTATTTCTTGTCTTCTACATCCTCTAAAACCTGTCCTATGTAACTCATTTGGGGCCGTCCCATGCCCTTCTTTCCTTCCACCTGTCTTACTACAATAGTTTTCATCAGGCCATAATATCTCATGATATGACCAACTAAGTTCTCCGTCTTCTGCTTTAGGTTTATAGAAGACTTCTCTTTTCTCCCGCTGTTCTTAGCACTTCCTCAATACTCACACGATCTATACATCTCATCTTCGTCATTCTTCTATAGCACCACATTTTGAATGCCTATGTCCAAGCCTGACTTTCATAGAGAAACATGCTCCATATGCAGCATCTGATGAATTGTTTCCTTACTTCTATGGTTGTACTATCAGCTGTAATAAGGTTCTTTTTTTGTAGAAAACCCTCTTTTTCTGCGCTATTCTACTATTTCTGTCTTGCTTCGGCCATTATTCGAAATTCGGCTTACCAGGTAAAAAAATTCTCTCACTTCTTCAAGCTTAAGCTTTCCTACATCAATGTTTGTCTTAGCCTCCTCTCTTTTGCTGCATCTTTGCTTTCTTTTTGTTGATTCAT
Source organism: Ischnura elegans (assembly GCF_921293095.1). Classification (NCBI taxonomy): domain Eukaryota; kingdom Metazoa; phylum Arthropoda; class Insecta; order Odonata; family Coenagrionidae; genus Ischnura; species Ischnura elegans. The sequence continues at coordinate 73,862,550 of NC_060256.1, forward strand.
AGCTGATATGTGACCATTGTACCTTCCATGTTTGCAAAGTCTTCTTCAGATATTTCTCTGTCTCGGCTATGACTACTCGGCGGCTAATATTTTCTCCGTGGATGTTGACACATGAATCCTTCTCCTTGATTTCATTGGTGACTTTCTCGATGCAAAAACTTAAAAATTACGGGTGAAAGTGCACATTCTAGTCTCACTGCTTTTCGTATTCTTGCTACACAGTTGAGTTCGCATTTATCGCTGCTACTTGTTTTTTATACAAGCTGTGAACAATTATACGATCATTTTAGAGCACTCTAAATCCTTACAGAATTATAAGCATTTACATTTATCAAATGCCTTCCCCAAATCGACAAATGCTATGAAAGTCGGTTTAATTTTCGCCATTCTCTTCTCTATGAGCATTCTAAGAGCCAAAATTGCTTCTCTTTTGCCCCTGCTAAAGACTTCTTCTGCTCTTTGTTCTACCCTCCTGAAAATGATTATTTTCAGAATCTTTGAGGCATGAGTCGTGAGGCTTATGGTCCTTAAGTCTTTGCATTTCTCAGGCCTCTTCTTTTTGGGTATAGGGATGCTGATCGCGAAGTCACTAAGTAACCTCCTGTTTTCTACACATTGCATATAGTTTTATACTGTTGAGTTAAGACCTTTTCTGCTGCATTTTCAATTTGCTCTGCTGGAATATTATCTAATCTTGAGGGATTTTTCTTTTACAGGTCTCTTATTGCAACGCCAAATTTCGATCTTAATATGTCATCCTTTTCTACTTCACTCTCCGTTTCGATAATTTTAGTTTGCTTAATTGTATAACTCCTCCAGGTATTCCCTCCATCTCTTGGCTTTGTCTTCATTTTTAATTAACGTATTTCCATACTTGCTCCTTGTGTTACAACATTACACACACAGTACTCCGTTCCTTGAAATAGTTCTTCAGAATTCCCCTTACACTTTTACTTGTACGAGGTTATTTTACACGTCCTCGCATATGTCCATCATCCACGCTTCTCTGGATTTCTTTGCTTTGCGACAAATCTCCTTCCTTACCCTCTTGTAGCAAGTCTGTCATTCCTCAGTATTCGTATTCTTATACTTTTCCTGTTCTTCAATGCGCTATAGGACTTTATCCGTGTTCCATGGCTCTTTCTTAACACATTTTCTTCTGCCTTGAATCTTTAGCGGCCTCCTGAGGCCCACTTCTGAAAAATTTCCGGCCACTTTCGATTGATTTCTCAGTCTGATCTAATCCTATTTTGCCCTCCGCTACTCCTCGCAAGGCTGTTGAATTTTTTACTCCTTTAATTTCTCTAATTGCCATGCGTTCTTCGCTTATTTCTTCAACTTCTTCAATTTCATACGGACTTTCATCAGTGCTAGATTATTGTTATTGCTGCCAACATCTGCCCCAGGCATTCTGTGCAGTCCTTTATCTGGTTCCTAAACCTCTGATTCACTTAAATATAGTCTATTTGAAACCTTCTTCCGTCTTGGGGCATTTTTCATGCATATATCCTTCGCATGTAATTCTTAAATAGCGTGTTGTCAACCGCTAACTTGTGTTCTGTGCCGTATTCCTGAAGCCTTTTTTTCTCTTTCACTTCGATTTCCTAAAATATATTTTCCAGGCATTTTTCCATCTTGACGGACTTGATTGTTTTTCCGATTTCGGACCACTGTTCGATGTGTCGAATGACTTCGTTGAAAGTTGGAAATATTAAGAGTCTAAAGGGAATTCCACATTTTCACACAGATGAGAGCATGAGCATGAACATCCTTCTACAACCATTAATATCACATAATTAATGCAGCAAGCTAAAGAAAAATAATTTTGTACAGAGTACCAGAGAGATTATTTTACTGATATATGTGTCAGTTGAAACAATTATTACGATATATATTCCCAGGGTTCATACTGCGATTCCACAAATGTTTGACGTCATTGAAAACTCACTTTTATGCCGTGAGGTAAGGCGCCTGTTCATTTATTGTGAAAAATTTGCAATTATTTTTGTTCCTTAGAAAAATATGGATTGGTGAGAAATAACTCATGATTCTTATCGATTGGCTCAAAAGTTGCCAAGCTATGCATCTTTAAACCAACATTCAGTATCTAGCAGCAAGGGCTGCGTTAATGGATATATTTTACATTTCAGATATTTACTACGCCCAATAGCCAACTTCTTGAGATATATAATTCCAAGTGGAAGTGTACATTCTTTAATAGAACATGGAAGTCATTTCTACATGATTCTTCGCGGCGATATGAAATTTGATATTGAGTAAGGTATCCCACTGTACTTAGAAATATTTTTGTTCGATTCGAAGCGTGTTGCAATTATTTCTCCCTTAAAATTTTACATTGGTAAAGCTTGCCCTCCATTTTAGCATCTATCCCCATGCTTATATTCCCAATGCCAATGAAGGTAATCATAGACATCGTAGTGTATTCAGAAGTAAAAACTATCATTATTTATGTTTTCCTCCATATTGGTAGATAAATAGGATGGTAATCCGGAACCACTAAATTAGAAAACGATCTGAGTAGAATCATTTGGATGCAAAGCTCATTGCTACTTTCTCTTAATCTTTATTCACAATACATTTCTTAGTAGTAAACCTGCAAGTTCCCACCATCGCAGTGTTAATAGAAGGAAGTGTTGAAAAAAATGCCATTATTTACACAATTATAACGCAAGAGTATCGCCTACAAATCATGCTTCATGGTTACCGTTGGGTAAGCAGTGGGAGTCCAAATAAGGCAATTTGTAGTCAGATGGAATGCCATCAGAAGGAAAACTTTTGAGCAGAGATACCCCCGTCGAAAATTCATATGCTGAAAAATACGACGATAATGTCATTCACCGTAAGCAATAATCACGTTTAGCATGGCGAAAATGTGAAGAATTGAAATATTGTTTTGCATTATGGATAAAATTGTAGATGATTCATTTTGCAGATTTCTTATTCACATCGTCGTAATAACATGTTGCCGTGGTATATTTCAAGCCTTCCGCGTTGGAATTAATATAAATTGCCATAGACTTACTTAGTAACTTACCGTTGACCGGGAGTCGAGCCAGGGAGCTATCCGGTACACGGTGCTATCCGGCTCTCCGGTATACGAAGCGCAGTCAACTTCGGTTAGATTACTATGGTAATTAAGTGACTTGGAGTAGTCTGTGCTCTGGCATGGAAAGCCGAGGGTCCGTGGTGCGATTTCCGGTCCAGGGGACCATTTAGCCATGGTAACTAATGTAATAGTTTTTGTGATTTATTTTCAAAAAAATTAACTAATTTTCCTTGAATGATATTTTCTTTACTTAAAACTTTATCATACTTTTACCAAGTATGATTTGATGAACATATCGAATATTGGCCTTTTTTAAATTTTTAACTATTGAAACAATGAATAACATTAAATGGTGAAATTTAAAAATAGTGAAAGGTGGAATGTGATTGATTTCCCGGGCAGGCAGCTAATGCTATCGTTCTATGCCTGGTTTGAAATTATTTTATGGCAGATTTACTTTAAATTTTATCTAATACATTTCATGTGCACCATTCAAACATAAATCTGCCACCTCTTTTTCAATTGCGGTGCCTTATCATGACCTACTAACTGCTAATGAAATAGTCTTATTCCTATCAAAATAATTTTTTTGCCTTCCCACTCATACTTAAAATATCAGGAGCATATTTTAAACCGCATTATAATTTTTACTAGGCTATTTCATGGAAAGTTACTCTTTGTGTTGGCCTATTTTTATGGAATTTTCTTTCCTCGAACATCATAAATTGTTTCATGTGAATAAATCGTCGTTATTAAGAGCTGATCTTCTCCCATAATTATATTCGTTTTCTTCCCCGGTAATACCAGTTTCGTTTACTAGTGTGCGTTGTGCCATGTGTGCAAAGTGTATAGCTTCTTACTATTGTTATAAAATGCAACTGTTTTTATATATTTCCATTATATTTTATTGTTCAATTTGGTTGACGAATGCCATTCGTGTTTGTTAATGCATCTGTTGTGAATTTATGGTGATCGATAAATTACGATGCATGTGAAGGTTAAGTACAGCATTTCCACTCATCAGAGGCGATTAGGATTCCATAATTCTCACAAATTTAGAATTTAATAAATTATATTAAATATAAATAAAGTTCTTTAAGGTTTGATTTCATTCTTTATTTTATCATTTGTTGCATTGTTCACGGACATATGCTAATACCATATTTAACATAATTGACTTTGTAGATTTCCAGCTCACTGCATCAAAACAAAGTAGCCGTCATTGCAGAGACAGAAGAGAATTTGAATACGATTCTGGTTGATATGAGTACAATAATAGGTAAATATCTGCTGAAAATGAGCACAAAGAAAACCCTGATACAGCAGCAGATGACAAAATGCAGAAATGCAGCAGATGACAAAAGCCAAGACTGGCAAAGGAATCAAAATCTGGTAGAGGCGGATGGATTTTGTTATCTGGGAAGCAGGATAAATAGCGATGAGAGAAGCTAGCCCCTCAACGCCGTCATGCGTACCCAGTACGCGCCCTTTAAATTTCGTATGCCGCCGTCATGCGTACCCAGTACGCTTCCTGACCTACTGTTTATAATATTTTTTCTCCGCCAGATATTGTATGTTAAATTAAAACTAATTACTCTATCTTTTGAAGAAATGTTTTTCCTTTCCAATAAAATATTCATAGCGGTTTTATGCCTTCAAGATTTTTTGAAAAATGCTTCGATAAAATTCCGTTTTAAACCAGCGCCTTGACGACTTCGGTCCAAAAACTCAACGCCTTCTTTCAGCTGTTCTATCATGAAAACTTCCGCCTATTCTGCTTGAGAGACGTCTAGAAGGGTCAGCTACTTTAGGTTGAGATATGGTATCTTCTAAGCTCAATGCCATCTCTCGTCTTCTCCTTGTTTGTCATCACCTCGAGCCCCAAGTGTGTTTGGTCCGCCTCGTTAGTCCTAAGCGTCCTAAGCGAAGGGGCCATGTGCTTCGCTCAGCATTTATTTTTTTATTTTTTTTCTGGTCAGTAATCAACGAAGATAAGATTCCATCTAAACAGTCAGCGTTACCAGGGCCCCTTCGAGATATTTTCTCGTCTCTTGAGGGAGCTTCTAAACCACGAGCTTCAGTCCACCCAGTCCACCAGAGTCATTCATGCTGTGTGGTGTTCGTTCAGGCAGTGTGATATAAACGGCTGAAATTCTCATCGGGTATACTTCCTGTGTGTGGTATTTTTTTATAATTGGGGATCCTACGAAATGGGAATAGTATTGAAAGGCAAAAAAGAGACACGGAAGTCTGTTTGTGTGTTAGGCTATAGTAAAATCATTGGTGGGGTGAATTTCAAGGACCTGTTATTGCATTCGTACGTAATGGAAAGAAAACGCCATTACAAGTGATGTATGAAGTTATTTAGGAGACTATTGAATGAGGCAGTCCTAAATTAATATGTTGTTCACAGGAAAAACACGTATAAAAATTTGACTTATCATTTCGCGTGCCATTGGGCGAGATAATATTTTTGAAATATCCAACGTCATACGAACTGTTTGGACTTGGCCGTCACTCATTACACAATTTAGTACCAAGACTCACAAAAATTGATTTCCTAAAGACAATTCCTGCAGCTGGGAAGAAATCAAAGTCTCAAAGGAGGTGTGCAGTTTGTGCGTAACATGGGAAATGAAGAGTTTGCGTGTACTGTTGTGAAAAATGTGCAGTGGGATTATGTTTGGATTGCTTCAAATCATATCAGAGCAGATTTTCATTCAGAGGTAAATCATTTGAATATTTGCATATTGACGTTTGAAACATTGGCATGTGATTACCTATATGAAATGATACGGTAATAATGGAACAAAGTCAGAGAAGTAGGCGGAGTGGTAAATTTTCAAGTAGGCGAAACGGGTAATCCTATCGAAAGTATCCCATCTGTTATGAAATTTTCAACCCCAAATAACTAAATTACATCATGTAATTGTATTTTTTAAATGCATGGAATGTTAGAGATCTCGTAGCCGATTCGAAACCAAATAAAAATCTTTCAAAATTGAAAATTTATTCGTTAGTTCACAAAAAGAGATACATAAAACAATAAATATTTTTTCAAATCGCTCGAAAAATTATTATATAGTAGCCCATTATATTACGCAAGTTTACAACAATTTTCAACGATACTGATCGTATATTATGAAAGATATAAATTATTGAATGATAGTATACCAAAAAGGCGAAGATTTTTAAATCTCATCCGGCCGCTGAGATGGGATTTAATTAAATGCCTGCCGCGCTTGAGGGGCTAGAAATAAATAACCAGCAGAATAGCGCAGGCTAGGAGATCATTACACCAAACGAAGATCTACTTACACGCGATTTTAAGCAAAGAAGAAGAGACAGTTCATCAGAACTTATACTTGGAGTATGATTCTCTACAAAAGTGAGGCATGGGCAATAACAACCATGGGTAAATCAAGAATAAGGGTCTTCGAAATGTGCTGCTACAGAAGAATGATGAGGATCAAATGGATCAACAAAGTAAGTAATGAGGTAGTCCCAAGAAGAGTGGGAGATAAGAGAAGCTTCATGAAAACCTTGACAAGAAGATGGAACAATCATCTTGTAGGCTACATCTTGAGATACGATGGTCTGATGAAGACAATCGTCAAGAGACAAGTGGATCGAAAGAATGGAAAAGGAAGACTTTGAATGAACCAAACTTTGGATTGTTAACCTGTAATGATGATCAAAGCAGGTTTACATAAAGCCTTTACCAATTATCCTGGACTTTCCCTCCTCGAATTTTATCTATTTCTTTTATTTGTAATTAGGTCCATTTTCTATCACTCTCTCCACAGTTAACTTTCTCTTCTTACTTCTTTAACCATTCTTATGGGACCGAAATCTACTTCAAGCCATGCAAACGTAAATACCAACAGAGATGAGAAAATGCACTTTTCTCCATAAAAGAAAACTTGTCTCTTACAAAATAGTTAACAATGCATGCCAGCAGGAGAACAAAAGGCGTGATTATTGGTGCATTAGAAGTCGATAATAGAAAAAAAAATTAGAATGCAGGCATCAAATTTCTTATGAAGAGAAATGCATGGGTATTTACCAGAATATGGGCTTGTATCTCAACTTTGGATTTGAACATGGAATGCTGTCAAAGATTGAGAAATTTTGATTGAGAAATAGGAGAGGAAAAAGGCATTATTTATAACACTGGTAACTTAAATCACAATGTAATTGTGCCGAGTTATTTTTTTATAAGAAAGAAGCACCAGAGTCGAAAAATTTGGTACGCAACATATGTACCTATGTTAGTACATTCCACAGGAACCTTAGCATGAATGCTATGCAATTTAAAATTCGCAGGTTGGTGTTAATTTAAAAAAAAAGTTAATTTTCTATGTTAATAGTAACGCAGGTCTGCGACTATGCACTGGGGCGTTTAGGACCAGCCCGATTCCCAGTATATATACCGACGCAGGCGAGCCTCCTCTATGCTACCGAAGGACCTGGCTTCTTTGTAGCTACGTTTCCAAAATTTTAGCAATGACGAGTCACCCATGTTATAGTTTACTTTTTAAACCCCGTTTTATTAATGTTTTTAACCGAAGGACTAAAGCAACCAGACCAGTAAGCGTTCGTTTTAACGATTTTATTCGCGGATGCGAATTCACGCTACCTGAAGTGTATCCTGTTTCATTCTCGGAACACCCCCCTTGGATCACTCCCACTCCGGTGGTGAATATTCTTTCACGATCTCGACCGAAGTCTTCCACAACTCCCTCGGAGTACCAGCGTTTGTTTGCCATGTTCCGATGGAATCACCCCAACCTTACCCCCGTTTACACTGACGGTTCGAAAGATAACTCTGCTTGTGCATGTGCAGTGTTCTCCCCTATCCACGGAAACATCAGAGCAAAGCTTCACCCGATGTGCAGTGTGTACACGGCGGAGCTTTATGCCATAAGGACAGCTCTAGAAGCCCTAGGTGACCACGGCGGCTCCTTTGTCATATGCACTGACTCCAGGAGCTCGCTACAAGCCATCTCTGGCTTCTCACCCGTGCACCCGATCGTGCAAGAAATACACTCTCTCCTGCTGACCCTTTCGAGAAAGGGTTTGAATATCCATTTTCTGTGGGTACCGGGACATGAGGGGATAGCCGGGAATGAGATAGCAGACGCTATGGCCAAGGAAGCTCTGAATAACGAAGTTCTTGTCTCAACGCTGGTTCCCCACGAGGACTTACGAGCATCTTTAAGAAACGTGGTATTTGGAAAATGGAGGGAGTCATGGAGGATTCTAAATAATAACAAGCTCCGTGGCATCAAGGACATGGTAGCAGCGTGGCCCTCCTCAGCTCGTAGTAATCGGAGAGAGGAAGTAGTTCTTACACGATTGAGGATAGGGCACAGCCCCCTGACCCATGCGTATCTCTTTACTGAAGAGAAGGAACCTCCCCAATGTGGGGATTGTAAATGTCCATTAAGTATTAGACACATCATGCTAGATTGTGTTAAGTACCGCGAAGCGCGAAGACGAAATAATCTAGGGGGAGACCTAAAAACCCTTTTAGGAGACCACCCTACCAACTTAATCTGTACATTTCGGTTTCTCAGAGAAATAAACATTTTTAATAAAGTCTAATTATGCACACTTTCAACGAAGACATCAGATGCAGTAGATTACTTTATACATAACTTTTGTAATTAAATCGCACAGTAGTGGTGCAAAATGACCTTGCCGTCGACGCACCCTAAATCCAAATACTACTACTACTTAATAGTAATGTCTGAGAAAAATTAGATGATAAATCACTTATGTAATCACGTATGTACGTTTGCAGATTCCAGGAAAGCATTTATTACATAAAATGCCCTCCAGCATAGTTCTATTTTTTCTCTATTACCTTGATGGGAGCACTAAGTTACTTGCCCCTGGAATGCTGAATACGGCTCCAAGTTGTACAATACTAAGTAAATAATTTTTCTTTATAGAATGCATGATATTTTCTGCCCACTCTAATTCTTGAATTTTCAATACCTTTCGACGGTCTCTAAAGGACTTCGAATTATTTTTTTTCTTGATTTTAATCGTTAATTATGCTTCATATTCAAGCTTCAGACATAGACCCGGAGATGAATTTTATTTCTAGCAATTTGACGGGTAAGGTATATTAGAAAAACCCCTGCTACTCCTAATAGTGATAGTGACAGGTGCCTAGGATTTTTCTGATGGGCTCAGGCCAGCATGAAGGCTATATTATCACAACTATTAATCCTAGTTGAGATTTTACAGGCAACGGAGAAAAAATATAAAGTACTATGAAATATTCGACTTCTAATAATTGAGCATGGCTTAAGTAATGTGGTCGCTGTAATTTCTTCCCCATTTCAAAAGGAATGTAACCTATTTGATAAGATGGAATTGGTCAATAACATTTGGTTTTTAATTAACAACTACCACTGAAATACTTAGGGAGCACCAAGTGGTTCAATATGAGTGGAAGGAATATGCTGAGGAATACTTACGGAGGTAACTGGCTAAACATATTATAACATGTTATATGTGTTTACAAATGTAAGAAGTAAGTTCAGCACGAATAGTAGGTACCCGTTCTCTGCGTGGGAATGGAGGAACTTCTTCTCCTCGATATGGGGACAAAAGAGCTGTGCAGTTGGCCAATGTTAGTAACTAGACGGGTGGAACTTACTCATTTGACAACACACAAATAGATAACTGCTAACATGCCCAACGTTTTGGGTATTTAGAAGAAAATAGCTTTGAAAAAGTAGGGGTTCATGAGTATGAGATTTTTGATAGGATTGCTCGGGTGTGTCAAGATGAGGATGTTCGACGTTTTTGCATGAGTTTTTGCTTTTGAGTTACAGGGAATGTAAAATTGGCAAATTTAGACACCTTTCTTACAAGCTTTCAGCCAAATAAACTTAGCTGTAGCAGTTTATCGTGGAAATTAAATTTTGTACAAAGAATAGTTGTTAACTCGTTCTTTAACTGGCAGTTTTTCTTACGTTACTACCTGTTTTTGTCTGACCCCTATCTATCTTGACTTTGACTGTCTTATTTCCAGCAAATAACTGCATGTCTATTTATTCTCTTACATATTTTTTCCTTATTCTCGAAATCGTTGACGAATTTCTAAATTTTGGGGTCAATTTTACGGTGCACGGTACATCTATGTAAAGTTCTTTTCCCAACTAAGCTTTTTACCTATTGATACAGATATTCATCACATTTATCGACCTTCAATAATTATGTGGAATATTATTATCCTGTCGTTGTAAATAAGTCCATTTTCTTTCAAGACTCTCACACATGCGTCAAAAGCGTTCTGTCCCTAAACACTATGGATGCAGGTTTGTCCCTCTCCATTATCATCTCTATGAGTTACTTAATTTATATTGCCTCAACTATCCGCCGGACGCGCAATGCCCCATCTCTTCCTTGCCGATTTCTTTCCGTTTGAGAAAGGCTTCATCATTTAACTTCGCTGGATATTTTTTTTTGAGTGCTCACTTAGTTATCATTTTATTGCGGAATATCTCCATTATTGTCCCTTTGTAACCTGTATCTTGTGCTTCGACTAATAAGTTTTTACGTAGGGGCTTTCATGGCAAGCTTTCTCATGTGCTGTATGCAGAGCTCTCAGGACTGCATTCAAGGAAAAAAAAGGATGACATATGGTTCCGAAGTTGTGATGACCAACTCTAGCATTGTTACCTGGGCTGATATTCAAGTTTTTACTATCATCCTAGTCAGTGCGTGAAATATCGACAACATTTCATCTCTTGACCCTTTGGTAGCCCCAAAAAGCTCTTTGGCAGTTTATTTTCTTGGAAAGCAATCATTGCCTCTTCCGATTAGCTATTCATATATGTGTCTGCTTTACTACCTTAGCGGAAAATTTTTATTCCTTATTATCTGGCTGCAGTTTATTTCTTTTTCAGTGATAACCTCCATTCACTTCTTTCTTTCATCAATGAGGTCTCAAGGACCACTACAGCCGGCTTTTTCCGTAGTCTCTACTTAGGTTATTTTTGCTGCCTTACCCTGATTTCTCCTTTTAACATGCATCCTACTCGTTAGTTGTTCTTCTATATTGTTATCAGCTGTTTTCGAAATGCTTGATAATATTGAGAATTTTTTAACATGTCATATAAATTATAATTTTCTTGATTTACACATGGAATTTCGTTATCATCGGCTCGTGTGCAATGTCGATATAGGCTCCAAAATACATTTAGAATTGCTTCAACTGTCTTCAAATATTTTCTTCAATTGAATGTAGTGTATATGGAATTATCTATTTTCCCCTGGAAATACACGTTAAAAATCATCCGTATTTTAAATTTAAAAAAATTCATAAAATTAACCTTCAGAGCCCGTCGTAAACTGATACTGCTACACGACTTACATATCCAAACTTTGTTCCTCGTCTTCACGATTTACCCCATTCTTTCCTCACACTGAAGCAATACCTGAAGACGTATGTCAGCGCTTCACATTATTCCTATTTTATCATTTCCTCCTGATGAATTCTTTGGACGTTGAGGCCAATTATTTACATTTGTACCTACATTTCAGCCAGTCTTTCGCCGGTTTAAAGTGATCTCACATTAAATTGCCTAACTCGGAAGAGTCTATCACCATGAGCGGATTCTAAATTTATTTTAGAAAAAAGTAAGTAGGTAGTTTATATCTATCAAGGTAATATGAAATAACTTTGGCCGATGACCTTTGTGTGAGCTATCGGAAGATCGCCGCTAGGATAACCAAATAGATGGCTACTTTTACCTCCCCAACTATTTCATACCTGGGTGATCCATCTCGTATAAAAAAATGTGGAGATCCTCGGGATAATATTTTGGTGATTTTCCTAAACTTACACGTCAAGGTACTATTCTCACTGTAGTATATTACTACGGCCGTAGTGAAATGACTGTCGCTGTCCAGACCACTGCACCCTCTCCCTTCACAAATATGAAGATGATGCTTTTATGTGCTAGTGATGTATACCACAACTGTTTGCAAAATTCCGTTGCCTAACCATGGAGTCTTAGCTGGTGTGGTATTATTTTTATTGCTTCCCCTTCTTACTAATAGGGTAATGGGAAATAGATATCGCGCAAAGCTCGTTAAAATAATTATATTAATATTCATTGATTGCAAATATTGGCGACATTAATGCATTGAAGCTGGGAGTTTACTTATTGAACTATGGGTTACATTTGTATCGCCTGCAGCACATACAGCATCCATTGGCTTTTGCTATACGTTTAAACAAATGTGTTTGAAGCAGAAAGACCGAAGAGCAATAAGATGTATATTGGTAAATATATTTTTAAAACACTTATTTAGGAGTGATTGATAAATTTCTTTATGTAAGTTTATGTTAAGTTACATATGTATGCAGAGATAACATGAAATAAGTTTGACGCAATTCTGAGTTTGAGTATTTGAGGAAGGTTAGTGAAAATATTTTAAACATTTAAATATGCTAATGATGAGAACGGGAACATATTTATTGTTTCATACATTCACTGTCTTCGACAAAGTCTCACATTTAAAGTAATCTACACGCAATAGCTCTACGGCAATAATGTGGGGAAATAGAAGGCATTAGAAGATTTGAGCAACGTTTTTCTTGGAAAAAATGCGAAAAAAATACAAATCACTCAATTGTTTTCCACAAGGCTGTCTCCAATATATTTTTGGAGGTGAATATAGACCTATGCAGAAGTTGTCGTTAACATCTGTGACCCAAAGTGGAGAAAGTTAATCGAATTAAGGTGGCATCAAGAACTTAATGAGTAACATATCGGAATAAGGAAAGGAATGAGATGAGGCTGTGCTCTGCCCCCCGTAATTTTCAATATCGAGGAAGCTATAAGCGTTGTAAAAGAGAGAACGTAAAAATCAACGGTGAAAAGCATGCCTGACTGACATAGAAGCCGTAGCCGAGGCTGACAGACCGGTAGAAAATTTTTCCAACCATGGTAAACATAATGAGTACAAATTTGAAAAACAATGCGAAAAAAATACCCAAGTATTGGTCAACGCCAGAAGAGAAGCGGTGAAGACCAACCTGAAACAAGGAAACCATAAACTTGAGGTGAAGGAATTCAGCTACCTGGCTAGCCGAGTGACCAACGATGGACAAAGAAAAATGGAAATATTTATTATACTAGGCCTAAGAGGGCATTAATTGAAACAAAGAAGCCTTCAACAATTGAGAATAAGTGTTGAAGTAGGGAATCAACTTATTCGAAGACAATTTCGAAGCCAATTTTGAGCAGTTAGAGCGGCTTCGGCAGAAGTCAAGTGATGTACTCAGGCTACCTATTATTTACATAAAGGAGTCGTCAAAAATTAGTAAACAAAAGAAAACATAATTAGAGATGTACAGCGAGTGCAATTTTGATCCTCAACACAGTGCAAACATAAAAAAATGATTTTTATAAGGTATTTGCAGTAGCCAAATTGAGTAGCAGCACTGCTTCGAAGCTTTGCACTCTGAACTGTTGACGACACGCCTTGACTTAATATTCACTATCTTAGAAATAAACTCCAAATTAATGTATTTATTTGTATACATAAGATATGTAAGACCTATGTAAAAGCCGGAAACTAAATATAATTGCGCAATGTAGGCGAAGTCGGTGTAATACTTTTCGTTTTGCGATGCTGGTACCAGAGATCCCGGCGGCCATCTTACCAGTTTCAGGAAGTTTTTTGCATATTTCTTTCCTATTTCATTTTGAACCTATACTTTCCCGTACATATTTAGATTCATCAAACATTTTTGCTTTTAATGAGTGCCGTCTCAACAACTTCTTGTTACAAACAGCTTCGCTACCTCGAAAAGACCCTATTTCTCCATAAATCCTATTTCTCCATAGCCATTGTTAAATTATTTTAATTTTGCCGTCAAATATCTTAAAAGTGGTTCATGATAAACCTTTCTTTGGATCATTAAAATTTCGTCTTTTAAAGAATATGTGACCTAAGTATTATCAAATTCTTCTTACTCTTACCGTTGCGCTCTAACTAACAAGGTAGAGGCATAGATAGTGACAGTAGCGGGAAAACCCAGGCTTTCTGAATGAGGTGTGTTGAAGTCAGGGATGGCATTGGAAACTAAACGAAAGTGTAAACTGTTAAAATTTAAATAGTTTTGTTCCCCGGAGCGAAATGTGAAAACTAAACGAAAGGGATTAAAATGGGGAGCTAAGCTCAGGGTTGAAACGAAATCAGAGTGAAAGCTACTTCGGGTTGAAACTAAACTAAACTAAACTAAACCTTCGGGACGAAACGAAACACAGTTCACGTTTTGCACCAGAGGGACCACGTGCTTCACCTTCGAGCAGTTTAGTTTTGACCCACACACCGAGTACGAAAAATGTTGAATGACGCTGAGGTTCGGCCGACCGCCATTACATCCATTGGGCTCTAATATGTTTGCCACAAACAGGAGAACGGTGAACCCAAACTGCCCATTCGATTATTAAGGTCAATGTTTTAACCAGTCTACACGTATGTTAAACGTAATGGGTCGAAACTATTCCCTCTTATCCCCTTTGACTCAACTTCTGGGATCGAAACTTACTCCTGGGGGTAAAGTTTCGTCCCGGGTCGAAACTAAAACGAAAATCTTTCGTTTCGCATTTCATTTCGTCGACACTTTTTCGTTTCGTTTCAATTGCCATCCCTGGTAGAAGTGTAATGGCCGTCTGTATATTGCGGATGTTCTAATATGGGCTGGAGAGGAGTGATTTGAAAACCTTGGGTGGAAGACGGAAAAATTTAATCACCCACATTATGAGACACGATGAAATAATGAAAATTATCGTAAAAGGACCGGTGGAATGGAATAACGATGGAAGTAGGCAAATAATACGATACATAGAGAAAGTAATGAAGGATGTCAAGCAGAACGATAGTTTTAAAATATTATAAATTGGGGAAATGAGTGACAGACTGCGTCTAGCCAATATTGGGATCGATGGCTGTTATGTCGGTTAAATTCGCTCGTTAACTTTCTTAAATCTACGCATAGTCTAGAGATATAGACGTCGCCTCACCATCCGCAATCAGATGGACGATCACGGTGGCCTAATTTATAGATATCTATTAATTAATAGCTTTATGAGACTTACTTTATTTACAGCAATCTTTCTCCAAGTGTTTTAAATTAATGCACAAAAAGAACCTTTTATTTAGTTTACAAACAGGTTTGAGTACAATATCAGGACAGTGTTTTAGTACAATATTATTTTAACTTTCGTTGCAAAGCGGATAAGCCAAATTACGATAGCGGTCAAGCATGAATTATGTTGCTGAATACAGTCCCTTCGTTATCTTGGTATCCAGCTCATGAATTTTGTTAGATTTGAGCAAGGCTCTTGGCCCTCAGGTTTACAATGTATCCTATCATTAAACGTGAAGAAATAAACGTTCATGCGACACCAGTCCCCAGATTATTTTATAGATATTACAGCGTTTACGCAGAATAATCAGCATATACAAGACATGTAATTTGAGTTGGCTTTAGTTTTGCAAATGCATAAATTTAACTTATGTAATATTGTATAAATTCATTTTCTTCCTTCAGTTCCTTCCAGTTTTTTATGCGGCTGTTCATTATCTGTCTATCGTAATAACTTAGTTCCCCAATTTTTTTCATGCATAATGGCACTGCTAAGAAATTAACTCAGAATATATTCAAGTAATCACATTCGTCTTAATTAATTACCCCTTGATCACCGATGTTAAAAATCATGGAAGCAAGGAAACCACATATTTGTTTTCTTTTTATATTTTTAAATTGGCTACCGACAGTTAAATTATCCATAGTTGGTGAACTCATAGCTATGTACTCTCGGTTATTCATATTTTCCGCGCAATGGTTTGCTGGATGACAGAGATCAAGAAACCAATCGCTTTTGATGATTTAAACAACCCACTCTAACATAATGGGCATATTTTCGCCGTCTGAGGAAGTTGATTTTCTCCTCAGCTAAGTTGAACGGTTTGAATGAATATAATGCCTGATGAAAAAAAGCGCATAGCTAAAATTCGAATGAGTGGAATGGCCGTGCTTCTCTTACTACAACTACCTACAACCTAGGGGTTGTTTCAGTGCAAAACTTTTATGAAGATATCACGAATTGCTTACGTTGCTGGTTGTAGTTCTAAGTGAATTCTCAGAGAAAAAATTCATGAAGTAATGCTTCTTTTTGTGCTCAACACGATGCGGGGTATATTGCCCGATAAAATAGACAGGTAATAACTGAGGGATTCCACCTAGTACCACAGTATATGAGGCTAACACATATAGCTAATATTCCTAAAACAACTGCCTTTCTTCTTTACCAAAGAAATTAATACCTATTCTATTAAATTACCACGGCATAGCCGTCGTGTGCTCGTTTTTTCGTTTCATCTGCTTTCCTTTGGCAAGACTTACGTATTTTGGATGTCCATGTATAGATTCATGCTGTTTTGCATACCTTTATTTAAAAGATAATCGTGGCTCCATTTTAGGGCGTGGATAAAAATGAGTTTGAATTAGTATTTAAAACCATTGTACCAACCTTTGTTTCTAAAAAGTAAGTCAGTGGCATGTAATTAGTCCTATAACTATGATTCCTTATGCAGCACCAACTAGTTCATCGTAGTGAAAAATCAAATTAAAATTTTACATTTTTGGTTTCCTAATTTACAATCATTCATTTTAACGGTGTCTGCTTTGCTCGGAGAACATGCTATATCAATGGTCGTGGATAACATCCTAATTTTCCATCCGTTGCCGATTGACCGGTATTACTACCATATACTTCAATATTTATGGTCAACGGAACCCACACTTACTATGAGTAAATTACTTCTTTTCTCAGGGCTAAAATCATCACTTACAAGTATCTAAATATATTCATACTTAATATAATTCCCTAATCTTTTTAATGTGAATGGCAAAGGTAGTTAGATTCCCCAAAATGCGCTTTCTTTCTTTTACTTGGTTATTGTGCTTTCGATTAAAAATCTATTTTAATTATGATTAAATTTTTGCTGTAGATTTTAAAGAGTACTGAAGTTTCCATGATTTATATCCGTTGTTGTACACAGGCCTCCAATAACACTTTTCTAAGGAATGGTCTTTTCTCATTCAATTCTCGTCCCGTTCAATATTTTTTGAATGGAAAATAAATATCTGGAGTAGATGTTATAAAATTGCCTAAGCAGGGGGGTACAGGAATTAGCGCCGAAGTATTGAAGCTTACCTTCATACTCCCTGCCATTTTTAAGTCAGTCATACATAACGGAATTACGCAATTTTTGCACAAAAATATTTTGTAAGGGGTGCTAACTAAGTTTTAATTAATATACAAGCCTCCATTTTATTATTAGTTTTTTATGATATATATTACGGCAGAAGTATAAGAATACTTAGAAATGATGGCGGTGAGATGTCGGGATGATTAAATGCGTGTAGGGTAGTGAGGGGCAAGATACCTTTTCCGAAGTACTTCTCTAAATGCCGTGATGATACCACTTGCAATCAATTAGTTTCATTTACGTGACCAAATGTAACAGAAAAAAGTTTTCAGTCGTTAACGTTAACGAACAGTAAAATATGAGTTTTCCTAATTTTTTCACGCGGCTTTTATCTAAAATGTAGGACCGCGTAATTCTTACCTGTGTTTTGGGCGCATATTTAACTACTATGTTTGTCTAGCCAACCTTTGTATGCCTCGAAATTTCATTCAGTTAGCAGGTTTATACCTCACCATGTGGTTGTGCTATGGCATTTTAGGTGTAGCAAGTGCCGTTGGGTTGGGAGTCCAGAGGCAAGTGTCCGCATGAGGAATCTTGCCCCACGGGCGCCTACTCCTGCCCCACTTCATACCATTACTTTATATATAATCTGATAGTTTCTGTAATAAACATCACATTTACATTATTTTTAAATGTATTGAAGGAAAATGCGGAACTTTAGGAGAAAAACCGATTGGAAACAATTTGGACAACAAATTTTGGAAGTAGTTACACTGAAGAGGAACAATGAAAAATCTTTACGTTATATTGCAGCTGTTATAGAAATGGATGAACTTTCTCATCGTAAATATACCTAAATTTCAGAATTTTAGTTGCGTTTTTTTATAGATATGCATAATGGCACTGCTAAGAAATTAAGCCATGTGTCTCTCCTGAGAGCATTAGACTACATTCAAAAGCATTGCATGCGCATAAGCGGCGTATAACTTAAACCAAAACTCTGAAATTCTTACGAGTCCCTCCTACACCCAGAAACTGTACATGAAATAATCTAAGATAAATTAAAAATTATTATTACGATGCGAAGCAGTTGATGGTGCACGGCAAACTGGGCATTAACTTCAGCGGAAAAACTGATTATCACTGTCGAGTCCCTGGAAAATTGTGCTCAGATCCATCTACTGGTGATTAGATAATGTGTAATGAATGTAAAACATGGATGAAAGAACCTTGCACTATAGATTCTGAAAAGGGATATTTCATATGCGAAAACTGTGATTAGGACTCTTGCTCCATTAACAGGAGGACACATGCCCCACATGGAGGGCAAGATTTCTATTTGTTTTTCTCTCATATTTTGATGAATAACGACCATTATTTATTTTTTCTGCGGTAATGGAAGATAAGTTTTATAGTACATGTAACTCTGAAAAAAATGTGTAAAAATTAAAATCATTGTTTGAACCTGAATGTATAATTTTTATAGTTGTTTGGTAGATTCCCCCTCATATCCATACTGGTTTGAAAACTTAATCTGGGTAAGTTCAGGAAAAGTTTGTGGGTACTCCTTACCAAAGAGTAAAATTTCCTGGGTTCAATTTGCAACATACGTAAGGCGTATGCGTATATAAAATATAGTAGTTGGTATTCTGAAACCTCAGGGTACGAATATATCTCTATTGCTCAACATATGGTGTAATAACATTTACCTGTATGGAATTGATATTTTGGTTTGAGAAGAATGAAGTATGAATAGTATAAGTATTATTATGAAGAAGTTACTTCTTCGAAAGCTCCCAATTTTATTTTTCACGTGTGTTTCTTTTTGTGTGTCTATGTATAGTGATGGCGACTTGAACCATTTATTATTATATAAATATATATGTATAGTGTGCACAGGAAAACTGTTTACGAATACCCATGAGGTATATTAAGGTCCTAGTTTTGGGAGTATATTATTTTATTTGTGATTCATTTATCTTCAACCGAAATGGTGTTAAAATTTGCCTTATGCTGCAATTTTTTGCTGATGAGGAAAAAAATAAAAATAATAGACATAAGTTGATATGGTGAAAAGGATTTTCTAAATGCTTCTCAAGTGATGAAAAGATCAGTATTTTGTAATACTACCTGTCTCGATATTACGATTGAAATACATCAATTTACATCTGCTTATTCTATCAGGCATAAATTAATTCAGTCAAATTACAGCGGTCAACGTATTAAAATACATGACTTTGTCTGCAATATTTTTGTTTAGCCAAAATAATTCGGTAAAATTGAATTCTAAGCGTGGTTTTAATGAATTATAGCCTTATAGATGTATTAAAAATCACTCTTCTTTTTATTTTAACACGTTTTAAAATTACTGAGTCTTTTTTAAAGGCTAGAGGAGCAGGAAGAGTACGAATAAATGTAAGATATCGTATCCATGCCCAATACCTAAATGTAGGGCCTTCTCAACTATTTTAGATGCTATGATTAAGATAACTTGAATTCCGTTTAGTTTTTTCTTGTGATTATTACCTCATGGGATCTAATCTTCTAAATACAACTGAAAACTCTGCGAGAAAAAATTGCTTGGGATTTGGAATTTAAAAGCTAGGATCATATAGAAGACGTGTCCATTTATTTTTCACTCAAACTGACCGCTTTTTTCAATCTATTTTATTTGGCTTGTGGCATACAACTTTTTAATATATGAAGGCATGTGATACAGGTAAATGACTACCAAAAACTTGGATTCTACCAGAGGAAATATTTTAATATTAGCAGCAGATTTAATCGCCGCCACTGGTTTGCTGTAAGCTATACGTTTTAATAGATGGCAGTTGCATAAGAGTATACCATGTGAAACAAAGCTGCCTCCTAAGCTGTGTGCATATGATATGCACAGTCATATATTTATGTAATTACATTGATAAAAATGAAATATTTTAGCAAAATCATGTACCAACTGAAGTGCATAAGCAGTGAAAAAATGCTAGGAATTTTTAAATGGGCTCTGTTATCATATTTTAGTTGAAATTCTTGTTTTTACCCAAGATATCAAGCAATTTTTTTGATCTATGGCGGCTTCTGTTTTTATGCCATCGATAAATTATTAATCCTTAGATTTCACGTATTCATTGGGAAATTTCGCTAAAATACCGTATTCTACATCTTCAGTGACCTCGTCGCCATTTTATACCGCATAATAACGGAGGAACCGTTTGTTCCAAGTCATCCGTAAAGCGTCAACTGAAGACTTCAACGTATTCCTGCTATAATATTGATGAACATTTGATAATGCGACATTGATATTACTATGAAGTTTACATATTGGGCTAATCGGAATATAGCGTATTATGCTAAGTTTTAAACTAAAGTTCCTTTTGTTAAAAAGGCTTTTTCCAATCCTCAGTAAAGTTAGGTAGGTTACAATTATATTTCATATGTAAAACACGCTATGACTTTTTTTTCTTGGTCCTAAAAGTTACCCCTAAGTCACATTGAAAGCACTATGCTTCGCATAGTTAATATTCAGCTTTTTAAGGAGAAATCGCTATCACTTTCAAGATAAATTTATGTAAAACTACCGGTTTTCTCTTCTCAAATATTTTTTCGTGCTTTGAAACAACCATCCCGGTGTCGCTTTGTGAAGCGAACAAATATCATTCATGTATACTCTACGTTAACTATCTAGCATGGGTTGGTTACGGCTCTCCACTCACGTCTCCTATCAGTTAGAGGTTTTGAATGCACGTATTATTCTTGCTTGTTGCAGAATTAATAACTTGAATATTGGTATTTTTTCTACATTTAGATGTACTATGATAAAAATTTGGGGTCCTTCTTTGTCAATCCATCATTCCTCTTGTCTTGCGATGATTTTATTCATCAGTGCATCATGAATGATGGAAGATTTGGTTGTTCCGTTTTCTTCTCAGAGGTTTCTCAGAGATCTCTTTTCTTCAAGATTTTTACCACTTCCTAATTACTCACACGGTCAGTCAGTTTGATTTTCATCATCCTTCTGCAGTTGAAAATTTTCAACTGCTCAAACGCCTGTGCTAATCAGCTGTCATTTTCTTTCTCCTTCCAATGTTACTTGCTAGTATTTACAGGTGACAAAATACCTTTATCTCCGCCTAATGCTTCTATCGTCACTGACTCAAGTTCGTAGAATGCAGGATTATTAGTGTAATTGATAGATACTTAGTAATTTTCTACATAATCACTATTTAACCCAACCAGTTTCGACTACTACTATGCTATTTTCAAAGGTACAAGTCCCTTAAGAATAACGCAGCAAGTTTAGCTACCAGATGGCTCACATACTCTTTGTGTGGATAATTACCGGGTCCTAACTTCTCACACCAATCTAATAATAATATATACAATTTTAATATTCTCCAAGTCTCCGTAGTTAACGTTTCCTTGGCAAAATATCGTTTCATAAGTACACATTTTTTATTTTCCTATAGCTGTTTTCAAATTATTTATGGTTTGTGTCCGTTTCTAATTTACCTCACTCTAATTTCCTGCATTGGCTATGATTTATGCGGTACCACAGAATGTCTGAATTTCATCTCACGATCATGCATGCTCTTGAACCCTTTCATTTGATTTATCCATGGTTATTTTGACGTGAAAATTTAAAAATTAACGGTTTCATTACTTGGCACAATCTTATCTTTTTCCGTTTTATTTTCTTTGTTCTTCACTGCTATATTCATTTTTAATCGCATTTATTACTCAATCAATAGTTAATATTTATAAAATAGTGGATAATTCCAATTTATTTCAGTTATACCAGTTTTGAATTTCAAGCCCCGCAAGAATTAGTGTTTTCCGCCAACGTAATCAAAGGCGGATTCATCCTCCCTGACCTCATCTTTATTTTCAGCTAAGGAGTTAAATTTACTTGTGTCGCTTTTTATAAGCACGAATTGTTATCCATCCAGGTTGGTACTCCTCTCCTTATCAAATCCTGCTGTTAATGATTATCGCCATTATCTTCGATGAATGAGTTTCTGAATGATGGAGCTTCTGACGTCATAACTTTTCTTTCACCACTCTCTTCTTTACCAGAAAAGGAATGACGATTTCCTTCTTAAGGCTTTTTGGTATCTTTCCAAAATATTAATTTTTTAACGTGACGAAGGTATTATCTTCGGCATAATTTATTGTCTCTGTTGGAAAAATATCATGAAGAGTTGACTCCTATAAAGTAACACAAAAATTCGAGTGTACACAAAACAGTTAAAAACATTTGAATATAAAAAATCGATAAAGATATACGAGCCAAAATTTAAAGAAGGGGTATAGAGAATACCAAAGAACAGAGAGCTCAGGAGCCTGTATATAAGACCAGATATTGTGTCTGGGTTAAGGAGTAGGGGAATTAGAAGGCTCGGTCATGTATGAAGAAGGGAGAAGAATTCAATGCGGAGAAGTGTGTGAAGAGGTCAACCAGAATGAGGGCGCCACCTTGGAATACTAAGATAGAAATATCGAGTGGCTGACAAGAAGACACGACTTGGGAGGTTGACATGGCATAGGACAGACGCACTTGGAGACAACTTTTCGGTGAGGGCAAAATTTTACTTGGATTTGAGTGGCCTCAAAAGTTGAGTAGCTGAGTTGCAATATCATCTATTACAGATATTTTATTCATCCACAAAACGCTTACCCCTCCGTTGCATTTTAGTTTTGGAATTTTAGTTCTCATTCTAACTTCAATTCCTCACATTGGCTAAACGCCCTTTCACTTGTATTACCCTATGGACTGACATTCTTTCTCATACACGAATCTTCCATATTTTCACTTCATTTTAAATTTTTTCATTAAAACCTGCAGATCCAGATTTTCAGCCATTAAGTAGTTCTATTTGGAATTCCATGATATGATTCAACACTTTACCTTTGGTCTCTACGATTGTCAGGAAAGTTGTATCTCTATGCGTAAATATTTCTGCCGCAGATTAGTTTCTCTCAATATGGAGCTTCAATAATTTCTCATCCTTCAGTTCCAAATTGCCTTTGGTAATTTTAACAATTTTTGTACTTCAATCTCTCGTCATTGACGCCATTCATTTTGGATCCATGGGTGTTTTTTTTTGAAATGCTTTCTTTTTGTCTCGTAAAAGCACGCTTCTTAAGTGTTTCAAATTCCATGTTCTAACCAATCTGCCTTTCTTACCATGCCATACTTGATAATTCTAGGTATCTTTCATTTCTTCAACTTGTCATATAATTCACTGATTTTCTCATTTTTCTGAGATTTAGATGGAATTTCATCAATACTAAATTGTAGTTGCTACCGATACCTGAAGTTGTCTTTCTAATTCTTCATCGGATTATTCAAATCTTTTACTTCGGTAAAATATAATCTATTTCCACTTTATTTAAACTCGCATATTTAGCTTTCTATTTTTCCTATTACCCCTAGAATACAGACTAAAAACGCTGAGTTTTATTTTCCCCCGATAAAAGCGCAACGTTTGTAGTCCATAATAGAAGGGTAGTAGACAAAACATAGAACACGATAGCTAATGAGGGTATTTAAGTTTCGTATCTTGTATAATATAATTTTTCCCGTTATTCTTAAGAATTAAACTGAATGTGTGAGTGAACCAAAAGAGTTTTTTTTTAAATTTCAATGCTAGTATTATAAAAAATTGGAAATGGGATAATGAAGAACACTGTATTCGATGCTTATGGTAATATTTACCCGTGGGTCATAGAAACGTTAACTTTGCGAATTTTTATCTAAAATTAGGCCGAAAAAGGACCTTTGAGAAAGCGTACTGCTCACGAAAGTCATCATAGGTGGAATTGAAGAGAGATATGCAGAAAAAGCTAATTATTCACCGCCACTGGATACTGCATAACTTACATAATAATAAAATATTTGCTATTTAAGTCGGTATTAACCATAAGTCAAACCTTAGTTTCCTAGTAAAAGCTTCATTCAGCAAAGTAAAACCTTCAAGAAATTAAAATAATTCATCTATTAGAATGGGTTAATAAGACAAGAGCAAATGTTGCTAAGGATGAAAACGTAAGCAATGATATTCATCATCATATAAAGCTTGAGTAAATACGGTGGCACTGAATAGGCAATCCATTCACATTAATAAATATGTTAGGAGTTTAAAAAAAATATTTTTAAACGTAAAATATAATTTACCAAAATTCATAAGGAATAATTACTTCAAATATTGGTAGCGGGACATAATGTAATTCCTTGATGCCCATTGTCAAATTCAAATGTGATGGTCTCATATCGGGACTCAGGGACAGGTTTGCAGGAGTACTTATTACATTTTGCTATGTAATAAAATTAGGTGCGATATTTTTTTCTCTCAACCTGTTATCGGTATACATTGTTTTGTATTACGATAGTTTCAAAGTACTGAATGGCGCTAAAGAGTAATAATGACGAGCTACGATTGCAATACCGTACGTAACCTGATCTTCGTGCATATGGCGCTGCATCTACGCGTGAATAATGCTCACTCTGCATTGACCGAACTAATTCCTCTCTCCACAGCCTTCCTTATCAAGCATTATGGTCTTTTTTCCTCAACGTGGAGCGAACGGCGCCAAATTGTACTCCGATGAGCAAAAATTATCCCCAACGGAGCGCTGGTGAGCTCCATCTCGTGGATATCTGGGAAGGATTTCATCCGTTGAGCGCAAAACCGGATGACAAAATGAAACCTTACGTAAATGTTTCACCGTTTCATATTGTAAGTAATAATTTTGCGCAAATCCTCCATTCACCCTGTATATATATATACGTGTGTTGATATGTGTGTGTGTGTGCATATATTTTTTAAATATTTTTTTATCTCCTCATCCCGGTCGGCTCATATATCCCATCCACAAAACTGTACGTCACGCTCCCGTGAACCCCTGAGCGTGAACGGCTCCGCGGGAACATGTTTATATAAATACGTGCGTGGAAGGGGTAGGTTGTTGAAGGAGTGGGGGGTAAAAGAGTAAGTGCAAAGGACCAAGCATAAAGCCTTGATGACGGTGGCTTTGACAGCATGGATACCTCTCCCCACCTCCTCCCTCACATTTATACATGTGGAGGACTCCCTTCCGCACGCACACGAAAAGTAACGCACGGCACGAACATACGTACACAAACGTCCTCTCTCTTTCTCTATCGCTATCTCTCTCAGTATTGCCCCTGCACTCATCTCCTTGCGGCAACCCGCATAACGTCCCCGTGCCCTGTAGGACCCCCATCGCCGCCCGAACACGGTCGTGCGCTTTTTGGGGCCCCCGCTCCCATGTTTGGTCCTCTCGCGGGGGCGGAGGGAGGCTTTGGGGGCGTGGTGAAGGAGGCGTGGGGGCGGACGGTACGGAGACGGGAGTGGGGAAGGTCCTCTCACAGCACGAGAGTAGTGAAAGGACCGTGTGAGCTTTTTTTTTCACCTCTTTTTTTTTGGAAAGCGTTTTAAAAAGGAAAGGAAATTATGCATGCCGTCGAATGGTCTCGAACACGGGCCCGCCTCACTCCACTGCCGCCTCAACACCCATTCCCGTCCAACACCCCTACGCTCTTTCTCTTATACCCCCGTTGATGATGGGAAAGTATCGATTCGCATCATATTCTACCTCTCTCTTTTAACCATTCCCCCATTCCCAAAATCCCGTTCAAAACCCAGGAAAACCCACACTCCGTTCCTCCGTGAACTCTTCCCCATTCTAACAGCCCAATCTTTCTCCTTTTTCTATCTCTGATACGCGATTTTTGCTCCCTCACCCCACTGCGATACTCGCAAAAACCTTTCTCCCCCTCCACCATCTCTTCGCTACCATTGCAACCCCCTTCCACAACTCGTTTTCCTCTCGCGCCCCTTTTAAACCCCTCCCCCCACTCTTCAAAAAGTCTCCATCTCCAACCCTTTTTCCCTTCATTTCCTTGTTTTTCCTCCCCAAAAGTAGTTTTTTTCGCCATTTTCTCCACCTCCTCCACCCGGGCGACGGCATTGCAAAAACAAGACTGTTATACGCATGCGAGGAAAGATTTTTTTAAGGACGCCGGACCCCCTCCTTTCGCGTCAGGAAGTAAGGGAGGAGTAAGGGGAGGGGATCGTCCATGCTTTTATGTTTTTCGGGTTGAAAAAAAAATTAAAATTAAAGAATTAAAAAAAAATTGCAAACTCACACCCAGGCACTTTCTCGTGAAAACGCATATACGGACGTACACTACAGGGAACGGTGAGCTGAAGATAATGATTTGGATTGGTTGAAGAGGAGAAATAGGGGTAGGGTGGGAGGGGGTCTGGTGTGAGGAATCGCGAGTGAGGAGGAGAGAAAGGCCCTGGAATACCAGAGGGTGGAGTATTTCCGAAGGGATGGGGGAGAAATGGGATGGGATATGGAGCCTTTCGGAGGGTTGGGGTTTTGTGGAATGGATGTGCAATCCTCACACGTGGGAGAACTCTGTGGTGGCGAACTCGTATTTGTGCACGAACATACATATTTATAATTAGGCGGAAAACTTTTCTGGAAATAAAAAAATATACACTAAGCCGATCGCGGAGCAGTTTGAAAAACTCCCAAAGAAACGGTGAAAAAAATATATGTATTAAATCCCCGCCGCTCTGGTTTCCAATACATATTCCTCTCCGTAATAGCCTCTTCTTTTTGTGTAAGCTCACTCATCCCTTACCCCTTATGTACGTGCCCGTTTTGCCGCGCTGCGCCGGTATGTATGACTGATGCGCTCCGCTAAGTATTTATGCTAATTATTCGCAAGTGGTGTTTGTCATTGGAGAGGAAAACAAAAAGGCCTCGCGGCGCGCGAGGCCCTTTTGGAAAGGAGTGGAACGAGCATCGCGAACAAAAAGGAAGTCACGTTAACAAATGTAGTGTAAAGTCATTGAATGCATTGCAATTAAATATGGATCAGATACCTACGCTTATGTGTGTGCGGGTATGTGCTTAAAACCTGATGGGGAAAAAGCGTTGCAGCGATGATTTATTAATTTTCCTCTTCGTCATCGCGTTGCAGAGCGTTTGAAGAAGCATTCCAACTGGCAGGACATTGGTTGCGGCAGGCCATACACGAAGTCGGCATGAGTTACGTGAATTAGCGTATAGAAGACAGGATAGGCACGTTTTCTACACTAAACCTTAGAGCTAGAATCAGCCCAGCCAAAGTCTCTTACTCACAACCAATGAAAGTCTTACAATATCTTGCACTCAACTCCTGGAATTGCTGATACATTTAGATATTGCATATTTTATGAAATAATTCTCTTCTTAACGCGTCAATTTCTTATTATAAAATGAAAGCACCAATCTAAAGGCAGTTATGACGTTTGCTCACAAAATTAGGTGAAATTATTTCGTACTCATAAACCACATATATCACATTAGAATTTGTAGAATGGTAGAAATAATAAATTGAAACCATACAAATGAGTTCAAGTCAAAGTCAGATATAGAGAGTTCAGTATGGGTGTATAATGGAGCTAAACAAAACCTTGAGGTAGTTTATATTCCATTTTTTCTACTACTCCGAATTGATATGTTCCTATCGACAGTTTTATTCGTTCAATGCTTACATTTTTCTTTTTCAATTACCTAATTATTGTGAATTCGAAATTTTCATATTCATAAAATGCGGAAAAGTTATTCAAGTGAAACAGGTATCCGAGAATGGCATTAAAATATTGTGAACCGCAAATTCCTATACTGATTGGAAAATTATCAGAATTACTGGTCGTTATTTTGGGGAAAAATGGAACATACGAATATCATCAAAGGTTCATACCTTCTAATCAATCACCCTACTATAAGCTCAAAACATTTGTAAAACTCTGGTAAACATCATTTGTTGCTTATGACATTAAAACCTGTTCATAAATTAACCTGGATAAAGAATATTCCTCTAAACTCAGAAGAAAGATTGAAAGAAAACCTTATGCGTTCTAATTAATGCGAGAGAATGGGGTGTGGGTTCATAATGTCCTTGCAGATATAAGAAACTTATCAAGGAAATTATATAAATGGAATCAAATGCGTTTTGATTAGGTTGTTTGAATCTTAGGACAAAGGCATGAAATTGAAAATGCTACAACTGGCTTGCAACTAATCAAAATGAAAAATATCATGAAGAGGGGTAGACCTAGAAAAAACGCCTATTTCATTTGGGCGAAAAATAGGTATTTAAGGTTGTGCGACTTAAAATGCGTAGAGAGAATAGGTTCTTGTAGAACAGAATGGGGTGGATAAGAAAGACAAGCCCGTGTTTTATGCCGAGCTGCGGTTGAAAACAGCGCAATAGAAGTCTTGAAGATATGGCTAGGCATTGGACTTCATACTTCATGCTATTTGAAATTTCCTTTCGTGGCCCATCCATTACAACAGAAATCTAAATGTGGCAGTTGACCCGTAACCTGAATCTGAAAATGAATTTCTTAAGTTGAATTTATGCGTTTAAGACTACGTTATGTATAATTTATAATGAAACAGCACGATGCATACAGTTTTTATGATGTATTGAAAATCATAAATGATGGCCCATAATATATTGAAAAAAATTCAGCTCGATTGCTAGAATTTACGTTTCAACTGTCTGATTTAAGCTTTCTGTGGGGAACTCCTCTTTTAAACCCCTGTTAGAAAAAAACTTTACACGCTTATATGACGATTTCAATTTTCGATTATGAAAATACCTTGACTATATAGTGCATGATCAAAATGAAATTAAAATAAGAAAGGGATTAGCAAAGAAATAATATCCATAATTTGAGCGAACATTTAATGAATACAAGACTTGTAAGACGAAGACAAGGAACGAGAAGGACAGAATAGAGCGGAAAAGTTAAGAATTCGGAAAGCCTTGGATTTCAAACCGAATTTCGTCAATTGAAAATTCTTTTACGGTCTATTTACCCTATTTCTCCTCTCGACCCGAACATGACATTAGGATGGAATTCTTAGCTGTTATCTTTATGTATCCACAGCTACAATGAGTAAACTAAATTATCAAAACCTTTCCGATGCATGTATTTTCAAGCAATTGCATATTGTAAAAATGTTCGTTCAAAAATTTCTATCAGTTTGGTAGCTGAAAATACTTTCACACTGTCTTAGCGTAATTTTCTGCGGAGTATTCCTTCCCAAAAACGGCTGGAAGAGAAAACTCTCACATTGAAAAATCTTCCTTTACTTGTCGAATGCGATGTTCAATGAGTCGACCTCCGTGTTTCCCCACCGACTCTTCTTAAGGCATGAAATCATTTTCGAATGCAGACAGGATTTTCCGCTTGCATAATCCGGTTTCCACTCAGAGGAAAGAACGAGATTCCTTGACACAAACGACCTCAAGTGCTGTTGCAGTTCGCGGACCACGAAGAGACGGGAACTGCTAGCGATTTTTGACTAATATGCAGCTGGCTTTCAGCAATGAACATCAAAATTTTATTCGAGAGAGAGACGGCCGAGACGACTTTTAATGCTCGTGCTTGGTCATTATTAGAACTATACCCTATTAACACTAAAACAGCAAACATTCGTTGTGCATTGAGTAAGCTTATCAAATACCAAGTTAATAAAAATGATTCTTGAGTATATATAAACGTCTAACAGCTATATTTCGTAATTTTTAATATAATCAAATGACCGGAGTTAAAAGATGTCAAGGGACCAGCCGTTGATTTCATGAACTGGAGGAGGAAAATATTTCTCTAATTTCTCTCGAACGAAGTTTTCAGTGCACAAAAAAATTGAAAATACTCGGTTAATTTAATATATTTTAATTGCAATTAACCTTGAATACTCCTCAGTAAGTCATAAAGATACCTTGAAACTTTATTTTTTACGAAATTGACAGTAGGTACCTGCGAAATTGATCTTTGTTAGGGCCTTTTACCTCGGGATCTGCTTCTACATACTTTCCCGCGAGCCACCTCTATAGGTTTGTGGTTGGAAGTGCTAGGACACCAGCTTATAATTAATGAAAATTAAATAATCCTTAAGAAGTTCCGTTTAGCGTTTGCTAAGTCCTTTATTGCCCAGGGGAAGCGAATTCCTACACCATTCCGTTCGGCAAAATATTTCTCGTAATTTATATTTTCTGTCGGACCTGGAAATGCAATCAGTTGAAATATGCCCAGTCTCCATGTCGCTCTGAAAGCTCTCCATTCTTTATTATTAAAACTTCTTAAAATTAATGGCATTATTTTGGAAAAATCTAATGATGAAAAAAAATTTTAGAGTTGGGAAGATTTGAGCTGGCAGGAAGGGAATTGAAAGTAGGAACTGTAAACTCGGTTTCCGAAATATCATTGGTAGTAGTGGTCAACAGTGTTGCAAATATTCATTGAATACTGTTTATTACGTTCTTTACTGGTGATTTTTATCCCGGCAGACTACTTGTTTCTTTCTGATTTCAAGATTCATGCATTTATTTCTATTTTGCTGCACATGTATCAAAAAGTTACATTTGCCAAGACATTTTTACATTTTTGGGTAATCCCTTCTGAGGTGCTTACTCTACGATGTTGCCCTAAGGCTACTGTCTTATAGTTGGCTCTTGTGTCGTATATGTCTTAAGAATACATATTTACATCCTAAATTATATTAATTCTTATCTTTGTTAAAGAATGCTTTTTGAGAAAACTCACTTGGCTTATTTACACTTCAGTTGAAGTAGGTGCTTTCGAAACACTAAGTAATATAACATGTTCCTTCTTGTAAAAGAGACAGATGACTCTCTTCACCACCTTCCAGATTTTTCTATTCTTGCTCCTTTAGAAAACTGCTCTCCTCTAACCTTGCCATAGTTAATCGGATGTACTGAAACTCTACAATCTTTTGTGCACAGAAGGAATCTAGAATTTCTTATGCACTCAAATTCGTAAAATTCATAGCTTGAACGGATATATTTTTCACCATTTACTATTAGCGTTTTCCCATTCATGGTTTTTATAAGTATAAATACTACAATAATAGAGTGCCTCTATATGTAATTTCCCTGCATCAACAAGCGGCATAGCCTAAAACCTGTCTACCATACTCAAAAATACTTCTTCCTTTATATTTGAATCTCATTTCTCTAGTCTGAGTAGTCTTCCGATTTATTGTGCCCTATTGTAAAGTTTCCCTGCGAAAGCAATCAATTTTTAATCTGAAGAGATCCAAATAATCCAGCTTTATTACTTTTGGGAGTAACAATTTGAAACTTTAGTTATATCTCGAACACTTATATGTTAAATTTATCAACCAGATGATGGAGGAGTGAGACATTTATGAATAGAATATTATTATCAACTCGTCCTTCAAAATCGTGAAATGCTCCCAATAGATCAATTACTAAATGCATTCCTTGATTTATTTTCCGTATAACAAGAAGAATATTGATTGAATCTTGGAAATAACAAACATAAGCGGGATATGCTTTGATGCATACGTGAATATCCATTTCTTACTCTTCAGGCTTAGATTTTATCAGCTGGCCTTCTCGCTGAAAGCTATAATTATCACATATGTTCCTGGCTGCCTGTTTACCTCCTTTGCCATTATGAGAGCATTTATAGTTTATAAATCTTCGAATAAGTATCTCAAATATTTTTTTTCATAGCTGCAGGTGAGAAAAGGCATGTCAAACGTATGATTTGCCTTCTCGTTAAATTGTTTTCATTTAATCTTCTCTCTGCCACGGTTACAATTTCAATACGACTTATGTAGTCTGTGAGTACGTAATATTTGGGCCTAGTTATGTGGGCATAGATCGTACTTGCCTTCAAATTAGTGAGTTTACAGATTATATCAAGAAATTTTGGTGCTCTAAGATACTGAGTGTATATAATACTTATGAAACATCTCTACATGTATCAGATAGCCAGTAGTTGGGTGAAGGATATTGTAAGACCATCATTTACATGGTGGTTGAGGCTTATTGTTGGATTATGGTATGCGAAATCTAATCGCCTCGGAGGTATTGGAAAAAAATCAATTTCACAATTTTATCTCAAGACCAAAAAGCCATTGATGCATGGACTAAAATTGTACATGCATATCAATTTGGGAGAAAAAAGGCTAAACTTAGCCGCTCACAGTTATATAATTTCCACATCATGGCGGTCAATTCTAATGGCAGCGCCATGGATTACTTGATAAAGGGCGTGGCTGGGAGTCCCCATTTCTAACCAGATCTTTCAATCTGTCAAGATTTTCAGATTTTATTTTTATGATACTCCCTTAGCTGAGAAATTAAATCATAGACTCATGGTGAATCAAAAACACGGTACTATTCCACAAAATTTATTTAAGTAGTCTACTAGTTTCAACGTTTACACCGTCATTATCAAGACTAACAGTTAACAGACAGCTTAAATAAATTTTGTGGTATAGTACTGTGTTTTTGATTCACCATGAATATTTCATCGTTCCACCAAGTAACGCCCAAATCAGTTGATTTTAAATCATAGACGTAAGGAAAAATTCATCACACCTTACGCTTGGAGTTCGGCTCTCTGCGGAAGTGAGGGATGGGCAATGACAGCATCGAAGAAATCGAGGAAGAGACATTCAAAATATGGTGCTATAGAAGTTTTCTCCTAGAGAATAATATGGATTGCCCGAGTTGGTAATTGGGAAACCTCAACAAAGGTAGGAGAGAAGAGAAGACTCGTGAAAATCTTAATAAGATGATAAAAAAACCTGTGCGGCCATATCTTGAGACACGATGGCATGATGAAGAAAATCGTCAACGCACATGTTTATGGTGAGTACGGTAAAGTAAAATATCGAAAAAGATATTTGGGACAGGTAAAGATGAGAAAAATAAGAAATATGTAGTTATGAAAGGATTAGCTGATAGGATAATTGAGTGAAGGGCTCCGTCACACCAATATTAGAGTTGTTGACCAGAGATTGATTGATTCACTTAGCCGCGTAGAAATCGAGGAATCTGAAGTAAGGTGGCATCCTTGTATATTTCTACCCGCAGATGTCGTGGTGCTTCGGATTGACATATCCGCTGTATGATAAAAATGACCGTCCATGGCGCGGTTTGATGCGACAGGAGACACTTGTACAATATCGTAGATAAAGAAAAGAGGTGGACCACCTTAGGAGGGATCGTGAAACTGTGATAAACTATGTATATAAAGGGAGTATCTTATTAATGCCGACGGTAAATTCATTAAGTATAAGAGAAGATGAAAAAAATGGATGAATTTTCTTTTCATAGAGAGCATCATTTAGTTTTAAAATAACCCACCGCAAAAAGAATGAAAATTCAAAACATTTCGCCATTTAGAAAGCAACCGGAATCAACGCTTACCTTTTCCCGCTCCTGCGACCTAAATATCCGCTGCCCACCAAGACAAGGCTTCTACTTTACAACGCCACCATTAAGCTGCTCCTCAGCTACGACTATCCTGTTTAGCGACACGCAGCTGCTACACATCTCAAGAAGATCCAAAAAACAGAGAATAAAATCATCAGTAGAATAATTGGCGCACCGTGGTTCGTTAGAAATCAAAGTATTCGTAAAAAATTGAAAATTACACCCATTCTAACGAAACTCAAAAGATCTCTAGCAAAATTTTACCTTTCTTTCGACAAAACCGACAATGCACTATTGAAAAAGCTCTGGGATTACCAACCTCCATTAAAACCCAAACACCGCCTACCCAAATGTGTCCTTAACCCATCCCATATTACTATTCCCTTACCCCTTTCCAAGCTTTTTTATTCCATGACTCCAAATAATTAAAAATGTGATCTAATTAATGCTTGAAACAACAAACTAGAGCCACGCCCGAGAGAGAGCTATCATCTGCTGGGAACTATGGAACTAAAACCTGTGAAAACTATTTGGGCTTAGTTGAAAATTCAAAAAGATATTGGAAACGAAATGGTTAAAATATGACTTTGGGGTAACCAAATTACTCCAACTTACCTTTGGAGGCCGAAGGATTCATTAGCTACAAGCAATTAATAGCATCAATAACAATTGATTGCTATGAATTATTGCGCGTAAAGAAATGATCATATTCACCATCTTAACAATTTAATTTCAAATGTGGGAATACCCAAACGGAAAATTGATATTTTGCGGTCATAAACACCTGTTAAATCGATGTGCTTAATGTTTTTTCCTCCTGAAGGATAAAAAAATGAAAGTGAGTGTTCAGAATTCGGTGATAAAGTATACAATTTGTGAGGAAGAATTTGCTCTCGAAGATAGTAGTAAAACGGCTGATATAAGAAGTCGTTTCGGTTAATGTTATAGAGGCATAGTATATGCTGTATGTATTTGGCTTTGGAACTGAATTGATTTCATCTTTCCAATAGTTAGGGGAATAAATACGACTAGAAAAAAATGGGGAGAAGTACCACATATAAATGATTAAACCAGTGTGCAGTGGTGCAGAATACGGAAAAGTGCAGTACGATAAACTTTCGAAATCATTTTCGATTTTATATAGGTTTTCGGAATCGCTCCTTAAGAAATGTAGTCTATAAAAACAATTTTCTCATGAACAGTAACAATCTGACGATGTGTATTAGTGTTCTCCAAATCTTACCACCTGGAAAGTCTATCCATCTCGCATATTTGCTCATTACAACATTTTTATTCCAGCAAATGAAGCTTGATGGATAGCTAACACCATATTGATGATTTCTGGAAAAGGAGAAACCGACTAGGTATCTAGGACAAAACGATTCGTTGAAAGCTACTTGCAATGGCTACAGCACTGAAACAAATGAAGCAGCTTTGCGGTTGGAGGTTGCCATCATTTTTCGAACGTGATTTTCACGCTGCACGTTATCGATATGATATTTAAGCTTGAGCTGAAGCAAGTGACTAATAGAGATCACTTTTTAGAAACATGATCGAGTAAAATCGCAAGTTTTTTTCTTAATTGCTTACATTTTACTTTCTACATTGTACATTTTCAGTTAATTCTAAAAGTATAATTAATATCTGTCAAGTATGCTGTGAGTAACATTAAATTTTAATATATTTAACCGGATAATTATTTCGACTAAGCCAAATGATATTTTCATTTCATCCTTGGTGAGAATCAAGTTGCTCATGACTACGTACAAAGAGTCTTGTATCAAGCAGAGCTTTGAATAACGTCCGTCGCTGATTAGCGGCTCTCTAGGATTTTCTCTACAGTACTATCTTAGTAAGCACGATCTCCGTCTCATTTGTTGCATAGTGAACTTTATACGCCATCGCTATGTTCTGCAAACCCAATCTGCAATTCAGTTTGGAAGATGTAGCTTTGTAGAATGGCTGGTAGCAAAACCCGAACGGCAATCGGGTAATTTAGGTTCAAATTACGGTAAATTCAAATGTTTTTTCATTACAAAATTCATATTTGGTGGCAATAAATTTGCACCCGTACGCGCAACAGTAATCAAGATATTTTTGTCATGTCGTGCTTCAAAATAAATAATTTTGCTACTTCGGTTCCATTAAAAAAATGTCAAATAAGAGGAAGAACTAAGATATTAGCCTTTTAAAATAGATTTTTTTCTGCTTGTGTCACTCAGCGTTCAAAAATCTCGAATACGCACACTCTACAAGAAATCTCTGCCGACTAGTGCATTCCATGTTTCCTTTTACCATTACCATCAGCTGAAGTAAGGACTTTCTCATCACCCCAACAAAGTGAAATTGCTGGGAAAATCATTACTTGTTGGGTTTATCAGGTCCTTGAATCAGTGTGATGCACGGCGTGGTATCGGGAGGAATAGAGGACTACGATAAGAAAACAGTACATTTAACCGTATTCCGATAGAATAGTTGTGTATTAGTACATTTTCATGCTAATACTTTTAATTAGATACGCCTGTATCTGCACAATTTCCACAAGCCCCCTCAATACGCCTGTGGAGGGCGTTCTTAAGGCATGATTAATATACCTGATAGGGAAAAGAGGGGCAAGAGTAACAAATAGTTATAACAATTATGCATTTATATTTAAAAAATAATTCTCATTTTTACACAATTTGTTCGCAGTTAAATGTTTTACTATAGTTATCTTCCATTGTTGCAGAAAAATAAATCACTGCCGTTATACATCAAAATGTAAGAGGAAAACAAATAGGAGTCTTGCCCTTCATGTGGGATGTGTCTTCCTGTTAAGGAGCAAGAGTCCTAATCACAGTTTTCGTATATGAACTTACCCTTTCCAGAGTATGTGGTGCAAGGTTCTTTCATCCATGTATAACATTAATTAATTACACACTATCTTAACAAGAACTGATGCATCTGACCACAATTTTTCACAAACCCCATGGTGATAAAAAGTTTTTCCGGTCAGGTGAATTCCCAGTTTTCCGTCCACTAACCGCCGCTTAGCACCGCAAGCCTAAACCTTATTTTTGATATCCTCATGTATAGTTTCTGGGTATATTAGGAACATGTTGGAGTAATAATTTCAGAGTTTTGCTTTGAGTTTTTGCGCCACTTATTCGCATGCTTTCAAATGTTATCAGGAGAAACGAGCGGCTGTAAACTCCATATCTATGAATAAAACGAGCCTAAAATTCTGAAATTAAGCCTTACCCAGAGATAATTCATCAAATTCTATAATACCTGCTATAGAACGTAAGGATTCTTCATTGCTTCTCCTCAGTGTAGCTACCTCCAAAATTTGTGGTTCAAATTATTTCCGATCGGTTTTTCCCCTACAGCACCGAATTTTATTTCAATACAATTATCAACAAAGTACATGTGATATTTATGGCAGAAACTATGCGGTCATAGGAAAAGCAATGGAATAAGGTGAGTCAGGAGTCAGAGTTCGTGGGGCAAGAGTCAGTGCTCATGCGGACACTTGCCCCAGTGTTCTAACATCAAAGGCACTTGCTATACCTAAAACGGCATAGCACAACCACATGGCAATCTACGAAACAGCTAACTGCATGAAGTTTTGAGGAAATACATGCATATTAAAGACCGCTAGACAAACAAAGTAGTTTAATAACCGCCCAAAGCGCAGATACGAATTAAGCGGTCCTAAAATTAAGATAAACGTCGCGGAAAAATGACAAATAAGAAAAAGTCACGTTTTGTTGTTCGCTATCTTACACTGAAAGCTTTTTTCTGCTACATTTGGTCACGAAAATGAAACTGATTGACTAAAAATGGTATAATCACGGTATTTGGAGAAATATTTTGGGAAAGGTATCTTGCTCCATGAGGCCTCTTGCCCCTCAGTAGCCTATTTAAAAAATCTATGTCTGTGTTACTTGGATGGTTTCACTACAGCCTTATATGGATCAGTGTTATTCAGTTGTCGAGGTGAAATGAATTTTAGTTACCTGTTCAGAAAAAATATTTCTTATATCGTTATCTGTTTCTGCGAGCCTGAAAATAGAGTGTGGTTCTAGGATTGTGTCATCCATGTCCCTCTGACTTTCCTAATTTTTCTAGAAATGTAGGCCTAGCTCGTAGCCCCGGGATTCCTTGTGGCTTCCAACTTAATTCGCATAAAGCTGCATTGCGCTTTTTTTTCGCTCGTATGGCACATTAATTGCCAGAATTTCAACTCACAAACAATTCAATTTTTTATAATTTTTTACAGTTAAAGAGAAACCACGGAATTCTAATAAAAGAACCCTAAGGTTTCTCTTTACGATAATGGATGTCGCACAGAGATAGTTCTTCTCAATTAGAGATTATCTCGTTTTATTCCCTGTGAATCCCCTTTATACCTCTTCCTTAGGTTTGGAAGTTTCTAATCATGTCTCTCTACCGGTTTTCCCCTTGCCAAGTCCTTCCACCTGCAATGATTACTATTTGCACCCCTATAGGTTTTTCCGCCATGCGGCACCTGCTCCAAGTCCTTGAGATCAGCGTTCATCTTGTAAGTTATGAAATTTTACTCTGGAAAATGTTAAATAAATACTTGAGATCGCAAATGGTGATGCCTTTTTTAAGATCCATTTGGGAAACCAAGCCGGCTAAGTCATACCAACTTCGAAATGCATTTCCTGGAGTTCATTATGAAAGTATTGCTAGGTTAATATAAAGTATTGGCATAAAGTAGATTATTTAAATTGAATTTTAAATCTACTGCTTATCTTCAGATTATAAAAAATATTTAATTGCAAAAGAAACTCTGTAAAACAAAGGTTGAGCGTAACCTTATGTATTCTAAAATTTTGATATTTTGATAGATCTCGTGAAAAAATGTACGAAGAGGAATTCTTATTTTAAATTCAGTCTCTAAATATTAGACTTCTATGAGCATTTATTCATGATCCTAGGCTTCACGGCCTAAATTTTTTCTAGACGCATGTCATTAATGGTTACGAAGGGTTAGATAAATTCGTTTTTCCGTTCATATTGGGAAAGTTGACAACGATATGAACAGATTTTTCAGCGATTATATTCTATGTAATGCAGTAAATTGAAATACATTTTTCGCTGAATACCAACTCAAGATTTGAAATTTCCTCCAGAGTATTACATTATTTCAAAATAAACTACTTCCAGACTTATAAGCTTGCAGCTTGGTAGTCCCTATGCTTTCTTCAATTAAACCTGAAGGTTAAGGGAAATAATGATATTTATTTCGGGGAATTAGTATGATATAAGAAGGAATGGAATGTCAAGAGACTGGGAGATGAAAGTAAATACATAGAATAAATTCTCAGATACCCAATTTA
Organism: Ischnura elegans; assembly: GCF_921293095.1. Taxonomy (NCBI): domain Eukaryota; kingdom Metazoa; phylum Arthropoda; class Insecta; order Odonata; family Coenagrionidae; genus Ischnura; species Ischnura elegans. The sequence continues at coordinate 73,901,530 of NC_060256.1, forward strand.
CAATTATGGGTCAGAGGCTAATGCAACGAAATACCGACTTAATCTTTGGATGATCTTTTCCCCTGAAGGGAAACGCCAACATTTATAAAGCATTTGTATATGATATATTCCGATCACCTTGTCTAAAATGAATAAGGTTGCCAAATATGATCGTTTTTCATTGATTCTAAACTGTTGTTTTAATTGAAATATGTACCTGCATCGAAGTCATAACGGCTGTTTTATTAGGATTTTAATGTTAGATTTTTGTAATACTCTTAACAACAGTAAACCAATTACCATACAAATTTAATACACCCTTTCTTTCAATTTTAACAGTAATTTCGTACGTTAGTATTTTGATTATTTTGATGCTAGTTTGGTTGTTAAGATAACATGATCATGTAAATTATGTACAGCATCATAATTGAGTGCATACATAGCTCACTTTTTGTCCAGAAGGAAAACATCTCATATTAAATTTGACGATTCCATATTTTTTCTCTCGTAATCAAGGTGCTTAATAATATAATTGAATAACAAGGTAAAATTATAGCTTCTGATTTCTCATTTTTATCCTTGTATATATTCCAGTTAATTTTTCTGATTATCATTTATAGGCGAGTCCAACTGATCTGTTAACCTTCCATGCTCAACTTTGAAACAAAGGGGAGGAACGAATTAAATCTGAGATATAATTCTGAATTATTTCTTCACACATTAGTACAGTTAAAATATGGTTATTATCATAGGAAATATTCTTTCCCATATTTAATGCCATCTTCACCATTACACGACCATAAATTCCTTACTATGTAAATCAAATGGTTGAAAAAGTCATTTATCTATTCGATTCTACTGATTAATTCTTTGGTTGGGAGCTCTCGACTTCCTAAGGCATCAGTATTCGGTATTACATTGCTTAATAGTAATATAATAGGATTGAATCCTATTTTATCAACTGAATTTTTATCTGATGAATACATGCATGGATTTATCAATGCTGGTTTTGGTTAACTCAATCCTTACTTTTCTCCATAGGTGGCAGTATATTCTTCATTTCTCCATGCATCTTGTAACGACAATCCTCCTTTACTGTTCTCTAGTAATATTTCCTTGGCTTCCTATGAGGACTTACCATTTATTAAATCTCCCAATGGTATTTCCAGAGCAATTTCTTCCGCCTATGACGTGCCTTAATTGTCCTGTCGTTTTCTTATTTGGCATGTGGGGTTTCTTTCGTTCAGATGTTGCCATATCTTCTCACAACCCTCTTCATTTACGTTTCTCATTTCATTAGCCCAACTTATTTTTGGAATCTCTACACAGCATCAGGTCTTTAATACTCCTGTTTTCGTTTGATCCATGGCTTTGACTCGTAAGGTGATGCTGTCTTACATGAATGATAGCAGATAATGTTTACATGTCTCAAGGCATTTCCTCCTCTAGGAAGATAGCGGTGTCTCGATTACGATAATAACTATCCAAACTTGAGCTTTTTGTTTTTTTTCCGTATGCCATTTCACTTCTGTTACAAGCCATATTCCTCAAATGTTAGTGAATGCATGCCCCATGATTTGATCATCCACCAATTTAGTTACTTCTCTCCACAGTTTCTTTGTTTTCAGCATGAATTATCATATGAGAAGCATTACTTTTTATAGACAAATCTATTGGTGTTTTCTTGGTAATGTGGGTTTAAAAGCTGCAGTATTAACGAATCGAATGTTGTGTATTAGCAAGCTGTGGTTTAGGGTAGACTTTAGCTTCATCCATTAGGAAATTCGCCGGCACACTATGCTTCGTACGTGTGTTTTCAAACAAAATTTCCCGCTGAAAATATATCTGAAACAAATTTTAATTTTTGTAATTTGGGCTTCCGTAAATTACAATATGCTTTTGGTATGGTTCACCAGAAATAAAAATCTCTCATGAATTCAGTTTACGCATCGCAATAGGTAAAAGTTGTTGTGTTCTATGTCGTACCGAAACTTCAACACCAATCTTATGTTTCACCAAAATCGTAAGCTTCAATAAAAATAATAATTCGGTCATAACTCAATTTTTGCCTCTTCCAAAAAACCATTACCATTCTCTCTTCATTCACTCAAAAATATACGAAAATAATGTGTTCTTTACCATGCAAAATATTACCATCATATCCACCTTACACGAAATTACTCTTCCTGAATTAAGTTAACTCTCCTAGTAAACTAATTTACTTGAAAGAAATCGCGCACAAGGCATGATATTCTTGTCTAGGCATGGAATTAGTTGCCCAAAAAAGTTATTTTTTTTCACTCAGGAAACACACTTATTACTTATCTGTTGATAGCATAAATTAATTGTTCCTTAATCTGCTAATGATGCTGGCGGAAGGGATAAATAAGTTTATATACTCCTATCTTAACCTCCTTTCCCTTGGGCTACAACCTTGTCACGTTGGAAAGGCTTGCGCGTTCCTATGACCCCTAGAGCTGCACTAGCGGGATTAATTCTAAATTATTCCCGGTAGGGCCACCCATGCCAGATAGGTCGAAGGGTAGGAGCCAGACGAAAGGTAGTCTACGTGATGGTGTCACGTGAAAAATACTGTTGGAATGGAAGTGGGAAACCCTACCAACTATCTTTTCCCTGAAAACATGGAGTACAACAAAATGAGCCTCGGAATCTCATCCCCGGGACCCGTCCACAAAGGGCGGGTGTCGGGCACGGCAGCAAGGTCGGCAAGGTCCTCGGGGTCGTCAACATGCAAAATCCTTGCAGAGACTTATCATCATCAGCAGCAGCAATGAAGAAGGAAGAAAAGAAGACCAAGAAGATGGAGAAGAAGAGATCGGCTATAAATGTAGGGACGTGGAATGTGAGGACTATGATGAGGGCGGGGAAGTTAGAAAATATCAAAAAGGAAATGGATAAAGGGAGGATAGATATCTTAGGATTATGCGAGGTGAGGTGGAGGGATTGGGGGGATTTTTGGAGTGATGGGTATAGGGTTATATATAGTGGAGGGGAAGAAAGCCAGCGAGGGGTAGCATTAGTATTATACGGGAAGATGGGTAAGCGTGTGGTAGGTATAGATCAGATAAACGATAGGATTCAGGTGGTAGAAATTGAGGCGCGGCCCGCTAACCTTGTGGTGGTCCAAGTTTACATGCCCACTAGCAATCATAGGGAGGAAGAAGTAGATGAGGTGTATGAAAAGCTCGAGGAAATAATTAGAGACACACCGGGTAAGAAAAATCTGGTAGTGATGGGGGACTGGAACGCTAGAGTCGGGGAAGGGAGGGATGGAAACGAAATAGGAGAATTTGATTAGGAATTCTGAGCGACAGGGGAGAGGAAGCAGTAGAAGTTTGCCGTAGAAACAAGAATTTCATCACAAACACGTGGTTCAATCATCATGAAGGGCGAAGGTACACATGGTAAAGTCCAGGGGATGTGTGGAGATATCAAATAGACTACAATATGGTAAGACAGAGGTTTTGGACTATTGTGAAAAACTCGCGCAGCTTCCCAGCAGTAGATGCGGATTCAGACCACAACCTAGTTCTTATGAAATACAACGTAGGATCATAATGATTCATGAAAGGCGGGTGTGTGAGGAAATGGAATGTAGAAGCACTAAAGGGGAGTGTGAGGAGAGAATATCAGGAACTAGTGGACATTAGTATACGGGAGATAGAAGTTACGAATACTGTTTAGGAAAGATGGGATAATATTGAAACTGGAATAGTCAATGCGGCGTTGAAGTCAATTGGCTACGTTGACAGCAGAAGGATAAAGAAGCCTTGGGTTACGGAGGCAATGGTAAAAGAAATGGAGGATAGGAGGAAGTGGAAGAACGTGGACACAGAACAGGGTAAAAAATGTATAGACAAATTAATAATCGATTACGGCGTGAAACTAAGAGAGCAAGGGAGGCTTGGTGGAAAAGGCAGTGTAAGGAAATGGAAAAGTTCGATACGGATGGAGAAGTAGGCACGTTATACTCCAAATTTAAGTCGCTATCGGGCGGCAAAAGAGGACAAGCCATGTCTAAAATTAAGGCTAAAGATGGGACGATGCTAAACGAGCGAATAGAGGTACAGAGTATATGGAAGGAATACGTGGAGGATCTGTATGACGGAAGAAACAGGCCGGAGAGATTGAGTTTAGAGGAGGAAATTGCAGTGGAGGAGGATAATCTTGGGCCGGGGATATTATATTCGGAAATAGAGAGGGCACTTCGTGATATGAAGGCTAGGAAAGCAGTCGGCGTGGACAATATCCCGCGTGAGTTTCTGAAGAATCTAGGGAAGGATAGTAAGAAAAGGTTTTTCGAACTAGTGCGCAGGATCTATGAGGAGGGATTTTGGCCGGAGGATTTCGTGAAGACGGTTTTAATTCCGTTTCCGAAAAAGTAGAAAGCTGTGGAATGCGGAGATTGTAGGACTATCAGTCTAATATCGCATGCGGCGAAAGTGGTACTGAGGATATTGAACAGACGAATGGAGGCAAGAGCAAACGAGTATTTGGGCGAAGATCAATTTGGTTTCAGACAAGGGAAGTCAACTCGTGATACAATAGAAATAATGAGGTCCCTCGTGGAGAGGAACCTAGAATATGACCAGGACGAATATGCTTGTTTCGTGGATTTTGAGAAAGCGTTTGATAGGGTGAACTGGGTTAAGTTAATAGAGATTCTCAAGAGAATAGGTGTAGATTGCAGGGATAGGCGACTGATTCGATATCTTTATATGGCCCAGACTGCGCAAGTGAGGGTAGCGGACGGAGAATCTGGGTGGGCAAGCATTGGCCGAGGTGTACAGCAAGGCTGTCCTCTATCGCCGCTGCTTTTTAACGTACACGATGAGGAGATGGTAAGAGAAGCGTGGGACGAGTGGGAAGCTGGAGTGAAAGTAGGTGGAATGATGTTGGAATCGGTAAGGGTCGCGGATGATCAGGCGCTGATTAGTCAGTCAGCAAGGGGACTACAGACTCTAGTCGATGCGTTAGAGGAGCGGTGCGAGGAGTATGGGATGAGGATTAATCACAGGAAGAATGAGGTAATGCGGTTTTGTAAAATATCGCGAGCGAGGGATGTGAGACTCAAGATAAAAGTAGGTGGGGAAAAACTTGAACAGGTAGGGCAGTTTAAATATTTGGGCAGCACATTAGAGGAAAACGGACACAGTAGCAAGGACATCAGGAAGCGAATTGCACTAGCAAAGGAGGCGTTCATGAACAGCAAGGAGCTTCTGAGAGGATCGTTATGTAAGAGTTTAAAGAAAAGGTTAATGAAGAGTTAAATTTGGAGTGTAGCTCTCTACGGTGCGTAAACTTGGACACTGAGGAAAGAAGACGAGAGGAGATTGGAGGCATTCGAGATGAGGGTATGGAGAAGAATGGAGAGGGTGAAATGGACGGAGAGGAAAAGGAACGACGAAGTGCTGGATATGGTTGGCGAGGAGAGGCAGCTTTTAGATGAGATACGGAGGAGACGGAAGGTATGGATGGAGTTAGGGCTTAGCGGGGAGGGGATTTTGAAAAAGGTGTTAGAGGGTAGAATGTTAGGGAAACGAGGGAGGGGAAGGAAAAGAATAGGATTTTTAGATAGATTGAAAGGGATTAGGCCTTACAGTGAATTAAAGAAGGCAGTGCTGGAAGGAAAGGGAGGCTTCCAGATCACTTCTGGAACACTCCATGGAAACCTACCTTAATCGGTAGAATACTATTATAATAATCTTAAGTTAAAGTCTCAGTCAAAATAATAAAAAAAATTCCTTGCGTTTTTACAAGCAATTTCCATTCTTAGCAGCAGCGGAATGTTTTCCACGTTTACCAGCGCTTAAAATTTCGGGTTCAATTCCGGAATAGCTGGATCTTTATTCATGCAAGAGTTCGTAGGGGTGTACCTTTCCATGTTGAATATTTACATCCCGTTAGGCTTAGATTGCTTCAGCGATTGAGAATAGAGACAGAGAGATTTAAGTCTCCGTTGATCAAGTGGCGTCAACCAGGCGACTGCCCATTTTCTTTTCTTTGCTCGCATCGTATTTTCATAGTTAGGAAACGTATATTCTTTGTATCTTATTATTTTATGATTTTAAATAGTCAAAAATATGGTAACATATTTTGTCACTTTTATGGAATAAATGTTGATACTTAGTTGATTTTGGAGTCAGGTAGACGCCACGCAATAAGTTGAGTTGCAATTCGTCACATGCTAATAGCTTCGTGATATTCATCGCAAAGTTTTTAAATAAATTTATCATCTAAACTAACAACTGTTTAAAGCATTTCAATTTGGGTATGACTCTCATAGCTACGAAATTATATTGTAAACAATTTAACACCAGAATAAGGTTATTATTGCGAAGAATATACTACTCACATAATTTGTGTGAACTCTGGCCTACAAAACATTCCTCTGCTACATACATTTAAGGTGGCTTATTACATGATATAGATGAATAATATTAACCGTAAGCATACACATATGGTTGCATCAATTTCCAATCTGATTGGAGATATCTTGGCCCAAGTTCATCTGAACGCGCTATCAAGTGAAATGTCTCCAAAATCAATAATTCCCTTTGTAGTCAAAATTATTTGTTAGGTTAATGGCAAAACCCCTGCTGTGAAACTGTGAAAAATATGTCTGTCTTTACTGTCCTAATGAAACATATATGTTTTTATAATTTCGATGAAAGAAAAACTGTAAGAAACGTCAAAATAAGTAGTGTTCAGTATTTTATTAATAAAAATATGTCCATCCTTATTATGCCAAAGTCTGTCGTCCATTCATGAAATTACATATTCAGTGAATGAATTATTGTAGGTAAAAGTGTTATTTCTACTTAATGCATTTTGTTAAACCATTCCAAAATGGTGTCTGTGAGACGCCGAGCGACAAATAGCGTTCCAAAATGTGACGCGATTAGCGGAGGGTTAAGAGAGACACGGAGAACAACTTACTAAAACCCCACTATATTTCCAGGTCCAACAGACGATAAATTTAGAGAGATATTTTACCGAAAGGAAAGTATGGAAATTCTTATTTCCCCCGAACCATTAAGGACTTATATTTATACACACACATTTATAAAAGGCTGGTTTCTTATTACCGTTCGCCACACGCCAATTATATGCGGCTTGCGGGTAGTAGATAGTACATGGATGCAGATCCCAAGGTGAAAGGCCCTATGGAGATCAATTTCGATAGTATGGAAAAATAAAATTGCAAATTGTCATCATAGTCTACAATACCCGACCTTCAGTTAATTTCAGTTAAAACGGTATTAAAAAACCGAGGGTTTCCTATTTTTTGTTCCATGAATGATCCCCTCATGAAGAATTAGAGAAATATCTCCCTCCTCTAGTTCGTAAAATGAATAATACATATCCCTAAAGTTAACGAGTAATTGAGGCTTCTCATTATAATAATGGTTTAAGTCAAAGTTTTTAGTTTAGATGTTTAGCGCAAGTTTTAAGTTGGTTAAAAATATTTATAAAGTCCGTTATTAATATTTATATTATTTATGAAATCCGTAAACTTATTTTAGCACTAAAGAGAGCAGTAAGATTCATTAAAATACTACTGGGAGCGAACAGAATGTGTCCTACAGTGTTAAAAATAATTAGAGTGGAGCCGCTAGACTCAGAAGCCAATTTGAAGAAATAGTTTGCTTGAGCAATTAAGAATAGTTATGGTGCAGGGTGACAAACGGAGCATCGTAAGAACTCGCCTTATTTCTGGGTACCATGGAAATGACAATGTAAGAGACATATTTTGCCCAACAGACAAGTGTAGGAATTCGTTTTCCCCCGAGAAATAAACGGCAATAATAAATTTAGAATAAACTCAGTTTTTCTTTTCCTTTTGATGTAAACGGCTGGTGCCCTAACTCCCCCACCACATGCCTGTTGTGACGGCTTGAAGGGTAGTATGATGATGTAAAAGAAAAGCCTTTACAACTCCTGAAAGGTTATTTTATCGCCCTAGATTTCAGGTTTTTAACTGAGAGGGTAATTGCGAGAGGCTGTAAACATTAATATAGGCATTGGATGGAATATTTCCAAATATTTTGACAGTAGGTATACCACTATCAAAAAAATCGGAAAAATGCCCAAATTGACCTTCTTCTCGTTCGCCTTCGTCTAGTTCTAGATTATCTTGTAAGATAAATACGACATTATTATTATCATCATCATTCTATCGGTTTACTTCATACTTAGGAAATCGGAAGTAGACATACACATTTTTTTATTCAGTTGAGGATGAAAAAGTTGTGTAGTTGTCCTAGAAACCAATAAATTAGCCACTTTAAGGGAATTAGTCTCTTGATATGTAATTGCGTATTATTGCATTGTTTTTTTAAATTTTTAATCAATTCCATGGGCACCGATCTCTTCATTTCATCTAATGGTTTGTTTTTATTAAAAAATCCATTTGTTTGCTTTCCGTATTTCTAAATTTCATGTATGAACAGTTTGTCACGGCAGCAATAGAAGCGAGGATAGAAAAAGGTGTGAGGTAAGAATGCGCACTGTCCGCTGTTTGCTGACGACATGGAAGTCATAGTCGAGGCAGAGAATGATTTTAATAAGGCATTTACAAATACAGGAAGGAAAATGGCCGGATATCATCAGAAAACCAGCAAAAGGAAGATTACCCAGTAAACAATCAAGTAGCAAAAAATTGCAGAGAGGTTGCGCTAGATTGCAGAGGCTGCAGCGTTGTTTAGGTCGCTTTGAAACATTGCTGCCACCTAATAATTCCATCTCCATTATTTTGGAGGACTTAGGATTCTTCGAAATTGCCGATGCAGAAAGTGACTCAGAAAATGTTTTATACGCGCTTCTCTGTCATTTGAGTGAATAAGCAATTTCCAGAAGGATATATTTTTAACTCTCTATGTTTGAAGGCTATGGGCATTCCCGCGGTGATACCAATAGAGCGTTTCGCTGTAATCTTAATTTATTGTGGGATGAGAAACTCCAGCTCAAGGATTTTCCACTTTAGTCTTTCATTTAATATTGCATGAGAAACCTAGCGACTGATAATTTCCCCCCTCAATGTGCTATTCAAGGCGAATTGAAACGCACGTGCGTAATAACGATAATAATAACAACGTAGTAATTACGTCTCCAAAAGTCTTGAGGACTTGCAATAATGTAGAGAGGCAGGTTGCAGGAGTGTTGCAATAAGACGTATGTTGCAGTAAAACGTTATTGTGGCTGAGGTACCATACATGGTTTACAGGGTAAATTTTAGTATGCGGCCAAAAAGAGGAGGCTAAAACAGGTGTTAAACTAAGGAAGAAGAGTTTTTGTAAGAAATGTTTTACCTAAAAAGCCGAATTGCCAAGTATGGGCGAAAAAAGAAGAGAAGTATTTTAAAAACCTCAAGAAGAAGACGGGGCAATTAGGTTGGCCACGCTATGAGGCATGGTGGCCTGATGAAAACAATCTTAGAAGGATGGGTGGAAGGCAAGAAGGAGTAGGAATCGTCCCCGAATAAGTAGGAAAAGAGAAGAAGGATATACAAGAATAAATACTTCATTATGAAAAGGTTGGCGGATAGGTGAGCGGAATGGTTTACTCTATCATACCAATTATAGGATTGTTGCGATACCAATTATAGCGATGTCTATAAAGGCTCATCAGGCATTGAAATATAAAAACTGCAGCGGCCGCGTAAGGCTGCAGTATTTCAGCAGTGATTTAATGCTCCACCTAGCAACTGCTATTTAAAAAAATCCTTTACATCAGAATATTTGTTATACCCGTTGAAAGATTGTTTGAGGTTTTCTAACCAATCTGGCTCTATATTGTCATCTAAGTGCGTGTTTCAGGAAGCAGAATCTCTTCATCTCAAACGTAGATTTGAGAATAGTCTGGTCTGTTCCATTAATTTTTCAAGCTCTCCTAGTATTTGCCTTGCAGCGTATACATATCGAAATAATGTATAAAATTCAAATTTTATGCGAGAAGCATCCTTACAATTTTAAACTTGCAATAGGTCTGAGAAGATCGTTTACTTACAAATATCGTGAATAATATTAATGATCTCAATAAATAAAAACTCTTTGATCACGACCAAGGCCTTTTTGTGACTTCAGTTGGACCGGGTGAATTATGGACAAGCTTTTATTTTACAATTAGGAATGTTGATTGAAGATCGAGGCATAATCCTACCTTTTTCGTCATTTTTTCTTCTTCATTTCTGCTTCGGCTCATTAAGCAGTCATTTGAAATCATAAGGGTGATGAATACGTTTCTACCCTAAAGCCTTTCCAATTTGTTTTCAATTTGATGAAATCATAATGGCGATAGAAAGATGACGATTTCTTATTGTTGTAGCAATATTTTACGACAGTTCCTTTTGTTTTCCCGAAGATAGAACGTATAATTCCGACTGAATGCCTCTAAACTTGAAGGTCCATTCCTCTGTGGTAAAAATTCATAAGTTTTCCTCTTTCTACCCTTAGAACTTAAGTTTCTTATATTCATAACAATGTTAAGCTAATTTTACTACGACGGAGAAATATCTGAATTCGATTTGTGGCATGAGGTTATAGCTAACACTGCCATTTTACATAAGAGCGTCATTTTATAATTTGCCACTTAAATATCTTTGGATTGAAGTGAGTTATTCGTAAAACGCAATTAAACCCATAACATATGAGTAAATAGGAGTAATATGTATTAACAGGAAAAATAAAACGAAAATGTGTGAGATAAGTTTCATTAGCAAGTTTAAAATACAGTGCAATTTTATTACATCGATACAATTATGCAAATATAGCTACAGCCATTTTGAAGAAAAAAATTATCTAAGTCCCCCGAAACCATATTTTGTGACAATTCAAGGTGTAACAAGGCTTAAAAAACTATAATAATAAATTATGCATCGCTAACGAAGTAATGTAATACAGTACTGTAAAATTACTAAATTAATAGACTTCCATGGGTCCACGGAAGCGTTAGAAAGCCGATGTTCCATGATATTGCCTGAAAGGGCGCTAGCGGAAAAATACCCGGCAGGAAAATCTCATTCTCATTTTTGAAGACTTACTCAATGCTCTATCATCCAACTGTCTCAAAAATGTGTGTTTACTTGTGGTCTAAGTTAAGGAATAGAATACCTGCATAATCAATACACAGTCGGTGTGATATTTCGATTATTTGAAAAATAAGGTAATATCCACGCATAGCATGTAAGTAAAGGCTATTTTCAAGGAAGCCAATGCATAATCCCAAGTATGGATTAGTTCTATAACCTGAGTTTTACCCTGTTTTCATATTTTTTTCCAATTATATTTACAATGTTGTTTTCACCGTTTATTGATTTTTTTGTTTCTTACTCATCGAATAATTTATCATTAACAGAATTATGCATTAATGAAAATCGTTCATCCCATATAAACTCAATATGTCGTCGTAAAATAGACAAGAATTCACCGCAAATCGTGCTTAAATTTCTCTTTACCTGCATTTCCGTAGAAGAAGTAATCTTGGATATTGTGAATGTTTTTAGCTTGGAAAATTTACTGTATTATATTGGTTATAATCTTCAAAATTGCACAGAAATTTCAACTGTATAAACTACCTAAATTTGTTCTCTTTCATTAAAAAATGTAGCTTGCTTTAACTGCGTGGAACCGGTAAAAAATTTAAAATGTGTGTGCAGCGCATATGAGTAATTATATATAAAGATCAGAGGTGGAAATTTTAAGCTTATTGATCGGTTCGCTTAGATTTGTGCAATTTACAACAGGAAATTATCACGCTCCTTAGACATGTTTGGAACCTGCCCTCGTCATTTAGCTCAATTTTGGTATAGTGATCTCAGTAACACGTTTGTAATATTGGCGTATTATTCTCTGGGGATGTTAATAGATGGCTACAATCATAGGGAGATTTTCTTCACAAAAAGATATTCTTTCCTGAGAGTGCTTCTCGTCCCTGTTATTGCAACACTTTTTTTCTGTGCATATACGAGCTTTTAGATTACTGCTAAATAGAATTTTATCGTTTCGGCTGAAGAAGGATAAATTATGCCGGCCCACCGCGCCGCACGGACGACGGCACCTGTCGCTAAACCATCGGGAAGGCAGAGCGACTACCGCCCTATTAAATTTACGCATCCCAAAAATTATATTTTTAAACTATTTCTTGCCTAAATATGGGATATTGTTAAGTTTTTTATTGATAAGTAACATTTTCTTGGATTAATATGAGCTATTGTTAAGTTTTAGACGAGTTTTAGGGCATTAAATATTTTTATATACATTTCGAGTAAAAATACCTCTCTATTTCTGATGTTAAATCCCTTCGGCAGTGGTAATGTTCTATCTGAATTCTATCCCATTAGAAATCACAGTGCCACCCATTCCATAAACTCACGGTAGAGACGTCATATGTGAGTCTTGCATGCAACCTTATGAGTTACATATATCCGTTATTTCTCAATCTCTTTCACAATAATTGTCTATCTGCTCTAAACTTTTGAACTATTGCATTAAATATTAAGAATTATGCATTTGATAAATTTTATTTGAGTTTACTTTTTTGATAAAAGTGTGCATCGGGTTCCACGATAAAAATGACCACATAAAAGAGTAAATACTATTAGCGCTTTGTTCTAACAGCAGTAGTAGATTTTTCCGTTGATAGCCTTAGCAAGCAGCTATCTTAGCGCAAAGAGTCGAGTTTTTTTTTCGAGGATAAGTACTGAGTTTCAATTTTCACCGCACCATGCCAGGTTTCACTGATAGAGTACTGGCAGTTGATAAAGGTAATACACTGGAATATTCCAGCTCATTGTCAGATCTATTTTTTCTCGATGATATAACATATGTTATCCGCTATGCTGGTGTTATTGAGTGCGGAAATTCCTATTAGCAAAAACATGTGTGCATTGGCAATGATTTTATTTAACGGCATATTTCTTAAAAGTTAAGCATTTAACACGCTACGAAATATTCATTTTTTTCTTGTAATGTATCTTGTATTCTTTAGTTAGTAATGTATAATATAACGTTGTATGCTGTGGAATACAAGATTACTAACTATGTATTAGGCCATGTTATCAGTACTCTTACTAGAGGCATATGCTTTTACTCTTATTTTTACGTGGGGCTTTCATAGGCATTTCAGTACCTACAGCTATGCTATACCATATAAAATTTTAAAATTAGATTCTTAATAATTTCCTCAAAAATATCATATCGCTCTGTTAACCATGGTTTCAGGATTGTGTGCTTTGAGGCTACATATGGCAAATACCAATTTCTGTATGTGTAGAGAGGTGAATGGAAGTTGGTAGGATATAGTATAATTGCCGACAGTGGCACTAGTTGCTGCAACCATGGCTGAGAGATCTTATTTTGTGTGAACTGTCATTTTAAAATTTTTAATAAGAACACAGCAAATCTCCTTGAATTTAAGCTTAGTACGACTAAGTACAAACTATTTTATATTCTCAGTTAATAACCTAACACTGAAGATACATATTTATTTAATTTCTTCAAGTTAAAACTAAGGATAGTAGTTTTTAGTATTGATGGGTATCATCGCAACTATAATTATCCAGTAGGTTTATGCTTTTAGTAGAGTAGTTAAACATTGAGATCAATGTCGTGACCTGAACCAGATAGACGACCATACTAAAATAACCATGAGGCTACGCTAGAACCAGAGGGTTGACAGTTGACGTTTGACTCCTTTTCTATCAGTTGATGCTCAATTTCATCGCCTCAGATTAGACCATGCATATTCTTTGGATTTTCCTCGAAGTTTTCTTACCTACTTGAGTGGAAGATGCAGCAATACTTGTTACTTGGATTGCAAGTATCTGGTAAACACCTCTACTGTGTATTAAAGAATAAAAGCATGTTAACTGCTCGGACGCTATTCAAAGAAAAATAACGGATATTTTGAGCTGAATACAAAGAGAGTTGTATTTGTTGAAAATAAGTTTGAGCAAACGATGCATGCCCTGGGAAAATTAATTTTTATACTATTTTCTTTGATTGGACCGACTTCTGTATAGAAAACTTTTAGGATGAAAAAAATTGGCATAACGGGGGTTTATAGCAGACGAGTTGATGATCGTTGCTAGAGTTTACTGGAGAGTACGAAATAGAAACTGAAAAAGTGAAAGAGAATATGAAATACGCAAAGGTTTACCAGCAGTTCCGATGAACAGGGTTTGAATTTGCGAATGATGAGAATTGAAAATTAGTATCATCGAAAGAGGCTCATGTTGTTGGGATAAATTATGATGAAAATTGATAGAAAAAGAGGTTATTAATCAGTTAACCTTGTTGGCAATATGGAAATTATTTTGGGAGGAATTAGAATGACACTAAGAACTTGGCAAGAGATTTCTCTTCACGGGTAAACGTGGAGTCAGTAATTAAAATAAGATATTTTATAATGACGTCGGAACGGATAGTAAGAGTTATGCCTTCATTGATGTATCGAATAGTAATACCGATCCCGTTATCCATCCTTATCCTTTCGAATGTGCATTGGATTATGCTTCTGTCAACATGTATTAGCATAATATTAATTCAAATAGCATTGGAAAACCTAACTTGAAATATAATTAATTTCCTGCCAATGCGGCGGAAAAGCTACATTTGTGAATGTTCCTGTTCCAAGTTTACCTCCACTAAGTCACTCAATGCGTGGGCCAAGGTGAGTTAGTTTCCTGGTTCTGAATTATTTTCACCCTGGCATTAATTTAATCAAATAACGGATTGTCGAAGACTCTCTTCTAAAAATTATTTGGACGGGTCGAGTGGAAAATCTTGTTTCTTGTTTTCTGTTATGTGATTTCATTCGTGCAGGTGTCATTGAGCCGCTTAGGGTATAAGAAAAGTAGTTTATTTTTATTATATTAAAGCAAGTAATTTTGATATTGCAATAATTTATGACTGATTTTCGATGAATAAGTATCCCATATATTAATGAATAATCTTAGGTTTATTCATTTTAAGTTTTGGGAAATAAGGGGTCAACAATTATGCAGGTAGGTATAATTTTAGCATCAGAAACACTAGACTATGTGTGGCAAAAATATCTTTTTAACTTATTGTTTATGGAAGCGTCTCCGCACAGTCATCTCTTTTTTCTCTGCGATTTTTTGTTTTCTACAGGAGTTTTTGCCATGGCTTTCCCATCTAGTACTCTATTTTAGTGATACATTCTCGTCACAAAATGTATCGAATTAGCTTTCTGTTATTGGCAATAGATACAATAGGTTCACAAGGAACGAACATCGTTAAGGCCAATTGTTAGAGCAATAAATTCTCCGGCGTATAATATCCCTAAATATCTTATGGGCATTTTAAAACCACTCTTGGGCCTTAGTAAACATAATTTTAAGAACTCAAAAGCATTTGTGAAAACCCTTTAGGTTATTCGGTTGGATCCAACTGATTTGATGGCTAATCTGGACGTGGTGTCACTCTTTACGTGGGTCAAGGAGTTCTTAACACCTTGGATCTGCTGGGGATTAAATTCAACGGTAAAACATTCAAGCTTTACCATCATGTGCTTAGACATCATGTGCTTACTTATCACTTTTATTTTGAGGAGATTTTCTACGAGAAGAGGGATGGGATCGCAATGGGATCGCTGTTAGTTGATCGTGACAGTAGCTTTCATCTAAACAATATTTTTCGGACAAAACGACTGCATTAACCTGGTGTACATACCAAGAGATATTGGTGTCTGAATACCATCTTATTATTTGCATTGGAGCTGCATATAGTTAAATTTAAAAAGTATGTTGTGGTTTCTACTTAACGCGTATTCATTTTCCTTTTACACTTACCTATCATAGGGAATAGTGCTGACGTAGCATACCCAATTGAAAATCTTCCTTGCCGTAAATTTCCTTTCTTTTAATGTTTTAGATTTTATTTCCTATTTTCTCAGTCTTCATCAAGGTTTTAATTCAAGTTCTTACTTTCTAAAGCTTCCTAAACCTTTAACTTTATCGCAATTTAATACCTTCATCGAGGGTGTGTCTTTGGCGAAGCAAATATTTTTAATTTATTTCTTATGAATTTGAAAACGTTGTCCATGATTTATGCATTCATTTATTCGTTTATTTCTTGAATAAGAAATTTTGATAAAGAATATGCCTCTCTTAATCTTTAAACCACAACAGATTTCTAGGGGATGAATGGAGATTTCCTCACTGTAACCTGGAATTGAAATGGTTTCTTCATTTAATGCGTAAATTCAGTGACAGTAAGCGCAAGGAAATTTCTCTGTAATCCATATGGCCTTAAGCTACGAATTAATACGAAAATGGCTTTCTATAGTTTAAAATTTTACCATCACATTCCTTATTCTTTTATTTTTAAATTCAAATTAATTAATTCAAATAAGTTGTGGTGGTGGAGGAAGTTTTATTATCCGTTATATTGAAAAATATCCTTTATTATATTTTGTAAGAATTTTATTATTCTTATTCTTCTTCGCACCCAACATTTTTACTTACAACATATTGTATACTACTACATTTTAAACTGATTCTATTTGAATGAATTTTATTTCATATAAGCGAACTGAGAAGGATCATCCGCAGCCGATTGTTTAATTTCAAAATGCCACATATTTATCGTGTTACTTAATATGTTACCCAATGCTACCTTACCTTTGGTAATATATATTCAAAGTTATCATGGATCGACGAAGTATTATAAGGCACAAATGAAACGCCATTGCAGCGGGGATATCAGGTATCCACTGGCTAGTTATCCCGGTGAGTTGATTCCATACACGTTTTAATTGTAAGCCATGCTTTGAACCCTCGTTTGTTGAAAACTTGGTTTGCACGCAATTATAGCACAAAATATCCTGATTCCCATTAATTATAGCTTAATGTTCAATGTTACTCGCAAAATTTTAAAATAAATAGTTATTGTATTTGAATGCCGAATTTAGAAGGTAATAAACTCCCTTGAAATATTTCATATGGTACTGCTTGCTTTGCTTGGTTAGCTTAGTAGGAAAGAAACATGAATTAAACTCGTATGAATAAGCTGGCAAAATGGTCGCCATCGGCAACACATTTCTATCAGTCGCACGCGCCGATTTTTTCCCGGGCTCACAGCATTGTCATCGAGAAAGCAGAGAAACCAGTTCGGTTCCCTGCCAAGAAGTTAACCCGCAAGTCAGTGTCCCTGCAGTAAAAATGTGCTTGCGAGTTATTCCGGCAATGATGCCTGGTGAGCCTTCGCAATCGATAGCTACATAATCATTTAATGAATTTCAGTAGGTAATCACGTACCACTAAGTAATTGGAGTTAATTATATATTTGCATTATGTTGGCCGCATTAGAGCGGAAATGAATGCATGATTGCATTATTATGGGCTCCTAATTTCTAGTTGGAGATGCTAATTATAATTACGTTTTTAATATAAACCTATATTAACCTTTCTTAAACCTTCTCTCCGAAATCCAATTATTGATATAATAATTAAGTTAACTAGATTTCAAATGCATGACGTCTCGCGAAAATTTTCTTCGGTAATGGAGTTTATTGTCGGAATTTTCCAAGAACATTTATCTGAATCTGATGGGAAGAATTAAGTGTTGCACATTTCTAAGCTAAAACAACGTGTGAAAAACTCCCAATAATCGGTAATTAAAGGCTAATGGTTAACTTACATGATTAATTTAGAAATTAACTGTTTCAATTAGATGATCAAATGCAAATTATTTTTATGCTCACATTTATCTGGAAATCCCTTTTTTTAGATGCAGAAGTACACATATATTGTAATTGAACATTTATTAATGATTATGACTAATATTTGAAAAAAAAATGTGCAACAGAACAATTACCACCCCAATGTAGTATGCTAAGATCAAAAGTATTTAATCTTGAATTTGTTTATTAGATACCAAAGACGCAGGAACCTTCCCTTTTTCCATGCGTTCCTATTTTACTTTAGAAAACTCCTAAGAAAACGCTCTGCTAGACATAGAAAATAAGGATTCACTTTTCTTCTAGCTTCAAATGTGGTAATTAAGCTCTTTCAGTCATAGTGCAGAAAAGAAGAACACTATTTTCAAAAAAGAATATTGGAAGGTATGCTCAGGAAATTATCTCGAAGTAAGTTATCGACATCATAAAAACCTGGATATTGACGGTTATATGCCTTTTTTAATCCCCAATGGAACATCCTGGTTAAGATTCTGTACTTAAACTGTATATAAATTAATCTCAATATTTTCTCCTGAATTCCTAACCCAGCTTCACGGCAATTTCTTCAATACCTATGTCGGAACCCTTCGTGTTAAGTTAGAATTTTTCAGCCATCTTATTTTTACAGTTACTATAGCATTTTTTTACGATTGATCAGGGCTCATCTAATGTAGCCATGAACATACGTATTTTTCTCCAATTATCTTCACAGACACAGCTGAAAACAGGACTCAATTAATTACGACGAAGACATCTTTTATTCGGTAATCATCCCTTCTTTTTTCTGTGCAATTAATTCCCTAGGTGCAAAAAGTAGGGATGTGCGAGTACTAGAAAATTTGAGTCGAGTCGAGTGGTTGGTACTCGACTCGAGTGTTTCGAGTACCGTTAAGAATGTCGAGTCGAGTCGAGTAGTTTCGGTTACAGAGCTGTCGAGGCCAGTAAATGCAGAAAGCTGCTGATAGGAGTCGCCATCATGAAACTCACGAAATAATATGGTCTTTTGAGTCAATAAGTCGTATTCATGCCTAGAAGTTTCAGCTTTTGTATACGTAGCAGTCAACCACTATAGAAGTCGACCTGTCCTCCGAATCCCTTTTCGTCAGCCGCGGCGGCCGACCGTCTTCTGACCTGGCGGCGTAATCGGAGTGGACCATTACGCTGCATCGTGCATACCATAAATACTGAACTCTATGGTGCATACTTTCTTATGTGATACTTTTATGCCCAACCATTATTTCTTTACTCTTAACACCGAGAGAAAACGTTAAAATTGTTAAATGTTCTATTGAAAAAATGCCACATTTAGGTTTAAGCGGGGAATTCCTGTTTTTCCTGGTATTTGACTTCACAAGTGGTGGTATCTTTTAGTCATTACTGCGTACGTCCGACGTAAATTTTCCTTATTCTTTGCTGAGTTTAGTTTCCTCGTTGAGCCAACAAAAAAGAGTTGCTATAGTTGATTCAACGAAATAAGATATAAGGAAAAATATTTTTTGGTCTACAAAGGCAAAGCTAACTGCGTAAATGACCTCAGCTGTCGGTCGCCTCCTCCAAATACCATACCACCATACCAAAGCTAACTTCTATAGTTCTTTCGATTCGATTCGTTCTCTTAAATTCTATGAAGATTCAAGATCTATAAAAATCGTTGATTTAACATTTAATAGAGTTTTCCAGGGTTCCCAAGTCTTGCAACTTTTGCAAAAAAATACTTGTCCAGCCGCACTAGTGTGTTGCGAAAGGCAATTACTACAGGGAGTAATACTGTCACATGAATTCAAACCTGCTGCCTGAGCATGTAGAACAATTAGTTTTTCTGCATTAGAATTTGAAAAGGATGAAATATTACATGATTCATTTACGTATATAATCTTTATGACAATTGTATCAATGACTTTACTGAGGGCTCTTCTGAGCAGTTTGGATACATACATTAATTAAATTGAAGATATATTATTAGAGTTAAAGTCATTTAAATTGTGATAATGGAGCTGTTAATGACACATTAATTTTCATTCCTGTCCGAATTGTGACACAACTACCATCAACGTTCTTCATTATACTTTCCTCATTTGATCAAAATAAGCATTCAGAAAAGATAGTTCACAAGGGAATTGGCAAAAATGAGGACATATTAAAAAATGCATTTCTGTATTGAATAGTTATATTGTTTGCGTAGCCTAATTCAGGGATCGCCATACTCGAATGGACTCGACTCGATACTCGACTCGACATCTTTACATGCTTTTGATATAAAGCTTACATTAAGGAAGGTGGCTTTCCCGCTCACATCTAGTTCGTCGTTGTGAAAAGCCTTATAATATAAAGCCATAAAGGATGTATCAAATATGAATAGACAGCATGTATGCAATTTTTGTTTTTATGAAGTCGCCACAAGGAAAGATATTTATTTTTTAATCTAGTAACTTTGTTAAATTGTAAAGTACAAATTTTATACCAACCATTACATACTTTTTGAATATGGAATGGCCCTTAAAACGCAAGGCCAGTTATCATAAAATTGCAAGACGTTAATTCTTTCTTTGAAAACACGATTGGAAAGTATTGAAGTACTCATAAATAGTATGCCAGTAATTCTTATTTAATATAATCACAAATTAAGTTAAAGTCTTTAAAGTTGTAGAACATGTCATTGTGAACGAAAAAAATTGATTAATAGTTTTATTAATGCTAATTATGTAGAATAACGCCAGCTCTAAAATATGAGTTTAGCGGCCCGGAGTGCATTCCAAGGCTTGAATTTTCTTCTCTCGATTTCAACACTGCTACGCGATGATATTTCATCCATGGCTTGCAAATGGCATATCCTTACGGAAAACATCCATGAATAATGATGGAATAGAAAAGAAACTGACGCGGTGAAATAAGATTTCATCCAGAATGTAAGGTAAAACGAGGATATATTAAGCATGAAATCCATATTCTGTAAGACTCACTGGTAATAGATGAATGAGGCAACGAACATAGTGACAAATTTTTTTGCCCATTGAATTTCTTCAGATATTGGACCAGCTGATAAAAAACAAATTGAAATTTCGTAAGGGAAATAAGCGTAGGTGAAGGATACGCCACTCTTATCACAAGG
Source organism: Ischnura elegans (assembly GCF_921293095.1). NCBI lineage: Eukaryota > Metazoa > Arthropoda > Insecta > Odonata > Coenagrionidae > Ischnura > Ischnura elegans. The sequence goes on from NC_060256.1 coordinate 73,922,339, forward strand.
GATGATGAGATTGAGCAGCCATCAACGGGTGTTTTACTTAATAGTACCTACCTATGGGAAGAGGAGAAAAAAGGACTAAAATGCCTGTAAGGGTTTACATTTTTATAATTAATACAAAATTATAAGCTCAGTGATATTCAAAGTCCACGATTCACAGAAATCAGAAAAAACCTAAACCTCGTTCGCCGGGTTATCGTGATAAATATCTGATAATGAAAGATCCTCCATATTTGTCGCATAGATATATTTTTAAAAAATAATTTTGGAAATGCTGGTAATTAGTTAAAACAATGGTGCAAATGCCACATATTCTAAATTATGAGTTCAAACATTCCCTAAACCATTTTATGTTGTAACCTGTTTTAATTAACATTTTCAGTCATACATTTTTTATTCTCAATGTTGATGTAAATTATTATTTTAGCTATTTAAGCTTAAATATTGTGTCTTAAACACTGCTAAAATTATTGGCTATTTTTTGCGAAATAAATTCTATCGTCTATGTCCATCATTGTGGACAGGTGTGCACGTTGGGAAGTTAAAATCCCCAAAATAAGTCGTGTCCATTTTCATGGACACCATGACTGAATGGTTTAAAACAGGATTGAGTGTCGCTAATGATGATAATGTGATGTTGAAGAAGCAAAGGTAGAGTTAGAATCCAAAAAGGCTATTTCAAATGTTGAAGCTTATGATGCTTACATTATGTTTACATTATATTAATATATCCTGAGCATGATAGTTGTAGGAAAATCATGGTTAACATAATTCTGGAATGTAAAATAGTCAAGAAAGAAGTCAGAAGTAATAGTGGCACAACTTCATTTGCAGGAATTCATGCACAATATAAGAGCGCAGTATTTGATCACATTGCGAACGGCTTCGTTTCTTGGAGTAAATAATGAGAAAAAATAAAATAAAATCAAATAAAAAGTTGATTGGTGCCACTTCTTTGAATTGTTTTCTTGGGAAATTAAAAAATGTATCTCAATGCGCATTGAAATAATAAATTAGATCACGGTTAAGACTACTTCGAGTTCACTTGATGCAAAAATGCAAAACTCTAGCCAATGAATCCCAGATGAAGAGTGCAACGCAAAATGAATACCAATGAAGGTTAACTCATGAAAACATTGTAATTTAGTATCTGAAGTGAATTGCATAGTTAATTTTATGATAAATTTACATTATTTGATAAAAATATCTAAATTACCCATTTAATATTCTTCTGTACTAAAGTTTTTCGAAACACATTATTCTACAAAAATTTATCTGGTTCCAATTTTACAATCACAGTAATTTATCATTGTCACATAGTTTAACAATACTTGGATTGGTTGGTGCCACACTCCACTTAAGTGGCATATCAACAAGCCTTTTCTTGTTTACGAATATCGTCTGCCATACTTTTAACTTGTCCTTCGAAACTAATTCAAGGTTTTCTTTACTATCACTTGGTCTTCCACATCTGTCTGCATCACACAATCATACCTCAGGACATGGCTGATTTGGTCTCCTCGTCTGCTCTTTAGCGAGTTCAGAATAATTCTAACAATTCTTCTCATTAGTTTCCTAGGTCGGCCCATTTTATCTTCGTCCTTTTCTGCAAAACTGCATAGCGACTGCTACCACTCTGTATTTCTTTGCGGCTCTTGACGTCCATACCTTGCTGCATGAAAGAACAGCCTTTATTTTTGGCATCATATAAATGTAATCTTTTTTTCTAAATGTTCATTTTCTGTTCCATTCTTCTTTTTTTGGAGCGCCCTCTTCGCCAAATCTATTTTTCATTTCAGTTGTGTTTTGTCCATCGCTGTCCTTTCGGTTTTCCAAGTAATAAGCCCATTTAAAGTTTCAAGATATAGATTTTTTGTTTGACGCCCGCCTTGTTCTCTTTCCTCCCTCCATGTACTAATATATTTTTCTTAGTACTGATTTGCAGAATATACGTGGCCATTTCCTTTTCAAATATACCAATATCTCCCTCAAACAAATCTCTCTTTACATTTATTTTTTACACATTCATGTTTCCTCTGCGGAATTCTCTCAGATTCCGTTGATGACACCGTAGAAGTCCTAAAAAATGTTTTACATAGAGCATTTATTACCACTTTTCTTCTCACTCCTTATATTATCTTTATTATTTGCATATGGTTCCTAGTTCAGTCCATTTGGTTATTTTGGATAATGCTACATGATGTACGCTGTGGATAATACTGCATGATAAATAATTTATTACAACTAATGACTGATTTATACTTTAGCTAGACGTGTAAGATAGGCTAGGGTGCATTAGGGGTGACTATACACTTTTCTCTCTTCATATGAGCACTAATGTGGGTTCGCTGTGATATCGTATATTGTCATTCCATTACGCTTACTGTGAGATAAAATCTCCCGAAAAAATGAGAAAACCATTTGTTACTGCGTTAATCAAAGCAGGTTTTTCATTTTAAGATTGAAGTTACAAATGTTTATCTTTGAAAAAGTTTAGGAAGTGGAGAAATGGATATCATTATTCAAATAAAAATTAGGTAAAGATTATCTTTTTCACTGTTTGAAATATTAAGACTGCATTGTTCTAAATATTCTTTTTTATATGGTTTGCTTTTGAAGTTAATGAATAAGTTGCCATAAAACTTTTACCTACGCCAGCTTGAGGTAAAGATGTATTAAATGTAAATATCTATTCCCACATACTGGTTTATTTGGAGTCATTTGGATCAATTTTACTAGTGGAATTTGGAGAAATTATCATTCAATTTATAGCTCAGCTTTTGTCGCTGATTTAGCCATTGCTATGGTGAAGAAATATAGCCAAATTATCCAGCAATTGATTGACTTCTTAAAACAATGACGTCTTCTGAAGTAAATTGGGGGGGGGGGAGGGGGAGCAATTATTGTAGCATTAACTACAATAATTTTTTGATCGAGATATGGCTGATTTTAATTTAGATATATATCGTGTTCCATTCAAAATTACTTCTGAAACTTTAGACCCACTTGGTTAGAGACTTGACTGTCAGAGTATGGCCGAGTATTTATCAAAGTCCTTTGGTTTTCGGCTGAAAAAAGAATTACTTTACCTATCCTTGCAGGGAATATCTCTCTTTCGTAATCGTTTCTGTTGTACCAGAGTTTAGTTTTAGGATTATTTTGTCCATGTCGCTCTGTAGGATATTTATAATATATTGCTTAGTAACCTATGCATAATATGAAGCCTCCAGGTCTCTACCAGCTTTCAGCTTAATAATTGTGAATGTAGCCTTTATTACGATTTTGTTCAAATCATGGCACAAGAAATTCAATTACTCCAATTAGGAGCCCTCAGAGAGGCTGTTTATTGTTACGTTAATGCTCGCCGCAGAGTTTTTGGCACAAGAATGACCGAGGTACTATTAGTGGCTACTTCGGATGCAACTTATTTCTTATTGCTCAATTGCGTAACATTCGATTCCCATTCCAAGGTTTAAGAATCAAAAGAGACTATGCATGAGGAGGTGAGAAACCAATTATTCCTTTTTCGAAACAGATGTAGGCCCCGAATCGATAATGAAATATACAAAAACTTGGTGACCAAGGGATACCAGTGAGTCTCCATTCTGTGGTGACAAGAAGTGGAAAAACAGATGCACGTCTATATATCTATTTCATCTCAGTCTTTATCTTTACTCAGTACATGTGTCTAAGTCTGCTTAGAAAACAAATCATTATTCCTTAGTTTCTCACCCCCTCATATACTTTTAGTACTTATAGGTTTTGAGTTAAAAATATAGATGTAGTTTATAGTTACAGCATATTAAACGGTACATAAAGATATCATTCTGGCTACACAGTTTAATATCACGACTGTGCTACACGATTTCGGTCAAGTACGTAATGATGATTGCAATCCAATCCAAAATAATGTGTAGTAGAGTTGTGAAGTAACAAGAAGCAACACCACACAACAATATCTTTATGAATCATTTGGTTTGGTAAGCTTCAAAATGGAAAGATACTACGTTTAATACCGAATCATCATGGAGGTAGTCAAAATGGCTTTCTCGGAAATTCTAAATTAGTTATAATTGGGGAATTGCAATATTGCAAGCTAAAATATCCATCCGTTTCGTATGCACTTTTACCTATGGAAGAGACTTGTCTTGCATGAATCTAAGGTGAAGGAGCAAAGAGGCTACGTTTAATACCAAGTTATCATGGATGTTGTCAAAATGGCTGCCTTGGAAATTCTAGGTAGGTAAGAATTGGTTTATTTTAGTTTTTTTAGGCACAGACATCGTCCTTGATGCATCCATTTCGTATTCTCTCTTACTTAGGGATGAAACTTGTCTAGCACCTCATCCAAGGTGAGATGAGGGAGCTCTACCGTGAGGTTTTGTTAGTTTTACTTCCCTTACATATCCTTGGTGCACTCAGCTAGCCTGGTGGTTGTGAGTCTTTGGTTGAGGTCCGGTAAATAAAGCAAGAAAGAATATTGTGTTTCATCACTTTAATGTCTAAAAAAATGGACATTTTAAAGTTAACTGTACAATTATGAGCATGAATAAATCTTGGAGCATTAAGATACGGTTAACGCCTCATAGAAAGGAGAGTATGTTTAACACGGAATTATCATGGAAGTTGTCGTAATGAATACTTTGGGAAATCTAGATAATAATCGGGTTTTGAATAGTGTAGCAAGCTAACATAACTTTCTTGGCGCATACGTTTCGTATTTACTCTTACCTAATGATTAGGATAATTACCTGATAATTAATCATAAAATAATGTAGTTTCATTGATCTAGTATATTAGGAATGAAAATATTCCAAACATAATTGTACAATTCAGTACCTAAGTTAATCTCGGAACACAAAATAGCATTATGATAAATGTCGTGTAACAAAGAAACTACGTTTAATACCGAATTATCATGGATTTTGTCAAATTGAACAGGTACTTGGGAAATTCTAGATGAGTAATAATCGGGATACTGTAATGTTGCAAGCTAAAATATCTTTCTTGACGCATCCGTTTTGTATTTACTCTTACCTAATGATTAGGATAGTTACCTAATGATTAATCAGAAAACAAGTGACAGTATTAATAAATGTAAACTGTCCAATTCGTTCACAAATGAACGTAATGATAAAAGCAAAACAGCAAAGAGACTACGATTCTCATGGAGGACAAAGCATTCTCATGGAGGTGGTAAAAATGGCTATCTGGAAATTCCAAGAATTTGAAGGTAGTGATTCCATCCTAGCGAAGGATGAGTAAGTAATATTCGCGGCATTTCAGTGTGTTAAGCTGAAATATCCTTCTTCACGCAACAGTTTCGTGGTCACTCATACCTAGGGAAGGAACTTGTCTAGCACCTAATCCAAGGTGAGGTGAGGTAGCTCTAGCGTGAGGTTGCGTTAGTTTTGCTTCACTCACATATCCTTGTTGCACTCAGCTTGCCCGCAGTCGCGTGTCACGGGCTCACCCTCGCCTCTTCACGGCATCGACTATTGAGCGAGAGGCCGGCCGAACGATGGGTCGCGTGCTCACGAAGGGGTTAAATCCCATGCGGAATAAAGACGCCCGCCCCTGTAGTGTTCGACCCGTACGGGAGTCGAACAAAGGTCTTCCCCCCGTCTGGGCAGGCGTGAGGCCTCAGAACCTAGACGGCTCCGGTTCGATTCTCCGCTAGACATGGGGGGACAGGCTCGATGCCGACTAGACGGCAGGATCCGGTCGTCCAGCAGACCCGCGTTTGATCCCCGGCTGAATCAAATTTTTTCCTTGCGATTGAAAAGGTCTTGCTTGACTCGTGCCGTGCGAATAATACGGAGCGGAGCACACAAGAGGAGTACGCCTCGATTTGATTCCCTCACTCGTTTCAAGTCCCCGTGCGACATGAAAAGGTGATGAGTGTAGCTGCTGGTGAGGTAGTATATGCCGACCATCCTGCCTACCTACGCATGGCTTGGCTCCCCGTAGGAATGGAGGGTACCTAACCTTTAGGACCCCTCTTCGGCACCTGTTACCCCTATGCTTTCATCTAAGCAAGGGGACTTGGGAAGTGATGTGGGGTTGGGATTTGAAAGGGATAGAGTTCCGGACCCATAGAAAACCCCCTAAGGTCGAGGGTGCCCTAGGGTGCATTAATGAGTTGCTAGGGTAGATTTGACCTGGATATCGGTGGAGGGGTTGCCCAACTTCTAATGCGTGCCTGCGTAAGTGTGTGTGTTGTGTTGTGGTACCCGGTTGTAAAACTAGGGCTCACATACTGGATTAGGCGGCGCGTGCCAGTCCAATTTGAGGCAATAGACCGCTCATTCTTCCACGGGCATAATGCGTGCAACGCTAAGCTAATTCCGCTGTTGAGCGTTTTTTTTTTCGTCCTTTCCGCCATGGTTTAGAAATTTCTTCACTTGTTGGTCATATGGTGCTGGGTCGCAATTATTTTCTGTGTTAAATATATATAGTTGTGAAAATTTATCCGAAGGGAATGGACTAGATTGGGGTAGAGTAAGATTCAATGTGACCGCAATTTGTAATTCTTCGCGTTCAAAGATCCTAGATATTCGAGCACTTTTGAGCACAAAATCAGTAACAAGTTCCGTAGTTGTTAATCCTAAGGTTGCAACGGCATAAATTCTTAAGAATAATCGTCTCTCTATAGACTTTTCCTCTGAAAAGTGATTGCATTTTTAATTCCTGGTGTCCAAATATGGCTCTGATGTAGGAATAGTAAAGCCATGAGAGCTATGCTGATATATTTTCTGAAAATCTGCTGGGTTAGAGGACGCATGTACTACTTCCAACTTGAGGAAATTGATCGTCGGACGTACTGAGTTCAATACAACGCCAATTCCACTATTTTGAGTTTTCCTCTTCCTCGCTGCAAAGGTTTAGAAATTTCTTCACTTGGTAGCGAAAGCGTAGAGCTGTGGAAAGATATCGAAAAGTAGTAGGCTAGATTCCAAGAGAGTAAGATTCGTTTCCATTGCGAGCCGTAATGCTAGAAATCTGATGCCAAATGATTCAACATAGTCGATCATTCAATATTCGTGTGCCAGCAATTCGGAATTCTCTGCCTTCAGAAGATGCAAGGTATGCTAGTGTTCGATGTATGTTTTCAGAGCGCAAAATCAGGTATTAGTTCTTATAGTTGTAAATATATAATTTTCTTCTGAAAAGTAATTCGATCCCTGGTGTCCTCACGAATAATAAGTTCGTGAGAAGTATGGTGTAAGTTTTTCTTGAAATTTTGCTGGGTTTCTCTTCTCCCGAATTGAGGTTTGTTCATTTTTCCTTGGAACATATTACAGTCGAGGTATTTCCAGTGATGTTCGCTTTTCTCTTCCTTGCAGCCAAGGTTTAGAAATTTTTTTCATTTACTGGTAATTCGGTACTGGGTCGCAATGACTTTTTGTGACAATATATTGAGATGTGAAAATGTATCAAGAGGGAATAGTCTTGGTTCAAGAAAAGTAGGATTCGTTATGATTGCGAGTAAGGATACTGGAAATTTGATCTCAAATGATTCAACATTGTGGATCATTCAATATGATTGTGCCAGCAATTTGTAATTTTTTTACTTTCAAAAGATTCTCGTTATTCGACTGCTACGTGAATGTTTTTGAGCGCAAAATCAGGAACTACTTCTTATATGCGTAAATCTTAAGTTTACAATGGCATATATTCTTGAGAATTAACGCTCCACCGTATTTACCGTGGAAAAGGATCGGATATGGAATCTCTGGTGTTCTCACGAATAATAAGTTCGCGAAAGTTATGGTGAAAATTTTCACTGAAATTTTACTGGGGTAGAGACTGCCTGCTCTTCTACTTTGAGGATATAGATCTTTCATTCTTCCTATTGGCATTTTGCCATTAATGGTAAGCCAATTCTTGTGATGTGCGTTTTTCTCTCCCTTGCTGCCAAGGCAAAGAAATTTCACCACTTGTTTGTCACCTGTACTGGGTTGAACTGACTTTCGGAGACAAAAAGGTGGGAAAATTTAGGCGAAAAGTAATGCAAGTGATTCAAGAGTAATCTTCGTTGTGCTCACTCAGTCAGAATGCTGAAAATTCTGGAGATGTCAAATGGTTCATAACTGCCGATCTTTCAGTGTTCGTGTGTGTGTCGCTATATCAGGTATTGGTTCTTGTGCGTGTTAATATCATGTTTGAAATAGAATAGGTTCGTGGAAATCATCCAACCGTTATGTTTTCTCCCACAATATTATTAGATAGTGAATTTTTTTCACTATCTCCATGTTCTTGTAAATTTAAAATGCTGACTTTCCCACTTGGTGCTCTTTACCACTTGGTGACTCGACCAAAAGTAAACTGTGTTATGCAAAATGGCGTCATGGTTCTTCCGTGTTAGAAGATACTCGGGGTAGGAAACTATAGTGAAAGATTTTACATGCAAGAATTAGCATTACAAGCTGAGTTATTACCTGCGACGGTAAATTCTAATGATTGCTTTGTTAGTATTCACGCAAATAGTTTGACTCTTGGCAACTCTTGGTGGCTGCAGATATTGCTGCTATTAGATATTACTATTCAGATATTACTGCTATAAATAATGGTTGTAGGTGCTGAAACCTAGGTCGGTTGAGTGTAGCAATTAAACTTCGCAGTTGATTTAATAAATTTTGTTCCATTTTTTGGAATTTTGTGAAGTTATTTCGTATGAAACTTTCCTTCATCTATTATTAACTACATTGGTAAGCAATAATTACTATTGGAGAATTTAAGACCAGATGGTTTTACCCTTATTTTTCACAGTGATCCGATGCGAAAAAAGATTTTTTTATGAATCATTATGTGACCTGTCTCGAAGAGTGTCATCACTATGATCATAAATATGTGTTACTCTATTTTGGAAATAAGTGTGGCCGAGATGAGGATTTGAGAACTCAGTGAGGGTTGTTTGGGATTTCAAAGTCTATAAATATTACTTTAATATTCTTGTAATTATTTCTTAAATTATATTTACTAGAAACACACTACGTCATTTGGCTACAATTTACATCCCACTAAATTCAATCCAAACTGTTTCCCATGAATTTTTTTATGAAATAAGAACACAGTTCGCTATTTTTGCTCTTTCCTAATCCCACTCTTCACCGGGATAATATCCAATGGCCTAAGATTCCACGAATGGCTTATTATTTATTTCAAATATATAAATAGGCTATTCATAATAAATTTCTTATATGTGATTCAAATACCTCCCTCTATATCCCTTCTTTTTCTCGAGAAAGTATTACTGTTTGGAAAGCGACAAAGTTACAGCATTTCGGTTCCAGTGTTACAGTATTCAATATTGGATACATGATAACATTAAATGCATACATGTTGTGTAAAAAAACACATTATCTAACAAGGTTATCTCAGCCGCATGTGTAAATATGATATTTCCAGGATTTATTATTAGTTTTTAAAAGAATTTCTTACCTTCCATGGAATGGCTCTGAATACCGTTTGAAGGCAATAGAGTAATTGAAATCAGCCTTGAAATTCATTAAGCTTGAGGATTTTCTTAAACTTCATGATACATACTTAGTAACAAACCGTGCATGCAGTATGACAGCCAACTTTCTGCCTGTATACTCAGGCTGACAAAATTTTCTAATAATCAGTATGGTGATTTTCTACCTGACGTAATGTTGACAATAAAATATGCGGATATCTCCTATGAGATTGAAAACTATTTAAGATATTTCTACTTTTCTCATTTTGGATGGCATTCATATAAAAAAATTGAAGGTCTGGCCATCACAAGTATTTCATTTGTTACTCACAGTATCATCTTTTAGTCATATATATGTTAGCTGCGTAGGCGATTGCGTGTGATAATGACTTGTGTTTCGAAGGTATTGGTCGTCATTTAGATTGGTGTTTTCTGCAGTAGTGTGTTTTTTATTACCTTTTAAATGGCCATGCTCAAGAACAGTATTTTTGCCACATTCCTATAACTCTTGCTAAATTCCTATTGCTTTCGTAATTATGGATACGCATCCAGTGTATGAGAATGAAGTTCAAACTGTGACAACTAAAATACTGCCTTGGGTTTATTTGTCCTACGTATCACACTGTGTCAAATTAATTCAGCAGTGGAAATGATTAGTTAATATAACGTCTAAAATTGAGAATGAAATAGCAGGCGCCATTTCATGTTTTGAACTTGGCCATAAGGTTTCACATGTGCCTAATTTCATCTCTTCCTAAGATAGCCCTTTTCGCTACCGTCTTGACTTCCAAGAAACTCTATCTTCATCCTTTCTTTTTGTGTCAGTGTACGAGGCACATCCCATCTTATTTGTCAAATCTGTCATCCTGAAACATATGACCTTCTTGGTTGTCCTCACTGTCTTTTTTTCGAGAATTTTACCTAATATAATAATCTGTTACAATTAAATTAAAAAAGAAGAACTTTGTGCTTTCACATTAATATTTATTCACGACCATGGTTTCAACGTTAGACGTCATCATCAGGTGGTATTCTTCTTTTATAATTTAATTATGAATCGCTTTCACCAAGTTACGCCTCAAACAATCAATTTAATCTGTTACAATTTCTGGAACCTGGGTGAGGGTGCGATGATATTTGTGTTCCTCATTTTAATTTTTTAAAAATATTTAAATTTTTCATCGACTTAATTTTATAGTAGCTCATTAGTTTTCTTGTCGGTTCTTCTCTTTCTTATAACTAACTCTCCAAAACCACATTTGTACAGTTTAATTTTCGGTAATTTCACTCTTCCTTTGAGTCCGTGGCTCCTATGCCAGTTTACTGCATCCAAAACTCTTCATAAATTTCTTCCCAGCGTCAATAGTAATGATGATAGTAACGAGAAAATTTTTTTTCCAGAAAAAACTATTTTTGACATACATTACTCTTTTTTGACATCAAAGATGCAGCTATTGTCCTGTGTATCCTATCTAACTACTATCCGCCAAAAAAAAAGACTTCTGTCATTTCTATCATTTTCACTCGGCCTATTTATGTTACTTCCCTATACACTTCTATTTCTTTCCACTGCCTTGATTTTTGTTTTCCCGGTGTTTATTATAAGTTCAAAAATTTTTATTTTAAAAATTTTAAATTTTTAGCATGCGATATAGATTTTTCCCTGAGCCCGCATCTAGAGGTATTTCATCAGAAAAATGATTGCAAACAGTTTGTTTGCAATTCATTTATTCCCATATGTCTCTGTAGTAATATCAAGTAATATCTCTTTATGTTCAGGGAAAGAATGTAATGCGGAATTGGGCACCCCTATCTTACACACTTATTAGTTTTATTTATTTTCCGTTGTCACCGGCTTCTTTTTCAATATAATGGGCTATTTAGTGACTCAAGTAATTCTTTAGACTGTTCAGTCTGATCTTATTTTGATCATTGTTTAGGAATCTCTCGTCTACATTCATCATGAGGAGTTGTCTCATTGCAAAAATTGCCTTTCAAGTGCCTTTACCTGGTCTAAAGGTATAATGATCACTATGTAATGTTACATCAACTTTATTTTTTTAATCAATATTTTATTCTTAACTGTTATATCATTAAAGTTTGGGGAAGATGCATTATTGTTCTGTACTTAGTTTAATAGTATTGTTGCCTTACTTGTGATTGTTACTGGATCTGCTTCAATTTGAAAGCATGTGGTATTTTTTCTTTCTTGCTGTTGGATACACTAACTAATTAGGCTTGCCGTACTATTTTGTAAGAATTATATTATGCCATGGCCCGCAGCGCGCGGTATACGTTTGACTTCAGTGCTGTCTGTGTCTCTTGGGAAGAAGAGGATTCTGCAAGGAGCCGCTCAATAACTCGTCCAGAATGGAGTGGGGAAGTATTGGGTAAGGAGTGGGGCTGAATTCAGGAGAGCTCCGATGAGAGCCGACTGAGAAATTTAGGGCCTTCGAGTACGTCTCACCTGGCACTATCCCATGTTATTTGGAGTAAATTTGCTTATATTTCAAAGTTTAGAACAAAAATATATAGCCTAATGTGGTTGCTATGACAGTAAGGAAATCAGGTGGCAGAAATTCTTATTTTTTTTAAATATAAAATCTTGGGGCATAGGTTTTTTCACATTAAAAAGGTCTTTGCCAACGTTTTGGGTATTTTTTATCCTCTCTCTCAAAGCTTATTACAGGGAAATATGATAAATAAAGTAAATAGATAAGGAGACCAAGGGTTAAAAATTATTTATACCGCGCCGAAATATCCAATAAAAATTAAAATGGTAGATTTGAAGTTTTTTTTTTCAATATACAAATGAGTTTTACTACTTTACCAAGCTTCACGACTTTTCATAAAATGAACTTTGCAAATGGAACACGAATTTAGCTACGTTTTTGGTATAGAATGACCTAAGCCTTTAAATTTTATTCGCATAAGAAATAAAACAAGAGGTTAGGTTCGAAATAATTATAGAAATTCTAACATTACAAAAAATATAGGAGTAAAAATCGTTATACTTGACCTTATGAAATACTCTGACCATGCGAGAAACAAGTATATTGACTCCGTTTTAGAGACGTAGAGCTTACTGGAAAGCGATTGGACATATTGTCATTAGACGTTCCTTAATGGTTTATATATGTTTATTTCAAAATATTTGTGTTGAATATTTAATGATTAGTTTCCAAGTATTTTGAATTCGAGAGTATCGATGCAATAATTTCTAATAGAAATTATCTTGATTGTTCTAACTGTATTGGCTTTCCTAGTAGCATGAAGTATCAAGTTTTCTGGGTAAAAAAATATATTTAATAATGTCTCAATGATGTTATTCTCATAAATATACAGCTTCAAAGTTATAATTATCAATCAGAAAAATCAATAGCTTGTTAGAGTGGGATAACACCACCGATGCTGTAATATGGTCCTTTAATCAATGGTGATCCAGAATATTGCGTGAAAGTATTTCTATAAGCAATTTTATACTTTGAGCTGCAAGAAATACTTTTGTACTATAGGCGGTTTTAACGTTGGAACAAGAATCAAAATGCCGTATGGCGTCGAAGTATCGGGGAGCGGATTCGCGGACTGAATGACTCGATTGAAGACGTTTGTCCCCGCGAACTGAGCGCGCGTTCGCGGGACATCGTCGATCGCGAGAATTGGTCAGTCACGCATACGCTGCATGTTTGCTTCTGTATAAGAACCGTTTATTCATGCTATGTTATTGCCAAATTAACAACTTGTGAATTAAATTTAGTATAATTTGAGGTTTATTACTTCATATTTAAGAACTACATCACACAAATTGTCTGTAATCTAATGCAATATACTTTTCATCTGTGAATATGCCATACCTGCTTCCATTCTGTCCATGTAGCTGACAAAACTTTTACGGTTATTTGTCTTGCTTATCAGTAACTTTCAGATACCCTTCTGCGATTTTTATCTTAGAATTAGTTTCAAAAATGTATCATTGGTTATTCTCTCAATAGAAAGTACTATATCTATGATTTAATTGAAACAATCCTAAGAATAGAGAATAACAACAGGTATACATACATAAGCTTCATTCTTCTTTCTTTTTAAGACACCTGATGTATTCTCGCTGTAACCAAAGACTGCATTGGTCTTAAAAACGCAGTAGAAAGCCGCGGTATCAAAATGACTTACCTGTTCCAGTTTTTATGCGACATATATACTGGAACAGTTATGTATTTTACGCTCCCCTTGCCCCCATATACTGCTGTTTTCTTTTCCTTAAATCAATAAAGATATTTTGCCTAAATCCGGTGCTTTATTCTTTTAATAGAGAATTACTGCACTTTCTACAGTGTAAATTGCAGCTGTCATTCAAGGTGTCTTTAGCAAACATATTGCGCTCGATTCTCTAAGTATTAAGCATTCATCACGCTCCTATAAGGAGCACTCGTGGGTTTTTGCACAGTAACCAAACCATAAAGGAAGCACGCGCCTGATTTATGTAAAGGAAAGATTTCACCTACGCGATGAGAAAACTAAAGCTAAGAGGAGGCGAAAAGATAGTGGATTAGGTTGAAAAATAATACAGGACCCATAGCTGAAGTCTCACCCGGAGAATTCGGAGTATTAATTATTAAAAAAAGATTAGTAACTCGTGATGGTCATTTTAGATGAGAAGCTCCTTGTGTTAACTCAGAAAACCAACGTTTTCCTGCTAAGTAAATTGTTTCTAATTCATAAAACTAAAATTGTGTTATTCAAATTTGAGGAAATTCACTATTTATGTACAATATTTTCTAACAGAGTAATATGGGCAAAATTTATTCAGCACCTCTGACGATTCAGGAGCATGGTTGATCAATATGAATAGGTTCTGTTATTTGTTATGAAATGATGGAGCATTTGTAAAACTGAGCACTGGCCAATAGTTAGGGTCTTATCAGGGAAAAAATTATAATGCTCAAAAGAATTATATTTGCAAATTTCTCCTCCCTTAAATTTAGCCTGATGCTCATTTCAGACACAGAGCACATAAAATTAACCTTTTAATAGTATTATTAGTAAATACTGAGATGAAGTCGCAGGGTCATCGTATGGTAGTCAAGTTTTACACAAAGGATCTCCAAAAATGTGGGAAAACCTCAGACGAACTGCCCTTTACCTACACCATAAATTATTTTCTGCGGAAAGATAGCTATCCAATATAACCAAATCTTGATATGAGAAAAGGTACGTGAATTTGGTTAAATTGCTGCTCATTCTAGCAGGCTATCCCCCCACTCTGTAAGTAACGGAACAGTTGAAAGAACCACTGACTGAAAAATGTTACATATGAAATAATGGCGTTGTTTATTTCATAGAAGTCTAGCATATAAAATATTTGCATGTGAATATATTCTTAAGGGCTGATGCTGTCAGCTTAGGATAAGGGAGATCTGAACCAAACAACGTAAAACAGATTTTTCTTCATAATTTTGGCAATGCAAAAATGTATTCTTCGTTAAAACATTCGCGGGTGATCGTCATTATGAATAAAAACTTTTGGGCTATATCGCCGCGTCAATTCTTGGGTGGCCCCAACGGTTCCCGACCAGCATCGGTCGGCGGCATAGCCCAAAAGTTTTTATTCATGACCAAAATGTATTGATAGACGTAGCCGTGGCCATTATATCTTGTTCATAATTAGCTGAATCATTAAATACCTATTTTAGAATCAATGCCATGCCCAAAAAATATATTATCAATTCCAGGAAGACCTAACATGAATAATATGACTTCTATTTACAAAATACGCGACCATGTCTCGTAATTTGTTAATATCTGAAGGGAAATGTGAAAGCCCTCATTTATGTAGTTTAGGAGATGTTGATCGGTAACTAATATCCTCAAAATTTACAAAAAGATAGTTGAATGCATTTTACCCTCGTAAGTAGGGTGTTTGGTGTTAAATTCCGTTTGATGATGACGGGATGAAGTTAAAATGTATTCTACTTGCGGATTATTCCATTGTTTTATTTTTGATGGGTGAGTGAAGATGAATGAGTCCTGGTAGTAAAGTTGAAGCTCTTGACATCATAAAAAGAGAGAAATTTCTATAGAGCAAGATACAAAGATTTCAAACCCTATTGTTTGGAGACTCTCCTATTAGGCAAATGTCACGTATTTTTTGCATCAGATTTCGCAAAAATCATGAAGGAAACGCGTATCTGAAATTTGCCCAGAGCACATATGTAGGTAAAGAGTTCTTATTGCACGTAGGTAGTATAAGAATTCTTTGATTAAACTGCTCATCACAACCCATCGGTCATCAATCCAGAGATTGGTTTGGAGTATGTCTCTCCTTGCCTCACTTACTTGACTTACTATCGGGTTGCCTTATCAGCTAACTCTTTCATGCTCATTCCCTAATCTTTACATTTTTGATCATTTGATCTTTGAGTGGCTTGATCCTGTTACCTCTTCTCCCATTCATTTGCCCTTCGTCGATGCTATTCACCCGAAAATCATGCCTTGTAATATGATTGATTATCTTATAGTTCTTAGCTCCTGCTCTACAGGGTATTCTATATTTTCCTATCTTTTTAGGGTATTCTCGAAATTTACTAGCTAACCCAAGTAGTCTTTATCATTCCTTTGTGAGGGCATTTATTTTGAAGTCTTCCAAACACGGTTATTACGATGTTTTCATATTCAATATTTTGCTTTCATAAAGAAAGGTACCTGAAGTATATATTTCAATGAATTATTAATTAAGTTCAATTTTATGCTACCATGCGTGGTTACATTCTCGTTTATTTTTGAAAAAGGACTTTCTGCTCGATTTAAAATCACACCAAATCTAGCATCGGGTTAAAGCATTGAATTGGCGTTTGCACTATGAAATGTCTTTTACCCTTTGAAACATATTTACCAACGTAGTCCAAGTGAGGTAGCGTTTCATTTTGCTCTCATAGCAGCTATGTTATTCTGTAATCACTAGGTATATAATATGGCATTCGTATTGCTTGCATCACCACGCATGCCGTGGTATTGACTGTGGATTAGGGCTGCAACAAATATGGAAGCAGAATGGAAATAGAACGAGAAAGCAATATGTGACTGAAAATTAGACGAGGTTGTACCTTTTAAGATGTTTGGTATTAATTTTGGAGCGACCAATACCTTTTCTCGTCACATATCTTGAAAGGGATTTGCGGAGCTTAGGATTTCACTCGCTGCAAGGAAGCCATAGGGATGAAGTTAGGTAGGTCTTTTTTCTGAGGAAATGTTACCAAAGCTTATTATTGTGAAAAAATCAAATTATAAAATGGAGAAACTGGAGGCGTTTCGACCTCATCGGTTGTATTTATTATGCTTGGTCCAAGAATTGGCATTCAATTTCGTAATATGACGGTAAATTCAGTTCTACTACTTAGTTGTTGATATTAAAAGTAGTCAGAGTTGGAGTTCTTGCACAACACGGTATGCATTTATATCAAATAAATTGATGAGAAGAAAATAGGTCTTGGTACTACAGGTATACGCATCTAAGGGAAAACGTAGTGTGTCAGACAGATTTTCCGTAAGTGAAGACAGTAAAAGAATCTGAAGAACTAGATTATGGGAGCTGGCCCTCGTATGCTGGGAAAATCGTCTATAGGTATGCCGTGAAATACCCAAATATGTTTTTCCTAGGTTTTCATTTGTTGGTAAAAAGTTATAGATCATTTCCTTTCTAAGTTTTCTGAGTGGTAGCTAATTATTCATTATATTAATTAATTGATTCATTGTTCTTATGTATGCCTTACTTTTACCGCTACTGACTACATTCCAACTTCAATGCATTCATCTTCAATAAATTGAAGACATTGCATTGGCAGATATTTGTACATAATTATTTTATGCGACGTAAAGTAAATGACACTATTTAGGGCTAATTTCATGGCAAAACTAATCGCTGCAGAGTCATTTTTAAAATCAATTGTTTCTATATAAATGCTATCTTTATGGTTCCCTTTCGATATTTCTTCAGATAGGTGCATTAATTTACCCTTCTGCCGACTGCTAATGTTTCCTATTTCATACTTTTTCCTAAGTTTGTTGTACACTTTATATTGCCAAACCCAACTAAAACAAGTACAGTTATGAAGTGCTTCTTCCTATTACTGTCACCATATATTCACATTATATCTGTAAGATTTTAACTGCTCCTTCTATTTCTGTTTCATCCTTTGCGTTAGTGAGTTGAAAAAATCCATTTATTGGTCACCTCAGCTTATATATAAGCATTTCGAATCTTCCGGTGCTCCATTATGTCAGGATTGTTCTCCTATCAATACTTAAACTTTATCTTTTAAGATTTTATTTTATGATCCATAAAATATCAAATTATACTCATTCAGTAAATGTCAATAATTATAAACATTACTACCGTTTATAAATAACAACCCTATGACCGAATTTTTACGCAAGTTCAAAAATGCAGTTTTAATCTGGCTTGCAGTTGAGACTTAAGACACTCCAATATTCCCGGTGCGAGGTGTTCCAAGGAAAGAAACTGGTCCTCCATCTGAAGTATTTGATACTCATTCGTTTGTGGCTTTATTTGTGGTGAGATTACTCTCACCATTCCAAACTTGCCATCGGGTGGAAGCATGCCATGAATGATCTGAAATAAAAAGAAAATAACATAATAATAAATTCATTCAGGCAACTGCTAGTGATCGTATAAAATATCCTTTAGATTTTTTTTAAAACCCTTAGAATCACACATTTTGGGTTTATTCCAATTTTTTCAAAGTAGCGTACAGCAGCATTTAATAAAATGGGGTGATGTGTGGACACAAGGACACACCTGACCAAAGGCATATATTACTGGAGATTAAGACAAGATTACATAATGTTACAAACCATGTCCGGATGACGAGAAATAAAGGCCAAGTGGACGGTTATAGGCCTGAAGGATGCACCATAAAGAATGGGATAAGAAAGGGAACCGAAAGCCACCGTGTGTCTGAGAGCGATGGATAATCCATATCATAGGACTCCGTAATTACGTGAGAAATATAATGGATTAATACGTTGAAGGAATTATACCTCGAAGAAGACAAAATATAAGTACTTGGGACAGATATAGAAGAACATATGGGAGAAATGCATTAGGAAGAGCATCTGAAATTAAGACACCAACAGAAAGCGACAGCACTAGCTACAAAATGGGAAGAATGGAGGCCTGAAAAATACAAATCATTGAAAGATAGTACAGCGTAAGGATAGTTACCAATCACACCGATGTATGACTACATTACCCTCGACGTCAATTCGTAAGTAGTAATTTAAATAGATCCACGGTATTTAGGAATCCGTGTTACTAGCACTTATACTCCTTTTCTCTTGTTTTTATTGGAGGCAATAATTGTAAGGTCTCCGGTAAACCTATAGGCCCATTTTTCAAGTATAGTTTTCTTGTTGAACTTAAAACTTTGGCCATAAATTTAAAACGATTTATTGTATTACTGTAGCAAACAAGGGATATCTTTTTCATGACGCTTTATGCCGGGGAGCATTGTGCAATAAATGCTCAAATCTTTGGTTAGGATGATCTAAACTGCGTTATTGCAAGGATTTTGTTTAAAATGGCGGCCATGTTTCTCGGATCAAGTCAGTATTTACGATTATATTGATAGGATATTGGTTTATTGTCTACTATATGCAAATTATGAGTATCCAACATAGGATTCTATTCCTTGTAAATTGAACAAGCTATAGAATTTTGAACTCTTAAGCAGTTGAAAATTTAATACAATGCATCTTTTTATTTGATGTAGCAAATTTAGAATTTTCCTGTAAGTGTAGGATTTTTCAAAGTTATTTTCACGAATAAAATTTTTTATGCTCCGGAAGCATATGATCAGAGAAGCATATAAGTATACTGGCGGGTCACGGAGGTAGTACTGTAACGTTAGATGGTTGGTTGTTCAGAAAGATTTCTTAGCTATATAATTGCTAATACCATTAAAACCTGACGCTTAACATACTAAGAGAAACATGATGGCACCTAAGAATAAGAATACCTAAGAATCTTCGTAAACTTAGTGAAAACTTTCGCGCTTAATAGATAGCTTATGATATTGTTTGTAGACCACTCATTATCTACCGCTTTCTCGAAAGGAAAATAGAGAATGGACTGCGAGTATTGCTATTAAGCCTTGCAAGGTTTAATTCTCTCATAGAACCCATGGCATCCGATTCGAGTGGTGGACTTCCAAAGAAGTACGGGTTTCTCAACATACCCCACCAGCACTGTCCTCATTTCTGCATTTCCTGGTATCTACTTGCCGTACAATAGTGCTTAAAAGAGTGATATATTGAATTTTCTTGATTGAAATTCGTAAATACTAGCAATTAGTCTGTTTCAGCAAGTAGATCTCTCAAGTAAAAGGGATTTCAACCGCTTTAGTTTTTTTCATGATGATGATATCATTTTTGTTTCAGCTACCGCGTTGTCTTCAGTTTAAGAACTATTGGTTGATATGCTTGGCTTCTTATTTGGGACATATTGGCATTTCTTATAAAGGATATCAGAAATTTTCCCCTGAGAACTCTTATTGCAAGAAGAACGTAGCACCTTTATAATTAGAGGATAGAATATTTTCTTCTATCAAAGACTATCACTGTTAAAGTCATCGTATAAATATGTAGAGTTTAATAATTAAGTTTGCAGTAGTGTACTTATGGACTGTAGAGTACACGATCGCTTGTTTAAATCTGACTTGGGAAGTTTATTAGCATGTATACTGTAATACCTCATACTTTAGAGGTGATTTAAAATGAAATGCAAATGGCATTTCTTATACGAAGAATGTCAAATTTCTCTTTTTAACCCAAAGCCATTTCGATGTGCAGATATTTTTTTCAATGTCTGCACTGTGCCTTTAGTAACCTTAGGATATTTTATAGGGAAGATTTTACCTACTTCAATACCCTTTTTTTTGCTGAGATTATCTGTATGAAGATCTATTATACATATAAGATCGATTATAATTAACTGTTCATTCAAAAATTTCGCAGCATTATATTTAATTTTCCTGTTAAAAGTTAGGCACATATTTTTTAAAACCTTAGGAAAGTCAAAATCGGTCACAATGCATCACATTAGGAATTAGAAACAGCACAAAGAACATTTCATGCATTATTTTCCTTTGCGAACGAACGAATAAACGGGACTTAAGTCTTCCAAGTAGGCAATTGAATGAAAAATGTGATCCCATCTTCTTCCGAAACAGGTCACGATGCAAACCTCCAATAAATTTTTGTGCGCAATATTCATTTCTCGGGCACGTGATCACATTTATATTTTCATCAACATATGCCTGTTTTTGAAAAATCATGCGGAAAAATTATAAGCAAGGGTCCATGTACTTATGCATTTAGATTCAAACCATCAATATAGGGATAAATCAGGCTCCAAAGTTTATGTAATTACAGTAGGTTATCTTATTATTATATTTTTACGTGCCGCAGAATTGGAATTTGTTGCCAGGGAGGCACTTGTGGCATAGTTGTGCAGGATATTACACCTGTAATTATCGTAAGCATTTTCGGCTTGATGTTTCTAAAAATACACCATTTCAATACATTTGATACCGAAAGCAATAGGTATAAACCATCATATTTTCCTGGCTTCTACCAAGTTGTGCTTCATACTGCTGCTTTGTAAGGACACGGGCGGAATTTCGGGCGAATCTGCCATCACTCTCCAAAATATGCTCACACTCACTGCAATAAATGATCACACTATTTATACCGAGAGACTTCACAAAGCAGTTTGTAAATAGTTGCTCTGCAACTTTTATTACATACGCAACCAATATGATGACTTCATCTTTAGCTAGTTCATATTTTCAAAGCAAATTTGTAATGAAAATTTGTACTGTGAGCTAAAGGGATTCGATTCGTGTTACAAATATTTACAGAAATATTTAATGTCATTGTCTGGCACACACTTTTTTCAGTACTTTCAAGTAGGTAAATTTAACTGCTGACAGACTATCAAAGAGAGGTCTGTTGCTTGGAGGAGCCCATGTTATCCGAGGAAATTTGCTAAGTAAAATCTTCGGAAACTGTTCGCTAAAATTATATGGGGACCATTGCATCACATTAGATCCATATGACAGGCAGGGTAAGAGTATTTGGAGTTTAGGTGGATGGCCATTACGTGAGAAGAGTATTATTCAGACTGAGAAAAAAAGAAACATATTCCATTGCCCTTGCTTTGAACATCATTTCTCATATCTATTTTGACTAATATTTTTCTCACATTTCTCATAAAATAATATAAAAAAAAGTTTTTTTATTATCCGACCTTAAAATCTTGTAAGTTTTTACTGTCAAACAGTTTTAATGGTCTCTTTCATAAATTATGCTTTTAAACCACTCCACTTAGCACTTAATATGAGTGCAAATAGGAAATTCTGCAATATTTTATGCTATTTTACGGTTAAAGGTTCGAAATTTAGAGAAATTAAATATTGACCAAAAATAGATGACAGGGTTGCTTGCGGTGAGAAAATACCTTTAGGAAAAATTCAATAAGGTGCCAAAACTTGGATTTGTAGAAATAAAGAAGTGTGGTAAGAGACAAGTGCTGTCATTATTTTGAATAAAAAAAATTCCACCAAATTACGCCGGAAATAGTATTTTGTAAAAAGAAAGAATTCAATGGTTTCCGCCTCAACTTTGTGGAAGTTGAAATTCAGAAATGACAACACGACTTCGTTTTCTTTCACGAATTTATTTCCTTGTTACGACATGTTTCAACCTTAAGAGGAAGGTACTCTTAATGACCTCTTGAGTTTGAAACATGTTGTACCAAGTAAATAAATCCGTGGAAGAAAACGAAGTGGTTTTGTCATCAGGGAAACAATTTCTTGCAGGACAGACACACCGAAGAAAACGAATGAAAATTAATGATAAACGAAGAACGGGATATTGATATCAAAGATTGAAATTTATCCTTCATGAGGGAGATATTTTGAATAGATGAAAAGGAAAACTCAGGATAAAAAAGCTAAGGAGAGAAATTTGATTCCTATATTGGTACAGTCTTACGGAGAAGTAGAAGAAACGCGGGGTCCAAACGTTTTCCGAGTCTTTATGTTTCGTTCTCCTTATTGGATGTAGATTAAGTGACTACGTTGTCATTCAATTTCGTCTTGAAACATGTGCGGTCTGTCACTCTCCACCCCGGTGTAGTCCGGACTCTCAGTCCTATTGCCGTGAAAGTGAATGCATTTTAGGTGCGCTTAGATTCACCCTAAGCACGTGCCGGGGTATTTGTTTGCCCGTTCCAATGAACCTGAAGAGGGGTACCCTGTCGTCGCCGGGACAAGTCGTTGAACCACTCCAATAACCGATTGCCTGCTGGTCGGGATGTGGATGCATACGTCTGCTAGTTTAACTTAGGCCATCCTCCTTACACATTTCCATGCTTTTATATTCCTTTTTCTTATACACCACCTCAAAGAATTAATACACACAAATTAAATAAATATATAAAGAAATTTGTTGGCTATCGACGGAAGTATTTTTAATAACTTATCAGTAGTATATATCAGCCAATTAGTTAAGTACAATTCTTTATTGCTGTGTAAATGTTGTGAAAGTATTATTATATGCTCTGCGCAGCATTACTTAGTGCGTAATATTATTAAATAAAATGGTTAAGTTATTCTTAATAATTACAATGGATTTTTCTATAATATCTAGTTTTTTATAATATCTAGTTAGCATAGTTTTTTTTAGTGATTTCAAGCGCCTTCACAACCTACCTTACAGTTTTTAATACCTTGCATAAAGAAGGGATTGTATACTCTTGCCGTGTCTTCTGGACCATTTAATCGCCAATGGCTCTATATTGCAGGCAGACGATGGATGTTTAGGTATCTTAGCACGATCACAATTGACGGTCATGCATCATAGGAACGCTTAGATCTACCCTAAGCACGTGCCAAGGGTTTTGTTTGCCCATTTGGATGAGCGCGGATAGGGGACCACCACGAGGACTTGCTTCGGAACAAGTCGATGGAACAACTCTAAAATACCTGCAAGTCGGGATGCGAACTTTCAAAAAATCAAAGCCTCCCCCCCTCCCCATGCACCCCGTCATCGCATCTATCTGTACGAGTTGCGATTCTGCGAATCTGCATCGGTCTACCCATCCCAGCTGCGACCGCTCTCTCCTACAGCTGCATCCAACGGTCAAGTCCGCCAAGAATCCAATTTCCTCGGCCGTTCCATTCTTGTCTGGACACAATGCCTCCTCACCCCACGGGCTATCGCTCGGAAAGCAGCGGAACCGGCTTCGAGTCCCCGCTCCCCGGCAGCAGGACCGTGGCAAATGGAGACTGCAGAGGCGGTGTCGGAGACGTAGCAGACTTGGTTTCCTTTCTTGAGAGTCCCCTCTGCTTCCATATCCTCTCCGCAGGGTGGGGCCGCTGTTTCCATTGTGAAGTCACGGATTCGAATCTCCCCTCGGGGCCGTTGTAAGAGTGCACCCTTTCTCTGCATTGTGATCGATTCAAAATGCGTTCCTCTCGTTTCGTGAGGGTAAGGGCGTGCTGAGGCCGACAGACGGGTCTGGTGGAGAGGGTGTGGCCGCCGGGCCTGGACGCGAGTTCACGGTCACCTAAGTTGATGCGCGAAATTTTGCAAACTGCGTTTCCAGCCCAGAAAACAACTGTCTGAAAAACTTGTTTTGGGCTTTCAAAGGGCTGCATGTGGTGCAGTGCATAGGTTTGTTCCAGACCCGTTGACATTGTAGGGTAATTTCAACCTTTACATTTCCCATTGCCAATAACGCATGTTTTTGCTGGCACTGGTGGAAAAGTTTTAATCGTATAGGTACAAGAAAGCTCATGTGATTTCCAGGCTTGGCAAAATCATGCCAGAGTTTATGAGTAAACATCGACCATTGCAACGAAACAATAGCATTTTTTCACCGAACTCAGTAGTGGAAACAGAGACATATAATGCCATGATAGATATATATATGGATTTACCAACCATATTGGTGCCAAACAATGGACAAATAAATAATTATGAATATACCAAAAACAAAATAATAAGCGTTGAATTGATTAATGAAATGTGGTTCAATATTTATCTCTTGCCTAATATTATTGAATTTCGAAGTCATAATCATGTATTTCAACTTGGACTCTAACAATGCGGGCATTTGGCATTTCTTAATAATGTTCCTTCAGTTATCGTTGAAAAACTTAACTTTTGACAAATTTAAGGATAGACTAGACCGTTTTGAATATGATGGTGTTTCCTTCAAAGAGCATGCGGCACCTTGTAATTAATCAGAACCCAATTACAATATTATTACTCGTAGGCTTTCACTCTTTCAGTGGAAGTAGCAGATTCCAAATTTTTTCTGGAGTTTCTATAGTGTCGACGATCAGCCAATATGTTCCTGTTGAATCATAGGGAGTGTATTCAGATGTCACCACTGATGGATGACGGGTGATGCGCGAAATTTTGCCAGCTGCATTTCCAGTCTTCCAAAGTAGTGCCCAAAACTTGTTCTGTACGCCACATAAACAATCGAATATATTTAATTTTCGTGTGATATGCACTGGTGATCGGTATTCCTGATCAGAAATATTTAATCTAAAATTGATTATCTACAAGATCGGAATACCTATTATTCAAATAGAAGAAGCTATCACTTCATAATAGTGTTAAATAATGCCCATCCCACAGAGCTCGCTGATCATGCCCTATTTCAGGCAAAATAAAAATTTATTTAGCCGTGAAATGGGAGGCGGTGAATTTATCAATATAAAATTTACTTAAACTTTAATTTTTTGGTTGTATCAAGGATATATATTTATTTTTCAGCCTATTTTGACCGTTATTTCTGCGAAAATATTCCGTAATCATTTGTCACCTGCCGCCATATTTGTGTTAGGTATGAATTCATCACAATTAATTTTCTCGATTTTGAAGAAAATGTTATTAATTATTACGGTTAGTTATCAATTCCTCTAATTTTTAAAATGTCTATAAAACCTGCCGCTGAAACTCTGGCGGGAGATGTTTCACTCGTCGCGTCGTATGGAATTTGCTACCATTGGCGCGACCAAGACATTTTTTACGCTACCTAAATCTAATCTTCCTATCTTTTATTTGCCATTTTGATGACTGCCTCACAAGGAAATGAACAAGAATCAAAAGCGTAAAAGATGAGAAATGTAAGTTTTCCTCATTTAGAGTAATATATGTTTATATTTTTCTTTATCAGGCGCTATTGCGATATGCAGAGGCTCTTTTTCTTCCTTTACTTGAATATATGCTGGTTGCTGACCCTAAGTCATCATAATAAATATACTACGATTATAGAACTGCATACTTAATTATTAAATATTAATATTGCTTTCAATGGCTAAAATTCTTCATTTAGTTCATGTGAGCAGGCCCTGAGCCATTGAAAGGCAGTCATATTTGAAAATATATCAATTTCTTCGGCACATGCTCATGAATTAAGCAACATATTTTTCACTAAATGTTAATAAATAATGGTAAAGTAGCAGAATATACTATGTGCTGCATGTTTTTATGTCAGACCTGCATATATTCTGTCGTTTTAATTTTCAATATACCACTTTCTGACACAGGTTCTCCGTTAAAACTACTCTGCCGGTTCTGGTAATGTTTCCTGCGTATTTTTAGAATGTGCTTAAGAGTATGCTAATGATGTATTTTAAGCTGTCATTATAAGTTGAATCAAGGATGGAGAATTGTATGTTTCAGACCAATTTCTGTGAATTATTCGGCTTCTGGGAATATAGTTCATCCATCGTCTTTTCCATAGATTAAGCGTGATTTTGATGCTCTTATCTAAATCTTCACGGAGTTAAATTGAATAAGATACATAATAAATTTGTATCCTGTCATCCTCGACTACTAGATAGTGCATTAGTAAACATTTTATTTCCCAGAATACACGGTGGCGTTTTGCCATGAAATTGACGACTTTTGCAATGATCATCATAGTGTCCCAATTATTACGTGAAATGTCGTCTAGCAATATTTTTGAACTTATGTAGTGATATTCTATTCCCAAAAAGCTTTGAGATTCTGAACAGAACGAGACCCGTCTTCTATTTACTGTAAGCAGGAATATGCGCATAGTTTAGGTGTGACTGACGATTTCTTTGCACAAAGGCGCGACGTTACTCGATTTTTCTTACTCTACGTAGATCTACTTCGAGTCATATGTTATAATAAGTCAGCGACAACAAAAAAGTATAAATGTCTGCAGATAGGGCCTAGTATCAGAATCTATAAGGGCTACACTCGATAGACTGGAGAAAGTTGGCTCTGTTTACGTGACTAGTGGGCAAATTGAGTAAAATACATTAATATTTTGGTAATTTGTGTGCAATACTCTGGAGTAAAAGAATATTCTATTTTGATTCAGAGATTGTCCCATAAAATGGAAGACTGCATTTGTTTATCCTCGCTCATTATGCTATCCTAAAAATATCTTTTCTCGTCTGCTGCTTTGCCTTGAATTAATGAGCATTTTCGTAGTGGGATAAAAGCAGTAAATATTGATGCGTAGGATTGTTGTAAAGGATAGGCACAATGGAAATACCGGTTTCCCAGCATTCAA
Organism: Ischnura elegans; assembly: GCF_921293095.1. Classification (NCBI taxonomy): domain Eukaryota; kingdom Metazoa; phylum Arthropoda; class Insecta; order Odonata; family Coenagrionidae; genus Ischnura; species Ischnura elegans. The sequence goes on from NC_060256.1 coordinate 73,949,437, forward strand.
CCATGTTTCACGATGCTCCACTCAAAGTTAAGGTGTGGTCTCCGCATTGGCTTGAAATTTCTATCATTTGCCGTGAAGCCTATAATTTGGAAATTTTTTTCGCCAATGCAGCTTAAAATTTAGGTATTTATTTTCTTAGTTATGTAAATTACTTGGGCCAACATTGAGGAAAAATAATTTAACTATCAGAATTATTACCCAAGAATAGCAGCCCATACTACCATATAGATTTTCATTTTTGTTATGCATTAAGGGTGACGTTAGGTTAAGGTTGATCCACGTAAGATATTTTTCAGATATTTTTCCTAACTTTCTGATGTTATTTGTTGTATGCTCAAGTAAATTTTTTGTTACCTATGAAGTCTTTCAATACTTATTGCTGAAAAAATTACTTAAAAATTCTGCCAGCAATGACGAAGTATAATTATTTTCCATGAATTGGCTTCGAGGAGCATATCTCCTGTCAAGAATGTATGCTGAAGGCTATCAGATGAAACAATAATATACAAGAAGAATAAAAATTCATCATTTCACTTGGAATGAAACATATACTTATCGGTAGCAATGAAGCGATCATTTTTATGATGGCTCTCATTTCACTAGCATTTATGAAGCTTTTTCATGCTAAACACTGCATTATAATTCATCCAAAATCGAGGAAAAATAGCCATCTCAAATTTTTTAATGCTATTGAAACATCTATTTCACCCTTAAAAGTATTTCTTTCTCCTAAAAATTCGAATTCATAGATGTTGCTCGTGACAGTTCTATTTTCTGAAATTCTATCTTCAACATTATACAAACGCTAGCTCCTCAAAAATATGGCTAACCCTCAACGAGAGTGAGTAGGGACCTACAAAATGTGAACGAACACTTTGCCACTCCGCATTTGCTGGCAAAAATATGTTTCCTTTTATTTGATATGCTTTGAACTTTGTGACGAAAATTATCAAATGTCTTTATATAACATATATAATAAAACTATTGTCTTGACACCTGTTAATAAAAATACCTAGAACGCGGCATAGACTCTTTATCTTCAGGAAGATGCAAGGGATCCGCATTTCGGACAAGCTGTACGTGCTCCTTCGTCCTACAATCCCGAAAACAAGTGACTGCGTCGCTGCGGGACGTCGTCCATTTGAACAAATTTACACCCAACATCATCCCCAGTTTCTTATCATTTCCAGCGCACCGCTCGCGCGCTAGATTATCCATTCATTAGAATACCTACGCGCCGGAGTGAATAAAACACGCCAAGGCGACGTTTTTGGACGTTAATAAATGTTTAAACGCGGGGTGCCACGCAAGCAGGGCCGCCTCGAGTCCTCTCGCCGGCGTTATAACGCAGACGCAACGGCAGAGGCAACTTATTGTCTAATTTCCAACTAAAATAGTCGCGCGTCCATCAAAAAGCCTCGGCTTTCGCGAGGCGAAGGCCCAGATCCGCGATGGGGGCGCAACACACTTCGCTGCGCCTGGTGGTCCGCCCCCGAAGAGTGGGCGGGGCACGGACCGCGGAGGCAGCGAGGGAGGACCTTTCGGAATGGGGGCAGGACGCGGAGGCGGCCCTGGTGGGGCAGAGAGAGAGGATCCGCGGGGGCGGGGCCCGCAAAACTCCGTGCCGAGGAGCATAAGGACGTAAATAATGAAGTGAGCACCTAGGCACATGGACGCCGGCTAAAGGCCGTGCGCGCCCCGACCGTGTATGGCGGGGGGTAGGGGTTTGACCATCAATTCCGTCTGATGAGAACATCGTGAAGAATGTAAGCGCGGGGCTGAAATTTTCGAAAAATAAACAAATGAGGGATGCATTTTTTCTGTGCAGGGGCCGAATGCGGGCTTTTTGAGCGCGGAAGGGAGGAGGATGGAAAGGGCAGGGAAGGAGTGGGGGTTGGGTAATAGGTAGGAAGTGAACATGGCTGAGTGTTCGCTGGATATGTTCCGAGGGTGGTGCGGAGGTACGAGGATTTGAGGAGGAGGAGGAGGAGGTGGAGGAAGGGCCTGGGAGGGAAGTGAGAGGAGGGAAAAAATGTAATTGCTCTCGATAGCATCGGGTTGAAAAATTCTCTCGGGCCGGAGCCCTTTTCCCATGCAAGTCATGCAAGTGAACGTGCCCGGGTTGGCATCACGGCCCTGCACGCGTAGCTTTTTAATCACCCCACGGTGCGCTCTCTCGGAGAGGGCGGGCCGTTGGGATAACGCCAGCCGATGGCGCCAGGGAGGAGAGTGGGGACCCAACTCCTTCCTTCCCCCCCACTTTTTGTGCCGGCCGGCGGAGCTTTTCTCCCTCGGAAGATAGCGCGTCCCTGCCCGAGGCGGGCGAAGTGTTCACCCCCCCTCGGTCCGGATACGGCAAGCCGCCGCGCGATTTCGGACGGACGACGTACAGGGGTAGGTGTTCGTAAGCGAGAAGGGATGGGTGGGGGCTGGAAGGTGTAACCACCATCTCATACTGATTTTGGCGCATGGGGGACTCCTCCGCACGTCCCAAAAACATTATCTATGGCGCGCGGACAAACAAAAATTTCTCCGCCCTTTTCGTTTACGAGGAGATCAATTTAAAATTTTCGCGAAAAATATGAGGCACACAAAAAGAAAAAAAACACATTCGTTCGGACTCATACACAGACACATGCATGCGCGAACATATAACTGAAACAAAAGTACGCGAGGCGAAATATATATATGTATAAACGTGTACAAAAATGAGTGCACGATTTTCGCAAGCTATGCAATCAAATTTGTTCTCCCAAACTCCTCCCCATCCCCTTCTCAATATTTTCCCGTCCCTAAAGTGTTTTGTTGGTGTGTCCGCACGACCGTGCACATACATATCAAAAATGCTCCGCGTGCACGGGACCTTTAGAGAATTATTTTCCCCAAACTTTGTTTCCTTTGGAAATTCCTTTCCCGCAAAGTGCCTTCCGTCGAAGTTTATACTATAAACATCGCTCAGCTTCCCCAGTATTTACCCAGAATGACGCGCAGATTGAGATTTTTGGTACCTTGAAAAAACACATAATTTTAATTTTGGACAAAGGTGCTCCCTTATAATTTAGATGAAGTTTGAGAGTACCTGTAATTTTTCACTATCCGTGTTAAATTTCATCGTGTTGAAAAAGTAGTAGTAATGAGCATAGTTTATGGCCTGATGTATTCATGTAAAGGGCGCGCAATTTTATGGAAGTTTCAAGAAAATTAGATAATGTGAAACCATGGACAAAGATGACCGTAAGTCCTATGAAAATCTCTTTAATAGAGATTTATCTCATTGCTATCGTGTCTGCGAACTAACAAAGAGTGATTCTCTCCAATAGTAAAGTGTAAACGGGCTTCATTCACTAATTATCTAGATAGGTACGACTTAAAATAATTTACGTAGGAGAATAAAAACATTTTGTTAATATGTACCTGCTTATTCTTATCTCTTATGATAGTAAAATGATGGTTATTTTTAGGCGTTTTACAATAGGTAAGTATATATCAGAAGGATATTCGTTCCAATATTGAATTCAAAAGGTGACTTAGTTAAGATACAGAAACATTCTTCAAGTAACTCCGTAAGCGCTTGAAAAGTTAACTTAAAAATACCATTATAAAAGTAGCAGCGTTATTTTATGTAAATTCACTCCCAAATATTAGTACACTGCGACTTTCATTTTTTAGAATAACCGGGTGGATCAAAAATAGGTACTTGGTACTTGTTGTTGGAAATAATTCCGAAGAAAATGGAAAAAAATTACTGAACGTTATGCGTAAACTAAACGTAAATAGTAATTATACTCGAAGGAATAGCTCAAGAAAACAATTGGTAAAATAAATATCCGTCGTTCTATTAAGAATATGCAATAGAATGAATGTTGATAGATATTCATAATAATGATACGAGAAAATAATGTTATCTCCCACATTTCTATTCATCTTCATTCTCCCTCCGGACGTTATTTGCTCTAGTGTAATTTAGTTAACGTTGCTTCTAGGGGTCATGTTACCAAAGCGCTGTCTGACATTGAACTCGGTCTCACTGAACTCTGTCTAAATATTACCATTCTGTCTCAATTTCTTATTCAACATATTGCAATCATCTTAGTTCTATAATCCTATTATATTTAATAACTTAAGAAAGCATTGGCGTAATAATTTCTGACGACTTCATACTACATGTTTAATCCGACACCAGAGGATATTTGTTGGACGTCATATACTAAGCGTAGTTTTTGATTTTGATATATAGAATTCCATATCGACAAGTCCAAATCTGTAGCCAGTGAACTGAAATTATATTTTAGACAATATGGACTGAACAACCTTCAATATTTAAGTGTACCGGGACTAGCCACGGTGATAAGTTTTATGTAGTCACCCGCAATGCACAACTTGTAGGAAAAATCCACAGAGGAAAAATCATTAAGTTTTCACTAGGTAAATGGGATATATATTTATAAACTTATGTGCTTTACTTCTACTACTTGCTAATTATTCCCTTCGAATAACCGTTATGATATTATTACTTTCCCTTCCATTTGTTTTCATTTTTGGATTCTTGTCACAGATACATTCCCATGTCATAAAATCTAATTAAATCCCTTAAAAGTATGTTGATTGAAAACTTAAACATTTTTTTCTGTAGCTAAAGCATTAACCCATTATAATTTAATGTTGCTACTAAGTAACATAAAAAATGTCTAAATTTTCTGCTATATCCAGGAATGATTTAAACTATGTCTTCTCTTGTGCTGCATAATTTATGGTGAATTATTTAGCTTCCTCAAAAATTATGACCGAGGAGAAAATTTTGACATTTGTAAATGAAAAGTGTTAAAATTTAATTTCTCCCAGAAGCAGCTCTGGGTTAGGTAGGGATAATGGGTGAGTTATTTAAGGCACGAGTTGGATCAACTTCAGATTATAAGAGGGTATTTATGATTTGATATCTGAGTTTACCAACAGCATCGCATTGCATTTTAACCCATAATTACCCATTCTCACAATTATGGTAAAACCTTGTTGGCCGGGTTTTCCAATTTTTTCGGAACTCAAACTCGCTTTTCATCAATTGTTACATGCTCAAATGATGACTCTCATCTCTTCTGTACTATCTAAGACCTTTCTCCTAATTGTGGACTTAGGTAACTTCTATATATACATTGCAATGTGGGTGATTTTTATCAAGTGTCTATCTAGTGTTATCTTGTGCCAAAAATGATTCTTGTGCCCTGATATCCCTCACGATTACTAGCTGGATTACAGTTTCTGGAGGCAATATAAGCATAAAGTGTCACTTTACTTCTTTTTGGTGAGCATTAATGAAATTATGATATATCCATATAAGAAATGGTTTAAAATTTATCATATATTTTTCAAGAAATTTTGATTATTTTTTTCTTACCACATGTGATTAGTAATGATATAATTTATTTTCCAGGAAACCGAGCAGTTTAGCTGTTGAAACCGGAATGGGCATTTAAGTATGGAGTGGATATAAGCAAGTTAGTTTTTATTCTGAGTACTATTTGTTTTTTTTTCGATTGCGGAATGGTTAATTAATACCCGTTTCTTAAAAAAATCCCATTTAGAAGACGCTTATTTAGAATAATTTTCATACTTGTTGAATTGTATTGCAATTGAGGGTGATGGAAATGTAAGAAATGATGGTTACCTTGAACCACTTATATGAATATGATTCCCAAGCAATGCAGGGTTATAAGTGCATTTAGAGAAAAATCCAAGTTTCTGGTTTTGGATCGTGTCATATACGGTATTCGGGTGCAGCGAACTAAACTCTGATTAGGTTGACGTGTGATGTTCAGACAAACAATAATATTTACGCTCTAATTTTTCACATAGCTTTGGTTTATATTTCAGTATATTTTCCAGAAACTGATATGAATTCGTTTTTATTATTCATTTTCATCAATATAAAATCCTTAATTTTAGATAAATTCATAATAGGAGAAGTACATTTCCATAGTCATACGATACGAGTCAGATTTATTTGATTGTTAAGCTGTTTGTCTAAGAAACTTAACAAATTTGAGTTAACTTATTTGTTTGCTAAACCTAAGGTAGCCGGTTAGTTTCCGGCTTGGTTAAATTACCTCTCTCCAGGAAAAAAATGGGTGTATTTTTCGTAAAATATGAGTTATGATGTAAAGATGACGCATAAAGATATGATACTGTCGACTTATATTAATTTCAAGATCTTAATCACGTATATCAACAGGTATAGAGTATAGTAGCTGTACCTGATGATGTATTAGAGCGAGTTTAAAAACGTGTTGTAGATTTTTGATATTTAAAAAATGCAAGTACGACATCTAAGTGTTTCTTTTCACCATTCTGTTCTACGGTATCCTTCCCAAAAAATTCTTCTCAGAAGATAAGCCTAAAGTGGTGCTGTTTTCGGGGGTAGTTGGATATAATTAAACATGCTCTTCGAGATTAGTAGACAGGGGGAAAGAGTTGGTGGAGGCGCTGACGCCATTTCCAAATGGAAAAAGTAGGGTTATAGGAAGACATGGGTTTCTGGTCAAACTTCAGAATCGGAAAATTACCGTGATGACCTATTGCTACAGGGAACTGGAGGGAAAGAAAATTATGAAATATTTTATATTATTACGTCAGAAAGTATGGCAACTACGTTTTCTTCCTTGTTCCAGAACCGACAGGGTGGTTAAATGAAGCCTGTATTGCCTACTTACCGGTACGTCCATTCCCTAAATTGTGCTCTCCTAATACAATTATTCTAGCAGGATTATAATCGAATTGTATTTCAGAAAAATTGTCTTTCCGGGTAGGAAAAAAATGAAAAGGGATGCGGAGTCAGGATAGTCGAGTCCTGACACCCTGCATGGAAATCACGTTGGAATAACCGTTTGGTTCAGCCTAGATCCCAAGATCCGGAACCAGGTCTCCCGATTGCTTGTCCGGTATGCTTTTATTTGCTCCACCAAACCATCATCCTCAGAGATAATTTTCAGGCAGTTTGGAAGCAAGATATTTCGTTTCAAGTCTATTATTTTGGCACAGGGGGAATTAGCTGTGCTTACTTAGCCACTGTTGGAGATATTTAACTTATTTATTCACTTTTCGCTAGAAACGGTAATTTTTCGAAAGAGTGCATCAAAATTAACGATTAACCTTGTTCGAAGTCACTAAGCTAACTTTTATAAGCCATCAATGCAAGCGAAAAGTTAAGGTTTTTACCTTCTTACAGAACCAAAGTTTGAACTGTCGCCGTCTTCTGCGCCACAAAATGCATTTCACTTGAAAAACCTCATTCGTAGAACCTACTATGGACTTAACCAGTAGGTAGAAAATGGAAGTTAGCTGTACCTGGAAAGATACCACAATGGAAGTTATAAGTTCCGAGGTTTGAATTCGGTGTCAGCCGAAAAATATTTTCCACGGTAGATTTTATCCATGCCGGCCTAGGTACCGGTGCAAAGTTACATGCTGCACGCAGTTACTAGTGGATTTCCATTGGTGTCACCACCTATTATGGAGATACAGACTATTTTACATTAATCATGATTAAATAATATCATTTTAACAGATAAAAAAACTGTAGAGGCAGTAGAGGCTGAAAAGCCGATCACAACCGAAGTAAACAGCAAGAAAGAAAATGTCTGAGAAATATTCCGATCAGAGAGGGATTTCAGAGCAAATTAGGATATACTTAGAATGAAAAGTAAGTAAAAAAAATATAAACACAGGGGTGGAAAATTTGCATCAGTTACACAGCTGTAACATGCCTTTTTATGACAGCGAGATCTCGTTGATGACTGTTGCATAGGAATGGAAACATTAAAAATGTGGTGATTCAGAGGAATGTTGGAACTATGATTGATAAAACGAATGGATGTCAAGGCAGGCTGATGAGAGTAGGATAGAAGAAAAACATCATGAGAAAAACCGTATGATAAAATGCGAAACAACTTAATTGGCCTAAATTGGTTAGGTATAGAGGTCTGATGAGGACAATCAACGAGGGAAAAATGGATGGCAAGACAGGTAGAGTGAAGTTTGGGATAACATTATGCAGGGTCAGATAACGAAGAATCTAACCTGACGAACTACACAAATGTAAAAAAAAATATCTTATGGGAGTAATAAGTGGCATTTCACAGCAAACAAGACTCAAGATTTTTGGCGAATGAGTGAGTGACAGCGTCTGTACTAAATACACTATGCATTTGAATTTCGTATTTGTTTCTACATTCGATGCGACAGAAGGAAGATGAAAGAATTCCTCATTGGTACGTCCTGATAAGTTCAATTTTTCTATCTTAAAATTATTAGATTTACATTTCGCTTTTCACATCATTATTGCATTACTACGACAACGCAGTCAAATTCGATAATTGTTATCTATTATGTGTCAGCCGTTTTTATGGGGTGATTTTTTTCGATCCATCGGTAATACTATACATCGCACCTCCGAATCGTTTTTCTACAAATATGTGTAGAGTTAAATCACATTGATTCAATATCTTTTTAATTATTATACTTTCACAATGAGACGGTATTTTATTTTCGGCCTGGACCTGCGTTACCCGCCGAAAGGAGAGAAGCCGGGTCACGGATCGCGCAATGTCTAAACATAACATGCTGTGAAGGTATTCTTTGATCTGATGGCAATGGTACTACTCTCGTAGCAAAACAATTGTCCTTTGTAGCCGTTCATTGGCCAGGGCTTTTTTTTAAGTGCTAGTCTTGGATTGCATTTTAATACATATACGCCTTCGTAGGAAGGATACGTCGGAAGTAATGAGCTTTCCACTGCGTGATAAAAAATTATAGTTCTTTTTTCAATAATATTTGTGGTGAATTATGACTCCAGCTCGTCCATTAGACATTTTGTCGTCGATTTGCACCTCCATTTCACGAGGGCTGGTTTTCCCAAGAGCTCAGCAAAAACACCATGCAAGCGATAGGTGGGGTAAGTTTCTAGATTAGAGTTAATAACAATACCATTTACAACACTGCCGCAATTAATTCTCCTGCCAAGTGTGCTCTACGGAGAGACAGCCCGTCGAAAGGCTTCAGTACATATCCCTTTGATGCCAAAAAAGATAATGTTTTTAGTGCACTGTGTCTAGAGGGTGAAACAGTGTGAACCATTACGTCCATTCCCATTAAAAACGAAAGAGAGACATCCTGTCTTATGGAAGTGCTCTGATTCATGACAATGACGATCATCTCAGCGCTGATGCAGCCCAACTGCTCCTTGAGCAATTTCAATGTAACATTTTTGATCATCCACCGTGCAATGCCAACCTTGTGCCGTGTGACTTTCTGCTGAAATTATCTTCTTTCCATCTTTATGCTGAAATGAAGATGTGGCTTGGAGGGAAGCATTTTAAAACGAACGATCAGCTTCAGGACAATTGCAAAATTTATTGGAAGTCATATGTGGCAACGTTCTATGAACAAGGTATAGAAAAGCTTGTCCGCTGCCAGGACCGATTCCTCGATCGCCGAGAAGATTATGTCAAAAGGACAACATCAGTTTACTTAAGGTTTACCTATGAAATAATTTTTAATCAATCATTTCGCCCTCTTTTTATGGCCCATCGGAGCTTGAAAAGAAACGGCCCTAGTACTATTTTTAATGCAATGTAAAATGTGTTTACTTCGATTTTTCCATGCTCTGTTAATTGCTGATTGTGTCTCCCATCGCGTTGCCTTTTGCTGTATGCTTTGAATTCGATTTCATGTCTACGAAGAGAAAAATTATAAGGAAGAAGTATTCTTCGAAGATCTGACAGTTATCTTATTTCCAAGATACATTAAAAGGGGAATAGGTATTCGTTTATGAATAATTATTTTTGGCTTTTATGCGCCAAGGAGGAGAATAAGAAAATTGTGCAAATTATCTTACGTAATATTAAAATGGCCTCCTGACGACATTTTCCTCTCAACAAAAACATTAATTTTTTTATCTGCACCCCTTGAGAAAGGCCAATCCAAAAACATTCTCCGCAGGCGAGAAAATTTTCTTGTACGGAATAATTAGGAAAGCATCACTTCTTAATTCGTAATAACGAGTTACAGCTAAATTTACCATGAGTCTACTACTTGGCTTTTTCATATCATTTTATGCGTAAATAAATGTGGCTGATGTATAGTGCTGATTTTGGAATATACAAATGCAGTCATATTACCAATAATTTAGGAGCCACGAGCTCTTCTCTATTAATTGCAATGATACATTACTAGACTGTGCTCACGTAAACGAGGAGGAAATAAAAAAGCTGGCATGATTTAACCACAAGTAATCCGGTCTCCATCCTCAAGCTTAGGTAAAATACTTGGTAATTTTACTGAATAGAATAAATTTTACTGATATCTTTGAGCTTAAAAATAGGATCTACTTATGTGGATGTTGATAGAAGGATCTTACTTGACTTTATGTGATCAAATGAAAAAGGAGTATTATTTGATCGCCATTCTCAAGTTATTAATAATTATTCTATATTTTTTTCAACAAGGACCTCTGCCAAACTTTTGAATCAGTGGCGTAAAGTTGACTGGGACCATTCTAGATTAATAATTCATTGTTATTTTCCTAATTCCTCATCATCATATGGAGTTCTGCCTGTCGGCTGGTCCCTTGCGCCAACGTTGTCTCCATTCTTTCCTGTGTCCGGCCATTTATTTGCAGTCTCCATTTTCCGATCTTTAAATTTTCAATTAACTTCAGCCCTCTCCTTCCCCTTCTTCTGATTCCTTCCACCGTTCCCTCCAAGGCTACCTTCAGAATGCCATTACCTCCCATTGCATGTCCCGGACAGTTAATCTTCCTGTTATTTATTTTAGCCAGCAATGTTCTTTCAACATCTACCCTGTAAAACGATTGTTCATCCCTTGGTCGATCTGTCTACCGTATTCCCTCCATCTTCCTACAATCCCAAATCTAGAACGCTCCAATCCCGTCCCCGTCTCCCTTCCTCATCGTCCAAGTCTCAGATCCATACATAAACAGACTCCACACATAACACCTCAACAATCACTTCCTCAATTTTAATTCCAGTCCCTTATTACACAAAACTGTTTTCTTCTCCTTCTTAAAAACTTCTTTCGTCATTCCTATCCTTTTTTATTTTTCCTTTATATTTTTCTAGCTCTCTGTTATCAAAGTTCCCAAGTATCTGCAGATTTCTCTATTTCATCATCTCCTTGCTCACTTTCATCACTTTAGTCTTTTTAGCGTTTATTTTCATACAATATGTTTCCATTCCTTCCTCCAAACCTGTTATCAATATCTGCAGTGACTCTGCGTCCTCAGCTAAAACCACCATAACATCAGCAAATCTGATGCATCTTATTTTTTCCCCTGCAATACTTATTCCTTCTTCAATGTCTCCAATGTCTCACTCATCCACGTCTCACTCTCTTTCCAATGTCTCACTTATCATGTCTTCAACATGCATAATGAATAGAGACTGTGACAGACAATTCCTATCTACAGGTAAAAAATACCTTTCATTTTTAAATATTTTTTCTTTTATATACTTTCATACCTTTCATGTTAAATTTATTATTCTTTGGCTAATCCTCAATGTATACGTTTACGCATCCATTTTCTCCTCAACTGCATTCGCTTAATCAATTAGTAGCTTGTTTTAAACTGGTACCGTATCTCCTTTGGTAGAACAGACAACTGATCGTATTATTCATTTTTTTTGCTCTTATTCTTAAGACATTCTTTTTAAAATTACCTCAAAATATTCTTAAAAATGCCTTCTACTTTTTCATCTTGAAGACGCCTGAATATGCCCTTGTCGTAAGCCTAGAAAATTTTGGATTTCATCTACGCTGGCCGCTTAGTATACGAAGTCTTTCCATATCGTGTAACAAGACTTAAGCAGCCAGTTCGATGAGTTTATATTTTGATGGCGTATTTGATTCGGTAATGTGAGACTCAGCTAACATGCTTACTGTGGCATTGGAAAATTCTAAGCCATATTTTTTTTATTTTTTCATAATTTTTCATAATACTAAGTCATAATTTTTTATATTAACTTTTAGTTATTGTTGATACCAAGTGCTATGTTTAAATTTTCATCCACATCCAAAGAGTAATTTCATCTTTTTAATAATGATTGCAGACCTGCCACCTGAACGAGACCGTAGATTTATTGGTTAAAATGTAATCTTTTAAAATGCCCCTCCGTTTTGTGTTCCAAGTAGCTATCAACATACTAAACGCTATTTCTTACATTACTCTTGATAACTACTTTTTTCCCGAATTAATCTAAAAGTAATTCCTTGGTCGTTACCCTCTCCGATTCCACCGCTAGTATGGTGACACGACAGGTGCCGTTTCACCGGCCTCATCGCCTGAGAGGACCGCGCAGGTAAGCCCGTTTCCCTGGGAATTCAACTTCTTTGTGGGCATCGGAGATTTTCATCTCATATCCTTTTGCCATCGTCATTTTGATGCTAGTTTCACATTCAATGTCACTCTGCACTTTGGCGGCTGATATTAAAGTTACTGTGGAGCTATGCGGGCATCACATATACACTCTTACGTACTGCGTATGTTATTCGCAGTACACTTCGTGATAACATACATGATCAGAGGTAAATCTTTAAAAATATTACATCAACTCGTTGTTAATGATGCATAAGTCGATTTCATCAAGTTAAAGTCAATGTCACGAAACTCAGAGATTGCGTCAGATAAATCTACTATCCTTTTTTTTCACGAATTATGGCAGATAATTTTACTTGCTAAATATACCATATCATCTTGAGTAAAACATAATCCTTGTTTGTGTAAATTGATATTAGAACAAGTCCTACAACTACTACCTACAACTATTCTCATACAACCAGCATTCAAAACCTTGTGCAGTACCTAGTTTTTTACATGAGCATTATTTTCTATCCTTATTCGCAAGTATCGGTGATACGAGCAAAAACACCTAATATTAGTTAAGGCAGAGAATTTTGTTATGTAGGAGACCAGTTTTATTGTATTTTTTGTCGTATTTTAATTTTTACGGCTACTGCGTGTAGGAATCCTGAGATAAGAATGCCATCAGAAATGAATATAACGAAGCATACGGTGTGGTTTCCATTGTCTTTTCTTCGGTTTCTACAGGAGTAATCCCAGACGTTGTGGACTGAAACTTATCCTTTTAAGCCATTTGTCACAAGCAAATATATTTCAGACATTAGCAACATATTCATTGCTTAAAAATGATGCACCTTCTTTTAGGTCAAAGTTCCCATAGTCCACAATCAAAGGTTTTAATTCTGAAATACGAAATCAGAAACAAATTCATGTACATCGAATCATCTAAAGCTAATATGGATCATCACCATAAATATTGCAAAAACTGATCTCTTACAATCGCATTCAGACTTCTGTCAAATATAAATTCGGGAGAAAACATAGTGATTACTTTGAATATGTTACCTTATCTTATTTACGGAATGTCTACTCCGTTTCAAAAATTCAATCGTTTGCACAAAGGACTGTGGCGATACGAGCATTTCCGTATTTGAATTATAGCGGAAATTGCAGACGATTTCAGTATTTTCACAGTTGGCCTCTAATTTACTATTTCCTCCAGGAGAAAACTCACATCCAGCAACATTCAACCTGGAATACTCTGATCTTCCTTTTCTCGTGCCCTTGAACGTTCCTCTAATTTATCCTATCACTGCACGAGAAAAATGCGTCTCTTCTACCATATTTTCCGGTGAGACAGTAATATGTTTATAGTTTTCAGGTAAAAAACAATACTCAGTGTATGCGTACTTAGCAAGCCGATATTGCTTTCTGATATCTCTTCTTATTTTAAATTTTTACTTGAACTCCATCTCCATTTTTATTTTACACTTAAAATAATATTTAACGATGAATGTAAGTGCAAAAATTTTAAAATGGCTGAATACGTTTGAAAAAATGTCTACTTTTGGTTAAGATAGTTATCCGTCGACGACATGAAGCCTAATATTGGTGTCCTAGGAAAGTTTTTTCTGCGATTTTTTCCAGATCAGACAAACACTTTTTCGTGGTCAGACCTTGTTTCTCGCTTATCAAGTGCAATTTACCCAATCCGTTTTTAAGCCTATTGCACCTGGAATATTTATCCACATGTTCTTATTTGTATCACGTCTTGCCAATTTGATAATGCTCGAACCGCATTTTCCGTATTGATTCAAAACTGCTGTAAAAATGTATGAAAAATGCCTACTCAATGCATGTCACTTGTATAAGGAAAAATAACTTTCTTAGCTCGGTTAATCAACTGGTAAGCGTAGGGCACTAGAAATGGAAAACTTTCCTCCTTAGTGGTCTGCGGCAAAAATATCAGATACACGTTCATTGCATTTTCTACTTTATACAACAGGTTGAGAGCCTCTGGTGGATAAGGAAAAATATTAAAGTTGATCCTGAAATTCTGAATTAGAGCAAAATCCGTGATTTTATATTTATGAATTAGAGTTAGCATGGAGTAATGGTACAATTTGAAAAAAACATTCTGAGAAAGTGGAATGGGTGTGCTTGAGAAGCTTGAAAGCCGATGAGGACAGTAGAGGTAAATCATACGCCGGGGCTAGCCTCTTTTTTAGCTACTAACACCGCAATTTAAGAAATAAAGGCTAATTATTCGCTAGGATACCCATTAAACATTGTTCCTTTTCCAAGCCATCAATCGTATCTTCGCCATCGTGTTCTACGCTTTTATCAAGTTTTCATCGAGGTAGATCACGTTCCCTTATTCTACGCGCAATACTTGGTCTAACTCAGCAGCCTTTTATTTATGTTTTTACCTATAGAATTTATCTGTCATCAATCATATTTCTAGTACGTAATCAGCTCTTTTGAGATCCCTGTTTTAGGTAAATAATGTCACATTCTTACTTTTTTTCCTGTGATATTTCTCAGCTTCTCTGGAACCTGAAAGCATTGCAAGTAACTCATATTTATTATCCTTCTATTTTCCTCATTTTGATGTATCTGAAGAAGACCGTAGTTTTACTGGTTAAAATGTAACTTTTTAAAATGCTCCCACCGTTTTGTGTTCCAAGTTGCTGTTTTGGATAGACATTGTCTCATTCCTACCTTTGTCCTGTGACATTTATCAGTTTCTCTGTAACATAATTGCATTGTTACTAATTCACATACATATTATCCTTCTATTTGCCTCATTTTTGATTTATCTTTCCGTTTTTTTCGCATCTTTCCCTTCTTTTATTATTAAATTTCATGTCCTGAAAAAAAGCTACTGCTATACTTTGTATGAAATTTTCAACGCACATCTAAGCTTACTAGCTAACACAACAAACAACGCATGTTCTACAGTGGTGTAAACCATGGATTATATTGAAAACCTGACAGCTAAAGAATATTTATTCATATTCTGTTTTCTATTTTAAGTGGAACAATGAATTTACCTTATGGTAAGATACGACAAGTATTGAAAGCCCTTCTTACACATGCGGATTCTGGGGCACCAATATCGGCGGGGTGCACCATTCTCAATTATCTCCCCCTGGATGCAGGCATGCATGAGTGTGGAATGTTAATGCGACTAGTGTTGCACTTGCCGCACTGAGATCATCCCCTCTATCTCCCTAGTTCATTGCTCGCTTAGAACTGGTTTCCCTCTCGTGCCGCTAAGTAGCAGGTTGTTAGACCCACTCCTAGGATATCAATGACGCTAGATCCACGCTCCCCATTCATTCAACTTTTCAGCCTGGAGTTTCAAATGTCTGCTCTCGACTTTGTCACTTTACTGTAGGGTTTTTCATTACCACTTATTTCCGCTTAATATTGCGTAGCTGTATTATCAAACTAAAATTTTTCTTTCAAATACCGGATACAACCAAACGGCATTTCTATGAAAACTACAGGTATGTTTGGTTGCATTCATATCCTCCCATTCAACTTAATTGGGTTTTCCTTTGAGTAAAATACTATCTCTTACTAACCGATAGTTTCATTTGCTTGGTAGCATGTTTGCGTCCTTAGCACTCTCCTAGTTTCTGGTCTGGCCGCTTGTCGTTTTCCTGTGTCCTTAGCCCGTGTCCGGGGAATCGAGCGCGTGTCTGATTGAGGCTAGGATGAGTGCTGCATGCCTGGTGTGGAATCACCCCATGCCACACACCCTGGTGGTACCTTCCATGTTATAACGTAGATGTAGATGTAGTCGAAATAAAACCGAGAAGCTAGTCGTGAAGCTAAAAAAATTCCCTCGCTATAAATACCCAATTGACATATAAATATTAAATCTACTGTATACTGATACAAAATTGCCATATCTCTTATCAAATACTTAGATTCATACTAAAATCTACAGGTCAACCTATGCCAGCCAATGGATGGCTGTCTTTCTAATTGAATATTTTAATTGTTATTCCAGCAATTGTCTCCCCATATTCGTTAATTACCTTGTATCTTACGAGACGACCCTCTAAGTTAAAAAAATCTGAACTGACTATAATGTTTTTTTCTTGCTTAAGTTTTTAGAAAATCCGAAACATCACCCAACTCTGGAAGGTGACGGTAAACATAGAAAAGATATTGAAAGCCGTTGAATAGATTTAAGTCAAATTAGTTACCTCTACAATTGTAAAAAATCTGCTCAAAGTTACTGGATATGTATGAACCATATTTACGAAAATAGATACCGTGGTCCAGTTGTATGGAAATGACGGCATGGCATGACCAGAAAGAATATCTTATTTTGTAAACCTACAACAATTACAGAAATATGACCTGTCAACAGTTGCATTCAAGATAAATAAGATGAATAAGATTCAGAATGGATACAAGATAAATTATTGTGCGTCGTTATTTATGCCTAGTGTTCTTTCAGTTTTCCTTTCGGAACGTTGATATATTTTCTATCTTACATAAAAAATTTTAGAGAGCATAATTGGCAAAGAAAAATTTACCTTGCAAGCATCGTGGAAGAATACCTGTGCGTCCTGCAATAAGATGAATTTTTTCTTTCGTTGTAATTTTTTATTTTTCTTAGCTATTTATAATTTCATAAGCACATTATTAGCCTGGTAAGAGAATCGGGCAAACCGTGTGTATACATTTTTCTTGCGTAGCACGGTAGTATTGAGCTAACCTTCGTTTCTGTAAAAATTTATGGCCCGATGAAAGTTAAAATGGTGATCAAAAGATCCCGCGCTAATTGTTGATACAATAAGATATTGATCTTAATATTAATGGAAGCACACTTTTCAATGTCATTTTCATAGAATTTATTCTCCCTCGGAATTTTCTGGGCACCTACATAAAATTGGTTATTATTGTCATCGGTAAATGATCACCAATTGGTTTTACCTGAATTTTCCATCGCATTAAACTTTGGTTATTTTATTGACAGTAATTTCCTAAAATATACGATAGTAATTATTTTACGCATATTATGGTTACCGAATTCGATTGAACACTCGGAACAATCGGCTTGCTATTTCAAATAATTTGGCCAAAACATTTTCACCGTGATTATGTCTAAAACTAACTCTATTTCCTAGATGTTACGAATTTGAAACATTTCGGATATTTCTAAAATATATTGGTTAGCAATATTGTCAATTTATTGGCGTTTTTTGTTTTTATACGCTAGTATATGCTTTTAATCTCACAGAGGTATTAGCATTGTATCTGTGACAGTTTTATCCGTTTATTTCGCAGATTGTACTGCTGGTATTAATAATATTAAGCATAACAGCCTAGAAAACGGTTACTTAGATCCTATTTATTTGAAATAACTAAACCACGATGTTTTATAACTAGAAAGAAAAACGTAATTGCACTCAATCTGTATTTTTCAGGTTGATATAATGCTGACGGAATTCCATATATATTGCTAGCCACTGAAAATATGTTGCAGCTAATAATTGTGTAAATATTGAATGCAGTTTAATGTAGTATGCATTAACTGTGACTCTATGTATTTCACTAATTCCGTCCGATATTTTACCTTGAAACACAGATGCATTTTCTTTTCAGCAACTTATTTGATGTCTCTATAAAAACGCGTTAAAAGGCATTGAGAAGTAGTACGAAGAAACATCTTACGTTTACTTTGGAATAGTTTTTGTAAGCGTATAAACTCCCCCATCAATGCTGTTTCATCCCATCAATCAATCGTCAATCAATGTTTCAATTATCAATCGTTTGCATAGTTATTTAATTTTAGTAGCTTTTACACATTTTCACTAAAAACTCTTTTTATCCATTAATAAAGAAATGCAAGGTAAACTATCTTACTATTTTTCATTCCTTGTAACATGACTGTAACTTGTGCAAAATGTCCCTAGCATCAGAAATTTACTCTTTCAGTGTTAAAATTCCTCGCAATGCAGGGATCTGAGCGCTTTGAGGATATCGAGTAAACGTGTCTGATTTTTTGTGAGTCAATCAAAGAAATTAGCTTCCAGAATCATATTCCTATCAATTTTTGCTTCCTTAAGAGTAGCATTTCGAAGTGAAATGATTATAATCATTGCCACATCCGAATTCTTGCATTCATCCCGGGGAATCCAAGAAATTTTTACGCCGCATCACAGTAATGCAAGTGAGCGAGCAGTTCAATTCGCTTCAGTGGTCTTATCGCCGGCCAATCACCACCACTCGGGCCAACATTTCCTTTTGCATGCTTGATTACATTTCACTGAAAGGATGCAGAATTCGAAAACAGACGAAGATCAAGGGCTTACGTGTTCCGTGCTCTGTTACTCTCCGGGATGCTCGTGCAAATTCCCACACGCCAAAGGGTTTTGATATCCCTTATATCATTCACAAATGCCGCGTCTTTGGATATTCTACGTCGGTTTCAATTCCAGCCGCTCCGTTGGAGAGTGGGGGGAAAAGTGGGAGGAGCTTGGAACCGTCGGCTAAAGGAAGCCATTAACGTTGTCACTGTTATCTGCTATTGTTCCTATCTCAACTTCGAAGGGCTGTTGGGGGGAGGGGGGTGGAGGAGTTTTAGGAGTGAGGCAAAGTCTCGTTCCGGAGGAGGGAGGTAACAAAGTGAGCTTACTGCCAGTCATAAAGTGAAAGTCAATCTGCAACAAGCGCTCCGTCAATCAATAGATTATACCTGGGTTTTAGTCCCGTTAAGGGTAAATCGATTATTTTTGGACACACAACTTCCGTATCTTCTATTGTATGATGGTAGCAGTCTGCGCCCGAAGGCAAGAGTTCTGCCTTACTGGAGGTGAACTGCAGATGATACGTTCATGTATACTACGAAAAACATTTGAAGTTACTACGTATGTTCGGGAGAAGAAGCTGAAACACTATATATGCCTTCAAAACTTTACTTATTACCAGGGACGCCGACTTGCAAAAAATATTGGGGGGGCCTAAACCGGGGATCTTGCCTCGGAAAATTTTATAAGTAGTGAGTTTTAAGTTTTTAAGCATTTTAAAAGAGTCATATGATCAACATTAGAACCCTGATAACTCGAATCTCGATATCTCCACTCCGGGGAAAATCGACAAGCCTGGCACATTTTTTCCTCACACCCATAACGAATTTTTGAGGGGGCTCGGGCCCCCTCAGGCCCCATGTAGTTGGCGCCACTACTTATTACGAGTACCTGCCATCAATAAACCTATTTCACAATCTCCAAATCTGTAATGGATGCATTTGAATTAGCGAACCTGCCATTCAAGGAAAGTTGTTTGCCAAATTTTTCCGTAATTGTTGGCCTTCTCCTATTACTGGTGTGTTTTAATTTACTTTTAACGTGTAATTTGAATGGGAATAATAATTTAACTCAAGTACCCAAGCTATCGTTTCGCGAATTTTCAATTGTCTAACCATTGGGACTAATTTGTATCCTAAACGACTTCTTACCAACTTTTGCCAAGAGAAGTGTGCTCGGCACTGCTGGAATTATTCCGACCGGTTTTCATTCCGAGCAGCTGTTTCCGATCGGCTGAAACGCCATTGAACTCATGTGTAACTAAACTTCCTGTGACTCCATTAGAGGCCCCATATCGGCAACCTAATATTAGTAGTATTTCTAACCCTGCCGCGTGAACGGCGGTAAAATACACTAGAACTGCTATGAGAAAAAATTCCCTGGACCGGGAATCGAGCCACGGACCTCTGGCTTTCCGGGCCACTGCGCAGATCACTACGCTATCCAGGATCCTTAATTCCCATGGCAATTAGACCGAGGCCCATGGCACTAGGGCAAGTAAGCACAAGACTGGAGAGTGCCATGAGCCTCGGTATAATTGCCATGGGAATTAAAGAACCTGGATAGCGTTGTGGTCTGCGCAAAGGCCTGGAAAGCCAAAGGTCCGTGGTTCGATTCCCGGTCCAGGGGAATTGTTTATCATGGCAGTTCTAGTATATACTGAATATAAGTTTTGAAAGACAAATATTCCGATTCCGCGTGGCAAACCGACCGGAGTCAACCGTTCGGAAAAAAATGATCGGAATAATTTCTAACAGTTTTGAACTCATTCCCCTAGTCTTGTTATGTATGTTACCCATCAAGAATTCGAATTCCCCATTGTTACCTTCACTTTTCGATGAGTCAAATGGTTATCCCTTCTCCCTATGGAGGCTTTTTTCTATTTAACAATGGATCATACATTTTCCAGTGGCTAGCAGCTGAGGAGGGCTTGTAGGCTCAATCCCTCACCGCCAGTATGAACTTGCAAACATTTTCTTTGCATGCCACTGTAAGTTCATTGAGCCAAGGTTTCTCTGTCGCATAGATCTGATTGTAGTGCTTACACACTCGCGGAAGTCTCCTACACTTGGTCATGTAGGGTCGACAAAGTGAACCGTTTTGGACATAAAACTGATATCCTGAAGAAAATTATTAACACTGAATAAACTATTATATCAAGTATTCACGAATATTACTCGCTATGTTTTTCCTCATTTATTCGTAAGGTGAAAGCGTTAGTAATTGCTACTTCTGTACAATTCTCACTCATTTGAAAAGGTCGTAGACAAATTCTCATAAATGTGACGAAAAAATTGAGTCTAGAAAAAACTAATAATGCCTATTTTTTACCAAACCCATAAAATTACATATCGCTGCTGAGCATCAGATTATTAATATATAATTTTTGTGTTAGAAAGAACAGTTTTCTTCGTTTCTCCGTCTGTTTTGTTTTGACATTGTGTGATTATATCTGTAGACTTACAATTAAGAACAACCAAAGGGCAAATTTTAGGTAATTAAAATCATAACTAGATTCAAAAAACATAAGGAGGATTTCCTTCTTAATTAGGCATTGATAATTAAATATACCTTTAAGTGATGGTGAAAGAGCTTTTTTTGGAGTGCAACTAATATGTAGAATTGCCTCGAATCATTTATTTATTTTATATGGGAAGTATTTTCTTTCAGAAAAGCAGTTGCTACTATGGGTAGATAACTCATAATGAAGGGCTCTAAAATGTTAATGCTCTTTTAGTCGTTTGTACTGGTGATATTTCATCTCCAATGTAGGCTTTAATCACGATAATAATATAGCTTCAAGACAGATGATATAAATTGATACTTAAATGGAAATCATCGACATCTAACTCTTTTTTTATCTGTTACTCGTCGATCTCCTTATTATAGCAGCATTTATTTCATGATTATTTGCCTGCTTTATACTGCTCATATGAATAATGTTGGCTGTTATATGGTGAAGTATCAGATTCCTGAAACAGGGAAACACATGCCAAAGCCACTAAAAATCTCCAAATTATAACCAGAAAATATACATCACTTTTGATACCATAAGTTATCCCAAAGAACGTGAAAAGCGGCTTCGGATACTATTTTAATCTTGCATCAAAAGCAATAAATGATATCTAGGCAACGTTACTAAGATAAGTGTATGTGAATTTTAAAAAGTAAGGTGTGAAAATGTTAAGTTACAACAAGCATTCAATAAATTGATTTTGTTCAAGAATTATCCGAAGAGATGCTACTAAAGAACACTAAACCACAATGGAAAAGTTCCTCTTTCTCTTCTATACATTTCTCTCTAAAATAATGCAGGAACCGCTGATGTCGCAGTGCGGTTTTACGGGCAAACGAAGGACGCACCGTTTCAATTCTTCAAAGCTGACGATGCAAATGAGAATATTTTTCTTAAGTATTTTGTATCGAGTAATAGGTCTGACGTGGAAAAAAGTGGTAAAAAACGACTAATCAGCCGTAGATCCATAGCACAAGAATTAGAAAAGCATACATTTTGAGGGATTTATATTTCCCTTACTTTTAAAACCCGTTTTGTAGGGTAGGTAAAAGCATAAAATATTAAGCTCAAATTCAAACTTTTTTATCTTAAACTTGTTTATAAATCGAACTCATAGTTATTCAGGAGAATTAGCAAATATGTATGGTAAATGTCCCTTTTGCCTTTGAATTTAGGCTCAGGCATACTTAAGAGCACATATGCTATGCAACGCAAAAGTTGTGTGAGCTACCTGAATATTTTGGAAAATAAATCATCATCATTAGTCAACAATCCTAAGATTTTTTTGACGTAGCTCTCCCTTTCTCTCTACTATCCGCTAACATTTTCATAGCGACTTATTTATTCTCTTTTGCATCCCTTATAACCTGTACTATGTAAATAATTCGGGGCCGGGAAAATGAATATTAGTTTAAAATTGGAAATATTATATTTGTTAAATTAGAATTATAACATTAACAATGAAAAGAATACCAGTGAACTTTAGACGGTATGAAATAGTGCAGATACCTTCGGAAAAATTCATGATATGCCGTGATACCCACATTATCATTTAAGATATAAATAAAATAAGAAATACTTTATCTTCCATAATTCTTGGGAAGAAAATTTATGCTCATTAATGTTCACTTTAAAATCGAAAATTGGACTCAAAGAAGCTTTCGGTGTATTCCTTCCTACATGGTTAAATAAGTCATCTTGTTGCGACGAACAGGTGTAAATTATGGGCCTTGTCTGGCCTTAAATCCTGCCGATGTCATTGTTTTCAGCTATAAAAATGGCAAAATTCTACCCAAGTCGGCTTTTCCAAGAAAACACGTAATTTTTGCCTTAAAAGAGAGAAATGTGTGAACTCAGTTAACTAGTAAAGAAAAATGTCAATTCATATGGAAATCAGTAGTCAGAACAAGAAAAATTGTAGAGTAAAGAAACCATAGCTTAGCCAAAAAAAAAAATAAAAAAAACGCTTTGAAGAGCTTTCTCTGAGATGATTCGAGAGTCATAAAAATATCTGATAAGTAATGATATCTGATAAGATGATAATATCATATAGAATAGCAATTAATATCTGATAGAATAATAAAATGATATCTAATAAGAAGAACAGAATGATAAATTAATCGCCTCCCTTGCAAATACGCTATTTGTACTGATTTATTTCTTATAAAAGTTTATTGTACGCCTTCTAAAATCCTAATGCACGTTTTAGCACTTCATACTTATTCAGTTCAGTATTGTTCATATACCTACGATATTGATATTTTTGAATCTGAAATACTTTGTCCTCTGAGGCTAATGAAATTAGGGCATTGGTAAAGGATGACATATTATTAGGGCAAACTATTCAAAATATTCTTAGAAATGTTATGATTCTAACCAATCCCCTCAATATTACCAAGTACGGTAGAAAATGGTATTTTCATTATTTCAAGAAATCTCTCAAGAATTCTAACCCATTAGTACAATTTTCCTCGCTTATGAATAAATTGAGAGTGTACTTAATTTAACTGTCTTTATCATGTTATTTAGCTACACTTAATCAAATCGCTTCACCGTAATTTTAACATCAATTCCGTTAAATACGATGTAGTTAATTATGGAATGCTAAAAAATCCAGGAAAATAATCGGGAAAATTTGAAAAAGTAAAATAATTTCTTGAGTCTTGAATTTATTAATGTCTCCATATTTCAGTGGAAAGCTAAAAAAAACTGCAAGAAGTGATTAACTCGCCAAAACTGTGAATAAATGAGAAAAATTTTCAGCATCTTAAAAGATAATCAATTATTATGAAATAGGAAGGAATGTTCGTAGAGCTTCCAATTTCTCGCTGATTTCAACTTACTTCAATTATCACAGTGCGTCTGGGATAAAATGCCTTGACTCTTAACTATAAATTATAAGTTTTTTTCCGGCCATTTTTAGTCTATATAGCCTAATAACTCTGGCTGGTTTTTATATTCAATACTTTAAGAAGTAACGAAAATAAGTCAAATTTAACTTAAGCAACTGAAATATGTATTAATCCGCCCATAACAATTATATGCAAATCATCGACATCTAACTCGTTTTTTCTCATCTGCAACAATTCGATCTCCTTATTGTAACAGCATTTATTTTATGATGCTTTTCCTGCCTTTTTAAAATTTTGCTCGTATATAAAGTAAGTATATATTATATTGGCTGGAATAGGGTGAAGGCTCAGATTGTTGATATAAAGAGACACGCCAAAGCCACAAAAAAATCTCAAAATGATACCTTACCATTTTGATGAGTGTATGTGAATTTAAAAAAAAGTAAGGTGTGAAAATGTGTAGTTTAAACCATTATCGAATAAATATATTGAATTGCGGAATTATCTGTAGAATTGCTGCCAAGCAAAAGTGTAAATCACAATGGACAAATTCCTCTTTCTATGTTATTTATACGATTCTAAGAAAAATGCAGAAACCGGTGATTCGCAGTGCGGTTTTACAGACAAATGAAGGAAGCATAAATTTCTTAAAAGCTGAGTATGCAAAGAGAGTATTCGCCTTAAGTATCCTACATCAGCTTTTTTTGGAAAAATACGTTTTCATCCATGTAATATTTTCTTCCTTTTGCCATGGTTGGGTCTGATCAGTTTCATAAATGCGTATGGTGAACGCTTGATGTCTGCACTTACGAAAATACTTTATGTTGGCACTCAATTGAGACATGTATGAATCATGTCAATGCAGATCTCGTGTCGGTATTTTGACTAAATCGGGTTCCCGTACAGTTTGAAATATGTTCTATGCTGCCATTCGTATTTTTAAATTCTCTGTTTGCCTTCCGTAGAAAGAATCTTCGTAAATTCACGCGTATTGCTAAAATAGGGGTAATTTAGTTTGATGTGTTTAATTAGCTCATCTAGGTACTTTTTCAGTGAGAATAGTCGCATGTTCTTTTGGGTAGATTCAATCGAGTTCCAATTTTGAACAAAGTCAACACGTATCTTTCATTGAACTATAGTTGTTAGTGCTGTATCACGAGTTAAATAGGGAAATACCCTGTATTTTATTCATCGTCATTCACATCAATTAGAAGACTATTTTCAGGCAACTCTCAACCCAAACCATAATATTGAAGACCTAATGCACTTATATAGTTCTATAGTATTTTTATAAATATACTGTTTTAATTTTTTATCCACTGCTACATTTAATTCACCCAATGACTTTCTTTACCGCTATGCTCCTCCATTGGTCCTTTCAAAATGGTTTTCATAAGAACATTTTGTCTTACAATGTGGTCGGTTAGCTTCCCTGACTACCTTTCGGTTTTATCCAATCTTCCCGGGTATAAGAATATCTTTCTAAGGGACTGCTCGCCATTGCTGAACGACATGTAAATTTAATTTCCTGATGTTTCAGCTTCAAAAATCTGGAACCTCAGATAGGCAAACACTATGATCCACTGGAAAATTGAAGCTAATACGATACTTGCGATTCAGCACTTCAAATTTAAAAATATATCTAACCGCTTACTCAATAGAATTAAACGCTGTTTTAGTTAACATTAAAATCTTATTTCTATGTCAAATTTTTTCCGCTGAATATTTATTTTTCTAACGCACAACAACGCTATAAGAAGAACTTTATTGCAGTCTGAGATCCTTTCTTGAGCAGAAATCATCTCGACGGATAAATTTATTGTGAATTTCACAGGAGCTCTGGACAAGAGTATTGTTTGTGCTAACATTCACAAAACCTTCTTATATTAGTTTCCGTGAAGAGTTCTTGGAATCGTCACCGGGTCAGAAACTGCCGACGTTTCAACGTACGACTCAGCCATCGTTCTCAGGGATGTGAGTGATATTTATCCGTTTTCCACCTCCTTCTTGAACGTGTTATCTTTCATATCCACAATTTTAGATTCGTACATAGACCACACATCTCTTTCATTCGAACGTAATCAAACACACTCGGCAATATTGAATAGTCCGCTCCACGATGTTCTTGCAAGCTCACTCACAGCTCTGAGGACGATGGCCGAGACGGACATTGAACAGTCGGCAGTTATGCAGTTCCTGATACCAAGTTCCTGGCTCTTTACGAAGTCTTTTCGCCGGGAAAGCACTAAATCTTTCTTCTTTTTACAGTAGGTGTGGAATAAGTTTTAATTGCCATGCATAATTTAGATTTAGCCAAGGAAGAAACAGCAAATTTGACACGGAATATTGTATTTATTTAAACGTTATTATTTGATTGGCTATGTAAGGATTTTTCAACATAATAGAGAGGAGCTATCGTTTGATTCATCAAATTTATATCCTTGATAGCAAAGACAGGAAATTCGGTTTATGGCACGAACTGGGACGCTGTATTTTTTCGGCAGGAGAAGCGTGAGGTTACCGCTAAGACCGATATTTTAGGACAGAATTCATAGCTAGTTAAATGAACTATACTTGCTTGCTGAAAAATTACTTAGCAAAGACAGAATACGAAGAATGTTCCCATTAGGATACACGTACTTACCACAGCTTGTAAAGGCACTGCTTAAAATGTATTTGAAACTGCAATTAGGATGAATTAAGTTTGGAGAGTAAATGTGTACACTTTTAATCAGAAATTTCAATGGCGTCCTTTTTTCCTCTAGTTTTTCCTATATTTTTCAGTTTTATTCGTCTTTTTACCTTCACTGTCAGTATCTACACTTCAGTCAATCAACTTTATATGTAAAGTATATATTTCCCCTGAATACTTTTACTTGCAATAAGCCTTTGAGAATATCTTGCAAGCAGCATCTCTTCTCATCATAGAACTAGTCTTTTGCCATTGGTTTATCGAATTAAATTACATGTGCCTCTTCACTCATAGCCATACGTGTCTTATTTATATTTTGCCAACATTTAAGGTTTATAGTTATTTTTTTCTATATAACTTCATGATTCTTCATTTGTATTATTCCATTTATATGTAATGTTTCAACCCGTATTCAGGTGGTATGCATCGCCAAGCATATATTTTCTTTATTTTTTTCTCTGTTATTGACTCACCAACGTTTATTCTCTTCCTTGAATCATTATCTCCGCTTTTTATCATGTCTTTCCAGTCCATCATCTCTTGACATCTCAGCTAATGCGGTGTGCATATGCGTGTATAATTTTGAAAATTACATGTAAAATAAGGTATGTTTTTTTATAAGTTCGATTACATGCTCTCCCTAATAAAGGATAAAAATAAAAGAAAAATGTTGTCATCGATATCAAGTCCTATTTTCAAGGAAAACTTACACAAGTTAAACTAAAAACGCATAAAATAGAGCTTAATACAATGAAATTTGTAGGATAATACAGGTTGAAAGCGAAATTATTTGCTCGTATGCATGAGATTTGAAAATGCATTTGATTTGCATGAGATTTGAAATTTTTATACAATATGTAGCTATATATTATATGAATTTATAATAATTATTATTAACTACACATCCGATAATACATAGAGCATTGGAATTTTCATATAGGTAACTAGGTTTGCGTGTTATTCCTACGACAATGCAAAACACATGAAATATGCATCATCATAATTGTAGTTTAAAAATACATTTTAGGCAGTCACTCTATAGATTGCTGTAAATGGCTGCATCTCTCCCTATGATTCTTCGAATACTACATTTTTCCCAAAGTATAATTTATTCATTTGAAACTAATAGTTCATTAAATTGGAATAATATGTTTGTAATAATGATTTAGCAAATGCATTTTAACAATTTCTTCATACTTTTAAAGGCAAATGAGAACTACTGGTGACATGAACACCCGTGTAACTTCTAATGATTCTGAGAAATTTCTTAGGAGTCATCAAATTATTTTCATGCTTTCCGTAAAAATAAGGCTCGAAAATCCATGTTTATCTAGTGTCATGTTGGACTCTTTCTTCTTTGAACCTGTCACCATCTCCGAAGTAACTAGCAGAGAAATTTTGTTGAAAACTGGGAAAGAGCCAGGAATAGATACATTCAAAATCCACAAGTTAAAATCTTGCATTCCAGTTCTAGCTCCTCTATTTGCACATGTATGCAGTGGTGATGGGGGGCCAATGGGGCTATCCCCCCTTACATATCCAATTCACACTATAAAGATTGGTGATTATGTTCGGATCCCCACTACTGCTGGAACTTTATCCCCCGTACTTAGCCCCCCTTGTCCCTTTCCTGGATCCACCACTGCATGTATGTAATACTTGCGTTTCGAATGGCGAATTTCCGGATATGTTAACAAGAACTGTAGCAATACCACTTAATAAAAAGGCAACAGAGAAGTGTAGAAAAGTACCGACTTTTGTCATTACTGCCCCCCTTACTGCCTAAAGTTATTAAAAACCTCGTATAAACCAAACTAACATAAGAGATTGTATTCAACTTTTGTTAGATGAGCTTAAAATTTCTAATAATAGCTAAAATGCCTTCATCAATATTGTTATGAAAGTATTCTAACGATTAAAGAAGGCTTCAATGGAATACATCTGAAGTATTCTGGCATCCTCTCCCCAGCCTCGATGGACTTCCCTCTTCCATTCAAAATAAGGGCTTCTTTTCATTAGATAATTACTCCCTTTCATTCCATCCAAAAGTCCTATTGTCTTCTTTCCTCCTCCTCGTTTTCTCAACAATCTACACCCTAGCGTCATTTTCAACTCCCCGTCCTTGCTCAGTACTCGATGCATCCATACTTTCCGTCTCCTAATCTCATCTAGAAGCTTCCTCACCTCACTCACCATGTCCAGCACTTCATCTTTCCGCCTCCTTTCCGTCCACTTCGCCGTCTTTATTCTTCTCCTCTTAAACTCTCACTCTATCTCCGAATCGCCTCTCAAACGCCTCCAGTCTTCCTAAGTGCCCATATTTTTGAACCGTAAAGCTATCTTAATCTTGATTAGATCTTTCAATGTCCTTTCTTGAAACTTAAAATATGATTCTAAGTTCATTAGCGCCTCTTTTGCTAACACAATTCTTGGCCTGATGTCCTTATTTCTGTATCCGTTTTCCTCTAATGTGCTACCCAAATGGTTGCGTTTCTCTACCTGATTTTGTTTTCTCTCACCTAATTTTATACTGAGTCTCACACTCCTAGCTCTCGATGCTTTACAAAACCACCCAACCTTGATCTTTTTGTGATTCTTCTTCATCCCATAGAACCCACAACTCTTATGAAACGCATCCACTAGGACCTAGAGCACTCTCGCTTACTGTCTAATCAAAGCCTGATTATCCGTGAACCTCACTGATTAAAAATATCAAATTCCCCAATTTTAATCCAGTTTCAAACAGATGTCACAATACTTTTACAACCTCCTTAGGATACACGTAAAAAAACAAAGACCACAGTGCTTTGCCTCACTCCTCGGCCCCAGGCAGGCTCTACGTCCACTACCCTCCTGTGCGAAGTCTAGACTACGCAGATTACGAACGAGTCGGCCATCCCTCCAATCAACGCCTTTTTTTCCAGAAAATTTTCATTAACTTTACCCGGTCACTCTATAAAATATTTATTTAAAAATCCAGTAAGCCTGCATACACGCCCTGGCTGTATACTAAGATCCTCTCTACAATGGACCTCTATTGCATCTCGAGATGGCTTACCTATTATGATACCAGACTGATCTTCTCCCAAATCTGCCTGTTTGATCTGGCCTACGTTTTCCTGCTTAATATCCTCAGTGCCACCTTTGCCGCGTATAATATTGGTATAATAGTCTTAAATTCTTCGCAATCTACAATTATCTTCTGTTTCGGTAGCAGAGTTAGGAACCTTTTCTCGGAATCCCTCATCCAACATTCCTTCCCATAGATACTGCATTACAATCTTACCACCTAGGTTCTTCAGAAGGTCACGCGTGGTATTTACTAACCCCACTAATTTTCTAGCCTTCATATCACAAAGGGCTTCCTCGATTTCCGCGTGTAGCATTCTGGGCCTAAGATTCTCCTACTTCACCGCATTCTCCTCCTCTATGTTTAATATTTTCCGACTTTTCCCGGTGTCATACATATTCACTACATATTCCTTCCATCTGCTCTGAAAATAGTCTCACTAGGTTAGCATCCCTTCGTCTTTGGCCTAAAAGTTTCATCCGACTTTTTTTGCCGCCCGATTGCAACTTTACTTCGGCGTACAACGCACGAACCTCTACTTCCCTCTGAGACTTTTCTATTACCTCACACTATTTTTTCCACCTCTTATATACTCTTGCACTGTCTTCTTAAACTCACGCCGTAATCTATAACTCATTTCCATAAGAATCCTCTTTTCCTGATCCGGCCTAAGCTCTTCCACTTCCTTCTCTCCTTCACTTATTTTATAATTTCCTCAGCTATCAACAGTTTCCTTTATTCATCCATTGCCAACGTAGCAAATAGACTTCTCAATTCGCTTCGACTACTCCAGTTTTTATATTGTACCACCTTTCCTCTTCGATCTGTTTATTTCCACTCTCCCGGATACTTGTTGCCTGTAGTTAACGATATTCTCTCCTCAAAGCTCCCTTTAGTGCTTTCAAGTTAATTTTCTTAACCATTATCATTTTTAAAAGTCTCTTAAATCTTACGCTGAATTTCATAATCCTTAGGTTGTGACCTGAATCCATATCCACCGTAGGGGAGCTGCGCCAGTTTATTGCAAAACCTCTGTCTTGAATTGATGTCGTCTATTTGATATCACCTTTCCCTTGGGCTACAACCTTGTCGCAGTGGAAAGGCTTGCGCGTTCCTATGGCCCCTAGAGCTACACTGGCGGGATTAATTCTAAATTATTCATGCCAGCTAGGTCGAATGGTAGGAGCTAGACGAAAGGTAGTCCACGTGATGGTGTCACATGAAAAACACTGTTGGAATGGAAGTGAGAAACCCTGCCAACCATCTCTTCCCTGAAAACATGGAGTGCAACCAAATGAGCCTCGGAATTTCATCGCCCGGGACCCGTCCGCAAAGGGCGGGTGTCGGGCACGGTAGCGAGGTCGGCAAGGTCCTTGGGGTCGTCAACATGCGAGATCCTTGCAGAGACTTATCATCATCATCAGCAGCAGCAGCAATGAAGAAGGAAGAAAAGAAGACCAAGAAGATGGAGAAGAAGAAGTCGGCTATAAATATAGGGACGTGGAATGTGAGGACTATGATGAGGGCGGGGAAGTTAGAAAATATCAAAAGGGAAATGGATAAAGGGAGGATAGATATCTCAGGTTTATGCGATTACCCCAGTGCAGGGATGGGGGGACTACTTGAGTGAAGGGTATAGAGTTATATATGGTGGAGGGGAAGAAATACAGCTAGGGGTAGCTTTAGTATTAAACGGGAAGATGGGTAAGTGTGTGGTAGGTATATATCAGGTAAGCGATAGGATCCTGGTGGTAGATATTGAGGCGCGGCCCACCAACCTTGTGGTGGTCCAAGTTTATATGCCCAACAGCAATCATAGGGAGGAAGAAGTTGATGAGGTGTACGAACAGCTCGAGTAAATAATTAGAGACACACCGGGTAAGAAAAATCTGATAGTGATGGGGGACTGGAACCGGGAAAGGGAGGGATGGATACGAAATAGAATAGAAACGGCAGAATTTTGCAAGAGAAACAAGTTATTCATCACAAACACGTGGTCCAATCATCATTAAGGGCGAAGGTTCACATGGAAAAGTCCAGGGGATGTGGGGAGATATCAAATAGACTACATTATGGTAAGACAGAGGTTTAGGAATAGTGTAAAAAACTCACGCAGCTTCCCAGAAGCAGATGCGGATTCAGACCACAACCTAGTACTTATGTAATGCAACGTAAGATTCAAAAGACTCATGAAAGGCAGGAGGGTCAGGAAATGGATTGTAGAAGCAATGAAGGGGAGTATGAGGAGAGAATATCAGGAATTAGTGGACATCAGTGTACGGGAGATTGAAATTACGAAGTCTGTTGAGGAAAGATGGGATGATATTAAAACGGGAATAGCCAATGCGGCGGAGAAGTCAATTGGCTACGTTGACAGCAGAAGGATAGAGAAGCCTTGGGTTACGGAGGCAGTGGTAAAAGAAATAGAGGAAAGAAGGAAGTGGAAGAACGTGGACACAGAACAGGGCAAAAGAATGTATAGGGAACTAAATAATCGATTACGACGTGAAACTAAGAGGGCAAGGGAGGCTTGGTGGAAAAGACAGTAAGAGGAAATTTAAAAGCTCCAGAGGGATGGAGAAGTAGGCGCGTTGTACGCCAAAGTGAAGTCACTATCGGGCGGCAAAAGAGGACAAGCCATGTCTAACATTAAGACTAAAGATGGGAGGATGCTTAATAAGCGAGGAGTGGTAGAGAGTATATGGAAGGACTACATGGAGGATCTGTATGACGGAAGAAACAGGCCGGAGAGATTGAGTTTAGAGGAGGAAATTACAGTGGAGGAGGATAATCTTGGGCCGGGGGTTATTAGATTCGGAAATAGAGAGAGCACTTCGTGATATGAAGGCTAAGAAAGCAGTAAGCGTGGTAAATATCCCGTGTGAGCTTCTAAAGAATCTAGGGAAGGACAGTAAGAAGAGGTTTTTTGAACTAGTACGCAGTATCTACGAGGAGGGATATTGTCCGAAGGATTTCGTGAAGACGGTTTTAATTCCGCTTCCGAAAAAGAAGAAAGCTGTGGAATGCGGAGATTATAGAAATATGAGCCTAATGTCGCATGCGGCGAAAGTGGTACTGAGGATATTGAACAGACGAATGGAGGCAAGGGAAAACGAGTACTTGGGCGAAGATCAATCTGGTTTCACAAAAAGGAAGTCAACTCGTGATGCAATAGCAATGATGAGGTTCCTCGTGGAAAGGAACCTAGAATATGACCAGGACGTATATGCCTGTTTCGTGAATTTTGAGAAAGCGTTTGATAGGGTGAACTGGGTTAAGTTAATGGATATTCTCAAGAGAATAGGTGTATATTGGAGGGATAGACGACTGATTCGTAATCTTTCTATGGTCCAGACTGCGCAAGTGAGGGTAGCGGATGGAGAATCTGGGTGGGCAAGCATTGGCCGAGGTGTAAGGCAAGGCTGTCCTTTATTGCCGCTGCTTTTTAACGTATACGCTGAGGAGATGGTAAGACAAGCGTGGGACGAGTTGGACGCTGGAGTGAAAGTAGGTGGAATGATGTTGAAATCGGTAAGGTTCGCGGATGATCAGGCGCTGATTAGTCAGTCAGCGAGGGGACTAAAGGCTCTAATGGATGCGTTATACGAGCGGTGCGAGGAGAATGGGATGAGAATCAATCACAAGAAGACTAAGGTAATGCGGTTTGGTAAAGTATCGCGAGCGAGGAATGTGAGACTCAAGATAAAAGTAGGTGGGGAATAGCTTGAACAGGTAGAGCAGTTTAACTACTTGGGCAGCACATTAGAGGAAAACGGACACAGTAGCAAGGGCATCAGGAAGCGAATTGCACTAGCAAAGGAGGTGTTCATGAACAGAAGGAGCTTCTGAGAGAATCGTTATGTAAGAGTTTAAAGAAAAGGTTAATGAAGAGTTTGATTTGGAGTGTAGCTCTCTACGGTGCGGAAACTTGGACACTGAGGAAAGAAGACGAGAGGAGATTGGTTGCATTCGAGATGCGGGTATGGAGAAATATAAAGAGGGTGAAATGGACGGAGACGAAAAGGAACGACGAAGTGCTGGAGATGGTTGGCGAGCAGATGAAGCTTTTAGATGAGATACGGAGGAGACAGAAGGTATGTATGGAGCAGGTGCTTAGCGGGGAGGGGATGTTGAAAAAGGTGTTAGAGGGTAGAGTGTTAGGGAAACGAGGAAGGGGAAGGATAAGAATAGGATTTTTAGATAGATTGAAAGGGATTAGGCCTTACATTGAATTAAAGAAGGCAGTGCTGGAAGGAAAGGGAAGCTTCCAGATCACTTCTTGAGCACTCCGCGGAAACCTACCTTAATCGGTAGAATACTATAATAAAAATTTGATATATCTACGCATCCACTGAATTATTTCATGTGTATATCCACCCGTATATATATGTTTGAACCATGTTTTTTATGATGGATAACTTGTTCCTTCAGCAAAATTATTCTTATTTCTCTCCCACATTGTTCCGCCTTTATAATCCAAGTTCTCATATTTTGTTTCCATCCCTGCCTTTCCCCACTGAGGTGGTCCAGTGCCATATCACTAATAATTCTTTCTTAACCGGGACTTACTTAATTATTTCCTTTATTATTTGGAGCACCTCATACACCTCATCTACTTCTTCCACCCTATGATTTCTGATAAGCATGTAAACTTGATTCACGACAAAGTTGGTGGGTCTCGCCTCAGATACTTACCAATCTCTGACCCATCTTCTCGTTTCAAAACTGGAGCTTTCCCTCGTTGACTTTATAACTTTTGTATAACTCATCACTCCAGAATTTTACGCCATCCTTCTACTTCATTCCGCATCATTCTAAGATATCTATCCTCCCTTATCTATTTCCTTCTTGATATTTTCTAACTTCCACAACTTCATCGTTGTCATCAAATTCCACGTCCCTAACTTCATTACTGATTTCTTCTTCTGCATCTTCTTGGTCTTATTTTCTTCTTTCCTCATTTCTGCTGCTAAGGCCCAAGTTCTGCGATTACATCAGAGGCTCGTTTTTTAAGGTCCTTATTTTCAGGGAGGAGATAGTAGGTAGGGTTTCATACTTTCTTTGCAACAGTGTTTAACATAAGTGACACCATCATGAGGACTACCTTTCAACAGACGCATATCCTTCAAACTATCTGGCATGGGTGGTCCTACCGGGAGTAATTGAGAAATAGTCTCACCCATGCAGCTCTAGGAGTCATACAAACGCGCAACTCTTTCAATCACGGCGTGGTTGTTGCCCATTGATAGAGACATTATCGGATGAATTTGTACAAAAAATTTCTCGACTGTGGCTGTTAAATTTTATGTTCGTATTTATAATTTCCATTATAAAGTGAAAATTGTATTTTTATACATTTAAGATAATGTGTTCAAACCAGTGTTATTGAATAGTACTGCGCATAAATATGTATGTATAGCTAAATATTCGGTGTAAAAATCCCGTGTGTTAAATAATGCATAATTTTAGTTTAATGCAAATGTTAAAAAGACTAAAGTTTCGCATTAATTCATGAAACAATTCTGAAAAATTTTTCATAATTTTTAAAACTGATTATCACGCCATGGCTTCGTGACACTAACTTAGTGAAGTTTTGATAATATATCTGTTGACCATTTCAACTTTTCTTTAACTTTTGGTACTCCAACGAAACAAATATAGTTTAGATTTGCGGGGATTGACATGCGGCATTACATATTGGCATTTATTGCTGCTAGTCCATTGCACCTTGGTAACTTAGAAAATTTAAGCAAATATACTGTATAATAATGTGAAAAACTCATCTTGAATTTTGAGGAGATTGAAGAGTTTAATGAGTTAACCGTGTGCAGTTTCTTCAGCCTTCACATTATTATTTCGCAATTTAATTCATTTTCATTCTTCACAGTTACATGAAATGTGGACACTTTCAGAATATGAATTTTCACCACCTTAGCATTGCTTAACTTTTTTAATTCTTGACCTAGCCTAACTATAATAAGTAAGTGAAATCAGCAGGTGTTCTTCACATTTTTCATATATCGTGTTTTTTACCTTTGATAGGAATAAAGGGCAAAATACCAGATACTAAATGATTGCCAGGATACATAGTAATCGGCACTTTTCATAGATTTCCTTATAATTATTCCAAACAACGCTTTGGAAGCAACATCATGCAGAGGTTCCTATAGGAATCAAAAGAGCAGTGGAGGAAATAGATAAAATAAAATGTGAAAAAATACTGATGAAAGTTAATATAATGTAAATTTCGAACTAATCATTCTGTAGCTATTACATTTTTACTGCTGAACATGTTTTGGAAAATAGGAAATATGTAAGGAAGAATTCTAAAAAACTGAAATATAAAATAAACTTCATGCAGAAGCATGTGTTCTCAACATTATTCCTCCCTATTATTTCATACCGAACGAGAGATAAATTGCGGAGTGTTTTGGGTTACTTGCCTCAATGACTTGTTAAGCTCTGGTGAGGCAATCTCTTTTTATTCTCCACGCAACTGCTTCATATATATTCCTGGTCGGCTGATTCTTAGGCGTCTCGAATGTTCTGGATATGGCCGGCCTCCATGTTGGAGTCCGCACCTATCAGTCGCGTAGACAGCCCAACACGCGAATGCGCGATACCGCTGCCGCGACGACCGCCAGCCAAGGTAGTCGCAGGCAGACGACAGAGATATGGAAATATTGTCGCACGTGGGGCCAGAAAAATTTGCGATAGCTGATGACAAGCTGATTCCTTTCTTCTTGGATGACTCAGGTTGTGTAAAGTATGAAGTGTTTTTCATCGAAGCTGTGCAGGATTGAGAGGTCTCAAGAGTAGAGATAACATGTTGCAGTAGACTTGGACATCGAATCCTGGTACGATGGTGCGTTCAAGACTCAGTGGCGGCGTGGTAAAGTCCTTGCCTGACATACCAAATTTTCAAGCCCCACCTGGATAGGTTTCCCTTACCCAGGGCAAGGTTGTGTGTGATAGTCGTTGTTATATGTTAGTTCCCCCAATGTAAAAGGCTATAAATGAGCTGTTTTCGGGATTGAGATGAGTCGCTTGTCAATAAGTGGCGGAGGTCTTTGTCGTCTTTGTGTGCGCGAGTTAATTCATGAGGGTCGATATGAACGGGAGCAGTGATCGCGTTGGTGCAGGATAAGGCGTCTGCGAGGATGTTCGTAGACCCGCTGACGTTTGGAATGTCCGTGTTGAAATCAACGGAATGATATTCAATTGTTTGAGCTGTACTAGAGGTAGTTTTTCCGTTTTTGGAGAAATTCGTGGATTAATGGTTCGTGGTTGGTAAATATTCTGCAGTGCTGAGCTTCTAGGATTAACCGGGAGTGCTGAATTGCTGAGTACACCGCATAAAGTTCCATGTAGTACGCCACGCACTGCGCTTGGTGTGAATTAAGATTTATCGTAACTTTGCACCGATAGAGGAACTCAAAGTGTCAATGAACAGGCTTAGCGTTGTTCTCCGGATGTATTAGCAAGGTGACCTACGCAAACATATTATTTTTAGGCTGTGAAAGATTGGTGTAATGCTGGAGTCCAATTTAGCAAAGGAGCTAGGTTATTTGCTACGGAAGGTATAAAAAGTAGTTAAAAATATAACAATCCTAAAAATCGGCGCATACCTCGAGTGGTGGGTAAACGAGGATACTTCAGCAACGCGTTAACACGCTGTGATAATGGTCGTGCGCCCACAGCAGAGATTTGGTTGCCTATAAAGGTGACTTCACGTTAACCAAATACACTATTCGCAACATTAATGATTACTCCAAATTCAGCCTGGCTCGTAACAGAGTTTGCAGATGAATTTCTTTCTCATAAGGGTCGTATGAGAAGACCAAAATATCGTCAATAATGGAAAACGAGTCAAATCCCTGGAAAGCTTCATTATTGAAACGTTGAAACCTTTAATTGGCCTTACAAAGGGCAAACAGTATGAATTGAAATGCGCATACTCCAAGCGGCATGGTTGATGCAGACCTTGAAATTTCAAATGGGACTACTGGAATTGGCGTGTAGGCCTTTACCAAGTCTGCAGCCGAAAAAAAGTTCAACTGTGAAGTTGTTCGAAGAATATACGGAAAATACGGAAGGGATACGGTGTACGGTCGTGGTAGGTTTTAGCATTTAGTGAGCAGTAGTCGCCGCACTGCCGCCATCCAGTCTTTCTTTGTGACCATGTGAATTGGCGAAGACAATTGGCTTTCAGATCGAAGAGCAGTACCCTCATGAATATTGAGCTCAAACTTGACCTGAGCTACGCGAAGGCGTTCATGAGCGGCTTGCAAAATATTTACGGTTCCGGGTTTTCGTGCTCTTGATGAAGTGAACCGTTCTATGACGGACCCCACGTGGTGCTCTGTCGGGGCGTAGAATATCAGGAATTTCCGATTAAATAAAATGAAATTTAGATGATTCATAAATAGTTTTGACACTTTGCTGTATTAAGTGAGCGCGTACGCTAGAGGAGAGGCAAGTGACGCCATCAATAAGATGAGCGTGTTTTATATCATGGAAAAGATGATGATGTCCAAAGACGTCGGTTTCTAGGATAGGCTATTCAACGCCAGTGAAGACAATAGCCATAAGAAATTCCGTCTAAGTACAGAATAGAGTTTGGAAGTGACTTCCTTGCCTCGTTGTCGTAACGTCTGTAGTACCAGCAGGTATTTTCCGTAGTTGGCTACGGTGGCTGTCATGAAGGTCTATACCGGAAGATATTTCCTTAGGGAGTGCAGTGCGATTCATAAGTCTTGAGCCCTCTTGTCATAGCTTTTCAAACTTATTATTAAGAGCATTGACCTGCTTAGTTCCTCAAGGCGCTTATTAACACCAGTGGTAGAGGTACTCGCGGTTGCGGCTTTTGGCGTAGGAGTTACTTCGAACACCTTATCGGCCAGGTCGGCAACGACATTCAGGGGGAGATTATCTGCATTTCTATTACCGTCCAGACATATTTTGGGTGGCGTCTGCTTCAAATAGTACTAATAGGGTGTCAGATATGGTGCCTGCTCCAACGAAACCATGAATTAGGTGCATAAACAGAGATGGTACTCGGAAACCCATTTCGGTTTGCGTAAGCAGCTGGCGTATTCGTTCCTCCCGCTACACAAATGTGCGAGTAACAAACACCGATTTACGTTTTTCGAATTCCCTTCGGCCAGAGGGTTTGTAATATTATCGGAAACTTCAGCCACGTACCAAGGTTCAAGTTGAGAAATAGTTACTCTAAACTTACTAAGACCTGATTGGTGGCGTAGCGCAAATTGACTCCCTACGTGCGCTATCAAAACTTGGATTCTTGGGTCAAAATGGTGGAGGGTGAACGCCTCCGATTCGACGATGGCGAAGTTCTGCTCTTGCAACGCTTGATGCTGGTGCTTTATCTGCAGTTTCACCTGCTGTTGGAGGGCCCCTCACAGTTGCTGGAGAGGTATATTTTTTCGCGCAGACATCATCTTCGTTGGCTACAGTTTGGTACGTCGGAATTAGTACTATGCGGCGTATTTTAGGTTACTTGGTTAATGACTCTATCTGCTCTCCTGGAGCAATGTCTTTTCATTCCTCACATAATTCCTTTATGTATAAATGGTCAGCCGATTATTGTACTTCTCCCACGTCCTAACGATCTGCGAGGAAAAGCAGGTACTGCTGGAGGACCAGTACGGCTTCCGCGGAGATTATGATGATATCTGACACATTTGTGATATAGCCCCACGGAAAAGATGAACTCCAGAAGTGCTTGCACCACCTGAACGTAGAAAATGCTGCCATAACATTTACCATGGAGATGGAAACGGAAAACCGCCTACCTTTTCTAGACGTACTGGTCGAGAAGAAAGGAGATGGGACTTTGGGACACTCCGTTTTTCGTAAAAAGACCCACACGGACCGATATCTCCATGCAGACTCCCATCACCACCCACAACAGAAATTCGGAGTAATTAAAACATTATTCCACCGAGCATGCTCCCTCTCAGACGCTGCCTCCATCGAAAAGGAAAAACTACATTTAATGGAAAATTTCCAGATGAACGGCTTCCGGCGAGAAAACATCTTGAAGATTTTCCACAAAATGGAACGTAAGCAGTCGCGGATGGCCCCGAAAAGGACCAATGAAGAGATCCCCACTACAGAAAAGGTGAGAGCACACGCTATCCTACCTTACGTCGCCGGTACCACGGAAAAGATCGCGAGAGCCCTCCAGAAACACAACATCATGACCAGATTCAAATGCGTCACCAAGATGTCGAATATCCTCGTCAACACGAAAGACCACCACCCTAAAGACATCTGAGGAGGAGTATATCAAATTAAATGCAGCTGTGGTGAGTCCTACATCGGTCAAACATCACGAGCACTGAAATGCCGAGTCCAAGAGCACAGAAGGGCAGTAAAAAATAGACATTTCACCCAGTCAGCGGTGGCGGAACACCAATGGAGTGGACCGACACACAATATTGACTTTGACAACGCCTCTCATCTGAACAAAGAAGGCCGCTACTACCCGAGAATAATCAGGGAGGCAATTGAAATCGCCAAAACGACAAAGAACTTCAACCGTGAGGACGGCTACAATCTCGCCAGCGCGTGGAAAAGGGTCTTCAGAGATCCTGACCAATCAAGGCACACCTCCACAAAAAAGGCGGCAAACGGGGTGTATATAAGATGAACAACTTTCTGCATCAACACTTCAGTGGACCTAAGGAAGCCAACTGGAACGTTGGCGAAATATTGTCCTACAAAATGGATAAACGCGGAAAAATACCCGGAAAAATCACCAGATATCAGTAGCTTCCTTCTTTGATGTACAGAAAGCTGTTGACTGGATTTTTATCACGGACTCATGTTGACACTAAAGAGATTTAGATTTTCAATGTGCCAGCGACCAATTATTGAATCCTACCCGACTTAACGAACATCCGCAGCCATATTGGGAAGAGCTGTATCGTAAAAGCGACCAATACCTGCCGAATTCTTTTAAGAATTGGTAATATGAACGATCCTATTAAACATATACACGGCGACATCCCGGGCCTTGGATAGAATATGATCATCTCCCTCATCAGATGGCGTGGAAGTTGCTGCGAGATCCTGGAAGGCTCATCTGATCTGAGTTCGTTGCCTGTTTCTCTTTGTTTACCTCGAATCTACGGAGAATCGTGTAAATTTCCGTCCTCAGAGGAAATTTTTTTCCGTTCTGTAGAAACATTAAATCATGGTTTCACTAGTAGTAGGGCCCGATCGCCTCTGTGACGGTGCGGGATTCCCCATCCCCTTCCTTTCCACTCCTATCTACTCCTTGGAGACGTAGTCAGGCTCCTATCTCGGAGGCGCCTTCTTCCTTCCTCCTTCCATGTCCTCCCCATTCCGTAGTGCAGGAGTGAAAAGCGTCAAGCTTACAGACCTTTCCCCGGGAGTGTAACCCAATGAGCCCACCTAGGTATCTTTCCACTGTACTTATCTGGAGGAATCGTTGGGAAGAACCGTGATAATACCTCGTTGACGTAAAAGAGACGCCATGGGTCGACACTGCGAGCTACCTGGGGATGATTACAAGTAGGACTCTCTTTTAAACACTATGCGCTGCCCGTGGCGCATAAGGCCAGGATCAGAAGACTGCCTATGAAGGCATTTCTTCGACCACAGTAGCTCTCCTTGGATAACAAGAGGAATATTTAAAAGATGGGCATAAGACCGATCATGGCATACGATTTGCTAGCATGGAGCGGAATTCTAACGGAGAATTTGAGGAAACCACTTCAGAGTGGCAAAGGTCGACACCTTGAACTGCCTCATAGTACTGGGTTGGAAATATGCCAACAGGATCGTCTTTGCCCTAATAGAATTGGAACCTATTGATTAACACCTACAGAATATTTTAAGTAAGTTTTCAACGCAGAAAAATATGAGATCGCGGCCATTCGGACCATACGGCATTTAAAGCCGACGAAATGAAAACGATACAAGTTCTCGTGTCCATCAACCGGCAAAGAAGAAGATACGAGGGTGACCCAAAAATTACCGGGCACAAGTTTTAAAAAAATCAAAATTTAATTTTTTGTGTTACAAACGCTAGTGATCTTCGAGTTACCCTTCGAAGTACATATGCTGAAACGTTTTTCCACGGCGCGAAATTCCTTTGGTACTTGTTGTTTCAAATACCTTGCAGGACAGCCTTCGATTCTATTTTTCCGTCCGTGATGCGATTAAAATATATCCCTTTCATCACCTTTCACCCGGGAGTACAAAAGGAAAGCACAAGGTACGATATCTAGTGAGTAGAGTGGGTGAGAAAGCAGTGTCAAGCAATTTTTTTACCTAAAACTCAAATCACGGAAAGTAGCAACACGTGCCGCATTTTCATCAGGAGTCAGTAAAAGTGGAATGAAGTTCACCGCAATTCATCTCATGTGATTACCTACAGCTTAAATTCACTGCAATGAACTCAATGAAAGACCAGATTATTCAGCGAGTTCCTAAATTGTACGCTTCTATTCTGCTTGCACAAGGGCTCGCTTTTTCCCTTCATTTTCACCAGTTCTGGACCTGGAAGGTCGACCCGGGCGTTTAACGTCTTTTATCGACATATTCCCACGTTTAAATTCCGAAAATTATTGGTGCTATTCAGCAAGTAGAAAAAAGATTAACCGTATCTGACTAAGTTTCACCGTGCAGTGAACACATTTTCAACGCTGCACGCTGTTCTCGAATAGAAGCGAAAAATTGAAGAGATCAAAAAAATTAGAATTTCAACTGCCTCCGGGGCCCTCTACACCCGTATAAAGCTATGCCGTTTTGCTTACTGACTCAGAAATGATGAAATAATACCCATCTTTTGGGAGAAGCCCGAAATATAAGTTACATGCACAACACAGCTGAGATAATTCACATTGGGCCGTTGTATCAAGAGATTGCAACTAAGACTATTGAAGTTGTTGAAAAAAGAAAGACAGTTGAAAAAAGTTGTTGAAAAAATGTCAAATGCGTTTTGAATGTTCTGCAAATGATAGGTCGTGTGTATTGGTGCCTTCACATTGGAGTCGCGTTCTTTCATCTGCGTTAATTACCCGACCCGCGCGGCACCGCGGTCACCACAGTCGCTAGCCAAGATTACGTCATGCTACATCTCAAAGAGCAGAGCTAATAAGAGAAAATAACTTTATCCCCAGAAATAGTACCTCACTAAGAATTTTCATCCGTTTAAAAAATTTGGTATTAGAATGAGCTTTTGCTTTTATAATAAACTTAATAAGATAGGGACTAGCGAGAACGGTATTAATGACTAGTAAGCAATCTTGGTAAAACCCGGTGTTTATATCGTAAGGTGAGCTCATTTACACTTTGGGACACAATTAGTTTGTTTGCCTGAGAATTTTGCCTGCTGTACGACGGCAATATCTGAATCTACTCTTACGGAGACATTTCTTAGT
Organism: Ischnura elegans; assembly: GCF_921293095.1. Classification (NCBI taxonomy): domain Eukaryota; kingdom Metazoa; phylum Arthropoda; class Insecta; order Odonata; family Coenagrionidae; genus Ischnura; species Ischnura elegans. The sequence continues at coordinate 73,992,701 of NC_060256.1, forward strand.
CTACCACCGATTCAGTGTCTAATTCTTATTGGCTGATAAAAATATTTCACGCAGCATGCTCGCTTATTTTAGTATTTAATACTTTATCTCTCTCTCTAATTCTCAGTAGCCCTGCCTCAGTCTGAGGTTTATTGTTGCTGCGTCACCTATCAAATAATCTGGCTTAATGAGAAACTGAGTTCCTGCCTGAAGAATTCTTGGTATTGAACCCTTTCACAGCAAACGCCGGCAATAGTCGACGAGCATTTTTATTCACAAAAGACTCGGCTCCTGCTGGGGTGGATATTTTTTATGCAAACGAATGAATGTCGGCTATAACCATAGAGGAGGAACGGATGTGACCACTGAGAAGTAGTGGCTGGAGGTATTCAGGCCTTGTCTGACACCTAGCTAAGCGAGACCTTAGTGCCCCTCGTCGCGAATTTGGCTCAAATCCCCTACGCATTTGTAATCCTCCTCACAGATATCCTTTGTGAAGTGGTTATATTTTTGCCAAAATTATAGCAAAAAATTTATTGCCAATGGTGTTTGCCAAGAAAAGAATGTGGCATACTCCAATTACTTCATATTTTGAAATGAATTCTATTATTTTAATGAGCGTAGTATTTTTTAGACAAATTTTCAGCGTTGTTATTAAAGGAATTTTGGGATTTAAGTCTTTTATTCTTGTGTTTGCTAGCGTTTTTAATATAATAGTAAGAAATATTCTACAATGCTTAAAATTCTCGGTATTCTTATGTGAGTGCAAGGTATTGAAAATCAAAAGCATCATAATTTTTAAAAACATTGCTGATGCAAAAGGTTGACGGTAGATTGCTGCTAAGAAACATGTATCTGTTAGAGTCTAGTCCAGTTGCCGGGGTAATGGCCAAGCACCCCGTTGTGCTGGGTCATAAATCGGACGGACAATAACACCAGGTTACTCAATCCTAAAATGAGTTCATTAGATAGAGGTTTAAATATTATAATACTACTCGTAGCACGATTAAAATGTTATCCGTGCTACGAGTAGTATTATAGTATTTATTATTTACATAGGCACCGGCAGGTAAGGGTAAACGTCAGTTCATAGATTTCTAGGATACGTACTAATCCTAAACCATTAAGAATTGACTTCTTAGATAAAATAAATGCAAAACGAAGATAAAGTACTGCGTATTCCTCCTATTACAAAGTATTTTCTGAGATAATCAGGATCTTGTTGTTAGCTAACTATGCGTCCACGCTTGATTGAGGATGATTTGAGGCTCGAACACATTTTCAGTGTCCTAGGCATTTTGTCAACAATTTCTGCGGTCATCAAATATATACCGTGCTTGAAGTCGTTTCAATTGCATGAAAATTACACCATTGTCCACTCAGATCATCGAAAAAGTATTAGATTTAGCAATGCTGAAATAATAATTATATTTTATACATGCTTTGTTCCATTCTTCCCATTATTTTGCTATTAAGCCTTAACTCATGTCCTCTTTCACTAAACAATATTTTTTCATTAGGTCATATATACGTTTTGCATTTATTTTTGCTGTCTCAAAAAATAATCCAATATTTTTTCTCCTCATCGTCTTCTGAAAAAAATGCGTTTACATATACGCCAATGTGAATATTGTCGTTTGCGTTATGGTTACCATCCTTGCTCTCATTCACCCGTGTCGGCGAAGGATTTTCAGTCGTCTTTCAATGTTTGCAAGTGAAATTGCAGTTATTCCCAAAGTTTAAGTTTACTCGGAATACAAGTAGTGCCGATATTTTGAATACCGCAACTTATTTCCATCCAGTAAAAAGAAAATAAGAACTTCAAATTTTTACCTCGCAAATACTACCGGTAAGGAAATTGTTTATGAGAGAAGATAATTTTTGCATCATAATTTTTAGATGAGCAATCGCATTGCTTTTAAGATAAATACATTTTTTCACTGTAAGAAGCAGCGAGATAGTAATGGGCATTTAGAATAAGGAGCTGTTAGTATACCACAATGCGTCACAGGGAGTGTTGTCCTTTTCTTTCTGGGGAATAGTCGTACATTAGTATTTTTCAGTGTTTTTAAAAAAAAAACACTGCGAGTTACATCAGCATGGCATTATGATTTTGGATCAACCATTTATGGTGGTCATGGAAAAACATAATTTATCTACCCTTCTGAAATGAATAAGGAAGTATATATGATTATTGTTCAAGCTATCATGATAATGTTGGATTACATGGAAGATTTTACGAAGCTCCTTGCCTGCGCCCCTCCCAACTTTAACTTGTCACTTTTGTAACGTAACGTAGTCACAGTAATGCCCATTTGCATCAGGCTCTTTCACTCAATCTGTATCCTTACAATCATCCTCAACCTCCCTCCTTACCTGTAATTTCCCCAGTATGCATAGCACTTCTTCTTTTCTTTTCTTCTCCGTCCATCTCACATTTTCCGTTCCTTTTTATGCTCACATCTCGGATGCCTTCATTCCTTTCTTGTCCCTCTTTCGTCATCCCCTAAGTTTACGCGCTATATAGCTATACATCTCAAGCAGCACATTTAGAAGCTAATCGCAGGTAGTCAACACGCTGTATTTTTATCGGATGAAAATTATGCATGCGTAGTTTGGTTTTAGCAGGAGTCTGATCAGTATTTGTTCACCCATAAGATTGACTCAAGGTATTCATTACGTGAGTGTAAAATCTATTATTGCTGTGAAACCATTTATATATATATATATATATTAGTGTGGAGGACATTGACATGCATGATATCAAGGGATATGGCGCCAAGTAAGAATGACTGTAAGAAAAAAAACGAAAAAGAGGAAAGACTTAGTTTGACTCCTCAATGAAATGGACAACATAAAATATGCACTAAATGTGCCTTAAAATGATAAAAAAGAGACTAACATATTATTTAAATGATGCTTCCAATGCTATTTATAGCTATCAAAATCTATTATGATAACTATTAAGACATACGAACTTTCGATGAACATGTAGATGTGGGTTAGTTACTTACTAATGCCAACATTGATTAGAAATATAATAAGCAATTAAAAACAATTAGCTCAGGAAAATGCTGGAAAACACTGAAATAAATATCACATCATCGTCATTTAATTTGTTATCATAATATTTTTGCGCAAATAAATTTTTTTTAATTCTCGAGTGATGAGACTTTTAGGAACAGTAGGATGTTATATATCCCAAGAGAATGTCCAACAATGATGAATGCGTCATTCAGAGTTTCTAAAAAGAGCAATATGCATTGATGGTTTTTGGTTATAATGTGTTAAAGGCATAAACTAGAAGGTTATTTTGCAGGAAACTCTTAGAATACTCTTTCGGACGTAAATTATGATTTCTCTTTCTTCTCTACATGTACATTGAGACGAAAATACGTCTCGGCATTTTTATGACAAGTCAGACTACTCAGAACATCTGTCTCACAATACTATCAGGGTGAGAATCGCGTGACTGAGAACTTACGCGCCACCTTGTGTTCCGCACTGGGTGTTGCATCGGGAGTCAGGGAAGTTGCGAAGAATTGAGGAATAGTGAAGAATGACTCGATAAGACTTTCGCAGACGGTGAGCGTTAGTCAAACTGGCCCTCTCAAGGCACAGAATGCATAGGCAATACCCGAAGTTCAAGCTCAGCGGAAAACGTAGTTGCTCGTGATGACCGGCTTTTGAGAGTGACTGTGCTTTCTTGCTTTGCTATGAGTCACTGGGTAATGGTATTTCTTTCGTATTTGAATCTCCCAAAATATCCTTGGTGATTTTTGACCTCAGGTATTAGAAACATTACAATAGTTGTATATTTTTTTCAAAGTATAATGCGTCGTATTTTAGGAAAATAATAATAAAGAAAGTGAATGTTGGCTCCATATTTTCTCTCTAAGATTTTATATCATTATCAAAAAATATTATAAAAATGGCCAATATCAAAAAATAGTATAAAAATGAAAACGTTAAAATAAAATAACGTTTTTCGACTAAATTAATGTCGCGATAAAATAATCCCAAGTACGCGTTAGTTCTAGCTGATATATTTCGGTTATTCAAAAAGGACACATAAATGAACCTTCGGCTTTATGGCCGTAATATCTGAACTGAAAAATTCTAATTTGTTTAATTATCCATTGCAATAGTGTTGTGTATTCAATTTTTTGTAGAATATAAGACCTAAGCCCTTTCCCTTGCTTAAAGTACCGAGAAATTCCATCCTGTTTACATTTGTTATTTAACCTTTTATAGTGTATTCTTGGCTGTAATTGCAAAATAATAAGTGCTTCAAATTAAAAATTATCCTATTTTAATAATCAATATAAAATATTAGTCCATAAAATTTTTGAAATGCTTAGTTCCTATATTTTTCTCAGCTAAATAATTGAATTGAAAAATATATGCATAAATCTAATATAATTTCTCTTCACTTGATTGGGAATCGATTGGCATGTTAATCCTGTGGCCTTACCTAAGCGCTTAAAATTGTCGAATTTTCTTAGGTAAGGCCATAACTATACGTGAATTCATCATTTTCAACCGCCTTGAAATTTTTTCCTTAGTGCTTAAAAGACAAAAAACTATTGTTTATCTTGCCACAATTTCAGGATAAGGTGTATCGTTAATCCTCGTGAGTTTGAACAGTTGTAAAGGCTTAAGAATTGATTTCGTGGAACCAAGGATCGAATGATGAATGAATATTATCTCAGGTATGATTTAGATGAGTTGCTAGAAGTTGGACTTATCGTAGAAAGTTGTGAGGGATTAATCATTATCACTTAATGGCTCCCTATGAAATTACACATGTAGCGGTAAGAGATAAATACAATACAATTTTTTGTTTCAAAATTAAGCTTGACATAATTGTAGAATATTTTTGAGTCTACTATGAGGCATTTTCATTTGTTAAGAAAAACCTAAGCTTTTCTGGAATATTTTGAGGTATATCGTAAAGAAAAGTGAAGTAGTTCTATTTCAAGTACTGATTGGAAAAGTTATACTATTTTAGCACCTGTCCGATGATTTAAGGGTCGCGGTTCATAAAAACGTGTACATAAAAAAAGAAATAGTTTCAGCAATTGTGCTGATATTAGGTATAGATATCTAGTATCGAGATGATCTTAACGTTGATAACCTAATGGCATAAATCAGTTTGAAACATTGTTATTTGGCTGACCTTATTGCTTTAATGCATTGAATCTTTTCCCGGACGTTTCTAAATATTTTAATAAGCATAAAAATACCTAAAGACAATTTGAGTTTTGGATTTAAAATTTAGCTTCATAAAAATCAGCATTTGGGCCATCAGAGTCAGTCTCATTGCATCATCTGCTCTCATTATCTAAATCATTCAAACAATAAATGTTAATTTTTTGCCACATTATACTAAACATTTCACTCACCTGCTGGCATTTTTATTTATTTCAGAATTTAGACAGCTTAAAATTTAGTTGCTTAATGGATTGGCTATAAATTAGGGCAAGGTCCAACGACAAACCTATGGAATTTTAAAATGTTGTTTCTGCAAATCTTTTAATTATATTGCTATGGTGTAATCCTAAATACAAGATATAGACATGACCTACGAAATTTAAAACAATGTTCTTTGTGCAAATGTTTGACTTACATGGCTATGTTGTAATTTCTAATATAAGATTAATGATTCAAAGTGGCATACACGCTGTATTAGACATTTTTAATTGCTAATCCAGTGTACGCATTTGAACTTTACTATCAGATTGTCAGATATCTTTGATTTCTCCTTCTGAGGATAAGCTTAAGTTGTTTATTAAGACAGCTGGGCCTTTTAATTTCCTAGTTGAATCCAATATAATTTTTTCTTCATTACATGTCACGTACACGCTACTACAAAGTAAAACGCACATAATATTATAACGAAAGCATGATCAGGATTAACCTTTCCTTACTAGTGATTGACCAGAATTGCATCTTAATTAAGTGCCTACATGTTGTTAAATGTATAACAGATATAGAAGTGATGCATTTCACCTGACAGAGAGGCGAGCACCTAAGTGTTTATGTTACATTATTTTAAGAGTTCTAATAATGCCTGTTGTCTGAAAAGATATCTGAGCCAGCAAGTACGTCAAGTATACGGAGTCTATGGCATCAACAACTATATGAACTGTTTGAAGCTGTGGAAGTGCAATTTACTTTCCGCCACTGTCTATATCACCGAAGAATTGATGAGGAAGAAAGTCGTTACCAACTTTCCAGAAGGATTCACCATATTCCATGTTGCCGCGCATGCGCTGCGGCACTGTCAAGTGGCATTTTCTAATTTAGTCGTACAAGTAGGATGGGCGAAACTATGTTGAAACCACATCAAACGGGGTTACGGCATTCACTACAACTGGAGGGATCAGATAGAAATCACCTGCAAAGAGCACAAATTTACCCCAAAACATTTCTTGATACTGCTTGAGTTTTTGTAACGATCGATCGAGAATCTCTACAAGATACTTATATGCCGTGGTGGCCTCGTCATTGATTATTATTTTGGTCTCCCGGATGAGCGTAGCCCAATGGAAACCATTATTGAGACCCCAGCAGCCGGCATCGCCTCCTTGTCAAGCGGCAGCTAAAACAAACTATGCGTCCTAGTGCCACAAGGATACAGGGCGCAGGGATGCCTCAGATTGTAACACAGTATTTCACCACGCGAGCGAACCAGTGTCGCTGTTGACTGGTGAGCGTTTTGTAAGCTTCTAAGAACATGAAGGCTATCTGTAAGGAGCAAAGTCTGGCTGCATAGCCTCCACGTACATCAAGAGCTCTGTTTTCTCCAGAGTTGCCATCATTGGTTGAGGAGAGATTGCTGCTCGTCTTCATTGTAAGCCATTTGCGCGCGAGTCATGATCTACTTTAATTAGACCATGAACCGTCAAGCAAGATCTATGACTACGAAGACTACGGTTGATTTGCAGCAACCCTTGCCCGTCGGCTCTGAGTTTTGAAGGAAACGTTCCAGTAAATCTTCACAGATGGAGTGTATAAAATATTGCCTTATAATTGCTCCAGAGGGACCAATATTGCACAAAAGCACGAAGAAGGAACGGAGCCTGGGGCTGAAAATGAAGAACATGGCCTAGGTTAAAGCGTGAAGATGTTCGTGTTCATCGTTTACGAAGCCAAGACAGTGAGCAGCTACATGAAAGGCGGCACATCTTTGACCGCTCGTGATGAGTGCCAAATTACGGGCTCTCCAGTCGCGTTTGTCATTTTTGATTGACTAAATATTCTTTCTCTTGGCGCATGATTTGCCAGTACTCTCTTCCACATGTTGCTGATTGAGTAGACTATATTTCTTTTAATATAAGGTGTTAATGGATTTCCAAGGCTTCACTTATCTACCTTGGATATTAGCGGCCCTCTTTTGCGTCTGTAGTCACTCTATCGAAATGGATTTGGTGGTCTGACTTACTCAAAGGATGCTCTGCAAAACATGTTCCGAAATTGTTTCTATTTTGTGGCTCTTACACGCTCTTTCATCCTTGCCGCCATTCCTCTACATGTTATACCAACGTATTGCCATTCTCAGGAGCCTGGCAATTTATACACGCCTTCGCACATTTCCTGCAATTTTCAATCTTTTGGTCCGGGTACAATGTTTTGGATCTTGGTAACGCATTAAGTATTGTAACCACGTCATGCTTCCTCAGACTCCTTGGAGTACTTTCCGATACTCCTACAATTAATGGAACTGTAAGTTGTGATGCAGGCTTGGTCGATTTCCATTCATGTGTTGCTTGGCGTTCTGCAGATGGTCGTGAGTGCATCTTCTTTATCTTAGCGGACCTTTTCAGGAACATTCTCTGCTCATAGCCATTCTTGATTAGTGTTGCGGACTGGCGCTATTTCTCTGAATCTAATTTCGGCGTCGGAAATTGTGAAGCGTTGGAGGTTACTACCGAGGCCTTTTGGACAGGATGGTAGTTTGCGTCAGATGTCTACGTTTGGGCATTGAGAAGGAAGACTTTGCCTATTCGAATGCATCATGCGTTTCGTCGAAGATTTATCCAGTGCTTGACGTTCTAAACCAGGAAGGAACGTAACAAAGAGCTTGTTTTCTATTTGGATTTGTAGAATGTTTACAGTGGGCTCTCAAAAATTCTGGGGAAAATCGAAAACTCTCCAGGCAATATCACCTGAGTTAATGTGCCGTTCTGTTACATATTGCTCAACCTATTTCCCGCCATCTACAGCAGCAACGCGTGTCAAAAGATTGTCTTTGGTAGTGTCCTTGAATAAGTATTTGAAAACTTTGTGCGGGGAGGGCAACTCAAAATAAATTAGGCATTCTGACATTTTCAGGACCTTAGCATTTGGTACAACGTTATAGTCACTAATGTTCACGTTTCGCTGAGCGTACATATCTCTTTTAATTCAGGAATCCATCTTCATCAACAAACGGGACATCCATATAAGGTTATGGTTAAAACTTGGTGAATTTCTCAGTCTTACTGTCCCAACATGGAATATTCATGATTCGTGATTGTCAAACCAGTTAATTGTAAGAGAGTACTATCTAGTCCTAAAGTCGCTTGTGAAATAAAGACGAAATTATTAGTTAAACACTTACCTCTTGAGCCTTCCGCCATCCATCTCTGTGGAGGAAATATCTGCGCAGATGACCTTGATGGACTTGAGGTTGGAAACTCTTAGGATAACCATAGGCTCCCCACCATGATTGTTGAGGAGGGTCGTTTGTTTCTCCTCTGGCTACTAAGCATTCGTTGTCATAACACAGAAGTAGGGTGGAAGGTCTAGCTGCCCGATGATTGCCACGGCTTCGAAATACCTCAATTTGTACCAGCAACAACACCAGGTAAAAGATTCTGGCAGGTAAATTCGTTCAGATACGTCACCTCCCTCTCTGAAAATACTTTCATCGGTGCAGGTGGACGCCGAAGTGTGGTTTACCCCACCCGGTCAATTCTGGAGTACCATTTAGTGCAGTGATGAAGTGCTTCAGAGCGCCGCCATGAATTAGCTGCTTGTTGGGGAAGAAAATGATGTAGCTTCTGCCATAAGAACGTTAGACAACATCAGGCCTCATCCCCTGGCGACACCGGTAGCACCTATATTAGCCATATTGCGGGAAACAATCTGCCACTCTTCAACGTGAACACCCCTACGTGCCGGTCCCTGTCGCGCTACGTGGAATTGCAGTGAGTTCTTATCTTTAATATCTACATACATAACGATGAGCCTTGTCTCATACAGGCTGCATAACTGTGAGCAGCGTGGTTCAGACAAGAGGATACAACGCGTGTAATGCAGCGGAGACAATTAGCCGCTGCTGGAGTAACGCGCACTATACCAGACGGGGGTCCCGTAGCAGCACTGAAGAGGATATTGCAAAGGCTCCAACAAGGAGTGAAGAGTGGGTACATTCTGAGGACATGAATCATCCCCATTTTCCATATAGTTATCTCGCGAACATTCTATGAATTGCTAAAATTACAAAGGATCACTCCGTCGAAATTCTCCGCTGAAACTAAGTACCAGGGGACTACCTAATGGTGGGCTCAAAGCATTTTCCATTTGCAAGCCATTCAAAGCCAGTTGTAATGAGCGAATAATTCACTATGCGTGCTTCTGGAATTAGCTAGACCATATTTATAGTCGTTATTCTTCAATAAACCGATGACTAGTGCGATCAGCACCATCGTCAATGCACATGAGGATGTGATAGTAATGATGATAATGTCGTAGAGCTTGTGGTACTTTCTGCCTTGATTATGATTAAAGTCAGACCGCGGTGTGATTATTGAAAACCCTGGTGGATGGCATTGACGGAAACGCAAAGGCGTACCACATCAGTTTTTGAAGAATATTAAAGATATTAAATAAACTGGGGATCAAGGGTTGGAAGCTGACTAAAGACATCGTAGACCTCTGCACCACTTCATACGACCGTTCTCTTAATTAAAGATATGACCTCCACAAGGTGCGTGTTGGAAATATTCAGGTGACACCAGGAGGGATTGGGAGATAAGTACTTTCATTTCCTAGGCAATAACTAGAGTTATCATCAATGAGCGTTGCACACTGCAGTGAGCGAGGCATGTGCCGCACTGCCCTCGTTCGTACTGAGCTGCCTTTTCACACCTTGCCTCACCGTGAGTCTGGGCATAGTGACGGGGAGCGTTCTCGGAAAAGTAAACGGGCTTTTTTGTGGAATAATTAAAAGATTTTCATTTTACGAAGAAAATCTGTCCCTCCCAGTGGGGAAAAGTTTGTTCAAAGGTATGCAAAGAGTACTCTCTAGCGCACCATCTTTAGTGCAAAGAATTTTCTGCATGAATATCCAATGAATCAACTAACGGTGCACTATACGAGTTCAAAGTACAAAGTTCTTCTGTAGTAGTGCAAAGGATGTTCATTGAATATTCATCTTTCAGCACCCTTAGCCAGATCGTGCTGTAAGAAGATACAAAGTTGCTTCATAGGGTATTCATCTTGCACTACTCTTGGCTGGATAGCGCTGTAAGAAGGTTCAAAGTTTATTCATAGCCTGTGCATGGTGGTGGACCTTCATCAGATATGGGATTTTGGATTTTCTTTGGATATGCATCTTGCACTACCTCCTGCGAGATCATACCGTGAGATGGTTCAAAGTTTATTCATAGGATGAGCATGATGGTGGACCTTTGTTTGGCGTGGTAGTTTGGACTTTAATTGAATATGCATCACGCACTAACCGACGATCTTTATTGAGTATCAACTTGAAGAGTTCATAATAATTATTCTACAATTACAGAATGATATTTACAGAACTATTGAAAGATTTACCACCCTCATGATCATCGTCTGACATTTTTTCTCTTGCACATCATCGGGTCAGATCACGTAGTGCGAATTGGTCGACCGTGTGAATTGAGCAATGTACGTTATTGTATTAAAACTTGAGAGACATTCACCAATATGTATTGACACAAACACTCCAACTGAGGAAAACTATCAACTGGCCCCGCAGCGTTGTGAAAGACCACAACTATTCTTTGAGCAGGAACACCTAGATTTATTCAGCTTGAGGATATTAAAAAAAACTATAGAAAGAACTACCACACTCATTAACGCAACTTGATCAGTAGTTGGCTCGGTCTCTTCTGTTCCAACTTGAGCCATACCAGGTTACGGCACCGTGTCTTGGGTATGCTTCCGAGAAGGAAAATATTTATTTACAAAATTGCGCTTTTGTCAGGAAGCAATCGGGTGTACCGCCCAATAATAATATGTCATTTAGTCATTAGGAATCGAATATCTGTTGAGCGTTAAAACAACAAGCACAATGCAGATCTAACTTCGAACTATTTTTTACGCTGGTATGAGATTCTTATGCTAATTGAAACAACTTGTAGCAAGCGGTAAATGGGTTTACATATCCAACAGCAAGGATTCTCCGATCTTCATCCTCCTTTCCTCCTACCACTCCAGTCACCTTCACCCATAGGCTTCTGCCCAGCCGTTCCACGACCTCAACTCCGTGTCTTCCGTACCATCACCTTTACTTGGTGTGGATTCAAATCCTACCGCCTTTTCTCGATTATTGTGTTAAGGATAATGAAAATTTTTTTACGAAGATAAAAAATACAAATATGAAACATAGCTAACAATATTGCGGACTGAATTTTGTTAAAAGACTTCGCACTCAGACTTTCCAAAAAATAATATATAAAGGCATTAGTGTTCGCTCTCATGTTAAGGAGACATTTGGAAGGGGAATATGAAATAATTTTCGAAATTTATGTGAATTGGGACGTGTTTTCAGCACACCATATGAACATTGGATGCACCCACGGACATCAATCAAATAATGTGCTGAATGAGCTGTATTAGTCGTAGTTCCCCAACTTAGTTCAATGAATATGCTGAGAATGCTCACATTTCACATTTTCGAAGTTAGCGCAGCAAGGAACGACCCTACATGCTCTATGAGCGTTGTAAGAAAATTTTATCTGAATTAATTCAACTCTGCACATACATTGAAGTACTTCAGACTTAATTCTGCACAAACTTTCCCCACTGGGCTCTCATTGGTATATCAAATTATGGTTTCGCTAGTAGTAATGAAGGCGTTGGGATTTTCTTATCCTGTCTCTCCTAATTCTATCCCTAGGCCCGGAGGCGTTGGTGGACTCCTTATTGTAGCGGCTCCTCTGTCCTTTTTCCTTACCCTCAAAAAATCTTCCCGGGATGACTGACCGTATCAGTTATTATACTGGGTACCGGGCCTTGAGGTATTAACCTTATAATGACTCATCCTGGGTCCTAATCCACTTTTTTCGTTTGTACTGAGTTGTCTGTTCCCGCTTTGCCTCACCGTGAATCCGGGCGTAGTGCCAGCGGAACGGTTCGCGGTAACAGTGTTGCCCAGAAAATACCGCCGGGCGACAAAACGTGGACCTCAGGGGTAGCCTCAGCGCATCTTGCGCGAAAAATTCACGGAGAAAAAATCATCCACCTTGACCGGGATTCAAAGCCGGATCCCCCGATATCCGGTCGAGTGATTTCGCCAGTTCAGCTACCGAGGCGTCATCCCTCTCTGCGGAAAATTGTCGACTAGAGGAAAAAAATAATCTTGCCTGCTCAGCATATCATGAGACTACAAGTCGAAGTCGTGTGTACTGCGCTAAAGCCGGCGAACGAAGCCTGAACTTAAACACTAAGGAGTGTTCGCTCTTGACGAATTTAAGTATACCGGGGCTAACCACGGTGAACACTTTGTGAAGTCACCCGCACTGCACGCATTTTTTAGCTGCCAACTCTGCACCGGGGTGGCAGATCACAACTGTCCACGCTCTCGTCTTGCATGAAGATCAAGCAGCCAGAGAAATAAGAGTGGGATGCTCTAGTACATCTTAAACACTACCACTTTAACAGGGCAAGAAACAAAGGAAGATGCCACGTCGGACATAAAATTACCGCAACAGAAATGTGAAAAGGCATTTTAGTATAAGGAAGACCACATGCAAAATCAAATGGTTCCATGTGAAATAAACAATACGTATATGGATAAAAATAATTTTTAGAAAACCAACGTTTTCATAAGAACTTAAAAAGTAATTTTCTATAGGCCTGACTGAGTCTCTAAATTATTTTAATCATATACAATGAACAGCGTTACCCTTTGCCGGCACTTATATTTCAGAAACTATACGATTAAAGAATTCTTGGTTTCAAATTGTGCGAATTGGTGAGATGTAATTATAAAAGTAGACATTTTCGTGCGCAGGCATATGGCCTGAGGCGTGTAAAGGGCTTAAATGAAATTATTTTGAATTTTAATTTTTTCGACCCGGATAAAACGTTTTTTAAGGCTTAAATGATGTTTTAGATCCCTTTGAACAAAAAATTTCAATAGTTCTGTCGTATCTTTATTCATTTATGCCAAAACGCTGCCTCAAAAGTGCCCGCAGATCTGCCTCCACCTTCCTGTCACCAGCCGCGCGACGTTTATCGAACCCATGGATCTTACCTCCTTCCCTTTACATGTTAGCTGAGTTGAGCTAGAGTTAGTAATAATGACAAGCCGGGTCAAAGCGATGTATTTGTCAATATCATTGCATTAAAACAACACTCAAGGCGAAAAGAAGAAAGAGGAAAACTAGAATTTTCACTAGGTAAGTACGTTAAAATAACTGGCTGATATCTTGTTACATTTCATGTCTAAAATTAGTTTCCTTTTTATCATCGAGAAAGATTTTGCGATGGTTCTGTACTGACAATATTAAACGAAGGTAGGACTTTTATTTCTTACGCACACTTGCATTATATTCAGTCATACTGCTCGCTCGGCATGATCGTTAACCACCCTCAAATGCTTCACCTTCTCCTTGCCTCTGGAGTAGTCCTCCCTCTTCTTCCAGAACTAAAGAAGAACATTTAAATAACGAGTGTTGATATCGAGGATGGAGAATAAACTTCCTGTGTTTTTTGTGGCCAAGACGAGTGCCTGAGAACCTCATTGTTAGTGTAGTAGAAAATTTGGTGAACGGCTTCTGTCAAGGATGCGGCAAATATTTTATCTTATCCATTTCCACACATTTTCACTGCAGGGGTTTTTGTAATGCCTTTTGGCGTGTTTTTTAAAAGTCGCCGATTCTGATAATAAATACTGTCTATCTTTTCTGTAGTGCATATTCTCTACATGAGGTATACCTTAGTTTATTGCTAAATCTGAAACTACATCCACATCGCTGCTCTCGAGCCCTACCTAACATCATGCGTCCTCCGTATGTGGCAGAAGGGTACGACAAAACGGTTGAAACTGGCATCCTTATCCGTCGTCGCGCGTTCCTGGGGATTGTTTAATTTTTTTTTCCAATTCACACATTTTGAGACCCCGAATTCCTGAATCGGATTATCTATGAAATGTAAGCACCGTCCTAACGTTACGCCCATGCACTCAGCACAGTCTATTCACATAGAACATTCGATTTACCAACAACTTAACATCTTAACAGAATAAAACTACGAAATACAGTTAATTGTATGCTAATTGTTGTTACGTAGAAATTGAGCGCTATAGTAGAACAGGCGCCCAACCTTTTTCGCTTTATACCAAGAAAATAGAGACTCCGTAAGACTCAGAGAAAATTAATTTATCAAATTCTCCTTAGTTCCTTTGAATACAATTATTTTGAGAAATTTGAGTTGAAAGTGAATAAGCTACAGATTTATCTGCGTTGAAAAGCTCATATGTTAATAAGCCATTAAAAATTAGCTTTTCAAAAATGACTTTGTAAATAACCTTCCTTACCTTTGTCCTCTTTCTATTTGAGGACCTTCTTCCGATACAAATTTTCTAGTTTGAAAATTTTTAGTCGATCATATATTTAATACAAATCGACGACAACTAATTTTCGGTCATATGAAAAAAGTCGAGATGACTTTGGTTTTTCAAAAATTACATTGTTAAATTTACTGCAATTCCTTCTCATCTTTTCGTTCTAACGCTTTTTTCTTTCCAATTTTCCTATCCCTATTTCTGCTTCTTTTGTTTGTAAAAAATTATTTTTATGATTTCGCAGCATTCTTCTCTCTTCAACTGATCATACCGCTGCCATTAGATTTTTTTTAACTATTCACCATGTTTAATTTTTTAAATCTTAATGAAATCGAAATATAACTCCAATAATAAATGTGTTCAATTATTGACTTTATCATCTGGTGCTAAGAAGGTTACACAAAAAATTAGGTCCATAATATGACTGTAGCATCTCGTATCATCCACCCGAATTTCCCCTAAACGTAAAGGAATAGAGGCAGCTGGTCACACTGCCATGGGTAGAAAATAGATAATTTAGTCTTTCGGCAATTTTTGAAAGGATTTCAAATGATTTTGGATTGGGTCCATTCTAAGAATTTTTGCGGTACCTTATCTCGTTCATCCCAAGAATTTGTATAAGTTTGTGTATTTATATGGGTTTTATTGTACATAGAATATATAAAAATAGCATACCACTAATATTGGCTGTACCATTCATGTCATAGCTCATTTATACCACATTTATTGTGAGAATGGAAAAAAATCAGCCCATTAAAATTGGTACCAGGATTTCAAAATCTAACGAGATCATCAATAGATGATTTCATTCCTAAGCTATATTTCTCTTCGAGGAAGGCGAACGAGTGATTAATTTTTTATATGTTAAAATAAGATTCGTAATGATATTCAGATAAAATATTAATGTTAATAATGTTAAAATGTAGACTTAGAATTTGCATATCTTTGTGAAAATGTCATTAATTATCATAAAAATATAAGAAATACTTATCATTCTATTAATTTGACGTCGTTAGGGTGACGAAGAATTCCCTGTTTTGAAATATAGAATGAGTCTGCATGTATTGAGTGCCTACATACTGATATGTCGTGCGCTAATTCACCTAAATATAGTTACAGTGGTGTTTGGTATGTTTGAAACAAAAACAATTGCTCGGTGATCTATTTTTCCTTGTCAAGGACAAGTTTAAACAAAATATACTATCGTAGAATAACACTTTAAAATGTTACTTTCTTCTCAAGAGATACAATGTAATTATTCCATATATTTATGTTCAGATGTTTTTACGAAGTCTACTAATATTGTGTTGGTATATGTGGTGTGAAGGAAGACTAGACCCAATGGTAATTTTATGACTTGTAAGAACCGCTCGAAATATAAAACTCAATTGCTCCAACATCGTATATGTTTGAAAATATAAGTACGAGACACCTACAATAAATATTATCGGTTTTTTTGTCACTCTTGATCAGGTCATTATCAGATTTTTTTAGATTCCAGCGTTTGATGACTATTTCACTCTTTTTGAGCGTGGAAATAATTTCTGTTCCAAATGAAATGGTATATATATTTAAAAAAAATACTACGTTATTGAAAAGAACTACACCGATGAGCCGGCAACTTGCGTCTTCTATACAGAGTTTTCCTTTCCAAAAATACCCACATTCCAACGAAGCCCTGAATATAGTGGGAAACCTTTGATTTTGCAGAATTTTTATGAGTGTGAATCCATATGAAGTTCCCGGGCTGGGATAAAGGAAACAAAGTATATAATTAACAAACTTCACCTTTCTACCTGTCGTTCATGTAATCTTTCGAACGCAGATTTTACAGCGAGGTTTGAACAATTTTTGAAGGACTGACACGTATATATGCCAATGCAAACACTACCAATGACCTAGATAACATTCTCTGCCATAAGATATTTTATTTCATCAGCGCTACAATGTAGTAAATTAAGGCAGAGAGACTCCAGCAATGGTGTTTGAGAGATTATTTTCTTAATGTTACTTTGTTAATTATTTTCTTAAGGTTACATTCTTAATTATTTTCTTAGGTCATTGAAGTAGTTGCGTTATATTTCTCCGCAGTTAAACCCTAACTTGAAGTAAGAGGAAATGATAAAACATACACTAAAACGTCTTTATTTAAAAATATAGAGGAGTTGACTCTTTAGAAACTTATTCGCAATGTTACGTGCTAAGTAAAAACTTAACCAATATTATATTTTATGATTTAGTTGGATAATTGAGGAATGTAGAGTAACCTTAGTGTATAAACTAAATTAACAGTTGAATGGCTGACCTTGGGGTGCGTATTGATCAACATAGTCTTACACAAGTTCTAGTAAATACCAAAATGCATTCGCGATCGTTGCTTTTCCTTCAGCGGCCTGTACAGCAACACTTACTGTATATATCCGTGTCGTGGTATGAATTATAAGCACTAAATTAGCAAAGATATTATTTTTACAATTATGGATAACTAAGCACTAACTATATATTTTTTACTAAAGGATTACAATGTATGTAACAATGTTTTAGGCGCAGAAAAGTTTCTCGGGTTTTCCACCAGTTAACGTTTTCCATGTTTCCAAAAATTTCCCAAATGTGGGTAACATGGAAAACATCAACCGGTGGAAAATGCGAGAAACGTTTCTGCAAGGATTACAATATTTATGCGTTAACGTGTTATTTTTAATGATATTCATAGCCAACGAATAGTTAAGAGTTAATTAGCATTTTTTTAACTTTTCGTAAGTTTTCCAACTAGGTTTTGTGATGTTACGTGATTGTTGACTTACAATATGAATTTATTAGCGAGCGTTGTTCGTGGATGATTATTCTGAAAGTATTGTTCTTACTTACTATTTTTATTGATAATTTCTGGGGACTCTATTTTTCCAAAGAATATGTCAATAACTCATGATATGGGGTTCTAAATTAAGTGCCTATTTTGTAGTTTACTGTCATTTGAAGACTGAAAATGTCTTTAAGTATCATATTAGAAAGAAAAAATGTTATAATATTTGTCCTTGTTATGGATGTAAGAATAAAATTCAGGATTTCCATTTGTTAATAATAAAATATGCTTATAATTATTTCATCTACAAATGATAAAAAAATAATCCATTAGCACCATAGGAAAGAGAGATATCTTGAAAAACAATCTATTTGAGTGAATACATTCGTTCACATTCATGAGGCTTACGAACTCTATTATTGTCGTGCATGTGTCAAGAACCACTTCATTACCTCTTTAAACCCCAAGGTTGCAGACTTTAAATTAGACCATAGATGCGCCCAACAATAACCTCTGTGGTCCCTCGCTAAGCTTTTTGCACTTTTTTTCTAGACTCGATCACCATCCCGGTGTCTCCAGACCAATACATTCCAATGTTGGTGTCATTTCCAGTCGCCTAACCTGTTCCATAGGGAGAATCGGCGTCCTGGTGAGTTTTTTTGCCATCGAAACAAGTTTACCTCAAC
The DNA here is from genome assembly GCF_921293095.1 of Ischnura elegans. NCBI lineage: Eukaryota > Metazoa > Arthropoda > Insecta > Odonata > Coenagrionidae > Ischnura > Ischnura elegans. Next base: position 74,010,987 of record NC_060256.1, read on the forward strand.
CACAGTTTAAGGCGTTCCTACCTGCTGTTGCTTATAAAATTACTCACTTCCATTAATTTAAAATCTTTTACTCCATTAGTAGTAATGAATTATATTATAGTAGGAAAACAAATTCGTGATTAATATAAGCCTATTTAAGTCACCTTGAGCCTTTCATTGGAAACGTTTCTCAAATTTTCATTACTCTGGGGATCTAACCGGGGATAGCAACTGAGTTACACGCATTTACCTAACTCCCATTATTTCATAACATTTCTATTTCGTTAATTATGCTAATATAATTTGTAACTACACCATCGAAGTGTGATACGGTCTGCCATTATATTGCCGTGTAATTCTTGTGTTTAACGTGGAGGGAAAATAGTTGTTAGGCAGTTTATCATGATGCAGTAACAAAAGTTAAGGGTATTTCCATGTTATTAAAGTATCATTACGTATTAGCTAGTATCTTACATACAAGCCTTGCGGTGTAAATATAATTTTTGTTCTTTTTGAATTAGTGGCGGGTTGTGATAGAAGTGGAGTATTAAATCAAAGAAGGACATTTTATCTTCCTTGGTGATAGGATGAAGATGCCAATGGATTTCATTTGTTCATCTTTCTTTCTACTTTGGCATCTATCCTTCGAAATCTTTCCTAGAATTCAACCGTGACCTTATTTACATAATTTCACCATGATTATAAATGAAACGTTTATTTCCAATAAGGCGTACCGTCGGTGTTCAGCTTTCGATATCTAAACATGCGTACGTGAATTCGAATGTAGCTTTGGTGAGTTTTTCACCAAGTCGTTGATACGCATGTTGTTTTATAATAAGTTAAAATTATCAAAAGCTAATATTTTTCCCGTAACCCTCTTTTAATTTAGCTTATAAAGTTATTTTCCCTACAATTAGTGCAGCATCTCCGTTCTGTGCAATAAGCTGTTACTTTGCAGTAAAATCCAATTCGGTGTGCATTTCATCTGAGGATAAATATTATTAAAACGAACCGAAAGTTCTTAATTCCCTCTACCCATTGTTATCTCTTTATTTTTCTGGTCTAGGACGAATGGACACCGCATGAACCCCGTGAATAGCGATGAAATCGAAATTATCAGCAGCTTGCATTAATATTTTGCGCTACAAAGTACGGGTGAAAATATCATTAAGTAATTTTTAAAGGAAAGTGCTCTTTGTTGCACTGTAATTCTCCACTTTACTGAAATTTTCATTGAAGGGCTTAAAAAATATGTTGAGATTGAGAAAGGAAGGATTGAGAAAGTGGTTGAGACTTTCTCAATGAAAAAATGACCATACAAGAGAATATTAATGGAAAACTCTATTTTTAAAATGTAGTTTCTCTGCAAGAAACTACGGTGTGAAAGGCGAAAATGTGTGTGTAGTTGGATAATGAATCATGCATGAATGTATAGAAAGACTTCTTTGAAGAACTCTTAAAATTTGGCCATTTACAGAATATGAGAATCGAAGATAATACAAGTTTCCAGCATGTTCAACCACAGATTATTGGATATAGCATAGATTATGCATTAAAGAGGCTTTCTGAAAAAGAAGTAGTGTTAGCTGTGAAGCAGCCCAAATGCAATAAAGCTCCTTGAGAGGACGCAATCACGGCTGATGTTATTAAAAGCGGAGGAAAGATCGTAATGAATGAAATACATTAATTAATCTTGAGCGGGAGGGAAAAATATTTTACCTGAGTAGAGAGAAGCTGTGCTAATTCCTCCACTCAAGAAATGAGATAAATAGTTGTGTAATAACTCTGAAGGAATATAACTCTTAAATACTTCTTATGAAGTATTTTCCAAAATTTTCCTGTCAAGACAGTCTCAACAGTGAATCCATAATTGAAGAACAACAGATTGACTTCATGAAAGGTATATATACAATTGGTTTGATTTCATTGCTCAGACAGGTAATTTCAAAATATTGGGAATTTGATTAAATTTTTTCTGAAGTATTTATTCATTTCAGGAAGGCATAAAATAGCATTGATAGAAATAACTTGTGTAAGAAGTTGGTAAAATACGGGATACGGAAGAAACTAGGTAGATTGACAAGAGCTTGTAATGTCGTAATATATGAATCGAGGGATGTTAATAAGACGGTTAATTGCTTTTCATGGCTATTGGATAGCTGTAAGTAGGGCTTCATTGTTCTCTTATGCATATGGAATGATTTCATATTCAGTTATGTTTATATGTAACATCAATTTACCACTTCGAGAAGAATATGCTTCTATTCTAATAAGGTAAGAGGGAATACTGTAAGAGGGAGTAACATTAGATTATCGCCTGAAATGGGATAAGCAAATCGCAAATGTAAGTGCTGTTTTAAAGCGTAGTCTCACCAAATTTTATTTTATACGCAATAAATGTCCTCTCTTTGCCCGAAAAATAATTTACCATGCTTTGGTACACTCCAAGTTGGATTATGGGCTTACTTGTTTGGGTGGAGCATATTTTAACACCTTAAAATCAGCCTACTTCGTGCAGAAAAAAATTGTTAGACTATTATTACTTAAAAAGCGTTACGAGCATTCCCGTCCTTTATTCATTGAACTTAACATACTCCCGCCAAGATATATGTATTGTTATAAAGTGTCAAAAATGTTTTTTTTGCGTAGTGGATACAGCCCAAAAATTTTTGGGAGCAATGTGCTGTTTAATTCTCGCAGAGGTTTCTCGATCCCTATGCACAAGCCTAATTTAACGATGCATAAAAGGAGTTTTTTGTACATGGGACCAAAATTGTATAATATGCTACCAAATACAATTATAGAGACAAATTGTTTTGGTAAATACAAAAGGTTGATACAGAAATGGATAATGACTTTTGAAGACATCGAAAAGCTATGGTAAAGGGTCGGTATATTGCAGAAAATACCTTAGGCATCATATGTGTTGTACATTATAAGTTGTATCTCATTTTAAGGTCAGCTCTGTTATTATATTACTACGCACATGTTTTTTTTTTCTCAAGGTATTGTGTATTTTGGTTGTATGTGTTCTCATTTCCGCAATTTATGAAATTTGAAGTTAGCCTAAACACAGGCTTATTGCCTTATAGGCTTCCTTACTTCCTTGAATGGATGTAATAGTCTGTAAAAAATATTTATGCATGGAAGAATAAATTAATATTATATTATTATTATTATTTCCTCTTCTGCTGGCAATAATTTGGAAAAAGACAAGTATCTGCATGAAATTGTTAGGAAAATATGTAATGAAAAGTTTGAATATTTTGGAATGCATTCAAATGTTTTAATCGAAAAATAAAAATAAGTTACGGCGCTTTGCGTATTCCTAAAGAAAAGAACCGATGAAATTCAAAGATGCTAAGGCACTTTACATCTTCCCATAGGAAAGAACCAGTGAATTTGATCATAATTCATGCGTGGTAGTGCGGTGATAAGACGATTAATTGCTTTTTATGGTTGTAGGGTAATAATTATTGGGCATTCCTGGCGTTCACATGCACACGGATTATGTCCGCCCATTCTGTTACGCTAAATTGGAATATCATCTATTCACCGCTTTTGCAAAATACGCTTCTATGTCAATGAGCAGAGGTAGGCGTCACTGACAGCTCTTCCACACCATGGCGTTGACCCCAAGTTTGCGGAAAATAACATCTTGAATCTCCCAGAATATAGGTACCTAGTACTAGGGTGCATACTCGATTGCTTTTTATAGACTTGCACCTTCACAATCCTTGGTGCAAAATTTTCAGTTGTAAGTGGCCAATTCGTCCGCTGATACCGCTGAGTAGGACGCCGGCGATCGCGGCAAACTAAAACGTCCGTATATCGATGCCATCGAATTTTTATTCTCGGCGCGCACGTCTTCTTTATAGAGCTTACATTTTTCTGATCTAACTCAAATGAATTGAGAAAAATTTCAATGCAATCATTCAAATATAATATTTTCTTAACAAATGAGAAACATTTCAAGGACGAACATCTCCCAGCTTATCCTTCCTAGTGAAGTCCAGAAAAAACAAACATTTTTTGCCTTGCATGAAAAGGGGCTCAGTCTTAATTGGAAGTTAACTATTATTCACTGCGCATTTACTAATGGTACTATTGTAATAGCTAATGAAATCGAATACAAGCCCTTTTAGCATTAATACTTGAAGCATTTGGTGGGGTCGGACCCATCAGAGAAATTGAATGAAACGTGTTTCAAAATGAGCATTTTCTATTTTGTCTGCATGGATTTACTACCAGGGCTTGGTGAATTTAGTAGCTGTCCCACGTGAGTATCGCCCTGTATTTTTTAGGAGATACTATAAATATTCTTCTTACACCTTTGCTATAAGAAAAATGATATGGTGGAAATGCGTTGATTAGCCTTCAAGGAAGGGATTTAGATAGTGAACAGGATATATACCGAGAAAGAGTTCGTTGCAAAATTAAGCTCGCATTTTTAAAAACTCTTCCTTATCTGCCTTAAACGCTTAGCTAATGATCACATCGTTTATGATAGTAACTTGAGTGTCCATAGGTAGGTACATTGTGATAATCTATGTAAAGTGCAGGAACTGAGCATAAAAAAATTGTATGTGATTTCCACAATATGTTACACGTATCATCTACTATACCCATTAGAATACAGTATCTTCCTTAGGGAATAGTATTATTTATGGCACACGTGTAGTATTCTCAGAGAAATAACAACTTTTCCTAAGTAAACGGTGAAATGAAAGAACATCCATCAGCGCTTATAGGCATTTCTGCCGCTTTTTAGCGATTCAATTAATAAGGAGGGAGGTAACCACCGATATTACCTCTCTCTTAACGCAATAAAGACAATATCTTCCAGCTTAGTAATAGCGCACTTATGCGTGGAACTTTTCTTCCGTTTTCCGTATTAAAATCGTATTCCCATTATAAGTATTTTTCACGCAGGTATACGCATTGGTTTCATGAATGTGGAATGAGTATCCGTTCTAATATACGAGAATTTTGGTCTTATAAGGGGAATAACTATGATTTCTATCAAAATTAAGGTAGTATGTATATTACCAGCTACTTAAGAAAGTCATAAATCAGAGTAGGTAGAGATATCTGAGTTCTACGAATTCAATCGTGTGTGGGTGCAAGTGATATTTGAAACATATTCATGAAAATTTGATTTTTTATGCATGGTAATGAAAAAAGTCCATACGTCCTCACCATTTTGTAAATTAATATGATTGTATTCGTTGCGTCGAACCTAAAGGAATATACAGTACATCATATCGTGAGTTAGAGTAGAATTTGCGATCCCACCTCAGCAGGTGGAAGAATGCACTAGCTAGACTTACCATGCCGGTTTCCCAGAACTTGTCTAACTACCTACCTTCTCCCTTTAAATCATCTTTTGTGTTACGCTCCATTCCTAGCGCTATCGGATATTATCTTCAAGCTATTGGAGACGTCTCCTATCCTCTGAGGCTCCAATCAATACTGTGACTAAGTTATTTTTAGGCTAGACGGTTCCTTTGAGATAAAGAAAATCGTTGCATCGATTGTGGCAGCAGTTTAAAAATATTTATACCATTCGTATTGATTACTTAATCATTGGTTCAATCGTAAGCAAGGGGAAAATCAAATCCTAGCTCACATTCTAACTATTCAAAACTACAAGAACTAAATTAACAATAAATCTTGAAAAGTGGACATTCTCATTTGAGATATTAACAATTTTTTACTACATTCTTATGAATAATAAATGTTAAATCCCCAGAAATCTTAGTGTTCCAAAACTAATTCTAATTGATTGATTAATTTTTTGCAGCGATAAATTTAGCTTCCAATATTTTCGGTGTAAATATGTCCTATTGCCTTGGTAGGAAAGAAGTTTATATCTAAGCCAATGTAACTATATTATTTTAACTAATGTAAGGTTAAGTAATATCTGATGCTTCATTAAAATCTGTATCTCAAGGTAACCGCTGAAATCGCTCATGGAGTAAATTTTATTTACAGTATTTCCAATTTATAGATTCCAAGTATTAGTTATCTACCCTTCTTCTTATATCAGCCATATTGATACCTCTCCTTGGAGTCAATCATCAGAAATGGCTCATTAGCAAAAGTAAATATGATAATGAATAACGTTTTGGAGTAGGTATAGGTCCGAAAATATTGAAGTACCCCATTCTAGAATGATTCGTCTCACCCCTCTAAATTTATTTTCATTTTCCATAAACCTATCCTTTGCATGTATCACGTTGCATTCTACAAGGCCACTTTTTTTTCAATAAATTTGCATCATATTGTGTGCACGGCCACGATGCTGGGGATGTCTCCAAAATATTATATAGTCTCCCTCCGAGAATACATACAGTACTGCAATTTGCTTTCAATTATTAATCTTGGTTGTAAAATTCTTAATCCTTGGAACTCAACTTATAATGATTCAAGGTTATTTAACATCTCAGAGACCATCGACGTGGACACCGGCGCACATTACGCGAAAAATCTATCCCCGCACGTCGCGCCGTCGCATCGAAAATTTTGCTGCGAACAATAATTTCTACATGCATCGTTTAGGTTTGTAACTCCAACGACTGTCATATATTATATTTACCCTTATATGGATATCGGATGAGGCTCTTTCATTGCGTAAATATTTCACGCAAGCAAATACCACCTCAAGCACCCGTACTATCATATCATAATTACCCATTTCAAGCCGTTTTTACCGCCTTTCCAGTCCTTTTTCCCATCAATTATTGTCTAAATTATACTCATACCTCATCAAACAGCCGTCTCAGTTATTTTTCTTCCTAGGGTAGGACCTTTTTTTCTTACTACTGTCGACAATACTTCCTCATTCTTCTCTCGATTAAAACTTTTGATTTTCATCATTGGCTACCCCTTTTCTATTTCTTACAGTCTTGACTTCTTTGTTCGAGTCTATGCCTATACTTCAATATCTCGTCATCGATAAAGGTCTCTATTTACTACTTTAATTTTTTCCTCTGTGGTTCCTATAATGTAGTCATTGCCAATCCGTCACTCATGATTAGTCTTAACTTAAACTAAGTTGTGATTGCTCTAATTTTTAAAATCTGTATTCTTTTGAAGTTTACGCTGATGAGCATTTTGAATGGCTCTATTAACATATTCATTGAGTCGTATTGGATGTGGGTTGAGGTTGCAGGAGATATATATCATTTCATTTACTAGCATTTATCAGTTCCCATGGACAGATTCGCTGGAATTGCATTGGATTTCTAGGAATATTATATGGAATATTATATTAGGAATATTATCTCTTTAAAGAGATTCGTTTTTCTTTCCAGCTCATGACAAAACTAATCAGTAAAGTTTTGACGTATCTAAAGATACGTCTGGGCACTTGTGGTACTAAAAATTCAAGTTTTGACTTATAGGTATGTTTCGCTATATTTATTGATTAAATAAGTAAATAATTATTATATAAACCTAATTATGTGATACCTCAAGGACAATTTTATATTTCTGCCATCTCATGAAGTATAATATTGAACAATTAGGTAAATACAGAAAAAACAGGTTTTTATCAGAATAGTGGTGTGTGGTATCCTCATTTGAATTGTAATAAATTACCTTCATTGGAAGCATAAAATGAATCAGTATTGAATTTCTGGAGGCAAAAATGCTCGCGATATCAAGTTGTCTATCCTGGTACAGTAGCGGAAACAGAAAAAATTCCAGGGGGGCACAAAAGATATCTTGAGCTACCTTTACTTGTATCGTAACGAAAAGTAATCAAGTCACATTCAAAGTTTAGGAAAGTTTTTTTAAAAATGATTATTCCCATATATACAAGGCAATGCCATCTTATGATGTGAAGGAGTTACAATCGTAGTTCTGCGATATTAGGCAATGCGGGCGGCTCCATAAGAGGGGGGCGCGCACCCCTTTGGCCCCCATGTGTATCCGCCACTATCCTGGCATCACTTGTATTCTGTATCGCCGACGGTGGAATGCATTGATTACTTTGTTTCTCGTTAAACTTTCCGCAGGCAATGAAATCCAGATTACTAGCCGGAAATCAGTGTAGGAAATAAGTAACTTTAGTGAACTTTGGTAAAGAAATTATGTATCAAGCTATGTCACCCAAAAATTTGTACTTCGTATTCAAGCCCGAGTTTTCGAAGGATATACCTGACATAAGGAGGAATCGGCTCTTTTGTAAATGATATTTTTGTTACTTTTGTTGCGCACCCCTTGCTATGTGAGTCAAGAAAACAGCATAGGGGCTCCCATTTACCGTTGAGAAGAGAAGACGTACCCTAGTGATGGAGCAGAGGTGAAACATATCTGAAATAGCTCTACCATCAACGCTGTTAGCACTAAAATTCAAGACAAGTTTTCTGAACAATTGTAAAAAATGCTAGTATATTCGTAGGTACAAATCGTAGAGATTTATAGTGTTTGGAATATCGCTACTCTCAGGTTATCACCGTCTACCAAATCGATCGCTTTATCGGAGGTCATCTCCAGACTGCACCATCGAAATAGTTTCTCAGTCAATGCGAAGAAACAGGTTTGAAGAAATTTTAAGGTTTCTGCATCTGGCAGATAATTATTATAATGGGAAGAATGATGGCAAGGATAGGCTATATAAAGTTCAACTTTTTTTTGAGATTTTGAACAAGACTCAAAATTGTAAGCGCTGGAGGATACTGCTTGGTGGATGAATCAACCAACCCCTACTATGGTAGATACGGCTGCAAGCAGTGTATTAGAGGGAAATTAGTAAGATTTGGGTTATAATTATGGTGTATTTCTGAATCAAGTCAACCTTTATCATGCTGGTGCCAATCTTGAGAGAACAGATGTTGGTCAAGGAGGAGATGTGGTTTTAGGACTCATGGATGAGTGTAAATTACCACCAGTTACAGGCATATTTGTTGGCAACTTATTCACATCAGAAAAGCTGCTTAGAAAGCTGACTGGAAGGAGCTTGTGTGGCACTGGAACACTTCGTGACAATAGAATCAACTATGTATATAACCTTCCAGGAAAAGCTGCATTTCAAAAATTAAAAGAGGGACTGCTGAAGTTAAATCGAAAAGTTTCTAACGATGAATAATACATAGTTACCATGATTACTGATAGCATGCATAATAAAATGAAAACTCCTGTTTGTTTTTCTGTTTCCGAAAAGATAAAAAATAATATTCCAATGCCATTGGCGATCGCAGAATACAATTCTCACATGGGTGGAGTGGACCTGTGCGATCAATTCTTGGCAAGTTACCGGACAACAGTCAGTAATAAAAATGGTGGTTCACCTATTTTAGATGAGACTTGATGTATCAGGTGTACAGGGATGGCTACGGTATAGAAAACTGGGATACAGGGTCACACCGCTGTAAAATTTCAAAATGCAAATGTAAATTATTCTCGTAATAATACTCAACATTTCTCTTTCATACTTTCTCAAGATATTAACCAAATTTTCCCAAAACTGTATATACAAGCAATTTTCCGGAAAGTAATAACATCTGTAACGTTTATGAGGGATATTGTAGCTATCAACGATTAAAAAATATCGTCATGACCGGTCACCAATCCTAAGATTGGTTTGACGCAGCTCTCCTCTCAATTCTCCAATCAGTTAATCATTACACACCTTCGTATTTCTTCTCTTCCACATCTTTCTTTACCTGTTCCACATAAATTTCATTCGAGATCTTCTTTTTCCGATCTAGCAATGCACTTGTCCATCGACGATTGTCTTCATCCGACCATCATGTATCAAGATGTGGCCTATATTACCTTAATATTATTAATATTATAATATGTGGCCTTCTTATTAAGGTTTTCATGAGGCTTCTCTTTCCTGGGGCCTCTATCTTTAGGACTTCCTCATTAATCACTCTGCCCATCCATTTCATCCTCATCATTTTTCTGTAGCACCACATTTTGAAGGCCTCTATCCTTAATTTCTCGGTGGCTGCCATTGCCCATGCTTCACTTCCATAGAGAAGTATACTCCATATGGAAGTTCTGGTATACTTCTATTTTTAAGTTTCCCGTCATAAGTAGATATTCATTTCGGTGAAATGCTCTTCTCACTAGGACTATTCAGCTGATAATTTACTTTTTGCATGTCTTGTTACTTCTTTTAGGGAAAAAAACTCCTTTTTATTCTCCCATTGGTAGTCATCCCCCTTCTCAAATAACAGAGTTCATCCATCTATTTCAGTTTTTGTTCACTTATTTTACTGTTAGACTTAATGTTACTAGTTAGTCTTGACTTGAATGTTAGTCTTCCCTATTTTACTGTTAGTCTGCTCTTTTACTGCTAAGTAATATCTTGGTTCTCTTTGTTTTTATTTTCACCCTATTTGCCATTTCACACTATTTCACCCACGTCCATTCCTACATTAACCGGAATATTTTTCAAATCGTTCTCTTTTTCTGCTGTGACAGTTATGTCATCGGCATGCTAACTTTTTTCTGCATGGATTTTTACTCTCGAGGCCTTTTGCTTGATTCCATTAATGGCTTTCTCGAAATAAACGTTGAAAATTACTGGTGGCCAAGCACAGCCGTGTCTCGATCTTTACCTAAAACTTGCCTTTCACTGTAGGGCCCTGTCATCGCTACTTGAGTTTTTTATAAACTGTACCACTGTGATTTTGCATAAATAAATATGCTGGAACAAAAATCTCATTCGTACAAATTAAATTCATGTACTCGTTGCATGAATTTAAGTAATGCTGGATACACCTGAAAAAAGGCACATTTTTTACCATCTTTTATATAAGGTGTATAGCAAATTCCCGCAGTCCTAGTGCTGAAGAATTCTTGGTGTCTATTAGGGTTGCCTCTGGGAAATCTGCGGTTGATTCTGAAAATATTGGACTGCAAATACCTTTTTGTTTCAGGCCAGGATGTCTTCGTGATTGGAGGATAATTCTCGTTTCTTTTTCTTTGTATGCCTTATGTTACCATATCAGTCCTACTTTGTAAATTAATCCGAAGATTGGCCGGCAGCAGGTTGACTGTTTTGAATTATTCATCCCTCTAATATTTCCGCCATTATTTTCGTTTTCTCGAAATTCCTACATTCAAGCTTTTTCATATTATGGTGAACGAAATGGAGTCCTGATTTTCCTTGAGGTATTTTTTTTTGCTAACTCTACCCTTTAGAAATGACATTGAGTTTTCTCATTACTTTTCCTATAGATTGTTTATTCGAAAAAGCTTTTCTTAACTTCAGGGCTGTCAAATTCGGGAGTTGCTATTTTACACTACTTATGGCAAGCCTCTTTCGCCTTCTGTCTTACTTAATTCATTTGTACTTATTATTTCTTAAAGGTCGAGTGATCATACGCCTTCGTTAGCTTGAGTCGCAAAAGTTATTTTTTAATCTACTTGCATCCAAATACATCATTTCATCACGCAATATTAATTTCGTGCTTTTATTTGTCCATGTCAGCGGAAAATTCTTTCATGTCAGCCTCCTCTTTATTTTTTCATAGTCCCAATGATATCTTGGAAGAAGATCATAGTCTTTTACCGATTTTATTATGACTGTTTTTCACCGTGTACTTGTATGTCTGTTTTATTTTCTTCCTTCACTTATTGAAGTGAAATTTTTCTTTGAAATACTAAGTACGAAGTGAGATAGTTCTCATCTGTACGAATACCTTTTCTTGACTTCCTCAATGTCTGTCCTTCCATACATTAAAGCCTTGATTACATGATGCATTCACTCCTGATTCATTTTAGGCCCATACAATGGCGTAAACGTTAATACTTGTAATCTTTCATGGAAAGCCGGATAACAAATTTTTATAGAGAGGATGACGTTCTGATGATGTTGAGGAAATGTAGAATTGCATTAATTTTATTTCTAGTTTATTTCATAGCTGCCGATTGCCAATATCACTTCAGACTCGGCTTACGGAGTCTACGTGTTTCATCATCGCCACAGTAACTCATCATCACCATGCTTGTGGCTGATTACCAAAGCCCTCTGTTTATGCCTTGTGGGAGGTATGAAAAAATTGAGTTTCAGTAGCAGTAACTTGCAATTACAATTTAACGACACCACGCCCATGTCTGTGTAGAAATTATTTTATTATGGAAAGAATAACAGAAAACTTCAAACTCCTTATCGGGTGATTCTGCAGTTTAAGCAGTCTTCCCACGCCCACCACAGACTTTGCACCCGAATGAGACATCTCACGTCGTCCTAGGTCTTTTAGCACGCCTCTTTCTCGGCACATCTCTGTGAAATGTTGTTTAAACTCAGCCACACTATCAACGGCGCAAATATCCAACTGGTGTGCTAACGCTTCGACTGGCAACTGGAGCGCGCCCATCCTGGGACAGCGTCTGGGATCCCTTTCATCTCATCAAACTGGACATCATGCATGGGAATTCTACTTATACTAATTTTTTCCTTCAGGCGTATTTTTTCATTAACAAAATTATTTTATGCTACATTTCCCATTCTCCACTGGCTTTCGTAATGTCAAAAGATTATCAACGAGTACCAAAAAAGATGGATGACTACTAGACTAGCGGACATCTCGGATGAAACCAAGTTGGATGCCCAGATATCAGGTTTGATCGTACGGAGACTGTAGGAGCCTGAATCAATCCACAGTTAAATCTATTTGTTAAAACATACTTCGATAATGATCTCTCCCTGATTCTGCATTGTATGAAGGTACTTGGTACGAAGACTTTTGCGGTGCGGTGGTCATGAAGGCTGCATTTTTCCGGGTTTCTCCGCGTCATCGTTGTGATGGAAATAACAGTTTCTCCTGCATTCCAGCAGCCGTCTTCAAGTCAAAGTACTTGATGCCGTGTCTTAGCCGCCGTTATATAGTCAGCCCGGTGGTGTGTGTTTCCGCATGTTGTTGGTCACTTTACGACCAACAATATGCGGGTATGGGGCAAAAAGTCTCTTCTACGTGTTGTGGAATTGATAGCCATCCTCTCGATTGAAATTATGAGGATATTTAAATATTTTAATCGCCTCTCGGATGATACTGGGAAAACATCGGAATTCTCTGGCGTTAAATTTTGTCTCTTCCCAGTTGATGTCGTGCCCTGGTTCACACAAAGTATGCTCAGGCACAGCGGACTTATTGGCATTGTTTTTTTTTCGTCAATTTTCTCTGCTCTTCTATGCGGCACTTCACAGCTCTTCACAGCGTCAGTCAGTTTGACATTCCGCAACTGCATTCAATCTCGTATAGTTCTTCTTAGACATGAGGTGAGATGCGATTCCTACGAGTCGGAAGAAGTTCTCCCGGTTTCTTAATACAGTTCAAGCGTGTGGTAACGTCGAATTTTCGAAGGAGTCACTCGCTATCAATTTGGCTAGTGCCTGCCACTTAAGAGATGGTGGCGTGATCCGCTGCCATAGGTTTCTACGTTTTCGGATTTGGTGTCTTAATTAGGAGTTCTATTTCTTTATTTGCGGTCCTTATAAGGCCATGTAGTTGTGGTATCCATTGTTAGCCGCGGCCACCCCCAAATGTCTTTTTCCGAGGGAAGTGAGACTCGGTCATTATGCTCTAAGCAGTAATTTTGAGATAAGAGCCTCTTTCTGAGCGGGGCGTTGGTGGTAGAGTAGTTCACTGAGCAGCGCATGCCCCTTAAAAGCATAAAAGCCATCCATGACCTTTTCATCTTGGCTTACACCGTCCTGCAGAACCAACTCTGCATGATGGTAGAGTCCGAGCTACTGCAAGTGGAATAAAACGTTGAATAAGCGTGCTAATCGATGACAAAATACAATGACCTCAGCAATTAGCACCTTGTGAACTACCTACATAGTAGTTATGGAATAATAAGCAAAAAGAAATCTACCTTTTGTGGTGAAGTTTATTTCAACACTAGTATTCCCAATTAACTAAGCAACCATAAGGCCACCAAAATGCAAATAAATGAACAATATCCGTTGCAATGCGTCACTTTAACATGCATTATTTACAGAAAAATCTCTGGAGATTCTTCTTTAGAGAATAATATTCCATTTTTCTAGGCAAAAACAAATTTGATGCTGGTAGTGGTATTCACGAAACCTTAATGACGGCGTTGAAAGCATTTCATACCTTAAAGACGTCGTCAGTCTCTCTTCCCCGCAGCTTCTCCTTTTTCTTTTTCTTCCTTTGTCCTCCCACATCTGGGCATATGGGCGTCCTCCCGCATCTGGGTGGTACATGCGCGTATAAGTGTCTGACTTGGTTTCCTGGACCAGATAGATTTTTCCTCGGGCCCACCTTCGGCTCTTATATCCAAAATCCCAACTGGAAAATTTTAAGACTGAAATGAAAACTATTTTATTACCTTTCATGATATGTCGTATAAGGGTAGATACGTTCTCCTGAACAGAAAAAAGGCATTTGGATGATGCATAGTAGTTTCTGGCGACCAGTTTTACGCATTTTTATTACTATTTTCTCACCTTCCCTAGTGTGTGCAGTGTGAAGGAAAGTGCTGGGCTAAGTGTGCTCAGTTTGCCAGAATGTGCAAAAAAGGTTGGGTCATTTTAAAGCCATCATAAATTGAGAAGGGGCCTTCAATGAAGAAGAGTAACTCGTAGGACCAAGCCCAATGTGTGAGACGTCTCTAGATATTTCAATTCTTGAACCGCTTCTCCATAAGCTGGTGATTCATCCGTTCAGAAAAGGCTAAGATGCAAAATGTCGCACCGCAAGCTTCGGTAGCTTTAGAACGAGCTTTAGCAGGTACCGCCCAAGTTTCTAGCCTTTAACCAATTCATTAGAAGCTGAAAGGTATTGAGGACATGCATTTTGACTGATAGATATTGAGCACAACATAGACCCTGGCGTTTAGAAGCTAGTTTGATATAATCAACGTTTCTGCAGAATCGGCTGTACTTCCCAAAACTTTGGCATTAACCTACTTCTCTCTCTCTCTTCAAAGGCACTCCTTAAGAGTGAGTGAAAAGAATACGAATAGTTCAACTCGCATTCTTATGTGAAAGTGTGTGGCAAGTTCCTGAAGCAAGTAACTTGAGTGCATTAAAATAAGGTGATTAGGTAGTTTATTGTCATCTTTATGTGACACTAAGATGAAAATGGTGTGGGCAGTCTTTCTCTAGAGTGAAAAATTGCCGTACATCTAAGGAAGTGTACAAAATCGCGCAAATTCTTGCTTAACTTTTAAAAGTGCGCGAGGAGGATTGCGCGAATGAAAATAAAATGATCCTGACTCGCCAGTAATAATCACCAGAAAGTGATGGCGAGTAATAGAGTATGCAAAGAGATCAATGCGTATATATTATGATGCATTTACATTCTTACACTCGTTATCTCTGGGGTATGTTACGCTCGGTAGGGTAGTTAGATGTTCTCGAAAATCGGCGAATATGCCATTACGTTGCTTGCGTGAGAAAAATGTTAATAGCAGTGTCCTATAGTGGATCTACAGTATCAACTGAGACCGGGAAGTTAAGTAGAAAATATTGGAGAGTTGATCGTTCGATTGCGCTTTTTCTGAAAAATTTCACAATTCCGCACTCTTCGAGGTGGAAGAATTGCTGCCATAAAAATGGAAAATGCTGTATAAAAGCTATTAGAAAACTAACCCAAATATTATGCATTCCTCTATACGCGTTTTCCCTAACATATGGGCTATGTTTTAAATATATTAACGTAGTGGTCTCTACCAATGTAACCAGTAATGGGCTATTTTTTCTCTAGGGCGGAATCTCCGAATTACTGTGTAGTATTTCAAATCCTGCCGGGTTGCGGCGGTGAAATATACATGAATTGCCATGAGAAAAAATTTCCCTGGACCGGGAATCGAACCACGGACATTACGAACACTGCGTAGAAATTTCCGTGGGAGGTTAGGAACGTGGATAGGGTAGAATTCTGAGCAGTGGCCCGTAAAGCCTAAGCTCTGTGGATCGATTCCCGGTCCAGGGGAATTTCTTCTCACGGCAATTCACGTAGGTATATCTGATTTACTCTTTCGTCCCAATGGGTACGTAGTATTTGTTAGGGTTAGGTTTGGTTGTACCACGGTTTCCTCTCTCAGAGGATGACTTTTGCTCGCGTATCTCGTACACAATTGTAGCACTATTGTTGGCTTGGCGCACCAGGCTGTGGTAACAGCAGAGTCTGTGGTAACAGGGTTTTGCCTAAAGTAAATATCTGCATTTCAAAGGTGTGGCCCATAAATTCAGAATATAAATAAAACAATATATTATATCTTTGATGATGAATTTGGCCGTTGTAGGAATGAATTTCACTTGTGTGCGTTCTCATATTTTTAGAAAAATAATCCATCTTAGTTCTTAGTTAAAACCTTCGCGGGTACTCGTCATGTTAAATAAATACTTTTGGGCTATGTGGTCGTATCAATTTTTACGTGGCCCCAACGTTTCTCGACCGATGATGGTCGCTTTCTCAAGGGATTCTGAACTATATAAAGAGTCGTCAAACCCTTCCATGATGAATTTCTATAACCAATCATTACATCCACCATCTTACCTAATATTATTATTATTATACATTGCTGCAAGTAGGCTATTGCCTGATGGCAGCATTAGATGTACATGAATAACAAATGTGTACACACCAAGTTTCTATCTAATACAAAGTTTAGAAACAGAATATATATCCATGGTAAAAATAACACACTAATACTAATCTCATACAACTAAGAATTTAACATTTTCCTAATGAACCAATTTCAAACAATACATTCAATACATTAATTCTAATATAATACAACTAAAAATGAACATTGACCCAATTTCACACTCTCCCTTTTAAACCAATATGTAATTAATCAATAAGTGATGCACACTTCTTCCTAAAAATTTTCGCATTTGCAGGAAATATCTTATAATATTATCCTTAAGGGAATCTGCAGGGAATATTATCCTTAAGAATATAAGTCGGAAGGAGAATCCCTTGAGAAAGCGACCAGCATCGGTCGGGAAACGTAGGGGCCACCCAAAAATTGGCGCAGCGGCATAGCTCAAAAATTTTTATCTAACATATTCCATCTGTTTTTGTCTTGTACAAGCGATGGATCGTTATCAAAAAATTTGTTTGTTTTTAAATTATTTTGATAACTTTTCAATGTGATCTCAGAATTCGATTATTATATATTAGGTAAAATTTTATGTGTTGGTTACATAAATGCATCATGGAAAGATTTGACGACTCTTGATTTTATACATTGTACTCGTGTAAAAGCCACTAATAAGGAGTACTCTTGTCGATATTTTGTGCATGGTTGGATCAAATCTTGTTACTTTTGTGACCCTGGTCACTCTTCTTGGCTACTCTGCTTCACTATTTGAATAAAATTTACAATTAATAAAAAAAAGATTTACTTTGACGATTATTAGAAAATGCTCATATTCAATGATCATCTTTCTCTGTTCTTTATTGGTTGTGTTTTCCAGTTATGTCTGTGAGTTCCTTCGCCTAGTACTTCCTATTCTTATACAGTGTCTATATTTCTTTGTCATTCCTTTTTTTTCCCGTTTCCCGATAAGTGTCCAGGCATATCCAGATTTCCTTTCAATTCACGACAACGTTTTAAAGCACTTTGTACGTTTGAGTTTGAAAGATGCCTAGTGAGTTGCTGTTCGGTCCTTTATTTAGGACTTGAACCTCATTAAGTGCTTTTGCAGGACTCTGTGCTCACAATCAAATACTAATGGTTTTCTCAAGTGCATGTAACGTTGATTTCTGTGAGATAAATTTGACTTCAATTATTAATATCACTTCTGCTTTTTCAGTTGACATTTCTTAGGTACAGAAAGGAGTATATCCTAAAAATACTTCACCCGCTTTTCAAGAGCATTCTTAACAGCCCTAAATATCCACTCTATTATTATGTATTTTAGTCAAAAGAATTAAAAGTCACGTGAAATTCATTCATATTGTTTGGGTTTTCACGTTGTTCAAGCCACGTTAAATTCTCGGGACAGTAAATTCTCATTCAGCTATATGCAACTCTCTAACTCAGTATCACGTGGAATGTGCACGACAAAATATCAGTTTATGCATTGATGGGAGTCCCTTCATGATCTCTTACTTTTATACCGAATATAGTTTAGGTAGAGAGAAATGCTTGAATTGACGTATTGGGGCGGCAAACTTGCTGAAAAAATTAGACACAAGGCAGGAGATACTTACGCATCTAGTTGTAACGGAGAAGGAATGTTGCAAAGCTGAGGCAAGACTTAAGTTTGCGGTGACTACGTTGAATTTGTTCGGTGCGTATTTTAATGTAGCCGTAGGAGGTCATAGTAAGTGTCTGAGTTGGATTCATATTCTTCTGCAAGTAGAATTTGTATACTCATCATCACCATGAGGATTGGCAACTGAATAGCGTAAAATCGTGATACCTACCTAAATATATATTAGTGTGAGCTATGGAATACCGTCTTGCCTATGGGCATTTCAGACTTGCTATTTTAAACTTATTCCGTCTCTTCTATTGAGGTAGAGTTTCTATCCTTAGTTAGAGTATGTTGTTGGGATGATACCGAAGCCTGTGAAAGGCCGTAAATGGACGAGTTGCTTCCGACCATTGTACTTCCTTCCACAGTAAGCAGAGGGCAGCAGCTCTTCGTCAGTGAAGGTGGAGGCCACAGTGTCGGATCAGCGTTCCGTTTTTTCATTTTAGGCGTGGTAACATTCCTTTTGACGTCTGATGTACCGGGGTATTGAAGTCAAGGGGATTTCTCCACGTCTTTTTTGCCGAGTAGACGCAGCTGCTTCATTACTGTCTTTTTCTGTAAAGTGATGACGCAGCTCTCTCGAGTAAAATTATTTGGGAACTGTTATCTTCCGGGGTGAGCAATACCCGAGGGAGTGATTGTATAAACACATAAACCTTCTCAGTTGGAAAGAAGCCGAGATCGAATGAAAATTCTTAAAGGGGGAATCGCAAGGAATGGCCAAAGATGTAGTAGGAATCCGCGAAATGAATTGGTTAGAAGAAGGAGACTTTGACATCGTAGGCTACAGCATTAAGTATAAAAATTGGACCTGTAAATAGAAAATCTAGAGTTTCAATAATTGTCATTAAATCAACCAAAATGCGTGTGAAAAGCTTTCTATATTAAGTGAATAAAATGGTTAAGATTTAACTCACAGCTTTTGATACCACACCGGAAGAAGTTAACATGCCAGGTATGGACATTATATTTGAAGACGACGGAAACATCCTGCTAAGATATATAAGGGATTGAACGAACTACGGCCGTTAAACAGTTGAAAGAAAATTAATTTCCCAAGACCGTACTCTTTGATGGGCGGATGGGAGAGGTAATAATGCTAACTTAGCAGCTAACTAAGCAAGCAGCAGCAACTAAGATTTCGCCAAATAAGTGAACTTCTGAGAGTGGAACAAAATAAATTTGGCTTACATAATTTTAGCAAATTGGCATGATGTCGGCAGCGAAGGTCAAGACTGAAGAATGAAATAATTAAAAGTAGAGAAGAATAAAATGTGAATGTGGCTCATAAAAATAGAAATATGAAAGAAAGAATGACATAAAAAGTGTGGGCCAATGGGTGTCATCGTCTTATTTAAAAATTTCGTTCAAACAATGTGCCTGTGGGATTTCAGAGGAGGCATTAGAAAACATGAAACTGGGAACTGTGAAAACTTCAAATAGACACTCATCTTTATGAATTAGTAATATGACAACCAGGAGAATTAACGTAAAATTGCATTTAAGAAGAGGTTGGGGAGAGAACAGTAGATGTTACCGAAATCATTTTTGTGTATGCAGATGGAATTGCATTGAGTGCAGTAGCAAAAATGTTATTGAGATAAGATATGCAGCAAAAATAATCCATGGATCGGAAATGAAGTCTTCGATCTTATTGAAAAAGAAATAAACTACAAAAAGCTGAAAATAAAAAAATAAAATCCAAGAATAAGGAACGAGAATATTACAATATACAATCACACAATGGGGTAGCGGCAGATATGTGAATGAAAAATATGTCCAAAGATGTACAAAAAAAACTTTCAAATGGTTACGTGGAAGCTGTCTAGAATGGTAAAAGTTCAAGGAAAAGAGCGATAAATGCATTGCCGCAAGGTTCAAGAACGGAGATTAGATTGCTATGAAATAAACTAATTTTTCCCGGTGAATTAAAACATGGACAGTAAAGAATTAAGACGAGATGAGTGTCTAAGAAATCTTGTAATTATCGAATTTTGCTGAAATGTGATGATTATGTTGGTGACGATGACGACAATTGAATTCAGATCAAAGAATATAGAACCTTGCACTAACCAGGAAGATTTTGTAGTAAGATTATATAAGAAAGGGTGAAAATTTTCAAATTGCATTGGATTATAGCTATTATGAGGGGTTAAAATTGGTGATTAGGGAGCAAAACGTGACGGTGGATTTTAAGAGAAACTCTCTCACTTCTACTGCTGCAATGAGTATCTAAATAAAAGGAAAATGCATCCATAGGGAGGGATAATTTAACTTCCCTATTGTTCTATTTAAAGCGAAGTGTAGACTTCACTCATTTGATTAAACCTCAATTTTCATCTTGGAATCGAGGACCTGTTGTGTTTTCTCTCCCTCCAAGAAGTTTTGATTCCATTCATCGTAAGGCTCTACCGTGATTGCGCAATGAAAACATGTTGACGCGATGCGATGTAGTCCCATATTCAGAATCTAAATGGATTTAGGAATTATATTCATTCAATTAGAGCAATTCACGGACGAATTCCATTCTAGCCAGGTGCAGACACGCATCTTACGGGTCCTGATATTGCTTATGTTAGATTGAACTGTGGAAGTATGAATCCGTCCATAAACAGATGCCAATATTGTTCATATTTTATTCAGTAATTTCAGCCATTTTGATTTGTGCATTAGATTTTTTTATTCTCCCGCCAATTTTTACTCCCGTGATCATAAAAACCGGTGCCGTAGAAAAATTGAAATTACAGAGCTACCGAAACGTTTTTAAGTGAGATGGAAGTGCTTATAATGGACTCCTCGATACCCGGTGGTCCTTCGATATTCCAAATCTTATAGGTGGACAGGTCTGCAGGACAACGGAACTTGCAGTACTAGTTTCTTTCCTTCGTTTTCTCCGCCACCCCTATTGCTAAGTCATCTTTCTGTCGTCATGTGTTGCGGCCCCTTCACAAGCATCTCTCTATTCTTTGCGAAGCCTTCTCTATACTTCCATATCTTCCCCATACACCCTCACCCCTCACTGGACACCATTGTCTTCTTTCCCTTTGACGTTGAATGTGTAAGTCCTTCGGCTCCCTTCAAACCCTTATACCCATCTCACACTCGACTGTGCATAACTTGAGGCAAGGGTAGAATGAGCACAAAGATGTTCGGCACCGTTCCAGAGCCAATACATGCTATATTGTCAGCCTCCCTACGTGATATTGGTATGCAGAGCTATCGACACAGGCGTGAAGCTATATTGTACCCTCTAATTCTTTGTTTCATGCATACAAGCTCATCATACTTCCATCTCAATCATAGTATCATATCTACAGGAATGTAGAGCGAGTAGTCAACATGCTCGATTATTTGCTTTGCAAGTTAACGTTTCGTATTCGTTTTACAAAAATATAGAGTCACGTGGTCAATGTTCATTAATCTTTGGGATGTTATGTTGTTGAAAGGATTAGAAATTTATATCTTCATTAATACACTGCATAGAATATTGTCGTTTATTACGCTCAAAGTAATGAAGAACAACTTCTTCAATCCAACGAAAATCCCCACCCGCACACCTTGCTGGTCACCGTTGTCTCCATCCTTTCTTCACGCCGAATATGACCGGTTCCTTTCCAACCCTCTATTCATTTTTTATGCCCAATTGTGAATAACTTGAGCCCATGTAAGAATGATTACAATGATCTACGATGCCGTTCCAGAAACATTGCATTCAGTATTTTTGGCGTTCCTGCTAGAAATGGGTTGGTGGAGCCTGCGATTTCAGCATGAAGCTACATTGTACCTTCTATTTCATTGCTTCATGCTTAAAAGCTCATAGTTTTTCAGTATGCATCACAGTGTTTGACCTCCAAGAATATAGGTAAAGTAGTGAGCGTGTTAGTCCGTTCCCTTAAGTTTTCTTTCCAACTTGATTTTTTTACTAATAAAAGAGCTGTGGACTGTTTTGCATAATTGCTATTAAATTATTTTGAAGTTTGTTTCTTTGTTTCTTTTAGATCGTTTTAGGTTTTGTTGTAGCGTCAGAAAGCGTCATTCAATGCCTATATCATTACACCATCAAATCTTTATTCTCATTTGCTAAAAGTAGTAGAGAAAAAGTTTTGCGCTTTGTTTATTCACCAAACTACGCCCTAAAAATGGATGAAAGTAATGTTTAAAAAATAGTTTAAGGTGCACAAATAAAAATACATCTAATTCATTAGCCATACTTTCCAGTGAATATGCTCAAATGGCTTTTTTCTGTTTTTCGCGCATGCGTAAACTGATAGCGGAGGGTTTCATGCTTCCAGAGCTCATTTTTTACATTGAATTTACATTTACATACGTCAAAGATGGTGGATGACTACAGTAGTTAGTGGGACAGACTTACTTAAAAGTATTTCAGTTCATATTAGTGATAAATTAAATTGTTAAAATAAAATTTCTGACATATCCAGCATAGAAAATGGCGGTATTAAAGATTCACTCCGAACCACCTCTATGAATTAGCTATAGTTTGATGAATGGTTTGCGTGTGAATAGATGTTGAACATAATGTAAAAGAACCTCCGCATTTAGAAAGATATTTCTCTTGTTCATGCTAAAAGAATACAGGATATACGCTGCACACATGTAGAAACTCCGCACTTAAATGTAAAAGCATAAATAAGCCCTGCCGACAAATGGCGTCTCCCCGCGGCGAAATAGTTCTACCGGTTCCTCACTAGATGTAGACACCGGCGGCACTAGTCACTGGGGTCCTAAGGCCCTTGCGGTGCTGGGGCCATGCTAGCCGCTGTTACACCAGGCGGCGTGAGGGTAGCGTTACTGTCCAATTCGTATCCAGTCAACGCTCGCATACTATATGCATTCGCACGTTAAATCCGCTGCTACCACTAAGGAAGTTTATACTTGAATGATTACTTTTTGGCCCAACTGCGATTAATTCCCACTCTGCGTAATGATTACTCGTCCTTTTACAACTTCTGTAACTTTTACTAAAATCCAATTATAAAACCGCTCATTCTACTTCAATTTTTATGATTCAAATTACCTACAATTACCTTTTGTAAAGTACCATTCCGCGTTGCTTAACGTTCCACAAACTTCCCAGATTCAAGTGTGTAAGCACTACGTTCCAGTTTGCGTATTTAAGATTCGTATTCAATCCGAGAAATATGCTAATCCATACAATGCTAAGGGTGAAAAGCACTACTAAGAACGCTACATAAAAGAATTCAATAGTGTTCCATAATATTCTCCGCCTTTTTCTTTGGGCGAGAGAACGTTCCACACGGTTTGCAACCTTAAGTAATGCTACGATATTTTAATTCGGCTGATTCACACCTTGTTCTTTTGCATTATTAATAAGGACCATATAGCTCAATTTTATGTAACATTTATATTATAAATTTATATATTATAATTACGAATTCTAAATAATAATTTGGTTTAATAGCTAAGAAAATGGCAGATGTTAATAAGAAATATTTTCACTGCTAACGGTAGCGATGAGATAAAACTGTAGTTCCAGTATGTAAATGCGCATTTATTAGTAGGTTAAAGTGTCAGAAAAGACGGTCAATTAACACCTCAAGGGTAGTATAAAAAATTGAGACCAAAATTAGACTTATGATATATCCAAGTAAATTATTTTGCGTAAATTCATTTTAAAATCTCAGATTCTCGCCATATCTCATCAGTACTATATTCTTCGTACCTTATCTCGCTCATAATAAAGGTGGATAATATTTTGGAACACTATTGAATTCTTTTATGTAGCGCTCGTAGTAGTGTTTTTCACCCTTAGCATTGTATGAAACATCTCGGATTGTATACGAATCTTGAATGAGCAAACTGAAACGTAGTACATAAACACTCGAAACTGGGAAGTTTTTGGATGGTTTTTTTTTAAGAGAACAAATATTTTCTTCCGTTTTTAGATACACGCTGATTTTACAAGTTTAAGTAATTGCTATCATAAACGAAATGAAACATAATGGGAACTTTCGAATTGTATCATCTTGTTTGTGGTACCCCAATCTTTGCTACCCTTTCAATATTTACCCTACTTTCCAATCGAAATATCGCTATACGAACGACAAATACGTCAAGAATATAAGACAAATGGCCGTCAGAGCTATTGATTACTTATATGATTTTCTTTATACAAAATGCGGCTTTGCAATTGCCGTTCATACATTTCTTTTTCCGTTTGCGCAAACCGATTATGAATCGTTTTGCGGAAATCGATTTTAAAATCATAGAATCTCGCTTTAACTAACCTTTATTTCCTCGTCCCTTCCTTAGTTCTGACTAGAAGTTACTGAAGGTCTCATTTTAAAAGAACAATTAGTTTCTTCCCTTTTTGAAAAAACGATGATTTTACAAGTTAAACTAAAGGCTATCATGCGCGAGGTGTATTATAACGGAAAATTCCGAATCGTACCGTCTTGTTTGTGGCGCCCCAATTCTTTGCTTTCCTATCAATATTCCCCGCTTTCCCATCGAAATCTCTCCCTATACGAACGACAAATACACCGAATACGTAAGACAATGGCCCTCAGCACCGATGCTTATATGGTTTCCTTTATGCATGTGCCATTGCTTACTTTTCCTCGCTCCTGTAGTGGCTCTAAAACGAAACCAGCCTGCTTCCAACACGTTCCTCCCCCCCGGGGGAGGAGGGTTAGCCACCGGAAGGGGTGGAAAGAACGGCAAACAAAAAAATCTCGTGGAGAAAGTATAGAAAAAAAAAGAAAGCAGATAAAATAGTAATAAACGTTAAGGATAAATTACATCCTTGAGGGCGGTTTTCATAGCGCGGAAGCCCTTTCACTTCATCTTGATTACCGTAAATTCTAAAAACGACCACTTATTAAAAACTCCGCTGTTGGAAAGAGTGAGAGAAAAAAAAGCAGAGTATCAGAGATCGCGTGGAGGCCGTGCGCGCACACGAATATGTATCTCATTTTTTTCTCTGGAATCGCTCTCCCCCACCCACTCTCTCTACCTCTCTCTGTCTCTTTCTCTCTCTCTCTCTCCAGAAACTTGAGCAACATTTGCAAGCGAGGGTTGATTAGGTGGAAGCATGGGGAAATGTGCGGGCTGGAAAACGAATCCGGTGTATTGGAGTGCGTTGGTAGTGGTGGCTATTTGCATGCAAATTTTACTCCCATATGCCAATAAAATTTGCGCTACTTTTAGTAGAAGCGTAGTAATGGTTTAATAGCAATACCCGTAGAGAAACATTGTATAAAATTTGATATATAACGCAATGGAAGTACTTTTGTCTTTCCACACTTCTTAATTTCTATCGACCCAGGTTTTGGCACTCTGTCCATTTTCGAGGTACACATGCCATTCGGTGACAGTTTGTAAGAAGTAAAGAAGTCAGAAATAAAGATGGTCGGTAGAAATAAAGAATAGTGGAAATAAACTATCACTTTCATGTTATAAATAAAATATTTCCACCAAATTACCTAAAAACTGTATCTTTAGTAATATTTGCGCGTCTATAAAGCCGGTTAATCCAAAGTTTACTTGCTCAAGCAATACCGTTTGTGAATAAATAGAACCTTTTGAAGAGTATTAGTTGTTGAAATTTTGTCCATATTTATAACAAGCTTATCTACCAAGTATGTTCGTCGAACAAGTCTTTGGGTATTTAAATTAGGAAAAACATGTTTTAATTATTTATTTTGGTAAAATTGTTCCTGATGGAGACCCTACTTATAACCCTGCATTTATCCTTCTAATCAGCTGCGTTTTGAATTTTTTATTCACATTATTGAGGTTCCTTTACTTGCCTTCAGCGTACTTATATTAGTTTCGATGCATCTAACTCAATAGTACACGTCTTAAACGGTAGTGATACATGCCTGATCACTAATGATATTACCTCATGAATTTTAGCCCATTTAATTACCGTACAGAAGTGAAGATTGTCCACATCGCGATGTATTTCATTGGAGTTGCCAGCAAAAAATAAGTTTCTACTCTTGTTTAGCCTTATTTGATTCCTTATTTCACTATAATTCATCTTTGTTTCTAAGATTATCTCATTACCAAATCCCTCTCAATTTTCCGAATGTTTTACTTTTATATAGTTTGGAAAACAGTTCCTTTAATTTTTATCAATAAATTGGTTTAAAAGTCACCTAAGATACATTTTTTTTCCACTTCAAGTTATTATATATTTACTATAGATATGTTTTTTTTAATTAGGTAAATGAATACGGCAACTTGTACATAACCTCTCTTAAACTTATTTTTTAATGATTAGCGCTCTAATGAATACCAAATTTTGTTACCGTAGGGATTTATGTCCCTTAATTTATGGCGAGGTAATTTTTATACATGTTATTTGATTATTTTTCGCATCAAATGGTAACTTTCTGGTTGGCAAATTTAAGACGATGGGAAAGGAAGATCTCAGAAGTTGAGAGTATTTTTCTCACAAGCACATTTTTCTTTCACAATTATCCATGTTCACTATGTATGGGCTGTATAGGTTAATCTGACGGAATATATTAGCATACGTACGTTAAATTACCGTGTTGCTTGTTTGGAAGAAGAATCATTATGAACTCATCAGTCTCCTTCAAATTGATTTCAACTTCACCATTTAGAGAATGTTATGTTAGAGAAGTTTTCGTCTTCGGCCTCAAGTGTGATCAAAATATAAATAAATGACTTCCTTCATATTTATCTTTAACCTGAATGTACCTATCTGTGAGCTGTCAGGTGAATTTATCGTCAGCCATTTTCTAGTAAATCGGTAAAAATCCCAGGACAAGTAGCATGTAGTCAGTTTTGTACACCGATATTTTATGTGTTGTGAAAAATACATTAAGATCCAAGCCACAAATTTTATCCTTTATTAAGAATTTCAACAATTCAAATATTCAACGTACTTACTTCCTTTGTCTTATTATTTAGTTCTTCCTCAGGAACCAATATAGTTCCATAAAAAAATTTTAATGACAATTATGCACGTAATTAGCCCATTAATTGCCCATAAATTAGTTTCTACTAGTGGTGATGTAAAAAAAACACCCACAGTATGATATTGCCGCATGCACAAATTCTGGACAAGTTTTTATGATAAAAGTAGAACAATACGACGACATCTCAAAAGGGTAAGTTCCGAATGACTTCCGTTTCAGCAGAGGGATTTTATGTATCATTGAAAAATAAATATTTTATCCAATTTATCTAGGGATTGGTGAGGGCAGTTACCAGCGCAAGTGAATCAAAACTACTCTGTTTGCCTCTCATGTTCATCAAAACATTCCCCGAATAAAGCTGGCATGATTCACGCAAACTTATATTTTGAAGAAATTTCTAGATACCAGATGTGATGATGTCTTGGGAGTCATTGATGAATGGAGTTCCTCAATGAAATCATTTCATCTGCGTGAAACTTTTCAAATAACCTCCTTAAAAATAGATTATGCCGGCTCAGAACTTTTGGGTTGGATTAATCAATAACTTTATATCATATACCTGCTAGAAACCGTTATAGATATGAGGAATATAGCTTATTGCTCTTTTACACGCCACTAACAGCCCTTAAATTATTTATTCATTGCCGTATACCAGTTTTTTGTCGCTTATTTTGCAGACACGTAAATCAATAATCAAATCTTACATGTTTTTCCTGGAAGATTCTATGCAATTTCTATTTATATTCATAGATATATTTAGGTATTTCATTTGGTATGGAACAGCTCCTGTATGTCAACCTTCCTTATCTCCTCGAAACCATTCATTTCATTATGCATTTTTTTTCCTATAAATTATTTTTAGCTTATTCACTTCATTAATATTCTCTGGTCGGATCTGAAGTATTAAACCATATGCCTTGAAAGTTGTCGGAATTTTTATGGCAAATTTTTATCCTAATTTTGACAGCTATTGATTGCATATTTGTTTAACAATTATGCTCTTTTTTATTAAAAAGTAGGCTAATGAATTTTGTTTAAAGTGGTTACCTTTCCTATTAATAAATATATTTTCAATACAACTTTGTTGCTAAATTGTCTTTTACATTGCGACTGTGGAGAAAATCATTTCGATTCGGGAAAAAATGTCCGTTTACAGGGATGACCGCTGATTACAGGTTGCCATTTGGAGAGGTTTTATTGCACATGGAAAACTCAAGTTCTGGGGAAGTAAGCTCGACTAGTAATTTTACGTGGTTATTTTTCAGCCAAGATACTATGGTATTTAAGCGGAAAAATGAAACTTCCGTTTGATTGATTTAAATTTTATTATACCATGACTTGTGCACCGTTTTTTGTGTATGACTCATTTTTTGTGGGGTTGAAATTCTTTGGTTTTGTATTTACTCATTGAAAATAATGAGTGAAATTTCTTGTACTATTTTCAGTCTCGGAGAAAATTAGAATTTTCAATGGTTTCTCTCCTCTAAAGAAAGCTTGCAAAGGAACACCTATCTTTACGGGAATGGCATATTCCTTATTTAGTGAACTCAAATCAGCTGCACCTTTTCCATTTCATTATGTATTTTCGTACTCCACTTGTTTTACTAATTTGAACCAAAAATGCTAATTTTTGCAGGTGGCATTGGACTTTTCCCCTTGGGGTGCCACTTTCAACAGACGTTTTTGTGTCCTGGTAGCCATATCAAAGTGGAATATAATTTTTTTACGATCTGACAGTTGCACGGAACCGCTGCAAGTTATAATGAAGCTCCAGTGATGGCCACCTCTTACATGCACAGAAATGCACTTTCCACCCTCCTTGTTATTTCCAGCGCATACTTGAATGTTCTTGTTTAAAATTATCAATGTGCATTATATTATAATTTAGTATCAAAAAGAACCACTGCAAGTTACATTGAAGCTCCAGGTAAGGCCTCTTCTTACATTCAAATGCATGCGACTTCTCCCTCTCCTTGATATGTCCAGCGCATACTTTGATGACTTCTTTCAGGTTTTCTAGTTGAAAAATATTGTTATTTACTATTGAAAAGTAGTGCGGAATCACTGTTATAATGAAGCTTCAGTGATGGCCACCTCTTGCATTCATAAGCATGCACCTTTCCCACCTCCTTGATACGTCCAGCGCATGCTTAGATGTATTCTTCTAAGCATTTCAAAGTTAAATATATTATTATTTACCGTCAAAAAGTCGGACGAAACCGCTGCAGGTTATAATGAAACTCCAGTGATGGCCACCTCTTACATACACAAGCATGCGCCTCTACCCCTTCCTTGTTATGTCCAGCGCATTCCTGCACGAGGGTAGAGCGAGTCTCGCTGCCGCCATCACAATTTTCTCAACCTCCCTCCCCACCCCCTCTCTATCCCTACTCTGTCCTACCTCCACCCTCAACTTTTCCCACCCTCCACGGCTAAATGAACGCGAGTGTGCTCCTGCAAGTCCTATACTGCATGCCCCTCCGCCCACGAAAGTAGCTGAATCAAGCGTACATTTTCCCCCTCACTTATTTATCACATATGATTTCCTCCTCTCTCCCTTCAGGCTGTCTCTCTCTCTCTCTGCAACTCTCGGCTAGCGTTCGCAACCGAGCCGTCTCTGTTCTCTGCCTTCCATTCTCTCTCGTTCGCCAACCGACCCAACTCTCAATCCTTTCCTCTCTCTCCTGGAGCTTTCTGAGGAAATATTTGCTCGTTCATTTTCGACGCAGGGGGAGGGGTGGGGGTTGAAGGGGGTGGTAGCGTTTGTGAGGCGGGTGGAAGGATAACCTTTGGTTTGTGGAAGGAAGGGGAGGGAACTAGGGTCAATTCGAACGCTGTGGAGGGGTTTAGATTTTTGATTTTTCTTCGGAGAGAATGCGATATTTCGGAGTATAGATTGAAGATATAAGACCTACCTAGGTCTATCTGAGAATCGTAAATTTATAATAAATATTCATTTATTGCTACTAGACTGTTCCCTATTACATTATAAAAGTCGCAAATTGTACCATAAGCCAAAAGAAATAGTTCTGCCACATTAGTATCTGTATGTCAAGAAATCTTTGTAACAAAAACTGCGCACAGTATGATTAAGCGGATGCACGGAACAGGAGTGGCCATTCGAGAGTGGTTCGTCCTCGTTAGTAAAAAAATAGCGATATTTTACGGGTCCAAATGCGTTGTTCAGGATGCTTTTATGAGGGTATAATGGGTTTTAGGAATTAAGAACCATCATCGTCATCATGGCTGGCCATGAATCCTAAGATGGGTTTGACGCAGCTCTCCACTCAGTTCTCCTATCTTAAAATATTTTTTCGCCGACTTATTTCTTCTCTTTCACATGATTACCACTAAGATTATTGCAAATAATAGAGAGTCTATTGTGAATTATCAGAATGGATCAGAAAGTTGGAGGGGGCCAAACAATAATTGTAAAAGAGACAGTGGGGATGAAAAAATAATATTACGAGGTAGGCAAAAAAATTATGCCAAATGAGCTTCTATCTACGAAGGAAATCATGCGATACAGCGAAAACGTATTTACATCGCCCCGTCACGGGGGAGAGGTTGGGGGCGCTTCAGCGGGGAGTTTGAAAAGGGGGTGAGGGGCGAAATTCTGTGGCGTGGTGGGACGCGGAGGGAGATTTGCCGGAAGACGAGACGATCGCTGCCGCCGCGTCTGAGCTCATGCAGGCCCACGACTTGCTTCGATCGGAGATGATCATCACGGGCGGCCTCATTCTGTTACCTATCCGAATGTTATTATTATTATTATTATTATTATTAAATGGTTACAATTAGGCCATATGGCCTGATGTTAACATGTACATATGATGCAAAAACAATAGAAAACATTATAAAAAGCCCTTAGTCCCTACTTGTTCAACCGCTTTTTATAAATATGCAAATATTTCGGGAAGGGCTCAAATAGTTTTGCTGGGAGGTCGTTCCAGTCCCTTATGACTCTATTCAAGAAGGAGAACTGCTTTGTATTAATTTATCGGCACTTTATCTTGAACTGGTGATCATTTTTTCCAACAAAGCTGGTTTTTGATATGTCCTTCCCAAATTCTTTCCATTCTTTTTCCCCACTCATTATTCTAGACATGCCACATAGATATGTAGGATTCATAATAGCGAGAATAACAGTTATAAAATAACAGCAATGGAAAACAGTTCCACAGCGCGACAGTGAAAAAAAATTTTCCTCGGAAATAGGTTGTAATGTACCAACTTTAGGATGGGTGGTGATATTTTGTGGAACGGTGTAACATAAGACATAATCACCGATGCACTAATATTGTATATTCCATAAATGTTTTTATTAGTCTGATCCAGGTTTTGGCATTGTATGAGGCTTCGACGCTTACAGCTGCAGAGAATTCAAGATGGGAAGCATTCGAAATGTGGTGCTACCGAAGGATGATAAAAATAAAATGGATGAACTATATTTAAGTCAAGAGGAATTGTTAAGAAGAGTGGGAGAAAAGAAGAGTCTTCTAAAAATTCTTAAGCAGAAGACGGGACAATTTAGTTTGCCGCATTATGAGACATGGCCTGATGAAAACAATCGTAGAAGGACAGGTGGAAGGACGGCCCCAAATGACTTACATAAGACAGGTTATAAAGGATGAAGAAGAGAATTAGTACGTCGATATAAAAAGGTCAGTTGATAGGGGAGAGGAATGGAGAGCTGTGTCAAACCCATCTAAGATTTGCTGACTAGTGATGATTATGACACTATGTCATTCTCAAAGTTAATTATTTGAGAATGACATGGTATATAGTGTCGAAACTTGGTCAGACTAATAAAAAAACCGTAGAACATATAATGATTGCGTAACTGCGATTACGTTTCAGGTTTTATGTACGTAAAACGGTGACATGAATTCGAAATCGGTACTCAAAGCGTCCAATCACCGGCAGTACTTGTGCAATTCCTATATTTTTTTAATATTAATGACCTCGAAGCAGCTTATCAGAAGGTACATGACAAAAAAGCACGTCGTAGCAGAAAATAAGCTTAAACCTACAGCATATGAAATCATGTATAGAATGAGTAAATGCATTCAGGGAATGTAGTACCTACTAATAATATATTCATTAATTCATTCTCTTTGTAATTGTTATTATTGCTCATTATTATTGTCAAGGAGTACCACTACTTTTCCGCAAATGGTGCACTTCCGTAAGCTCACGGTGAAGTATCCATCTCATTTTAAAATCCCTAATATATTTGTACGCTTGCTCAATTTTCAGGATTGAATCTTATAC
Source organism: Ischnura elegans (assembly GCF_921293095.1). Taxonomy (NCBI): domain Eukaryota; kingdom Metazoa; phylum Arthropoda; class Insecta; order Odonata; family Coenagrionidae; genus Ischnura; species Ischnura elegans. Next base: position 74,043,378 of record NC_060256.1, read on the forward strand.
CCTGTTTTCCCCTTCAGCATTCAAGTCTGGAGGTACTAAGTCAAGGTGCAATTGTTGTTAATATTTCTTCTAACTTATCATATTTCAAAATACATCAGCTTCTTCTCAACTATGCCTATATACTAGTGGATTATAATTGATATTAGTGACTCCTCTGCCGTTTCCAACCTTAGGGACCACTGATTTGGTTCCCAAATTTTGTGACAAACTTGAATACCCCTTCACCGATGAAGCAGTGAAACATGACCTGATTGCTCTCATAAAGTATATCAAAAAAATCCGAATGACAACTTAGTCAAATTCTTATCCTCATAACGAATAATCAACATTATCTTATTTCTAGAGCACAGAATGACGGACAGGTACTGGGGCAGGTGCCATCGTGCGGGAGAACTGCTATCGGAATTCTTTTAGATAAAACAGTGAACAGTCTCAAGTCGCCGCGCATTCGCGGTCGTGTGACTGACAATCCGCACCTGTGATTAACAATCCTTGTTCCTGCATCACTGCAATCCAAAAATATTCCTATAGAGGAAAATACCGCGAGAATTACATGCCCTTTTTTCTGTAAATGTTTACGGACGCAACGGGTGCGAAAAATTGTCTTTCCCAAGGTTCTGGTCCTTACAGCTATGCTTCATCTGAAGGCAATTGCAGATCACGGATGAAATAATTTAGATCTATTTCTGTGTTTACAAAATAGTCTCTCAGAGGTGCCTGATTCAAGCCCAGTATGTTTTGTCCCCTATATTGCTCTCTATAATCATTGCCTCCCGTATCTAACACCTGAGAGCGCTGTGGCATTGGAATATCCGGATACCGTCGAATAAGATGATTTCTGAGGTGTTCGGTTATTAAATAGAATTATTATAATTCTTGTCGAAACCAGTTATCTTAAAAGAACATGAATAGTAGTCGTAAGTGTGTCTCTCGTGATCCTAACAGATATTAGTGATGCCATGTTTTATTTCCTTCTCCCCACCGTTGTAAACCTTCACAAAACAAGACCTATGGTGCCTATGATGGTGTATAATTTTTATCTATTTTCATTCGAAATAATGCATGGTAGACTTTTTTTTCTAAATCAGTATATTTTCTACAGTTTTTTTCCGGATAGATCGTACAAAAAATAAATTGAAAACTGTTTGGAGAGTTTACAACAAGTATTTGAATATTAAATATACTCCGTTCTCATGTAATGCAACCGATTGTGATTTTTGCAACAGCTGTGGGTGATATGTTGTTTTGAGCATCAGTGTCGTATTCAGGAGGTCAAAACAAATGAAAAAAATCTACATTATTGAAAAAAAATTTTAGTGACCTTTGTTATTTGTTGCATTGCGTTATCTATAGTTTGATTTTTTAAATTTCTCATGAGATACATAACCTTGCAAAATGATGCAAATATTTAAATTATGAAGCGAATACAGGAAGCCAGAATCATAAATGCAATGCAGAGCACATGAAAGTCAGCAATCTTGTTTAGCACATGTAGGTGAAACGTAGATTTTACACAAACAGAAAATAGTCACCAATGAGAAAACAATCTTACATTTACTTACTGAAGGTAATGTCTACAGAAGGCGACATATCAAGCACCATTTAAAGATGAGACGTTTTCAAGGTGCCAGCCTGATTAGGTCTAATAATATACTTCGCAATTCAAACAAAGTTAGCTGACAAGACTGATGAGGGCGATGTTGTAATGCCCATGCGAATGAGTAAATATTCACAACTAAACACACATCACATGGTGAAGAATTATTTTGCTCTTTATGCTTCAAAAGAAATATATTTTACTCTATGCTACGAACATCACAAATAATATCTATGATTTTGTGCCTCTATGCATTAGCTGTAGGCTTATGATTGTAAAAAATAATTTTATTAATGATTTTCTTAATTAAAAAAATATTATTTTTACTTGTTTCCATTTCTATTTCTTCAAATCATTTTTCCCTGAGATGCATAAAAGACGGCAGGGTTTTTTCCGCTTTATCAGAGACTATCACAAAATAATAGGTGAGGCTTTTTGTCTGACTACGAGCACTCGCAATGTTTTGAGAAAAAAGTCTCGCTATATACTACCTAAATTTCTATTTTGAGTATAATAATTTTTAAGTGAACTCATAATGTGAAAATTCATTTAGTATCATTGGCTGCAAAAATTTATGCCTGGACCACTCTTTCAAAATTATTTCGCCTTAAAATAAAAATGCCGCATTGGCGCAATGCCATCGTATTTATAGAATGGACCAAAGCCTGAGACAACGGCCGAGATTGAAGAATTATTAATAAATAAGCTATTTTTAGTATTATTATAACAAATACCCATTCTTTATTACGGAGAGGGGGACTCATCGTCATACAGGTGTGATGTGTTTTTCAGCAAGCCCCGGTCATCCCATTCTGGAATTTCCTTTCAAAATCCAGCGTCTTCAGCATATCTCATGCATATGCTCTCAATGAAAAATTTCGTGTCCAAAATTCGTCATCCAGAATCATCATCTTGTTTGGTTTCCTCCTGTAGCTGCGTCCGATGCGTTCCTGACGCTCAATCCAAAGGCCATGTGTACCCAAGGTAGTACTTAGCCTTAACTACACTGATCATCCATTGCTTCCTATTCTTGACATACCCTTCTGTGATTTTTAACACAGCCATGTCTTTCATCAAATAAAGGCCTGTTTCGTGGTGGTGGTGTTCCATTTGGAGTTCCTTCCAATATCTGCAGCAGTATGTTGAGTCTTCCCTTATAGTGATGCCGACGGTCCATTTTATCCTTCCTCGTTTTACTTCTCCTTCGATATCTACCGCCCTGAAAAGAAATATGATTTATTAAGTTTGCATAGTTTTAATGTATCATCTTTTGTAGTTGGTCTAACAATTCTGTGTAATAAATTCTATTCTTTTTCAAATATAATTATTTTTTCTCTATTTTTGTTTAAAATCTCCTATGCGCACATGTTATCCAGCTATGTGACAGAGATTGGGTCTAATTATAGTGCTGTATGCCTTTAGGTTTAATTGTATTTACGGTTGTTTCACTCATCTGAGATCTGTTTAGTATCAATGCTTATGCTCTATATTGTTTCAATATTTTTATTATTTTGTGACAATAGCTCCAAAGAATTGGAAATTATCAATATGTTCATACTTTATGTATATTTTTGCTAATTCTATTTCTTCGAGTCTATACTTTCGAAATTTAATAAGTTTAAAACATTTTTATCACATCGTGAAGGTATAGGCCCTGAGTGCAGGCTGATAATAAAACTGGTGGCATCAGAAAAATATTGATCATCAAATATTAGCATTTTAAATACACTTGTGCACTAATAAAATCAGTCTTGAGGTTGTAGAAGGGTGTGCAAATTAATTATCTACAAAAGAATAATTACATAGCGAAATACCAAGAACTGAATATTCTCTTTGGAAACATCTCTATCAATGAAATGTGAACACTTGGTGATAAAGCAATGTTTAATTAATGTGGCATTTTGATATCACGCTCCCTAAGTTAGTAAATCGTCCAGCATTCATCCATTCACTTTGGTAGGGGTAGAGAAATAATTTGTTCAGTTACATACAAGGTATTTGTGCCTTGCTTTAATTAATTTTTCGTTATTTTGATTATTTTTAGTCATAGTTTCGTCAGAAAAATACTGGTGAACAAAGAAAGCCATGGCATTTATAAAGGTACAAATCCATATTGTAAGAATTTAGGATGCACAGGTTTCTTGTGCATCTTGAAAATAAACTAATAAAAATGCAGTTTTAATTTTTTTCACGATTGAATAATTCGTACCTAAAGTGAGATATTAGCTTGCCTTATGGGAAGTAGTGTCTCTTACAAAGTCATCTTTATACTTCTGAATTACGTCAATACTTTTGAAATTTTACTCTGTCAAGCTACCTTAATTTGCGGCAGTATATGGCCTCCTGGATTTTAGCTAGCGAGTTGTGTCAATTGAGTCTGCTGTTAAAATGAATGCTGTTGGACATTCCATCAGGGAGCTAGATAGGTACCGGAGTACCTTAAAAAGCAGGAAGTCGTTTAGCTTACAATTTGGGTCGTGAATATGTACTTTTTTATTGGTAAAGTCATCAATTTTTGCATGAATACGATGTAATTATGGGGAATGTAAACAAATGTGATAACAGAATAGGTTGAAGCTTTACATAGTCCTAACCTTTGTTTTGTTTATTAAGACAACCTGATTAAGACAGGGGGGTTTACACCTTCACTATCTTTAAACATGCCCGTCAAAATTAATAGAACTTATTATTTGTGTAGACTATAATTGTAAGAAGTCCCTTTACAAAAACACAGGCTTGCTATTGCTGATGAATGAAAGACTTTATTATGCATTAAGTTTTTGATGCATTTGGAGTCAGTATATTCATAATTAAAGGATGTTAATACTCCTTTGTCTCCCTTAATAGCTTCAATATTCTCAGGGTTTTGCTACTGACTGCAATTGAACGAATTTTAATCTAATGGTGTTATTGTCAGCATTATATTTATGACTATATTTTATATCTATCTATGAGTGAATACATCCAAAGCAAAATCCACAACGCGAATCAATGCATTCGATGGTATTCTAGAGACAGAGAGAGATACTACTCTACGATTAGTCCACAGACGGAGTGAAGCACTGCAACTTTCGAACGCTATTCAATTCCGATGGTGACAAGTTGTAGATCGCTACCGATAATTAGTAACCTTCCACCAGGACCGTTTACTCCCACTCCCAAAAACCCTCGCCTAATTCCCGACGGAGTAACGGGCAAAAGCGGCGGGCCGGACGGTGGGAGAACTGGCCAAGTGTCTGTTGGGTTTTAAGCGGGAACGCGAAGGGTTTTACGAAGGAAGGGAAAATTATGGAGGAGGACCACGGAGAGAAAGCAGCGTGTCCAGTCAAGTGGATATAGACGAGAGAGAGAGGGAGAGAGGGAGGGAGGGAGGTTGGTGAAATTCCACCGGGAACGTCGGGAAAGGGTGATTGGGGGTTGGAGCTAGTAACACTAGTAGCGGCAAAAAAGGAAAATCCTGCACTTGGCCACGTCCAATGAGGGTCCGGTAGAGGGTGTGGGGGAAGGGTGAAAGCGTGAGGGACAGGGTACGGCGAAGGGGTAAGGTGAGGAGGAAATTTCGGACCGTGGACCCGTGGGGGGTAAGGGGAAACTTGCAACTAAAGAGCGGCATGAAAGATAGCAGCAGGAGTGTGTGTGCTTGTACGTGCATGCATTTTCGTTTGCCGAATGCAGTTTCGTACCGCCGTCTCTTTCCCCGCGACTCGACGATTATATATATATAAGCGCGAATGTACCGAGGGTATCCGTACGTGTATGGATCGGGGTTGGGGTGTCAGGGTAAAGGCTTACGGCGCATAGGGTGGGGGATATTCGTCGTGGACTGTACCCCTTCCACACCCTTTGCGAGCCAGTTTGTGTGTGGAAGAACGTGCTGAGGACATGAGGAGAGGGGTAGAGAGAGAGAAGCGACGATTCTGATGCCCGAAGGGGTCCAGAATTTCGGAGGGGGGAGTTAGGGAAAGGAACCGCGGGGACAGTAAAACAGCAATAGCGAACGTTGAGGTAAAAGAGATGAATAGGAATGAAGGTAAGGTTTGCTTGGCCATCACCGTGAGTTATCTGCTCGTTTAGCTCCTAGGTGTCATTTCTCTTCGAAATATTCTTTCTCCTTTTTATCCATCCTTCTATGCCATCAATTCCAATATTGTGGCCCACGGACCCTTTTGTAGAGCTTAAAAATCATAGAAACCAGGCATAATAATATTACTTACAACCAAATAATTAATCGTAGTTAAACAGTCGTTCGCTAATGATTTTTATCTTATTAAAAATATAATATTAATGTATATTTATTCTATAAAAGTTACATTATTTTAATTCGGAGCTTAAGTGTACCTCAAGAGTACTAGCACATTAATCAAGTCCGAAAATAATTACATGCAATTTCCGGTTGTTTCATACAAATACTAAAATTTTCCCAAAATATATATGTACACAAATAAATTCCATTTCATTAATGCCAGTTTGTAAACAAAAACAATTAAATCACGCAATTTTTTACAATATATCAAGCTATGTTACATAAAAAATATAATGCCTAGTTACAATATCGACTATTGGAAATATAAGAATAAAACTTCGTAGGATTCACTTGTATAATTAAATAGGCTCGACCCAGGTTTTGTAACGCAGTCTTCTAACATCTTCAGGTACAATATAGATTATTTTGTTTGGTGTAATTGGTTTCTCTTTGCGTATATTATATTCTTAAAGTATATATTCCAAATTTTTAGATTTTTCTCATGCTGTAAACATTTGACCATTATTCATTATGAAGACAAATGCACCTGATTGGTTTTTGCATTCTCAAAATTATCATGTCCATTTTAATGGGCGTTTTGATTGAAGGATTGATTTGAATATTTATGGGAATGAATTTTTATATGATTGGATTACAAATCTTGTACTTAGTCCTGTGAATTATTTTCGTTCCTTATTAGTACGCTGCATAAAGAAAAAGTCAGACAAGTTTACATGAACCTTTCTCGAGGTTACGCGAAAAGTATACAATATGACCGAAAAGCCCGCCGAGAAAACGTTTTTCCCTCGTCCTCGACTCAAAAACATTCCCTTAATTTTAAATTCAGCTATAACTTCCCTGATTTGGAGCCAACTTACCACTCAAATATTCAACTATTTTTTTTACCTCAGATCAATCTCCCCACTATCATGAAGAGGATACATTCCTTTTTATCCAATGTTTGTTTTCCCATGAAAAGTCTTGCGGCGAAGTAGCTTAGTTTAGTCTAGTCATCAATGACTGTAAATTTTAAAATAAATTTTAGGACTTTGAGTGGAGAGAAATTATAAATCATCTCATTATTTTCCTCAAGTTTTTTTTCAAATACCTCATCATTATTTTCCCCCTTCCAAGTTCACATTACTACTTTGGTAGACGAGAAGGAAAAATAAATCTAAGATTTAGAGAAAGAAGAAAAAAAGAAATGGGGACGTAGCGATTAGGAACGCGGAGGAACGAGCAGAGACCGTTGTATTATAAAAAAAGAAAAGTGAGAATGTCTCTGAAATCGTTGAATGTGTGGGGAGGGAAGGGGACGCTGGGAAAAGGTTTTCATTTACTTATTTATTTAATATTATTATTTCGAGGGGGAGGATGGTGGAATGGCCGAAGGAAAAAGGTGCTACTTTGGAAGCATGGCCTGCTCGGGTGGAGAGATTGGGTGGTGGACGTAGATGTCCAGTGACGTGGAAAGGGAAGGGGTGATACGTCACAGGAGGGGAGTGTGGAATCATGGGAGATTCAAAGTGAAGGATGGAGAGTGGGAAGGCTCTCTGGTGTGTTTTGGAGTGGGGGGAGGAGGGGAAGGTGGGGAAGTGGTGGTGGGGGTAGTAGAAGGGAAGGTATGGTGCGGTGGAGGGGGGTGTATCGGAAGGGGAGGGCGGTGAAGAAATTTTTCGACCACGCCCCTTCTCAGTCTGTACGTGAGGTATCCGGAGAGGAGAGTGAGAGAAGACGAAAGCCCTGCCTGAGCTTCTGCATGGCTTTTGGTATATATACGCCTGTGTGTGTGTGTTTTAGGCAGGAGAATATTGCAAGGTGGCGGGGGTAGAGTAGGGTAGGGTGATGGAAGGGGTGGTTGCGCGCGTTAAGGGCCGGCGGTATGGCAGCAGCGGCAGCCAGCGGGGGAGTTAACCCTTTTTGCTCAGGGTTTTGGAGAGGGAATAGGGGCGGGGTACAGCCCGTGGGAGGAGGAACCCCTTCAGAGCAGGGAGACATTCGCTTTTTCGGGGTGGTAGGGGGTTGGAGGGAGAGCTTCGGGTGGGGGAAGGGTGTTGTGGATGTGGGAGGGGAAGGAAAGACACGGGGTAAAGACTTTCGCGGACGCAATCCCCTCGCGGTTATTCCACTATGTTTTCCTCCCGAATTTGGTTATTTTGGATCCGTCCTTTCAAATTTTCTCTTTTTTTATTTCATTCCTCTGCTCACGCTTTTTATTCATTCACCCCTCCTCCCCGAATACTTCTCTCTCATCTCCCACCCAAAACATTTCATACCACCCACTTCTTCCGCCTGCTCCGAATAATATCGTGCCATGCCTGTGTCGTAGATGCTACACGTTCTCTTCAATTTTGGCTATTCGTACGTAGACGTAAATATTTCATGAGATACGTTTTCTTTGAGAAATAGGTACAGGAATTAGGCATTATTCTGGTGGCAAGAGTTTGACTTCTATCTTTTCCGTCTTATCCCAAGTATAGTTTTGAATCTTCTTTTTATAAAATACTTTACCTTCCCTTGTACGACAAAAAGCAATCAAATGCACACTTCCTTCTAATTTTAGGGGCGATTGATGCATGATAAATGCGATGTTGGTTGGCGTAACATGGTGAAACTCCTTCATGATGCACAAAGGTTAAGAAAAGACTTAGCTGTTTCACATAATAATAATAAGTATATGTTTTATTTTGTGGACGAATGATGCTTGAATTAATGCAACTTATATTGCCTTTTCTTTAGTTTCTTCTTCATTACTGACTTCGCATTTAGAAATGGTAAGCAACTGCATGGCAGATTATAAGTAAATAAAATATATGTGAAGGAGAGTTCGTGTTTTAGCTGTTCACTAGGGATTTGCAGATTATGTGGAGAAGACAAGATCCTCCGAAAATAATTAAGATCAATTTTCGCGAGTATATCATTTGTAACATTATATCTTCTCCGTATATTAACTTGCTAGTTTCACTTTCTGAACGTAACGCAAGAAATATTGTCTTTTTATAGGTTTCAAGAGTCAGAAATAGGGTGCATTATTCGAAGAAAATAATTTCCACTGCACTCATGAATAGAAAAAATATTTCCGGAAGTATTTCATAATTTTAAATCGTGTATGACATTCGCGGATTTTTTTTCTCGGAAGCTATTAACTCCGAAACTGCATTGACATAAATGAGCTCCGAGGAAAAAATTCCACAAAAGCGTTTTTGAAACAACGGGAAATGGATGCAAGGTAAATTTGATTTCACATTTTTTTTTAAATGTGTGAATTAATTTTTTTCCAAATCGCTAATCCATTTTTTTAATTCCAATGATCGGTGTTTGGAAACCACGTGTTGAGCTGGAAATAATTACCACATTTTCATTTCTCCAGAGAAAATTTGTGTTTTTAAAAATACTGAAATATTTACTGCTTGAAGCTGCAGGTGTTTTTTAATTCCAACCGCAACTAACTGGTTGAAATTCAGCCATTGGGAACCAATGATGAGATTATGTTTTAAGGTTGATTTTAGCATTAAGGAACTACTATCTATATTATACCCATCGTATATTTGCCTTGAATCATGCTTCCAAGACGAACTTACAAGGCCATGCACCATATATTTTGGCTCGTATTTTATATTATATTGTCATAATGTTCAATTTTTTTTGCACAGTTGACGTTGACTGCAACAGTTTGTTGTATTTATATTTTTCAACTTTTAGTCTGATAATATTGTAATACCGAACAATATGACTGTTGATGGAATTCCTTAGTGGGCTTACTAGGTGGGATATCCGGTATGTGCTCTTAGAAACCAGTTTCCATGTCTAGCTCTGAGCAGGTAAGCAGCTTCTGAACTACCTTTTAAATGTCCGCTAATCCCAGAAGTGGTGTTATTTAATTTGGCTTTCAGGAAATCTTTGTAAAATACCTAATTAATGTCTGATGCTTGTAAGAATTTTATAATTCTGCAATTTGATGGGGCGTACTTATCCGAATATGCAGGTGATTGGATATTCGTAAGGAAACAAGCAAATTTTTCCCTGCAATATCTGATTCAAAAAATTTTAAGAGTAGAAATGGAAAATACATCTGTAATTTATTCATCACTTTGTCACGTCAACAAAGCTTTGTAATATAATTAATTTTACGGAATTTGATCATTTTCCTACGTATAACTCATGGCTAAGGACTCATCTATTTCGTTTGATAAGAGGAGTTTTAGATGTGGTATCTTCTAATAATTATGGTATGTTAGTAAATAATATTTTCTATTGGCAAATTTTCCTTCTGCTCTTGGATGTAATTCTTTTATTGGCAGAATGGTTGGAAAATATTTATTTATTACATTTATTTATGATTTTATCACGTTAACAAAGCCTTCTGATGTAATGAATTTTAAGAAATTATATGTATCGTTTTCTCATCAATAAGAGTTACCGAGAATATTTCGAGGACTCAACGATTAGAGGACTTTGAGATATGCCTTCTGTTAATAATATGGGCAACTAATGAGCAAAGCCGGAAATTTCAATTCAACTTTGCAGCCAACAGAAACGTACCGCTACGTATCTGTCGCCGTCACATCAGAATGCAATATCCGAGGAAAAGAAGCGCTAGGAACGGCACAGCCGCGGAGGAAGAAATTGTGTTTTGGACGGCGGGAATGCGAGTAGCCGTTAGAGGAAGGAGGAGTTGGGAGATATTGGTGAGGGGTGGGGGAGGAGTGGAGCGATCGGTAAGAGGTGTGGGGGACGCATGAGGAAGGAGTGGGGGTAGTTTTCGCTCGGAGAAGGGCGGGAAAATTTTTCGCCCAAGTGGGATGGAGTTTTCAGGGTTGGGGTGTGTATGAGCCTATATATATATGTGTGTGTGTGTGTATGTGAAAGCGTGGTAGATGGTTGGTCAAGGGGCCACTGAAAAAATACTGTCTGAAATTGTCTCTCGTTTTCCTGCGTTCCTTGTTGAAATATTCCGGATGGATTAGGCTTTCAGAGAAAAAAAATCCTCCCCCTTTTTAAGCAAAAACCCATGCCTACCTTACTTCGTCCATCCCCTACTTTCATTCCCGGCTCACCTCTTCGTCCTCAGAACGAAAAAACCTCATCCCCCACCTTTGAGTGAACCTAACCCATCCCACCACTAGCCTTTCATGTAATTTCTCTCCCGGAATTCTCATGGCCACCGCGGACAATAGAACTTTCGGGCTGGACCTATCTTTGAAAATTCGTGTTGCTGCCAGTCCGGCTTTCACATGTCCCCGACCCCGGGAACGAACCCTCACCCTCCCGGTCTATGCGTAGATGTTTAGCCCCCCGACCGAAAAAATGCAGTCACCTCTTACCTGTAGCTTTGTGCGCACAGTTTTTTTTTTAAGTCCGGTGGATTTTATCGATCACGTTATAGCGTCTAAGATATATAAGGTAAGGCGCTTGATTAATTTTATCTTTTTTTACTTTAATTTTTGATTTTATGAGTATCTTTTTCTTGTTAGGCCGAAGAACTGAATTGATGGGCACATCACGATTATGATTTGAAATTAGAATTAATTCTTTCTCATTATTTATGCATAAGTTCTCTTCTGGAGTCTTAGCACTCTTTTCCCGGTTAGGATAAAGGACTTAATTGCGAAAGATACATATTTCGCGGGCGCATATTTATGATCCGTCGGAAAGGGTGAATTTTAATTACATATCTTTTCCCTTCCGTTCCGTTTTTTTTTCCTCAATCTGTCTGCCTCGTTAGTCCACAGTCTCTTGAGGGAGGAGTATAGGGGTTTGAAAGAGGAGGGGGTATATGTTTAGGGTTCGAGCACCAGTAGAATGAACTAAATAGGGAAGTGAGAGAGGGGATTTTTAGCCTTCTGTAAGGCTGGACTGGAGTGGGAATCCGAAAAAAAGAAGGGGTGGTATCAGAAAGGATGGGAATCGCATCATTTTTTTTCGTGCCCACCGAATGCTTTTTCCCGAATCCTTTTTTAATATGAAAGGGGAAATAATGTCATTTTTTCCGGTTTTTCTGTCTCTCTCTCGCTCAGCCTTCCTCCCAGGGTGAGTCAATTGCGCGTCGAGTTCGGTGCCGTAGCCTGTGTTCGCGGCAAGCAAGTGACTTTTTCCCTCGACCGTTCCCGACCATTAATTGAGGCTAAAGTTTGATCAAATGCTGCAGCTGCTGATATTGCATTTCTGGCTTTTTCTGCCGGATGTAAATTCATTTGCAAAAATGTTGATAATTTTTTTTTTACTCCCGCCCGCTTCTTTCTCTGCCGCTAGTTTGGTAGAATTTTTTTTATTACAAACCCCTCCCGTTACGTAACTTCTTCGGAAAAGAGAACTCGGGTTCATGCGCTTCAGGGTTCGTTCCCGACTGGGTCCTGCATGCGCCGCGCCAGCACGATCCGGTCTCTCGCTACGATATCTATGGACCCGTTACAATTTTTTCTTCCGTCGCGGATGGGGACAGGGCCAGCATTTTCTCCCGTAATGTTTAATATTCGGATATTCACGCGTTGCAAGGGAGAGGAAGTATTTTCCGAAATTATTAGACGCTCGAGATGCAACATCCCGCGTCGAAGTTCATTAGGGAGTATTAAAATTTGTCTCCCTTTGATTTTGGTCTCAGTGCTATCAGTCGTTCTTTATTTAATCAAAGCGTTTCTGATTATGATCTCAAACGTTTGAGAAAACGTATGGCTTTGACTTCTTCGTTTATTCTTTTTGTTGTAGGCTTATGAGTACTCAAAGAGAAGTCCTACTAGTTATTGGGTATCTTGTGTATGGCATACAATTTTTTATTTAGTAGTTTTTGTAGAAATATATTTTTGTCTCCTTCAATTGCCATTATTAATTCGCTCTCTGTTTTCTTAAAGTTTCTTTCATAAGTGAAGAATGCATTATAATTACTTAAATTATTTCACGTTCGCTCACAAATGTTTTGCTTCATTTGTGATTATCGGATGTTCCAGGTATTTCCTATGTACTTAGGTATGTCACGAGAATGGGGGAACAAGTTGTCACACACAACCTTTGTTATGAATTGAACGAGTTTCATGATAGTTTTTGTGTACATACAAACGTGTAAGCTCACAATTATCGCTGTGTAATGTGTTTCAACAATTATAGAGACAAATTATTACATCTGTTCTCTTCGCAAGGAAGTAATCCGTCTTTTTATTAGTTTATCCCTCTCAATTTAGCAATGAAACCAGTTATAATAAAAAAGAGATATGAGTAAAAAATGCATGTGAGATAAGCCTTAATAAATTAAAAATTTAATTGCTAATAATTGAAAGCATGTAATACGTGGGTTTCATGTAGTAGTTTGAAAAGCATGTAACGGAATATAATTTACATTCTAAAGACGAAATATCTCTGCGTAAGACATTTTTTTTACCTCCAGAAGAATACTTAGGAAACTTGATACTTGACAAGTGCATATAAACTTCGAATTTTTTAGTTTTTAGTGATATCAAGTTCCTCTTAGTTTTCATTCTTCGTTATTCGAAATCTTCTGGTTATAGCTTGTCGCCTGTTGCATAAGAAGTTGTTTCTTTGTCTATTTGTTTTGTCATTGTTTTCACTATTAACCCGCTGAATTTACCATTGAAATTTAAATCCTGTTGCGCTAAAAAAAATGACCTTAGTAACAATCCTTTATTTTTCATTGTAGGTATTTTTATTCTGAATTTTGCGAAATTTACAATCAAGAAATACCTCATATGCGCAGATATCATATTTCATGTTTTCACCTGTGTCACATAAGCAATCACCTCTTAAGTATTCCGATTGTTCGTCCAAGAGCTTCATAGTTCTATTACATCATCATATTATTAAATCCATTGTTACTTCACTGTCAGATTTTACAATAAGCAATTGTTTTTTATGTTGATTAGCTTCTGTGTTTGAATATGTTTTCATTAGTCCATAGAAATTGGCTATTTTCAAATATGTGAATATATTCAAGATTGGAGAAAGCGGTGAACAAGGGTTACCACTTTATACAAGGGATGGGATATTGATGAGGGAGAGTGTTCATCAGCTTAGCCAGTACATTCTTTTGTAGTGATAATAAATTTAGATAGCTTATTAATTCATTGTAGGAAGGACCTAAAACTTTGGTCTTATGCCGAAGCTCTTAGAGTAATCGTCATCCCATTCCTCTATGACTCAAGTGTTTTTTTAATATTTGACTTTCTGAAATGCAAAAGGGGAGAGAATCATCTTTAATGCAAATCAGGACGTCTAAAGCATAATCTGCAATTGTTACTATTGAAAAAACTTGTACAATAACACGTGATTTGAAATCGGAATGAGCCATCGCAAAATTCATATAAAAATATCGTATTGCCTATTGCTGTAAAATCAAGTACACCGTTTTATCATTCATCACCGTGGTGGATTTGACTAATTCCTTCCTTTTGTCTGAATTATTATGAACCTGAAACACACAAATATTTTTGAAGGAAACATATGTTGTGTCCTTTTTTGAAGCTACCAATTAAGTTTATCGCGTAACGTTTGTAACATTTGTCGTCGTGTAACATTTGTCCGTGTAACAGTCCGTGTAACAATCGTGTAACATTTGTCCAAAGTTGAAATCTTCCCATTGCATAGCTAATTCAGTTATATTATATTGATGGTTACTAAGTTCTAACGCCAATACCTACGGAGGAAAGTGGTAATGGCATGACACTTTACTATCTGAATCCATTTGTTTCCACTTTGAAGCTGAAGATCACCACAGTCCATTTTTATAATTCCGGTCAAAGTTTTACTCTCTATTTTTTAATTATCTACATAATATTTCTCGCTATGGTGACTCTATAACGAGACAGCTATTGCAAAGAAATATCTTAAGAAAATCAGGCTTCAGTTATACAAGAAATAAGAAGTCTTAAGTTAGTAGGCCGCATTAGATAATTAGTTTCACAATGTAAGCAAGTTTACTACAGGTTAAATTAGTAATTTTATAAGGAATAGAGAACTCAAGTGCAATCAAAATATTTAAATGGCTATCAGAGATAGAGCATCTCAGACTCAGTAATGATCAAACTTTAAGAATGTCGGTAAAAGTATTACTGTCCGATGACAGAAATCGAAAGTTGAGCTGTTTGTTAAATAGCCCTTTACGATAGCGGAAATCCTAAATAAGCATCACAATTTTGTAATTATCGGCTAATTTCTTGGGTGGTGCACATAGGATGCCACTTTTTAAATTATAGTATGTTATAGCACGCCAGTATAGAACATTTTTATCTATCCGCCATATTTGTGTTAAATGTCCATACGCCTGGAAAATATACAAAATGAAGAGTAGGTAGTCAGTTAGTTGCCGCTTTCTTTAGAAAAACCTGTGTTTTGTATGTTGAAGCTTCTCAGTTAAGGTAGGTTGATCATTGATCAGAGGGAGACATAAATTTACTCTACATCAAAGTCATCAATGAGGAAGGTAAAATATAGGATACTGGACAATATTTTGATGGATGAGAAAAAAGCTTTTGCGTCATTTTGTACTTAGATATTCATGATTGAATCCTATGCATCTTACAAGCTTGATCAATGATTTCTCTTGGCTTCATGGAATTACTTGAGAAATGGTTAAAAAGTTAATTTCGATGTATCACGATGAGAATGATTACTTTATCTAAAAATTGTAATAATTCAGTTACTTCAAGCAAGGTTTTTTATCCACTGAGTATGAAAGATGACGGCAATTTTTAGATAGGTAATATGAGTTTTATTTTGCTTGCCAGTAGCTTTACCAACTTTTAGAGCTTTTAGGTAGTAGAAGCTTAGAGATTTCGATGCAGCAGGTTTAAGAAAATATTTAATATTTTCTTAAACCTGCTGCTGTTTGGGAACTTCGAAATTATATAAATATTATTTCGAAGTTCCCGAGATATTTTAAACAGTGTTTTACTTAGATAATGGATTTGATATGTAGTTTTTCGTATTTAGCGCGGAATTTTGGCATTTAGAGTCAATAATTTATATCTTACGGAGGCCAAATGAGGTCTTCGGTAGAGGGTAATTAAATTTCAATCCACAAATAATGTTTTGGCCTATAAAAGATTTCGTACGTTTTCATAATTCTCAAGTAATCCCTTTAAGTATCTACCAATTAAATATTTAGGCTAAAGAAATATAAATTCGCTGGGATAATGTCATGCTGAGTTTCACAACATGTTTTTTTTAGTTGAGAAAAGGCACGTTAATGCTTGGCTATCAAATTTATAAAGCATGGGTGGACTACGGATGTACCTACAGTTTTATACATGTATTGGTTTTAAAACTCTCTGTGAAAACAATATATTTTTCTATTCCGTTTCTTTGAATATACATTAGCTTGGAATTATTTTCTCAATGCTTAGATTCTATTCTTAATATTGAGAATAATATTTTCATTTAAATCAAAATTTGGTGCTGACTGCCAATTATCATAGAGTATGAAAATGTTGTTTCCATTCCATTTCTTTTTTGACTGGTGTAAATTAAAACTTTGTGTTCGAGATGCCCTGCATATACATATTAGGACGGCAAAATTGAGCATCGCAATCATGAAGGGAAACGGGGAGAAATCTAAGATAGGTCGATTAGAACTTCGTAAACAGGTGTATTTTCTTATCCAATATGAATCTAAATCAGTAAATATTTGATCGTGTTATTACATCACTACTACAATTGACATTTTATTTCGGAAACATCTGCCAACATGAAGATATCAACAAACCACTAATATTCTGATTTTTGTTGACCTATAGCGCAGGAATCTCATTCACTTTTCATTTATTTCAGGGTACGTAGAAGCGTAATAACATTTTTTCCATCGAAGGAAATGAAGGACTTTACCCATAAGAATTTTCATTTCTGTAGAATATATTCCCTGAAGTTACCTAAAGAGCTATAGAATAGTGATGAACCCCAATTACATAATTCATAATTGCTACAGAGAAGTCCCTTAATTTAGTCAATAGTTACGCACTGGCAAATCCAGGAAATATCATACATTTATTGAATAAGAAATTGAAAACTGTTTCTTTCTTAGGAAGACAATGGGTGCTGAATTTTATTCTTTTGCTGTAAATTGTTTGGTTTTTATAGCCACATACGAAGGAGATTACTATCGAAAATGGCAAAGTTAAAAGTCGTGTGGAAAACCCTCCTTACGAATTAATACTTTTTAGCGTTAATGTAAAGCCTCTTTCCTCAAATTCCAATGTATTATTTGTACATTGCAATGGGGCTTTATGATGTATGGATCTCATACGTGTTGATAGCATTATTTTTTTTACTTTTTCAAGTCCACCCTGCGATAGCTGGTAATAATTACGCTGACAGAAGCCCACAGCAAAGTGTTGATATTTTCAATACCCGATACCCCCCCCTTTTAATGATAGTTTGAATATCGGCTCTCTGCGTGTAGGCATAATTATCAGGTTAACTAATATTTCATGTAAAGTTCTTTCATACGCCCGATTTTATTCCTCAATATATAACCTAAAACACTGCCATTTGGTTCAGTCACCAAACTAAACCTTTACAAGGCAGTCTGAAAACCCGATCATTCGCCAAAATTTTCGCTCACAAATATCTTGATACCGTGGCGGGGCATCACAGAAAATAGTGGCGGTCACATCCTCATTACAAAATAACCGAGGCGCCGATGTCGTGATTGTCTGAATAAGACACCTAAAAAAAGTATTTTGTATTTATTTTAAGTAGCATTCCATATGGTAGACATAAGCTAAATGGCTAAAACAGCTGAAGTTTTACAGTCTACGATCAACGAACCAGTCAGAGCGACACGGAGAATGTCTCAGAAACTAACAATATGTACTCATCCGACAGAAACCGAACGATATTTCACCGAACGGATGGGCGTGGGAATGGATTCTCTGCCGAACATTTAAGGGCTGAAGTAAATGCTTGATAGGAATTGCAATTGGCAGCTAAATCTTCCAACACTAATTTTTTCTACATTACAAATTTTTATCTAACTCATCACCTCGTACTTGAAGAATGCAGTAATATATTAACGCATACCTCTAAGGTATTAGTGCCAATAATAAATATTGTAATAATTCCAATCATCACTCTTACTGTAAAGCCATTTTATCTAATTACTTGCCGTTTGAGTGGAAATTCAAAACATTCTCAATCGTTCAAAATAATGTACCTTAACAAAGTGAACAATCAGCATCCTGGAAAAAATTCTGTGTGTAATATAAGTAAATAAAAAACTACGGTACCGTGCATAGCAATTTTCCTGATGAGGAATTATCATTTTTCACAAGACTTAGTTGTTTTATTCAGGCATATATGACATCGGTGCCTAGGTTGTTTTGTAATTAGGATGTGACCGCTACGATCTTTTCTTATTCTCCGATACGGTATCAAGATAATTGCGAGGGACCAGTTTAGCCACAGCGGTGTACTTAAAAAATATAGCCCTTACCACTTAATGGCGAAAGTTTATTGTAGACACATCATGACTTGGTATGAGTACAGGATCCAAGCACTTTTCATGCTGTTATCTTTACAACAAACAATAGTGGCGTTAGACCCTTTATCCAGGTTTACCAGGTGTAATCTTCTTGCATCCATGACGGCCAATATTAGGATTCGTGGATTCATAAATCGATATATTGCACTCATTACGGCAGTTTATCATGTATTCATTATTCAATTCATCAGGAAGGCCTCTCAGTTTGTTCAATTTGTCCTCTGAGGGCAAGTCCGTGTTGACTTATGCAAGCAAATTTCATCTAAGAATTGCGTTGGATGCTATTGCTTAGAAGAATGTTATTCACATCGTCTACTCTCTCCCAATTATTTTGCTTAGCAAAAGAGTGTATTCACTAACATGCAATATGACAAGGAATTGGTGCTATTCCTCTATGGATAAAATAAATTTCAGATTATTTTTCTGCACCGCATACCAAACACTGCACTTTACCAAACTTCAACAACAGTTTCTTCGCCAGGGGAGTCAACATTCAATTAGTGGTGTACAATCTTGCGTTAATTTTTTCGCACCAGAGTGGGTGATTTCTGTGCTGAATTCGATAATCATGTAATCCATTCTCTCCCCCTAATAGTATTAATCGATTTTTGAGCAATATTGTATGCATCAATACTATGAAAAGTTGTTTCAGAAGAAACATGTTTTACTTTCCTCCTTTTTCCTCCTGAGTGCGAAGCCTCCTCCACTAGTGGTGTTTCATCAGGATTTTCAACCGCAGTAACAGGATTTTTAGCCTCCAAGTCTGTTACCTGCATCACTATATCTCCATCCGCGAAGACATGACGACGACGACCTTGCCGTCGCGTCGGTAATGCCACCATCTTCGTCCGGACAAGTTCCTCGAGGTATCAGCCACAGTCAGACCACCAAGTTTATAAATGAAATGCAACAGATTGAGCAAGGACCACATCCGTACGTCCGAAACTATAGTAATACCATCGAATTCTTACAAATAAATGAATAGATATGATATAAAATTGGTTATCAATATTTAATTGTATTAAATGTTCATTTATAATAAATACAATTTAATATGATCCCAATCACGGTCATGAAGTACCCGCTTCACCCGCTTGGGTGGAAATGGGTATTTTCTACAAGAATGGCTGGTGTCATAGCAACACGCACATTGAGACGACTTATGCAGTAAAATGTAGATGTAACAATACTGAGCAGATATCTCAGTAATTGAAAGTTTCTATCAATATCTGCGAATTCTTGTTTTTGGGAATATTTAAATATAGCATTTTTTTCCTCCAACTTTGGTAAGTGTAACCATTCCCATCCCATAAATATTCCAATTATTTCTACAGTTTTATCTGCTATTACTGCTTTCCATCAGTACATGCTTTTCAACCCATGCAGTTTTCTTTTTCAACCAACATTCTTTCTCCGAATCATTTCAACTACTCCGTTCAGTTTCTTTTACTTACCATCGGGCAGTGCTTTAGTCGTTCTTTTTTCACCTCATTTCGGGCGATTCATCGTCCATGAATGCAATACCGCAAAAGCCTGATTTAAATTATCATTCTTCATCCTGACTTTGATATTACCTGTCGCACTACGACTGAAGTACCCTACCATCCAAGTCCAAGTCAGCTTTATTATTTTGATACTACATATAATCAATTAAAAATATATATTTTTCTTTTTGATTTACTTAAATGTATAGTTTTGTGGATGTTTCTTTGGTAAAGTTACTGACTGCTCAACGAGTGTAATTAACTGGTGACCGTATAATATATGAAAAATAAAGTGGCAGAAGAGAATAGGCATAGAGGTAATAAATCTTATTTTGAAAACGAACCTCTTCAGAGATATTTTGGCAAGGATCACAAAAATGAGGGCTTAAAATACTGAAAATACCAGCAAGAGCTTAAGGAGTTTACTTAATAAAATAAGGAGAAGAGAAGCTTAAGAGTTTACGAAGAGGTTAGAATATGCAATATTTATTGCCCAAGTAAAGGAGAAAGATGAAGGAATAAGATGAATAGGGATATAAACGATAGTTTTTAAGATAAGGACATAGCTGGATTTTCTTAGACACGTAGACGGCACTACAGCTGCTTGGCGATTAAAAAAGAATGTCAATCCAGATAGTTCCAAAATTAATTATTGACTGTGAGATTGAAGTGGTCAGAAATATCTTCATGACCCTGAAGATTATTTAAGGTAGTGGCAGTCATGAGGTGGATGTAGGGCAAAGATAAGAAAAAGAGCTGCATGTAGGTATAGTTAACAGGAAGGTATGATCCATACCGTGCTATAAAGCTGTGGATGATGATGGCTGAATTTCCTTTGGACACGAGAATAAAAAAACACTGAAGTACCAGGGTGATAGGGACAATTCATCTACCATTGCAAATCATGGACCGCGTGAGGTTGGAAGCCATAGAACTAAGAGAAGAGCAAAACACCAAGATATGGTGATAGCCGCGGCAATTGAAGAAATAGAGTTAGCAGACTGTAGACTTTTGTGCATAGAAAATACAGCGTCCGGCGTGATACGGTGGATATCTTTGATATTCAGCTTATTAAAAACACTTGTCTGTTTCCACTCTCTTTTATTTTCACCGACCATGGTTTCGGCAACTTGTGCCATTATCAAGGTTTTTGTGCCTAGCGCAAGATGACCAGCTACATAAAATGGTTCACAAAATGTATTTTCTCACTCTAGACCTGAAGGTGAAAACAAGATGACTGTGAAAACTGTTGTGAGTACAAGTGAACAAATGCGTTTGTAGAACCCAGAATCATGGACATATAGTCTCCTTAGAAGGATCTGCACCAGTAGTTAGTACGTTCAGCCGCTGAATCGATCCCATAGCTGTAAATCTCGGTGAAGCTTTAAGTGTCCCCCGCCTAAGTTTTCCTGGTTAAATTATTTTGTGATATCTTGCTCACCAATCTTCTTCTTCTTCCTTCTAGGATTAGGCTGATGAGCCTGTTCCGGCTCCACATTAGGGTGGTGCGAAAAAACTCAAGTTCCAAATTTCGTGTCGTAATAGTGCGGATTTTTCAGAGTTTTGTGATAATTACTTGAGGATAATTTTTGAGAAGTTCTAATTAGCTCTTTAGATCAAAAATGACAATAAAACTGACCACTAGAATTTAAAGGCAAAATTGCACTTTAAAAAGGCAGCATGTTAACCCTATTGAAACCGAAAGTGAAGATGTTGAGGTTTTAAATGACGCAACGCAAAGTTCGACAATCAAGGAGAAATTTGTTGACTAGGAAGATTAAATGCCTTGTACATCCAAAAAAATATAAATCACCATGGCAAATGAGGGTAAAATTCCAAAGTACAGCTTTTCATTGTGATCAATACGGGGTGTGTCACCGTACAGCTGCTGCTATAGCATCAAGTGTACTTGTAGACATTGGTGTTATAACTGAAGAATATACTTCTAAGTTCATTGACCGATGTAGAATTAAAAAGGAAAAGAAAAATATTATAAGCGATTTACAGCAAATCCATCTTGATTTTGGTGAGCTACACGGTTATACTCGAACAAAATATATGGAACAAGTAAAGAGAGATGTGAAAGAGAAGAAATACGTAGGTGTGAAAAGATTAGCTGATAGGAGAACTGAGTGGAGAGCTGCGTCAAACCAATCCTAGGATTGTTGACCAGTGATGATGATGATGATGACACGGTTATACTTTGACGGAAGGGTAGACAATACCATACTAATAGAAATGATTGAATCGAAGGAGTACTGTCGGACAGTTATAGCGGAACACCATTCTCTAATAAAAGAACCGGCTTTTGTGCATTTGAGTTATGCTTCTCCAAGCTCCGGGTCTGCTAAAGGTATAGTGGTCTCCATACTATCTTATCTCTCTGATCAAGGAGTATCATTAGAGTTCTTAGAGTTAGTTTGCTGTGATGGCACGAACATCAACATTAGATGGAAAGGTTGCACTATTAGAAAGCTCGTAAAACACCAATGACACCCGCTGCAGTGGGCAGTTGGGTTACTTCATTTCATTGAATTACTTTTGTCATATTTTTCAGTATTTAGATGGTGAAACAAGTGGCCAAAAATCATTTAGTGGGCCAATTGGACTAATATGAATGGTTATGGAAAGCTTCCAAACTGCATTTCCAAAAATTGAATGTGAAATTCTACAAGTTGATAGATACATTTTGAGCAAGGACCAAAGATACCTTATTGACATTAGTCAAGCAATCACAAGTGGCGACTTTCCAAATGACTTAGCAAACCGGGATACTGGACCATTTTCACATGCTAGATGGCTCGTGTGAACAGAGCAAAGGAAACCTCTCGATACATACCTGGATATGAAAAGAAAGTAGTTTTCCCTGTTATTGAACGGAACTCTAACTTTGATCACGAAGAGAATGTATTGATGGCGATGGTTTTTGATTACAGAAGGCACATTAGAGAGCTAGGGCTAAAAAGAGTATTTAAAGCCAGACAGACTTAACCAAAAGGCAAACTTATCGTAAACTTCATTACTCCTACCATGAACTTCGAAATAACTGACCATATAGAATTGATTGACTGGAATGTAGTCAAACTATCTACTCCACCTCTTCTTATGAGAATAATTACTAATGAAGAAATAGCTTCCTTCATTGAATCTGGCGATAAACAAGATTGGGATATTATAACTTCCAATATCACACGCAAGCAATGGAGCCGTGTGTGAAATTGGTAACGGAGGCATCCCTTAAGCTTTGTGGCTATCGATCCAGGGTTGGATTTATTAGGGCTAATTCAAATCAAGATCCATTATGCCAGACCTTACCACTAAATCGCAGTACAAAGTAGTTTTCAAAAGTTAAAATTTAAAAGAGGGACAAAAAATTTAAATTTTGTAGAAGCAGTAACACTCATTGGTTGGATGGATGGAGGGTGTGGGTAGAGCTCAAAGTGCAGCCACCTCTCCGCGAGGAGTTCTGGGTTGTTTAAATATTATTATATAATATATAAACAAAGGAAGAGCTGCATAATCAAACATGTATTTTAGACTAAAATATTACCTTAAGTTATTAAGACACAACTCTGAAAAATCGGCTAAATTGCAAAATTAATACATTTTTAATGATCTTGTGCGATCGGTAATAACAGTTAAAAGCCATAAATATGCATATATAAATAATAACCTATGCTATTTGTAATCATTTTTTGCTACAGTGTTAAAAGGTATTAATTTAATTTAATTTTTTTACAACGAAAAAAAAACAATTTTTTTCATTTTTGTCATTTTTTCAGGTGCTTTGCGGGATCGGAAGATGACGTCCGATTTTAATAATTCTTTTTTTGTTTTTCTTGTACTAACGTATCGCAACTTTTCCGCACTATTACGACACGAAATTTGGAACTTGTGTTTCTTCGCACCACCCTACTCCACATTACCATCTTTTCCTTTGTCTTCCTATACTTCTCTTGCCAAATGGTTGAATGGTACCATTGCTTGTTTTGGAATTCGAAGTAAATGTTCCCTCCATCTATGTTTGTAGTCTTGTAGTTTGTCAGTGACTGCCTGGGCATCCAGTTCATCTCTTATTTGAGTGTGTCTTATTTTATCCAATCTTTTGCAGCCTTTTGCTGATCTTAAAAATTTCATTCCCGATGATTCTATCTGCCTTAATTCATTCTTTTTTGGTACCCAACAAATATCGTACTAAATATTAGGTGTCCATTGGAAAGGAAGCTATCAATTCCAATTTTTTTCGTCAGAGAGGCTTTCAGGATCTTCACCGCGTGTATCCATGTTCGTCGATGGCAGTTTCATCGGTGTTGCAGCAGGCTTCTTCAGGTGTCAACGAATAAAGTGCTCAAAGCATCTTGGGAGAGAAAGGAAAAAGAAAACGCTAAGCAAACGCACCAATACGTCCAGTCTCCTTTGCCTTTGGCGGCGCGGTGGGTCAAAGTCCACACCAGCCAAACCAAAGGTCGTGGGTTCGAGTCCCGCCTGATAAAGTTACCCTTATCCATGGCATTGATGCTTGTGCACGTTAGGTTGTTAAATGTTATTAAAATCTCCGATGTAAAGGCTGGAGGTATGGAAATAAATAAATAATACCAATGAAAATACGCCTAAATGACGACGATATGTACAAAAGACGGTTAAAAAAAAAAAAACATCTTTGCACTTAATTGACTTAAAGAAGCCTGCTGAAATTCAGGGAAAACTGTCGTCTCCGAAGATAAACTCATGAGGTGCAGATCCCAAAAACCATTTCCCTGGATCTCACCGCGGACGCCTACACAAGAAAGTATTATGTAGGAACATGTGAAATTCATGAGCCTACTGCTTACTTCAATGCGAGTTATGTTAATTTATCATTTTCACATTCCTTGACCAAATCGCCGAAATACTGTTAGTGAATTGACGCCTCTGTCATCGTTGCCGTCATTTGGTGATTATCTTTGATATTATGGCTGATATTGGCGCAGTTGGAAATATATTCTTCATCATCATCATTGGTCAACAATCCTAGGACTGTTTTGACGCAGCTCTCCACTCTATTCTCCTATCAGCTAATCTTTTCACACCTACGTATTTCTTCTCTTTCAAATCTCTCTTTACTTGTTACATATATTTTGTTCGAGGTCTTCCTTTTCCATTCTTGCCTTCCACTTGCCCTTCGACGATTGTCTTAGTCAGGCCATTACGTCTCAAGATGTGGCCTATAATGTTGTTCCGTCTTCTTATTAAGGTTTTCATGAGGCTTCTCTTTTCTCCTACTCTTCTTAGGACTTCCTCGTTACTAACTCGGTCGATCGATTTGATCTTCATCATTCTTCTGTAGCACCACATTTCGAAGGCCTCTATCCTTGCTTTCTCCGCTGCGGTCATTGTCCATGCCTCACTTCCGTATAGGAGCATACTCCAGATGTAGGTTCTTATAAATTGTTTCTTTACTTCCATATTTAAATTTCCCGCTGTTAGCAGGTCTCTCTTTTGGTGGAATGCTCTCTTCGCCTGGGCTATTCTGCTGATAATTTATTTCTTACTTCTCCCGTCACTAGTTATCTTGCTTCCCAAATAACAGAATTCATCCACCTGTATCACTTTTTGCTTCCCTATTTTAATGTTAGTCTTGACTTCTTCTCTTCTGCTGCATACTAAAATCTTGGTTTTCTTCGTGCTTATTTTCAGTTGATATCTACCCATTACCCTACCCATTTTAACCAGAGTATTTTTCAAATCCGTCTCTGTTTCTGCTATAACGTCTATGTCATCGGCAAATCTTAGCATGCTAATTTTTTCTCCATGGATATTCACTCCCAATGCCTTTCCTTTGATTTCATTTATGGCTTTCTCAATGTAAACGTTGAAAATTACGGGTGGCAACGTACAGCCTTGTCGCACCCCTTTCCTAATTCTTGCTTCTTCACAGCTGGGCCCTGATTTTATCACCGCTGCTTGGTTTTTGTATAAGCTGTGTATTATTCTTTTGTGATTATAAAGAACCCCAATTTCCTTTAGGATTCGAAGCATTGTGCTCCAATCCAGTCCACAAACGCAACGACGTTGGCTTGTTCTTTTCCATTCTCTTCTCTATGAGCAGTCTAAGGGCCAATATTGCTTCCCTTGTGCCTTTGTTTTTTCCGAATCGAAATTGGTCCTCATCCAAGTACTCTCCTGCTTTTCGTTCTATTCTTCTATAGATGATCCTTGTCAGTATCTTCGACGCATGTGTAGTAAGGCTAATGGTCCTAAAATCTTCGCAGTTCTCCGCTCTTTTCTTATTCGCGAAATTATATTCTTTTGTAGGTACTTCTTCGTGTTGAAGTTTTTGTTACCTACATTTAGATCACTCCCTTTCAGTGTGACTTCTGATGATTAACATAAGTACTAGCATGCTTACGGAGGGTATTCGAAATTAAAAAGGGCATGATAAAAAACAAGATTACTAAGCTATATGTGACTCATTTCAATCCTTGTACTATTCTCAATTGATCATTTCAGTCATCAATCCAAAGATAGGTTGGTGCGGCTCTCCACTCAAATCTCCAAAAAAAGCCTTTCTGCATTTTTTTTCTATTTCTATTGCTTTATATCCTTAATTAACTGCTGTTTGAATCTCATCCGGTATCTAACAATTATTTTCATCAGAGCATTATTTTTCATTTTGTATGGACGACTAAGGTGTATCATCTTTTTCAAGATCTCAAGGAGAAGATGGATAGACATAGTTTTACGCCTTCAAAATATTTCCACCCACAGATTACTATGTTATCAGATTATATATATGTGTGATTATTAACATTCTAAAAGCAAATGCTAAATAAAAAGATCCATAAAATACTAAAATGGGCACACCCATACGTATGATTAATTGTAATGGTATTAGGCGCTAGCATTATCCCGGAATAATGATTTTGAACAATAAATATTAACATACGGTTGCCATGTTAATAGTAATGTACAGCGTCATGCGCCGATTTTTTAAAAACTTTTTTGTGTTTCACAAATTTCTGGCAGTTAATTGTATTTCAAATGTAAGCTAGCAAAGGTGATATATTCCTTTAATCAACATCAGTGAAATTTAAAATAAACTAAGGATTACAGATGAACGAAGAAGGCTATTGGGTGACGAGATCATTGTTTTTGAGGTGGAGATCATGAGGTGAAGGACAACAATAATTCAATTTATTGTTATCCGCATTTTGTAATACATTTGGATCGAATCTTCCATTATCATCCCATTCTCTCCTACGTCCTCCAAGATGGCGGAATGCGTACGTATTAAAATTGCCAAAAGCAAATATTTTATACTTTCTAGGTGAAAGCTCACAACTGTTGATGTCATTCATTGTATTGAAGTCAGTAAATGTCACCAACAAATATCAATAAAAGTGGAAAGTGTTATAATGGTCAATGTTTGGAATGGGTCTTTCCAGCATCTTATTACGATTTATAATTTAAGCTATTTCGTTCCTTAGATAGATACCAATGCATTCTTTAGTAAAGCACGTCACTAAAAGATGCTGTTTCTTAACAAAAAGTAGTCAAATGGAGCCATTATGGCCATAATGAAGCCAAAAGGGGATAATTACTATGGCGATGCATATTTTAGCTGCATGTATCACGGTTAGAGTAGTATGCATCAATGAACTTGTTGTTTTATGATTTAAATAGATTTTTTGCTAAGAAAAACCCCGTCAACATTTGCAGAATGATGAGCGCAAAAACTGCCAATTTATTTTTAATAATAGTGATGAATAATAACATTTCCTCGGTATGACTCTTTTCAGATATTTTCTTCCCCTTACCAGCAATGAAAACTATGGTGCCTTTTTATAAATATCACTTTCCATAATAGAGAATGTACATATAAGAATGTAACTAACTTCGATAACATGGTTCAGTTGCACTCCGTATGGCACTGGAACTAATATGCCTCTGTGATCAAGGAAATAAATTTTGCGGGTCTCTCTTAAAAAGTATATTAACTACCCAACAGGACACGTTTCAATGCTTGCACATTATTTCATAAAATGCCAGTGTGATATTATGAACATGAATAGATGAATTTGCAGTTTTATAAGCGGTATGGATGATGCTGAATTTTACGGAGTTTTCGCTTAGAACAACGCGGTTTACATTGGCCGATAGATATTGGCTTTGAATGCAATCTGAATTTTTAGTTATGCTAATGAATAATAGCTGAAAAAATACGAATATGCCAGGACTTTTTGTCAACCATCTCACTTCTAGGGTAGCGTGAGAAGAGTGCTTAGATTCGGAGTCAAAGGTTTTGTGTTCAAATACAACGTAAATCCTTAGGACATCCCCGCAATAATCCTCGGTTCAAGAGTGCCCCTATACCCAATGTTTAGAAAGCGTAAGCCTATCCCGTAATAATATAAAGCATAAGCCTTAGCGATGAATAATGCTTTTCCGCTTTTAAGCAAAAAAACCTGACGCCTAGGTGCTGAAAGCTGATTATTTAGACAGCCAGGAGAAGAATTATTTAGGAGAAGCCAGCATTAACGACAGGGTAATCGGCTGGTATGTGATAAAAGCTGAAGATATGACTCTAGAATGCACCTCCCTCAGATGCTACCAATAGTCTGAGATATTACCGGCTCACATACGAAGTCCGGAGCAAGACAAGTACTCCTTTACAGTAAAATCAAGGAAACAGATACTTAGGAAAGCCATAGTGAATAGTATCCGAACGTGCGCCACTATAGCACGAGCTGGTAGCCAATTCACTGGGCATTCAATATCGTTTAGCTTACTCTGGGTGTGCTTTTATTTGCACTAGATATGACTGCCGTCGCCATGTATTGAATAGGAGAATATTTTGTACCTTTGGTAAATTATATATTTGCAGAGAAATGCAATTTTGAAAATGTTATTGTATTAAATTTTGGATAAAAAACCCGACATAGTTTAGGTGACCCAAGCATATAACCGAAGTTTTATCTCAATATGCCGCTAGTGCTGGACGTACTGTACTGCATCATTTTTCGGTACTTATTGAGATTCGGAGATTATTACAACTCAGTAAATTGAAAATTCGTCAAGTTTTACAAAACACGCCGTGGATAAAAACGACAAAAATGTTAAATATGAATGACAATAATTCAGCATTCCTCAGAATAGTTAAGAACTCAGGCTTTGGAATTATATTCACATTCTTTCACTTGGAAAGCCAATTTCATTCTGGATATATGCAATGATTTGGTTCATCGACCTTCCAGGTAGTACTTACCTGATAGTGACTTATCGGCTTGCAATGTTGACCATTCTATTTTTCTACATCCAGCATATCTTATTTTACCTCTTTTAGCCATGCATGTTAAAAATGAATGACAATAATTCAGCATTCCTCAGAAAAGTTGAGAACAGACTTGGGAATTATATTTAAATTCTTTCAATTGGAAAGCCAATTTCATTCTGGATATATGCAAGGTAAGGTTCAGAGAGAATTCGTTCGTAAATTTTCATTCCTTGTCGTAATAATGATAGTTAGCTTCACCAATATTATTGTCAATTCTGTCTGTGTTCGATATTTACATTGTGTTCAGCCTTTAAATGCTAATATTTTATCCTTTTACGTACATAAAAACGTATGTAAGAGGTTATGTTTGCAATATCACTCAATCTTCGAATACTTCCAGTGAGAGTTATCGATCCTTTTCGAGGTATGCGTGAAAATGCCGTAAGTGCTACGAAAACTCTTATCAATAGTAGTTTTCGGAACACCAAAGGCACCAAACCTATAGCAATATCAACAGGTCTTGCATATAAATATATTAGAATATTATGTATCCAATATTTTTCGCAACGGAACGGCGCCATCGCTTTGCAGGCATCGAGAATTTGCCAATTTTTATGCGCCGACGCCAAGGCTGCCGAAAATACGATTGCGATTCTCTTAGAATTAACCCACGGCGAGGATTCAAACTCGATATTTAATATTAGTAATGCACTTATTAATTCTTTGAAGTCATTTCTTAATTTTTGGCGCGCAATTCGCCCCATGGTGGCCATCAATCAGCATGAAAGCCGGCGCACGCTGCAAAAATACCTCGCCTTGCCGTCATCGAATTTTTGCTGTCGGCGCAATTGCACAGCTTATATCTGTGGGAGAGAAGAGAGTACAGAGAACTTTGTGCAAAATTGAATCTAACCATATTTATTGGATGCTAAAAAGTTAATTAGTTTAAGGAACTCTCGTTTGTTACACTGAGATTTCATATGCGACTCCTTATCGATGCATATCTTCCGTGATCATTGCCAATACTTGCCCTTTAGTGTAAAACTTGTGACTTGGCTTTGGTGCATAGCTTGGCTGCTTATTTTTTTCAGAAAAAAAGACTGGTGTAATGGATAGTAATACTCCTGATTATTTCATTAATATAATTTGTGGTAGCTATTTAAATGTATTGTAGTTAAAAGGGCGTTAGCTGCATGTAAGAAAACATATATATTTTAGTATGAAAATTTTAGCTTTTTATGGTTACAAATATTTGTTGGTTATCTTATGTAATAATGGGTACTTGATAAACCGGTATCATTAAATATCTAAATACGTGGCCCCATTCTGGCTTGGTAAGTGCAATGCTCATCTCATGTCCTAAGTCGAAATTGTTTTGAAGCCCTTGCCATGAAGAAAAAGGTTAAGAAATAAATGAGAAAGACATAAAATATTTAAAAATATGCTTCTGTGCTTTCATTAATATTAGTAAGATATAAACTTTTCTTAGCAGTTCTCCCTTTGTATCTACTTAGAATGTTTAAAATTTATGTCACCTATTCATGAACTACCGATGTAATTTAAATCGGTTTAAATATTAGACGTATGATAAAATATATTTTTTAAATATATTTATAAGTATTTTCTATTAAGTTTTCCATTTAAAATTATTTTATTCCAATATATTTCTATTGGGAAAACTAAATTATTAAGAAATAATTCAATTTTCAGCTAACCGTCCCAAAATGCTATATTTCGGTCTCAGATTACTCATACGTATGTTTGGTTTCGCATTTATAAAAATTAAATCAAAAGCTTTATTTTCATCTGGAAAGTAGGAAAACATATTTTTATTTAACCTCACATGAGTAACAAAAACACAGTTAGCTTTGCCTTTCGCAGTCCATCATCTTCCAAGATTTGAATTACATATCTTCCCGTCTGCTTATTTATTATTCAAGATAAATTTGCTTCTCACTTGCGCTACTTATGGCGTCCAAAATTTACATTGTAGACTAGACCCTTACGCATCTAATTGGAGCTTGTGAGAATGGATGCTGAATCCATCTGCAATCCAAGGTGTAATTGCCTTCTTTTTATTCTCTAATGTCCTATCACCTTAGGACGGTGAATATTCCCGGATAAATAAAGCCTGTCGCTTCCTCTTTTTATTTCCACATGTTGTGGTAGGCATAATAGGTATTGTAGGCATAAAATTAGCAAATAAACATGAAAATTACTTTGGCCGAATATCAACAGAAAATAGAGATAAAGACTGATTAAAATTTGGGTGAAGTTCAGATGAAGATACAGGGGTATGTAGCATAACTGAAGAAACCAGAAAGCATTTAATTCTGCTTTCAGCTGAGAATGCAAGCACGGAAGCAAGGAAACTATTTATCAGATGCTACATGCGGCGCATTTGTCTTTACGGGAGGAAGACATGAAAGTTGATAGCATCAGCAGAGAAATGAAGGTTGGAAAATGAGTGCCACCGCAGAATGATGAAGAGTAAATATAACGGCCCAGCATAGATACGTAATTGTAAAGTGCAAAAAAGAGTTAGAGATAAGTAATGTCTTCTAAATCCCTGAGAAGATGACATGACAGCTTAGTCGACCACATGATGAGGCCTGATAAAGACAGTCAACGGCGGAGAAGTGGACGATAATAAAGGCAAAAGGAGGCCTCAAGTTAGTTATTTCAGACACATTTTTTAGGAATTTTAGGTGTTCGAATTTGTACATAAATATGAAAAGTTGGCTAGCTGGAGAGCGGAATTGAAAGCTGCGTTAAACTTGTCTTCGGATAGATAAGATGTAATGACGATGCACAAAATGTCTTTTTTTTAAATTCGTTTAAATGCTTTTCATATGAAGACATTGACCGGAACGCTCCTTTTACGTTCAGTATTTCTAGACTTTTAGTCAATTTCAAGTTGTAAACATCTAATTCTCAGATTTCATTTCCGCCCGCTTGCACTTCTCATCACACCTTAATTCATACTTTAAAGTTTCTTGTGCACCTAATTTTACCTAATCCTAATCGGTTTTCTTTCAGAAAATTCTATAAATCTGCACGTTTTCTTTTCATCTGTGTATTTTCCTTGTTGAGAGGGAGGTGTGTAGTTGGACGTCTCTCCACAACTCTGAGATTTCACCTTTTTCTCAGTTTTATGTCTTAGTTATTTTCCTGTTCCTACTTGTTCTTTATTACTTTGTTATTTTATTGCTCTCGTTTTAGCTCTTATTGATTCCATTACTTAAGTTTATTTCTACTTATAAATTAATTCGATTTGTAGTTGAATTTTTCCTAGTTCATGTCCGATATTGACGTCATACTTGCTAATTTATGTCATTCATACGCGGGCTTTTCACCTTCATTCGTAGTTAACTCCTGAATTTTGTCAAAATATAATCTTAAAACTGGTTTTTACTTTCATGAACGTTATAAACTCACATGCAGTTTCCATTAGCATGAAATAATGAAGTAATATCCTTATCCATAACCACTGAAAAGCCTTGGCGA
Organism: Ischnura elegans; assembly: GCF_921293095.1. Lineage (NCBI taxonomy): Eukaryota > Metazoa > Arthropoda > Insecta > Odonata > Coenagrionidae > Ischnura > Ischnura elegans. Next base: position 74,075,943 of record NC_060256.1, read on the forward strand.
TGTAGAGAAAACTTTATCTTTCTTTTCTTATATCTTATCCAAAAAAGCCAGAGGATGCGATGGTTTATTTGCTATCATCTTCCGTGTTCTGTAACAATTTACCTGGTAGTTGTAGTCATAGATAGTTTCACAATATTTTTTAAATCTATGGTATTTCTTTTGAATCAATTTGGAGAATTGTATGCTTCATATACCAAATGCTTCATTTTTTTGCTTTAGTTTTCCGTATTCTGTAATATTTTACGTGAGTAGTCATAAGTATGATTAACTTCACTCCATTGCCAATTTGTAAAAGATATTCCTTTTAATTCTTGTTGCAGATACAAAACCTTCTCAATTTTATGGTATTTGTATCCCTGATCAGCTTACACATAGAACAAAGTACATTGGGTCAATCTCTTTATAAATTTTCAATTGTTTTACTCTTTATATGGAATTTTACCTTCTCTCGGTCATTTTGCAGGTTGTATAAGGATGCGATTTGAAATTAGTTTTTGATGATTATTTTCCACCGAAAACATTCCGATTTTTAACTATAATATATTTTCTTTTGTATTTAAGTCTCTCTATTTCATGCGAAAAATTCCGTCTTTCGCATTAAAAGTGGCCTAAAAATGGAAGCCATGAGAAAAATATAATGTGCGTGAATGAGAATAAAATCAAAATCATAGATCTTGAAGGAAATTGTTAGGAGAGTGAAAGAAGAAATGGAGTGGAGACATTTTTCGTTTACCAAGGCGAAGAAATTAATATTATACGGTGCCTCTTTTTGCGTGTTTTGGCCACTAAATATGTTTAAAATCGTCATCTAAATGACTTTCATTTACTACTTTTATGGCAATAATCTACTTAATGTGAATGCTTAAGGGTATCGGAAAATGTTTTGATACTTTCCCAGCGCATGCTGGTAGTGGAGGTTGCTCGGGTCCTCCACCGGGTGATCTCCTTCATGGCTGTCGACGTTGCGGAGTACGAGCCGTACTCCACCTTCGGGGATGAATAAACTTCTAGGATATGGAGACAATACTTCTTGCTCATGTAAATAAATCGGGACTCATGCGTACATAGGTTATTATTGGAATGTAAGATGCCAGATCGAGCATAAGAATCACACATTAGGAAAAACAGTTCACCCTGTGGACGATCTAATGGAGATAGCGAAAGAATCAGCCCTGCCCTATCTTCATCGATTGAGACTTGAGATTCCATTATACCGGTCAAACAAGTGCAGTAGTGCAATATAGCAAGGAATCAGTCAGCAGAGGGGGCTCTTGTGTGCACAATCAGGTGAAATCGCAGAAGCTACAACTTTTCTATAAATAGAGGTTTGAATAGCTGAACTCACCGAAGAAATATTTATTTATTTTCAACCTTCCCGAAAAGAGCACATAGAGGCCTTTACAACGGAGGAAAGTACGAACGTATAAAATCGTATCCGGCTCGATTTTGTGGAAGTTCTTTATATCCATGATAAAAAGAAGAACACAATGGTAATTTCCAGACTTTTAATGCCAAAACTCAGAAACCAACCATGATTTCAATAAGTAAGTGTCATTTTCAAGGTAAATGACACTTGAAAATGACACGTGTTGAAACCATGGTCGGTTGCTGAGCTGTGACATTAAATGTGTAGAAGTTACCATTGTGTTCTCCTTTTTATCATGGAGGAAAGTACGACTCAAACATCCATGCCCTGGACAGAAACCACCAACTCGGGCGGGATTCGAACTCGCGACCCACGGTTTGGCATGCGAGGACTTTACCCCACCGCCACCGAAGCCGGCAGATAATATCGAGGGAAACAAAATCAAAATCCTTAGAAATATAGAATAAAAAGAAAATTCGGAAAAACGTCTTTCAATCAAGTACAATTAAGGAGAGAGGAAAGGGTGTTGAAAGTCCTGGACTTTATTTTCATTGGTGTGAGGTAATTTTTGTATACAAGCACGGCCCTCTCCTAAAATGTGTCTCTTATCTTTCCTTTTCCAGAATAACATAGAAATGGAAACAACAATGAACGAAAATCGTCCTTATGTGGACGTATGCACTGGTTCACAGGAAAGGACTGTCATTCTCCCTCCCGATTCCGTCAAAAAATACGTTTCAAGCCTTTTTCTTCTCTCACTCCTACTGCGTCTCATTTCGGCCCCTTTTGTTGTTTAGGTAAATTCAATATGATACCGTGCCTGCTGGTGCGTGAAACCTTAGTCGGCCTCCATTTCTGCGTTGATCAAAGGGGTAGCGCTGGAACAAGTAATGGAAAATAATACATTTGCTTCCTTATAATCTGAGTTGCCTAAACTTCCTTGTATCTATATTGGACCCACAGTTCGAAATGGTGCCATTATCACTGACAACCGATTTTTTAAAAACTTTCCTCAATTATTCAATTGTATTTATGTCATAATGTGATATCCCATTTTTCGTGTTTCTTTAACATTCCTGTTAGTGAACTATAATTAAATCGAACCGTCAAGGATATTTTGAAGAATTTTATATTGACCTTATAGTCGGCACTTTGGGAACACTACCACATGTTATGATCGATTAAAGGGAATTAATCAATTTCAGATTTGACTTGAAGTAAAAAATGTCGTCGTTAATACGTCATCGTAAACGAAATGAAATAAGACTCATTGTCATATTTTGAGAAGAATATGCTTAAGAGTGTAAAATATATTACAATAAGTCCAAATGTGTTGTAAGAGAATCCTCTCTCTTAAATCTGCGAAAGGAATTTGTTTATCAAACATTTAAATAAGAAAATATTTTTCAAATATCAGGTTGTACGAATACTTTGAGTTCGTATTTTATTAGAGATTGATTATTTCATACGAACCAAAGAATATTTTCGAAATTGAAAGTGCTCTTTGCATTAAATATTGTAGCACGTAACGATAGAAAAAGATATGTAATGAACTCTGCAATAATATGAGGGAGAATTCCATGATTTCTCTCAACCATAGGTGTGGCTTAACAATATCAGGTGTCATATTATAGGATGTACTCACGTAGCTGTACAGTATGTAAATAAATTTCTATATCCATTCTTAATCATGTTTTAAGTTGAAACAGAGATTTATAGTTTTTCGTTCCGCATAGACAGGCTGTTAGTCTTCATATGCACGTAAGGATAGATGATTTTAAGAGTTAAAGAAATATCGGGCTGTAGTTCATAGTTGTTCGTCAACAGCGCAAGTAAGTACGGAATTTATATTTTAACTATTTTTAATGCAACCTTCTTTTTATAGAAAAATTTAAAAAAATGTCATCAATTGTGTTTATCTCCCGTTTTTTTTTTAAACCTTATAGTTGCGTCACCGAGCGTCATTTCTTTCCCTTTTAACTTCGATAGAATTAAAAAGGGGCAGTTGTGAAATATTTTTTTTAACTCCAATGCAATTTTATAACCATAAACAACTACAACTTTTAAACAGGTCGATAAATCGACGAAAAAGCAAAAATCATCAAAATCACTAGTGAATGGTTTTCAACAAGATAAAAATTGAACACTAAAGTGCGTACGATTTTTTTATAAATTAGATTTTCTCCGAATATACTGGGTTTTGCTAGATGTTTCGGAATTGGATATCTATTAAACCATCTATATCTGTGTTTTGCTACTTAATCTTTGTTTTTAAAGCTGCTCTAATATACTTTCCTCTCACTTCATTATAATGCTCACATTTATTGGATTCTCTAACCGCCTATGCTTCCAACTATTTTACAACTAGGAAATGATCATTGAAAATATCTTAAATATCTCCACCACCGATATCACATTTTAAACTTTACACAATACTTTTACCTTAGCAATCCCAAAAACTCCAAGGCTTTAGTAATAATGCCCAAAGTGGTAATGGAATTTTGTCGTTACTCTAGCATATGAGGATCAAATAAGAAACTCCATCGGTCATATTTACTTCTCACTCCAAGCATTTCTAAAATTATTGATGAATCCACTGTCAAATAAATTTAAACCTAGGTTCCTTCATTCACTCTTTTGAATATACTTTCAAAAAGCTTCTTGTTTTATTTTCAGTTCAAACTTCCATTACTCCATAAAAAGTTTTGTCTCCAATTTAGTGCCAGGATTACGTTTCTCTCTTCAATTGGTTATTCTTGTCAGTAAACTTAATCGTTTTATTTGATTCCGAAATCCTTATTTGATTCCGAAATATTTTTGCTATCGATTGGAAAAATTTGGGCTTCTTTGAGGTATAGTATCGATTCCTTTGTTACCTTCAGATTAATATCAGAATATAATTTTGCAGAATAAAAGTTTGTTGGTTCGTGCTCTGTAAACATGAAGGGTTAAATGTAGTTGATATTAGGCGTCACGTTGAAATTTCAAGTAGAAGGGCCATTAACATGACTGATAAATATATATTATGCTATTTTAGTTAGGAATTTTTGTCGTAAACCATTCAGAAATACGAGGTTTTATTCATCATCGTTATAGCCACGTAATGTCATGAATTTCCATTTTAATGCGTTGTAAACATGATTAGTGTTTACCAACTGCAAAGCAAGAGTAATTTCCTCCCCGTAGTCTAGCATTCGCAAAATCCCTGCGTCATTCGTTGGTCTTAATACTGCAAGAGCAAAAGCTGAAGCTGAAAAATGTGAGAAATTAGAACAAAAGCATTAGAATATATTTCTTAATATTCGCGCACAGCTTTATACTTGCACTTAGGATCTCCATCTAGGCGACTAGGATTTGAGGCCGGATATAAAACCTTTCAAAGCTGCGTTATTGGCTCGATTTTCTTCGACCGGTTCAACCAATCAATTCCACCCCCGTGGTCAGCGGAGTTCGGGAGGGACAAGAGGGGTTGCCCGGCGAGGGAGGAGGACGATGACGGCAAACGAAGCTGAACGGCTCATACCGTATTCTCCTCTCCAGAACCTTACACGCCCGATTACGTGGCAAAAGAAAAATACCTTAGACAAAGTGTTGGAAGGGTTCACTGGAGCGATCTTCAAATGAAAACCAAGGAAACGAGAGTGGGCGCTAAGCTGGGAGGAGGAGAACACACATTCCCCCGGCAACCGTGCATGGAAGATCCATCAAGTGGACGGAATAGATGACGTTAAAAAGGGATTCGGCTAAGAGTATGGGGAGTCCTGAAAAAGATGTTTGCTAAGAATCGCTGGTTGTGCTTTTGGAAAAATTTTAAAAGGTCGACGGTTCGATTACCTATAAATAATTTAAAGTTTTATTTCTATCCTACCTCTCTGAACATCATTAGCTTTACTTCGTATACATTTTCTTACCGATTTTTTAAATTTTCTTTATTTTAATGCACCTAATGTATTTTTTGGCACTTGATTCTCGTTACATATTATTTATTTTATTCTCTTCGTCGTCATATTTGATGTATAAGATTTTTTTACATTTCTTTTTTTTTGTTTCCCGTATTTTGTTTCATTATTTGGCTGCTGTGAAGCCACTGTAAATTTACAATATTGCTGTCTATAGGAATTTTCAATAAATACGATAAATATATAAATTTCTCGATTTAAGTAATGGGAAAATCGGCGTAGTGCACATGACGTATTGCAAGTTACTGTATTTATATAAAAGCGTGACAGTTATTGATTTTCTTACCACTATAGAGGGAGATGAAAGAATCGTATCCTGTTAAATAAGATTTGCTTAACTTGTCATTCTTTCCTCAAAATATCATGAATAATGATGGTGAAGAAAAAAGGAATATATTCAAATAATGATATATGTCGTTTATACGAATTAGTACTTGTAATTTTGGTCTGTTTTAACGTTATTTCCGTTTATCTTCTATAATTTAATACTTTTATTGTATGTGATACTAATTCTCCATTATTGAACTCATTTACCACTTTTTTCGGTCATATTGTTAAGACTTTTGAATGCTTATAACATTTCGCCATTCGCCAAAAGCACTGGAAGCACTCTCACATAATGTTTGATAAATTTTGATTTTATTACAGTTCACCTCCGGGCTTGGTTGGAATGTTGAGACATAATAAACCTTAATATTTCCACGCAACGGGCAATGGACGTGTGACATTTTTCTTAAGGTTGGAAGGATCGGAAAAGAAAAATTTCCCACGGTATTTGAGCGTACTTTTCTAAGACTTGAAATCGACAAGTATTGATTGAGCACTGTCGCATGGCGCATGTGCGCTAGTACTGTGTGTTTAGTAGGTGTATGTCCGAATCTTTCGATCCCTTAAGTTTTCCTAACTTTTCCTATCACATTATATGCATGGTTATTATTTTGGATTTTATGTTTGGTCCTTAGCAACGAAGTGGTCACTGCGTAGGACTCGAGGAAATTTTTTAAAACTGGCTACAGTTGATTTCTCTTAAGAGGCGATTCATAAAATTTAAAATTTTTTAAAATAAAAAAAAGGGTTTAAAATTTTAGGCCTTTAAAGGACAACTGGAAGAGTAGTAAAGTTTGTGTGTTGCTAAATAGGTCTTATTTTACGTCTAAAGTAAATATTAAACCTATTATAGGTCATTCCAGGAGTTTTAGCACATTAAAAACTGTTTTCTTTCCCATTTAATGCTTTCTTCAAGCATCTTTCCAATTTAACTCCATATTTTTTATAAATTTAGATTTACCACAAGTGGTTTTATAAAGGTATGCAGCATAACACCATTTTAGAATCAATATATAGCACAATCTTTCATATATCTTCTTATGAAATACCATTCATGGTTAAACGTCAATGTGCTATGAGCACTAAAAATGTTATACCGTGCTATCCGGATCTTAATTTTGCTACAACCCTCTTTCCCATGGTCAAGTCAAATTCTCATCGGCTATATTTATATGATTGTAATAATTGAACAATGGAGGTAATTGCACGTTGGACACCAAAAGGAGGAAACCATGTATTACTCAAAAGATTTTCACCGTCCTACTTGGGCCTTGCACAAGAAGGAAAGAAAACAAGAGAAAAATTACTTCATCCTGCTGTATCTACTCGTAAAATCCTTGGGTCAACTGCACACTACGGACAGCATGCGATGCAATTTCTCCCTTACTTCGCCAAATCGAGTTAGGTAGGTAAACCTTTTCCGAGGCGATTTTGCCGTCCACCAGGAACTGCGAAACAACGTACGGGTTCCAAAACGCCGCGGATATTCCCCAAGGGCCGTCGGTATAATTCAGGCGTGAAGATAACCAGGCGGGAGAGGGGGGGGTATCCTGGTTAAGTCGGTCGAATGACTTGAGCGTATCGCCCCAAACCACCCTCGTACTTGGCGAGCCGTTTCGGCCCCATACTTTCTCCCCGAAACTATCCTTCCTGTACCCCTACTCCCTGCACCTTCGGCATTCCCATCCCAGATAACCCAACCTGTCCGGCACCTCGCGGGACCTCTACCCCGGCGCAGTCCGAACAAGGGCACCTAGGACCCCATCGAAGCATGCCGCGTCTCCCCTTCTAGCTTCGATCCACGATCAACCACCCCGCCAACTCGTTCACTAGAAATTTTACCCCCAACATCCTTAACAAAAGAGACGGGGTGGCAATAGGTAGCGGCATAGTTCGCGGTAGGGGAATTGAAAAGTACTGGCGAAAAAATTTATTACCAGTCTCCCACCACCTCAACATCCTATTTTTTCACACGTATATCAAGGGAGTGGATGGACGAGACAAGTTAGTTTCCGATTCTCACTCGAGAGTCAAGTGTAAGGCTGGAGTTTTTGTATATCAAGGATTTGGTATACCGCGCGCGCAGGCCGTGTTGGGACGCGCGGAAGGGAAAATGCTGGTGTTCGCTGCACCCAAAACCACTAGCGCCCGCGGGCCGAACTCTGCGATGCTTTCTCTTTACATTGGCCGCTCTCCGTGCGTATCCTTTCCCCGGACTGCTTGTATTAATTCCGGCGATCGGAATGTCTTTTTAATGAGGCGGATTCGCGAATAAAAATCTATGCTCGGCGTCACTGCTTGTCTGCAAGTTCTCCTTTCGCCCGTCCTAATCGCCCGGAATCAGCGAAATTGGAATACGATGGGTTCAAATGATGAAGTGTATTTAAAAACCAACTTGGCGTCCCAATGCATTCATAGGTATTATATGCAAATTAATCAGACGCTTTCACTCACGGGAATTTAATTGATTCTTATGCATGTTCCTTCAGAGTAAATATTTTTTTTTACATTGCTTTATTCTTTTACTCGAGAAATTATCTAACTTGTAGAGGGGCGGATAAGCTAAATGAATTTTAGAATTAAACAGTGATTTGGAAAAGTTCATCGATGCCAGGCAAAATTTATTGACTATTTTATGTGCTAGTTTTTATAATGCCCGTCTAGAAATATTTTTTCTTTTCAAAGTTGGTTTTCAATACAGAAAGAAACGCTTTTCTCATATTTTGTTGGTCAGAACGAAAAATATTTTACGCAAAATGAAGAGCAAGTAGGAAAAAGGCAAAGGATTATGAAAGATTTATTTTTAAAAATTATAAATAGACCGATAGTTTAACATGTAAAAGGAAATTTCTTATTTACTGAAAATAAATTATTCTTAGCTCCGCAGAAGAAACGCCATTGAGTTTATTCCGGAATTTTGTCAGTTCAGAGTAGCATACATAGTGTATTCCTCAATGCATTAATCAAAAATTGCACTCTACTTTTACATGAATCACGTGACGTATTAAACGTTGCTATTTTAATAAAACGAAATAGAATTATTTTGTTCCGCGTTCGTATTCGCATGTCGCAAATATCAGAAGGGATCTCGGAATGCTTGTACCGTCTACATGGGCAAATATAGGAGTAATAGTTTGAACCGAATGGCATCAGAGGCTGAATGCCTCACCAGGGAACATCGCAAACGGCTATACCTACTAAGTCCTCGCTTGCATCTTTGTGAACCCTGCCCTGTACATTCGATTGATTCCGCCGATGTAATTTCGAATCGGAACGTATTTCTGTGAATACTTAGTCCAGTCATGCGCAAATATTATCATCCACTTTCATGCCAGGTTTCAAACCCCTTGTTTACCTACTATGATGGAACTATACAGCTTGCGTTGAGAGTCAAAATTACTCTCACACACTCTCAGCTGACTCTACCTTGTCTCATTATCAATCATCTCATTCACCTGTAACCCGTGCGTAATTTTCCAAGAATCATATGACCTGATTGTAGATAACCTCTCAATATGACGGGCTTATTTTCTTTTTATCCAATTACCTATCTCACATCCCTCAGGTAATTAGAACGGTGTTTGTCCTCGGTTATGCTTACGAAAGTGGCTTATGCCTTGCTAGAAAATGATTGTAAGAAAAGTTCCATTTCCATTACGTCAAAAGCAAGGCTTCTAATCGTAGGATGATGAAACTAACGGAAGATGATTTGCAATTGGAATTTGGTAGCAACGGCGAATCATATTACCTCAATTATAGCAGTGAAAGCAATCCTGTGTGTGTGATTATAAATTATGGATTTCATAAATGTAGCTGTTAACAACGGATAGAAACAACACATAGAAAATGGTAAATTGTTCGAATTATTATCGACCGGTTTATTATTTGGTCATTGGCCTTGGATTTTTAATTTACTGCGTGGAACGAGATAGGCATTCCTAAAATAAATGCATGTAAGATGTCATCGTATAGAATATTAAATTAGCATATTCTGTGCGTGTCAGTAAGCTACTTAGTATTCGGAAGGATATGTTGTGAATATGCTTGAAATTTAAGCACATTAAGCAATTAATCATCATTCCAGTGAATTTGTAGGAGGAGACATTCAAATTTACTATTTCGGCATTGATTGCGGCCGTTATCCATTGTTCAAAAAGTGCTGTCCTTGTCCATACTTCGTTGCATCGAGAACTATGCACCAGATATAATATCTTTGTTCACATTGATGCCATGAGTCTATGTCCTACTTTAAACAGCTTTGTTCATATTTTTAATTTTTAAATCTTTCTTCACCTGGGCTATTCTAAAGATTATTTATTTATATTTCTCCGTATCTCGTTGCAGCGCTCCCCAGAAAGCGGTTCTTTGGTTCCCTAATTTTTAGTGTTAGCATCTTCCATGGTCATAGCGTTTCAATATTTTTCCATTGTCTTCCTATAATGTCTCTCCGTCTCTGCTTCTCCAGCATGAAGCCACAACTTGCTAGCCTTTTCCGTGTAAATTTTCACGCCTAAAGTGCACTCTTTGATTGCATAGATGACTTCCTGGTCTCGTAGTAAACGTGGATTATCACTGGGAACGGAATACAATATTGTCACACCCCTTCATCTATTTTTGTTTCTTCACGGCTTGGTCTCGAGCCACTTTGTTTAAATGCATTTTCTGAATAAAACTTGTGCCTTCATGAAGCCCTTCAATTTATTTCCGAGTTCCAAGCGTTGAATTCCAATTCACACCGTCGAACATTTTATCTTAATTCATAAAAACTGATTGCTAACGTTTACTTCTGTTTTTTTCCTCAGTTACTTCTTTGGGTTACTATATTTCTTCTTCTCCCCTTGATTTTCCTAAATCTACATTTTTAGTCATCCAAAAACACCTCTTAACTTATGCTCTGAACTTTTATGCATGAATATTGTCAGCACCTACATCACCTGTGTTGTTATAAAATTGTTTCAGACTTGACTTGGTGGAAATACGATATATCCATGATAAAAACTAGAAATGGTTATATTCACACTTTAATATATAACTCCACTTTCGACCTTGGCTTCGACATTTTATGTAACTTTCAAGGAAATTTTATGTCATTTCCTCCTTGGAAATGACAAAGTGTCGAGACTGTGGTCGGTAGTGGAGTTTTATATTTAAGTGTGGAAATTAACGCTTGTAGTTTTTATCATGTGTTATTTTTCTTATTTTCCTATATTTTAACGACTAACCGCTCTCAATTATAATAATCACATCATCACTCTCGGATAACTCAGTTGGTGACCGTACGCCTTTTCTAGTCCAAATCTGCAATAATATGCATTAGAAATGGCTAAGAAATCTGATACCAATACATCAGCTTTCTTTCTTGCTTTCAGTATTTATAGTGAGGTAATCTATATTGGTTCTGCCTTCCATTGCTTTTGTTTTGTAGTGATAAAATGTGATATCAAATGAAGAGTAAATGCCGTTTCCTGTCATGGGCCTTCTACTTGTAATTGTATCGTAATGTTCATGCGTCCGTAAAATTTGTGCCACATCATAGAATTAAAATCCTCACTAACTGCGCCCATAGTTTTTCTCTCATTTTATTTTAGCCTACTTTTTTTAAGATTTTGTCTACGCTAAAATCTCTACTCTTAAGGCATGAAATTGGAATAATAATGTGAAAATACACAATTTATGTATCTATAATTATCATGATTCACTAATAAAATGGTTCATGCGGGATTTTTAAATTATTTACATTACTAGCGTTGATTTATAGTTCATAATAGATCCTATATGAATTTTAATATATCTTAATCTTTTATATGCACACTCGTACTTAACTAGTTAGTTATTTTTGGCTATCATATCGCAACAACTACTGTATGTGTGAAATCTTCGATGTAATCTTTCTTGGGTCACATTGTGACTATTGCATACCTTTCTTAAGCTCTTTTTGGTGGTAACATTTAACAGGCTTTGAATATATGGATGCACTATTTAAGATTTTTTATTATGGATGAATGGATGATATTAAGGATGGTCAAAACAAAATCACGGAGTGAAATTATAGCAAAATCTACGAAACTGTTATCGTTAAAAGCAACGAAAACGGTGGGAAACCCAAGAATATACTGTCGCTCTCTACGCAACACCATGAAAGCCTTCGCACCAACATGGAAAATTACTGAAAACAGATTATAATAATGTCCCACCCCTGACCTTAATTTTGTTTCTTCACAGCTTGGTCTCGAGCCGCAGCTACTTAGCTTGCATTCATGCTTTGAATAATACTTATGCCCTTATGAAATACTTCAGTTTTAATTCGAAATTCCGAGGTATTTCGTAAGTCCTTATTATCTATGGTAATAGGAGTGAAAGATAATCAGATAAATGATGAGAATCCCGCGGGTTGCGCCGTTGTAGGGCATGGAATGTCCAATTCAAGGTATAATTTACATATTTTGTCATAAAATGCAATCCCGCTGGAATTTATAAATTTGATGCCTAGTGAGAATTCCATAGTTTTTTTATCTGCTTGAGGTAAGCATCTTATAAATTTTATGCTCGGCAAGATAACGAGAAAGAAGTATGAGAATAAATTTCATCAATTAATTATAGAATTTGCGCGAAACATGCGTCACAGCTCATGTCATGTTTGTTAAAATAATTTCATATCTTACTTGAATTTGTAGCTTTGATTATTTTCTTTTTGATATTTTGTATTTTTTAATAATTTACATTTGATAACTTTTTTTTACAGGTTTACCGGTGATATGTAGTTCTTTATTTACTGGTGTAATTGTAATGAATCATAATTTTTAGCTCTTAATTCTGTCCGATTGTTGGAATGATAATGTTTGGGAGAAATTCCCGAATTCTGAGAAATCTTCTGTGGAAATTAGTCCAAGCTGGCATCAAAATATTATCATTTCTGCAATAGAGTTGTGCCTCTTTATGAGGAATAGCTGTAATGCAATCGTGATCTTTCAATCAAGCAATCAATTATTCTAAATGACGGTGAAAACCTAGTGCGGTATTTCGTAAATTATGATTACTTACTTATGATAGTGGGAGCGAAATGATAATGTGAAGAAGTATGAGAACCCCTCAGGTTGCACCGTTAGAGGACATAGAATGCACTTTTCTAGGTATAATTTACATATTTGGTCATTAAATGCATTAATGCTTGAATTTATAAATTTTTTGTATTGTGAATATAAGAATCATGTTATTTCCTAAAATTTTGTATCGTAAAAGTTATTTTTAGCTATTACCAATGCAGTTCAGCGTATTGTATACTTTATAAATATTATCTATTTTTAATCTGCTCTTGTTTGCGACATGTAATTACCTCATGTTAATCGTCTCCTTTTTAGAGCATCTTGGCTTTTGTATAACGTTTATGAGCATTTTGCCTTCTCGGTTCTAAGTATTCGGCAAATTGACTGTTTTCGATTGTCGTTATTTTATCAATGCCTTAGTGATTCTAATGGAAGAAAAGGCCTGGTGATTAAGTCCTATTAGTCGAAACTTGTAAAGTTAATATGTATTTCAATTAGGAAACATAAGTCCAGGTTAATGCTCAGAATTATTATTCAACGTCTTCTGTTCTCCTCGCAATATCTCGGAAAATCGATTATCCGTAGATTTTTGGGATTACTTTTGGGTCAATTAGTTTATTTGAGAGATAAGGAACAATTATTGAAATGAGGATGCAGAAATTGGCCAATGAACTCAGCAAAAATTAACACTTGTTTAAAGTGACAAATTAGAAAAAATCTCAGTAAACGGTGCTTTCATTATCATACAGCCTCTCATATTGATATTCTCTGACTCTCAACTAAAAGAAAAATATTTTAATTGTTTACGTTGAATTCTTAGCCCACGCTATGAGATATTTGCCTTCCTGTCCTCTTGCCATCTAGTTCCGGTAAAATTGCATCATATGCTATCATTTTTAGAAGTGAGAGATATTTTCTTCAGCTAGATCTGCCCATTGTGACTTATTATTAGATTTATTCTGAGCAGAGTTCAAATAAATTTTACACTATTCAGGAGTCTACAAGTGTATTACTTCCTGATATACTTAGTAAACCAATCTTGCAACAAATTATTTAGTCAAAATTATTACTTTTACCTCTTTGAAATTGAAAGCTCGTTGCTTTACCTCGTTCGGTATAATACGGGCGTGGGTTTATGATACCATGGAATATTTGATTGAAAGTAATGAGGGTATAATTCTATGTAGGATTTCGAATTATGACAATTTTCCAAACAATTCAATGGGGTCGAAATTACTGTTATATATTAATTTAAAGAAAGGTGGGCATATTTATTGAATGTTCTTAATAAATTTCGTTCCAATCGGATTTCTTGTGTTAGTTCATGTTTCAGCATTCTCTGTGGTAATTGAATTTGTTTATGGTTTTCGGCAAGGTAATTGTTTTATCATGTGAATTGTACCGGTCACATGGCACATAGGAAAATGTTTACGAGTGTTTCCGATTTCTGGAAATTTTACAGAATCAATGTAAAAACATTGTAATTTGAATTGTGTTTACTTCTACTTTAAAGAAAGAGTAGCGGAGGGTAAAATATATGGCTTGCTGGTAATGTCTAATGGCATGGCTTTTTCCACATAAAAGAATGAAGCATGAAATATAAGTATCCTTCGCGCTATGGGTGTAGGAATGACAGTTATATTCCTCACTGAGAACAATATGCAGCTTATACTAGTATCGATGAATTGAATAGAACAAATACTGTTGCACATATGTAATACAATTGACATTGAAATGTAATGAAGTGTAATTTTGTGTCCTAATCTTCAATTACCGTATCCATGCTTGTCTTTAGGATGATAAAGAGAGCAATCCAATCAATAAGAATACATAACAAAATTTCGACAGCATTAATGCAATGAATAAGTAATTTCACTGAGGTACTTAGATCTTGAACTTTAATGAATAATAAATACGGTGAGAAAAAATATCTTGTCATACGACGCATACTATTTCACTAGAAAGAAGAGTTTAAAAAATCACTAGATCTTAGGTGAAAATGTGTTTGTGGTAATGGATCATTCCTGACGATTAATATTTCCTATTGCTTTTCTTGGTTTTCAATGACCCAGAAATCCTTCATAAAACCTGAAATAAACTAAAAACTCTGTATCCCCACGAAAATTCGGTATCAATATTGCGAGCACAAAATATTCTCTTATATATAATGTCTTACATGGATCGTGATTTTCTTTGATCAAAGTAAATGCATTTCTTCATTGGAAGTGTTTTCCAACCGAGCGTAGAAGGTGATCAAAGTTGATGTCAAGGAAGAAGCTGATCACATAGGATTAAAGGATTTTGAATTTCCCAACTTGAGTTTTTACACTCAATTGTTGATTAACCGGATTTACGTAGATGCCTTTGCCATAAGTGAAGACACATGGCCATTTACATGGAATAATTAAATTTAACACTTGAAATACTTAACCGAAGAAAGTTCTTTCCATAATTTCTTCTCCTGTTTTGAATTGAGTAACAAATTATTTAGGCTGCTTGAATATCCGTGGGACGATTGGATAGCGAAATTGGCTGGCATATTTCATAAAAACTAAGGTAAATAAAATTTTTGCGAAAATTAGGGAATTTTAATTGGCGATAAAGGCAAACCAAACCAACATGAACCGTTTGAGGATAGTTGAGGATAGAGATAATGGCAGGAGAAGGAATTCTCGGGTAGGCAAGTAAGTTACTCTTCCTATTGAGATATTAGTATCAGGACCAAAATAGTAGCGGTGCTTATATATGAGTGCTGTTCAAACTGTGCTCATATTCTACCTCTATGAGCTAGAAAGTTTTAATCGAAATGTATAGTTATATTTCATAATTCTACGCCAAAATTATTATCTTATCATATATTCATCACACTAAAATACTATCACATTTATATAATGGTATTCCTGAGATATTCTAGGAGATATTTTTGAAATGATAATGTTCGAAAATGTTCTATTCAACTGAAGTTTAGCGTCCATAAAATAAAATGAATTTGATTCCACATGTTCCAAGAAATTTTCGGGAGAATATGCGAAATTACTGAATATTTACGTGCATTGTATACCCATGCATTTCTTTAAATAAACATCAAATTCCTTTGCCATGATACATATTTCCAAATTTTGCTGAAACGACCGTTGTTAAAAAACCGTGTGTCTATTGACGTTTCTTACGTTAGAGGATTTCAGAAATTTGCCCTATTTATATATTTTTTTAAATTTTAGAGTTTAGGTGGTAGAGATTGAAATCATCTGATACGAAAAATTTCAGACCCTAATCAAATTTCTGACCCAGACCTTTTCATATCCACAACTTTTGCAAAGAGTGCAAATATGATGCCGAGAAAGGACATTTTCCGGGCTATCCTACTTGTTACGCTCCTGCTAAAAGTTTTGTGCATTGCAATCCCAATTATTGATATCCATGATGCTTGTTTTTATTCATCCTGTAAGTTCATTGTTAATTTCATTTTCTCTTACCTTGATATTCTTTTTACGTAATACTCTACCTACCTGCAGATTCTATTGAGCTGATATTATTTTGAGGATGATTACCACTAGCTGCATTTGCTTATTATTACCTTTATTTCTCATTACTCTGGCTCCTAGTCCTCATCTTTCCATGTGTTATGCATCTGAAATAGATCTATGCTCTTCCGTTCTTGATGTTTGTACTTGCTAAGCCAAATGATAAAACTCCTGTAATTAGATATCTAAATATCGCTTGTAGACAAAATGTTCACTCAATGAATTGATGAAAGTAAATTGAATCCAACCCCGAATTCATAAAATAGAGCCAAGTAATTTGCCGTGGTAAATATTTTTTTAAACATTTCTCGGCCAAAAACAAAAGCACTCAAATTTGATATTAAGGCTTAAAAACACCTTGCCTTCCTCATCTGACTACACAAATACGTATCACTCAACGGTTAAATTATTTTTTAGAACAACTCAGGTAGCACTTCTCACTTGGTGTTTTGCTAGTTGAAGTTTAGCGAGAAGGTTTTGGGTAAAACTTGTTCAATTAATTACGAAATACCGATCGATTGGTACACTCTACCCTCATTTTCATCTTATCTTGGGAACAGGGAATTGTAATAATTTTTCCCTCATAAGAGTATAATTTATATACTCTACACTCTATGGGTGTTCTATAGGACTCAGGAATTGGGTCGGAAATAACTTTAGATTGACTGTAATACAATCGTGTGCCTGCATTAGTATTAATATATATATATTATTTGTAGGGAATGAGGCTTAATTTTTATCCTCCCCAGCAAATATTATGAAACTATTTTTTAAGGTTTTAAAAATAAATGGAATAGATTTCCCGAAACAGATAAAGTTCTTTTGAGGGTGGGTATTGTTTTGAAAATGACGCTGAAAAAAGATGCCTTTCCGCGGATTGCATAAATTTGGAGCTTATGGTCAGAAAAGGTGTCATGATTCATTGCTTGTGCACCAGCGCGGTTACTTTGCATGCCGCCCCGCTATCGAATAAATTTATTACCTAATTGTCTTGGGATCACTTCAGTCAGACTTTCACGAAGCTGAAATGGAGGAATAAAAACATAATCAATGATATACTTTAACCAAATAAAGATTTTAGTATTTTGAGCAATAAAATACATTTCTTGTTTGTATGTAAGATTCTGTATCCATCGTAATTTATGCTGTTTATTTAGCTTATTAATAAAATCAACCTAAGCTTTTTTATATAAATGCTTATCTCCTGTGTCATCAATCAGCTTCTGATTAGGGTTTAAGAGTGCCACAGAGATAATGTATCCCAGGAGTTATAGGAACTATAAATTGCCTATCATTCTTCTCAAGTGATATTCTTCCTCGCTTTCAGAGATACATATTCCTTCTCAAACCCGTCATCAAGAAAAAAGTTTCATTTGCAGTGAAGGCTACTTTTCCTCTTTATCGATATACAAGAAACAAGAGCACCTGATTACTCACGACGACGTTTTAAGAGACAAGTTGACTGCTATATTAACCAGTTCTAAAACTCTACACTTATCTGATTACGGTTGGAGACTTACTTTTGGTACTACGGAGTTGTTATGCCTAAGTTGAGTTGTTATATGGAGTTGTTTTCTCAAACCACGGAAAAATGATATTTGAGGCACAAAGATACCATTTAATCTTTATGCCCCCAAATAATTCCTACATATTTATAGATCTATGCTCTTTTGGTTGCTATATTTCTAGTGAAGTGAGGTGTACCTGACTGTACTTTTTGATAGCTGATGCAGACTTTTTTTACTGTTTACAGCATAGTACCTACCTTAAGCAGTAATCGAAGTTTTTCAAAAGTGTGAATTTTTTATTCTGGAAACCTTATGCAGCCTCTGATACCAGTGCATAACATACAAGAGGGGTTCGTAGGATAACAGTTGCCTAACATTGTACATTAGGACATTAAAAACGTTTCCTCATCATAAATTCGTTATTTTCACTGTGTCAATATCAAACATAAGCGTAATCAATGAGTCTTATTTTTAACTCGTTTGAAACGTATTTCAAGTAATTGAACTTCATTCAAATCATTATGTGTAACAATGAAACGTTTACGCCAAATTTGATTCCATTGGATATTTATTTTTGCTGATAATTATAAATTGCTCATTCCTTGCCTTTGCAAATACCAGACCGCATACTCAAGTAATCATTGCTGGCTCGCAGCTCTCTGTGGCGTTCTAGATTTGTGGACCTTTCGGGTGTTAAGCCGCGTCGGTTACCTTTGACCTGAAGACGCCTGTTGGAATACCGGCGGTAGTCCACCTCTTACAACCACCGCGGAGAAAACCTGAATTGGGTAGAGATCCGCAAATTAAGTATCCATTAATGCTAGCGTAAATTTGTGGATCATCAACTGCTGCCCGAATATTTTCACTTGAAATTATCTCCATTGGCATACCTCGATGAATAAATGAAGAAATAAAGGGCATTATCTCGGTAGGATAAAAAAAAAACATTTGCATTCTTGATCGAAGTAGGGAATTAGCAATATCTATATATCAGTGATTGACACGCAATAAAAAGTAATTTCACTTACGATAACAGGCACTAAGTAAAAGAAATAGTCATTAAGGTATTATCATCAATACAAATAACAACCTTTCGTGCAATTTAATGGGTTGATGTTGATAAAAAAAACCCTTATAAATGAAGTTATGGTCTAACTTGCCGCTAAGGAAACGTCAAGTATCTCAAGAGAAAATGCAGCACGTGGTTATATAGTCCACAGTCACTTCTTGAATGGACAGTAGACGGAACAGCTGATAGCTATTTATTAAAACTCCTTTGCTTATAAACACAGAAAACATTATTGATGCAATACCTCTCTAACTCGTAATATCGCACTGTTTATTAAAAAGTGCCAACAACTGAGGGGGGTGCTAACCATAGAAAATTCTGCCCTACTTATTTTAAATAAAATATGTGATGTTATTTAGGTTTATAATTGTTAATGTTGATGTGTATTCTATAAAATTCTCATGCTATGAACCACTCTTGATAACTAACCCATACTCCTATTCCATTTCATTCAAATAATGTTTTTGAATCGTGCGAAACCTATGGAAAATTTATTAACCAGGAATTTGAAAATGAAAAAAACTTTTTCCGCCCATTGCTAGCATATCAATAGTATCTCCTTGCAGGATAAAAGGAAAGCTGACTTGAATGAAAGGGGAAGGCCGTTCAGCTGAGAGCCAAATTGAATTTCTCCTGTGCCGCCGGGGGAGTTATATCAACTCTTTTACTTTTACCACTACATTAATGAATGACTCAAGGATCCATGATGACGTGTGAAGGTAAAAATTTTATTTATGAAATACATTTAAATTGCTAGGAGATGATCAATGTGCTATCTTTTATTTTTCCTCCATTTTTGGACCCGAGTGATGGCGTATATATACGGAGTTATCATGATGCCCAGCGATTTTTTAGCAGATAGTTTCCATAATTTCTTAAGGTAATTGCATTATGCTCAAATATAGTTGACAATTTATTTACCTACGCACTCTAACGATGAGGAAAAGTCGGAATTCTGCAAGCAATATTAATTTTAGAATGTAACATGCAATTTCTTTGACTGTGTTTTATTAAAATTGGTAGAGTTGAAATTTCATTGATTTTTAAGTGACTTAACAGGCTGGTGTTCTTTTACAATATTTTGAACGCAATTTCAAAGTTTTTTTTTCGTTTTTTAAAAAAAGTAAAAATTTTAAAGTGCTGAAATGTGAAAAAAAATATTGCGTTTATGAGTAACCTAATCATAATTAATCGAATCGAAACATTGTTAGCAAAGATTGTGGTGGAAACTTTCTTGCCAGCAGTATTTCCACTTTACGGTTGCTTTGAGTCGAATGCTAATTGATTTGTTCAACCATTTCCCAGTATCGGGTATATATTTTAATTTTTCTTCCTTCTTCTGAAGATGATTGCTCGTCAAGGCTGTTTATTTTAACCTCTGAGCGCACATTATCCAGGCTTCAATAATTGCTGACACTGACATTTTTTATATCGAGGACGCACAATTGACATTTTCCCAAAGAATAACGGTGAGAATTGGAAATCTGACTATTCAATGATGGTCGAAGTCCGCATTTTGTCCGAGTTTGTGGTCCGAAGTTTGTGGCTGTATCACTGCCTCAAAATTATCTCATTACTTGATACAAATCCAATGACAATATCCTCTTACGTTGTGTCCATCAGAATTGGAATTACGTAGCCCTTTGGAGAATACCTACTGCGCAGATATGAAGGTGTTCCTGTAATGAGATGGAGTAGGTATTCTCAGATCCTGCGTAATGTTTGTAAGCAATCTGGTTATGATGTTGTTTCCATAATGACATTATCGTATCGAATCTGCATCGTTTGTAGTAGTAGATAATTCATTTATTTTTCTTTAAACAGGATGATATTAATGAATAATCTAAGATTGTTCTCACTTTGTCACTATTTCAACGGTGAAAACATTTCGGTACATCTTTCGATTTTAACCCGGCGGTAGTCGCGCCCATTTTCCGAACATAAACGGTCGCGTGGGGTGTCTCTGACACCCCAAAAGATTTTCTTCAATTTCTTTCAAATAGTATATATCATTTAAAAATTTCACATCTCGACGTATCCTTTGTTTATTTAGGAATGGCTATACTATATATTTCAAACCATAATTCAACTTTTATTTTTTTAAGAAAATATTTTTGAATACCTACCCTATTTTCCAGTAGGCAGTCCCAGTTCCTCCGAAAAAATTGCCAATTTTTTTTGTTTCAGCCAAAGGACACAGTTGAAATGTTGAGATATAAATACATGGCATATACTTTTATAAACATCAATCACTGTATCTCATCATATTTTCAGCGTCGACCTCTATTTGCCTTACGTAAATACTAATAATTGTACTAAATTAATTTACTTATCGATATTGAATCGATTTCCAAAAATGTATTCTTGAGGAAAAATTTAAGATGATATTACGGTCACTTATAACTATTGAAATACTCCTGTTACAAATTATATACAGCATTGGAAAGGTAAACTAACAAATATGTAGTCCTCAATAGAAGTTCAATTTCACGCTATTGAAAAGTTTTATTGAATCTAAAGAATGCAGAAAATAAATCATGTAAACTATTTATTTGCTTCTAATCACTTCTCAAAATTTTCAGCAAATGTGTACCGCACATTAGTTTCTAACACAGTTTACAGTATATTTTTGTTTTTATATCTGTGGGGAAAAAAACACATCTTCCTACTTTTTTCTATTTTTCTCCACATCCTTTTCTCAGGCTCATTTTACGCATATTCCTCTATTTTTCAAGTCTCTAGAGATCGTGTTCAATATCGATCTAATTTTACTGTATGGAAAAGTTAACGATCGAGTTATCTCACGAAGAAAACTTCTTTGCAATGTAATAGTGAATTAGAATACCTACGTATAACAAATGCACTGATGTCAGCAGTGTTTGGCAAATGAAAGAAAATGGCCATGGACCATCTCCTGATGTTTCTGCTTGTATGATAGGTGCTGCCTATTTTGTCTAATGTGGCTACACCTCCTTCAGTGCAGTTATAAAAGGTCAATATTTCCGGTTTTCTTTTATTATCTGTTCGTCTTGGATTCATTGATAGATATAGCTGTGTGAATTGTTAGCGAAAGAATTACATTCTTTGACCATTTTACGACGCAGGAAACTAGAGCTTTTTTCTTCCTAAACCAAAATAAGCTGCTATTATCTTCTTTCTTTTACTTATACGACTTTCAGTGCTAAATCTCTTTTATTTTTTGCGCACTGTTCCCGCAACCGTCAAATTATTGCTTAGAATTTCATGTACTTGCGGAATATTATTGAATCAGTAGTTCAAACTATGTTCCTCCCGTTTCTGTTTACAAAAGAAAACATTCGCTTTAACTCCTCTTTTGGACCGTTAACTAAAAAAAATGGACCCTCTGGTTGCCACTCTGAGTAGGTACATCTTCAAATACAATCGAATTTGCCAATGCAAAACTTTTGATGCTATATTTTGCGGGGTTGGAAGGTAAATATTGCCTATATGAACATCTTCTTTGAAAAGGAATCAATTGCTCATCAGCTTTTTCTCATGGCCCAATTCTATAATGTTGCCGTGTATTGCGAGCAAACATCTCAAATACATCTGTACTTTGTGCTAATTTTCCACTTTTCATTTTCTCTACTTTAGCAGTCACGTTGTGGAAACGAAAAGATAAAGGGGAAAAGAGAAATATGTTATGGCTCATGGAGGAATAACATATTTCCACTCCTAATCCATTGTGGTTCCAAAACTATAAAAAATTCTGTTACTCAGTTTTATTTGCCCTGGCTAAAAGTAAAATACTATTCAGGAACACTAATTCTTTCCTGTCTGTTTCACTATCTCTTTTACGAGAATTATTTTCAGTGACTTTCTCTACCTGAATATTAGTGCAATTCACAATTTTCTCTACCATTCTTTCAATGAACATCATACGAAAACAAACCATTCGAGTTTTGAATCCAATTTATTTTTCTAATAAGTCCACTCCTCTCAGTAACACTGCTACAATTTTATGTTCTTATGTTTGGTCTTGATCCCTGCGTATTACACGTTTCAACTCCATACTTCCCAACGTACATAAGCTCCCTTCCCTTTTACAAAAGTTAATCATCTCTGCACTGTTGTTCAGTGTAAGTGTCATGCGCAGCTACATGACACCCATCTTCTTTTTCATCAGAATCAATCTTCATTCCCTCAAAGATTCATTGAAAAGGCAAAGACTCATTCTTTTACTCTAGAGGTAGCTGACATCTAGTATGAATTGAAATCGATGAATGTAAGTATTATAAAGCCAACCTTCACTGGTAAATTCACAGAAACATGTAAATAACGACTTTTTTTGAATAACTACTGCACTAACGTAATTGAACGAAGTCTTCAAAAAAACACTTCTAAGAAATCGCATTTTCTACAAAAGTTGACGTCAGAAACAAATAAATCCTCATCCAAAATTTCAGTCAAAAGTCAAAGTATATTAGCTTTTTCCTTTTTTTAGAAAGACTGCAGGAATCCATAGTGTACTGAATGAACGTGCTAAAAGTATTACATGATCGATTTTTCGTGGCTCACTTCGAGAAAAATCACTGTAATATTATAAAAAAATACTAACTTTCTATTTGTTTACATAAATTTAGGCAAAAAATATACCAATAAATAAATATTTATTAATGTAAACGTAAAAGACAACTTGAATGGCCAGTTTCAGAAAAGTAGCTATCAAATGTGATGAAAATGGATGAAAAACATTCGGCGGCAAACCGTAACGAGAACGGTCGCGTGGGGTGTCTGGCGCACCCCACTCTGCAGAGCTTTGACAAAAGTAATTTTTCTTAAAAACTTGCATTGATTTTATAATTATCTTTTACATGTACCCTCAGAAAGCTTAAAAAATCAGCTAGAGGAGGTTACAGGTCATTGCAGTCACAATTGCATGAAAAAATAGCGCTTATATAAGACTGGGGTGTCTGGGACACCCCACGCGACCACTGCCGGGTTAATCTAGTTCTTTCACGTGACTGTTGTGTAAAGGAATCCCGTACTTGGAAATCATGCTATGAGATCACTCTATCTCAATCGTTTCCTATGGCTTAAGTTGCTTAGCATTGGTATCATACAAATCCGTAATTAAATCAGAAAGTGGCTTTTTCTGTTTTTTAAACTGCAAGAGTATTTATGTTTGGGAAAAATATACATGGATGGGAGATAAAAATTAGCGAAATGTTCTGAAGGCATGATATTTATATACGATTTCCTAATATGCTGGAATTTATAGTGATAGATGCATTCTTTTTCAGTGATACCTGTTGCAATTATGCTTTAATAAGCATCGGCGTTTGATTCGTTGCAAATCATCAAACTATTTTCCGAATCGATGGAAGATTTTCTTTCTTTGCAAAATCTTCTGAATAAAATTCAACTCAATATTTAATCCTGTTTCTTTGCGACAAGGAGATGGTAATGCTTGCATTTTTTTCCTGGACATCATCACACAATTACTTATACCACAGATATATATACAGAGCGCGATTTAAGAAATTGCGTGATATCCAGGAAAAAATTATAATTGAATACCACAAAGTTAATCAAGAGTTAGTGAATTTTATGCTTATATTATTTCATATTTAACATGAATAATTAAAAATATATTTGACTCCATTGAGCTGCTCAACTTTATATGCGCAATTTTTATTATTATTTTCTGCCCTAAATAATCTAACCTGCTGAATATTAATCTGAATAATAAAGAAGAGATTTTAGGAAAATTACGGAATGTTTTGTCGAGTAAATTTTCTTGTTATCAAAGCTTAAGTTTTAGTAATTTAGTTCGAGGAACGCTGAGCGTACTCCAGCAATGTGTTAGGGATAGTTTGCCACGAAAGGCTGCGTTTCCCTGACTCACTGTTTTTTCCTTGCCCGAGGGAGACAGGTCGGTCTTGCATTGAATTATTGGCTCATATCTCAAGCGGTCGGGGAAGGAGCAGGAACTGTGGGTGATTTCATGCGAGCCCTCGATGCAGATACGCCGCAGCGTCGGGACGTCACCTTTTATAGATGATGGACTTCAATCGAACGGAAAGAGGCAAGCCATGGCCTCAAACCCACACTCCTCCAACAAGCCTCCATCCAAACATAACCACGGTCCCCATCCCTTTGTGGATGCGCTATACCACCACCCACCTATTCCACTTTTCATCGCCCTTTCCTTGTCCGCTCTCCTCCTGCCGAAGGGCAGAAATGATTCGGTGGAGGCAAAAGATGTGACGGATGGGTACGTCCTGCGATCAAAAGTTCTTGTTTTGTTGCAGTCATTTAGTGTTCGGTCAGTGGACTGCTTGATCTGAAAGCCTAGAGGAAAAAAACATTTGAGTTGCATCTCAAGAAAATTATTCTTTTTAGGACTTTTTTTTAAGAAAGAACAGTACCTGTTTGACACTGTTGAATTTTTTATTCACTTTATTTTACTTATTCTTTCGTACCATTGCAAATATAAGGTACTCATGTTATATCTCAAGTGCTAGTATGTTTAAATAATAATTACTTTTTTTTGCCGAAGTTTCAGTGGGTTTATTCACCTTCATTATGAGATTATTATATATTATTTTTGCGTGAAACTCATTCCAGCTTTGAATGATATGTCTTGTAATGATTTGATGGGATAAAGGTAATAATTTCAGGGAAAAGTGGGAGTATTTAGAAAATTGCAATCCTAAAATAACGATGTTCCCTATGCAGTGTTGGTCATTGAAAGAAATGATCCTTAACTTCAGAACTCGCGGACGTATCAGTGATTTAATTCATCTTCAATAGATATTTAAAATCATTAATTCGGTGATCAATCCACCATTTGGAACGGTTTGACGGAAGATGGAGATGGAGAATAATTTTGCTGAATCTTACGTGTATTTCGAAGGAAAGAATGGTTATCTTGGTTGAAACACACACCTGAGAATACGCACGTAACTGCGTTTAAAGAATTGATTAATAATACACTGTATTATTGTTGTCCTAACATAGCCCCCCCTCTCATCCTGTTTCAAGTTGGTTCCTTAAGTTTCCTGATGTTCTTCTCAATGGTTACCTTTATCCTCCAATAGCGAGCACTTGGCCTTCCCTATGTAACGTCAACCGGTATCATCACTTAGTTGAGAGTTGTCACATAAAATTCATTAAATTTATTTTTGTCTGTCCGGCATAAAAGTAAGCATTGAAGATGTTAAAGAAACTGTGATGACAATGAAATATTCTTTATAGGTAATTTTCATGGTCATACACCCAACACTGGTCCTTATATTTAAATAATGTTAACTTATTTGACTTATCTCTCTATAGTTGTTTAATCATGTATTCAAAAGCTTACTAAGGAGCAACAGCGGGCTATTTTATTCGAGAAAACGCGGTATTCACATCTTTTTTTTACCTCCTCTCTTCGCCCGTGCATCGTCTGCCGTTCTTCGTTGGCGTAGGTGTGATGCGACTAAGGCGGAAGGTTTCACAGCCGAGTAAGTGCAAGGATCAAAAGTTCTTGTTCTATAACGGTCATTCGATCTGCTATCAACGAGCCGACCGACTCGAAGGTCTTGCGGAAAAAAAACGGATAATGTGAGGTGCGGTCAGTCACTGAGGAAAGTGAGTAGGCCGTAGATGCTGGTATTGGGGGCGTTTGGAACGGAGGCAGTGAAGAGGGTGGGAAACGCTGGATGGATGCAGAGAAGATCTCGGTGAATTCATCCACGGATTATTGAATAACAGTTTTTTTCCATCCTCACCCCACTGTTGGTTGGAAAAAATTGCCGTCCAGGAAGAGTCATTTTTGGTGTTTTTTCCATCGGAGCGGCATGGTGTGTGAGAGAGAAAAAAAACCTAACGATCGACTTTTGTTTTTTGCGTGATGAGTTCCCAAGTAGTTGACGAGGTGGCAGTAATTTCGCTGCCCCTCTCGATTCATTAGGCAGAAGGAAGTCGATAATTGGATTTACTGCGACTGATGGCACTTTCCTTAAATCACAGTCAAAGGCATTATATCGGAAGGAGGCAGCACATATCAGCCGGGAACGGACCACAGCGCGCAATATTACCTATAGCGGGATGAGTGGCGCCTTTTGGCCGATGCTTGCACTTTTTCACGTTGCGAAAATAAATTTGCCGGGATCCGTGACTTTTTCGTCTCCGTTTCAAAGATGTGACGTACCTGGAGAGCAAACACCATTCACTGTCTTTTATTTTCTATCCTCTTTGGCTGTCGCAGAAAGAAAGAAAGTTAAAGGCAAGGATTCTTGTCTGTGGCTGCATAATTTTGCTAAAATTTTCATGAAGTCCTACACTGCTGCATTATTTTTTTCTACATTGCTTTGATGTATTTTTTATGTAATAGGGTATGAATTTTTTAAGATGCCTATATTGTTTTTAATTTCTTCGGTAAAATAAATGATAGCAATACTTTGTCAAGAAAATGCTATAGGCTCAAAATAAATAATTAATTTTAAATTTTGACGGAGGTCACGTTTCTTTGATAACTTTTTATGGGAAAAAAGCAAGTGTTTAGTCTGTCTACACTTCATATTTTCCTTTGAAATGGTTGCTAAAAAACAGGTATTTACTTTTATAGTGATGTAACTTTAGGATTTTTTTAGGAAAGAGGGTTTAAATATTATGCAAAAATCAATTTCACGGTACATACAATGTGTTATACCGTAAAGATTGTACTTGATTTTTTTGAAGCAGAGCGAAAAATACATCAGTGCTTGTGACCAACTCTTGAATAGTTTGGGTAGACGTACTAAAATGAAAGAATATGCAAATAATACTTAATTACAGAGAATATGCAAAGTTATGTGCTTAAGAAATGGCCATTCTTGTATGAGTGGTTTGGAAGCCAATGGCTATAAGTGATTTCTCTTTCCTAAACAGAGTTTGGCACAGTAATTAGGTATAGAAAACAAACGAGATCAATTAAATGTTTGGTAGTGCATTTTATTTTCCACAGGATGTCAGCACAGAACAAAGACTCACTCGTTTCCCTTGGCAACCAGGTTTTTGTGTATTTATTCTAACAATTAGCTTTGCCTAACTCTGTTGAGAAAAAATCACTAATATAAGAGATTTAGATTTTTATACCAACGGTGAAATTTGCTCTAAAAAATTGCACTAGTCGGCATTGACGGTCAAGGGGGTAACCAGTTACATATCCAGCGAAAAAATGGCAAATTTTATGTTTCCCAGAAAAGGTTTTAAAATTTTAAGTACACATTGATGCACAAAAACTGGGATAGAATAACCGTGCTTTGCTACGGCGTTAATTCTTTAGCTACGGACTTTTTTCAGAGTACTGCATTTAACAAATTACTCTGTTCTCAGTCACACACGAAATTTTCAATGAAAATTCAGTCTTTTAATTTCTAGCGCAAACTTCATCCTTACAGAAATACCTGTGCTTCCGTGAATTTGATGTCGTAGAGTGCTTTACGAATGTCCTCTATCGCCGAATTTGTTATTGGTACATTCTAATGAGGAATGGGTGGCGCAGAAACCCTAAATTCAGTTAAAAAGGCCATTATTTTGATAGCTTACTTACATCAGTAAATAATTTCTATCATGCTTTAAGTTTTAGGTATGGGCTCTGAGATAATGTTATCTTCAAGGTGTACTTATCGTTCTGATGGAGTACGAGTTTTTCCACACATTTATTTTCGTAATATGCTCATCATGTGTTCATATGCTCTCAGATAAGAAAACTTGCTAGCCTGCCGAAAGACAGAACGGAATTAGTAGGAAGGTAAATATGAATTCGTTCTGTGACGTCGCTGCAATTTACTACTTGTCATTCCAATTGTGTAATGATATGCTTAGTTTATTTAGCAAGTTAACCGAAAGTGACAAAAATATCGATAAAGACATATAGGTGTCACATTTGTGACGGGCTAAGGGATTTTATGCTGGAATAACTTTTTAAAAGGGACTAAATTATCTGCAATAAGGCATCAGTTCCAAAAATAGGGCTCACAGCACTAATGTGTACAATAGCAGAGCAAATAATTGAATTACATAGCTTGTAAAACTCAACGGTGACAAACTCCTCTCTGTTAATAAGTAGTATCACCAAGTAATGGGAAACTTTTTATGTGCTTGTTTTTCAATTAAGTCCTGCCAAAATCTGATGGTTGTAATAAAAAAAACAAAAACGTTTTTGCCTTTCCCTAGGTACATGAAGTCATCGTAAGAAACTAGGTTCAAAAATGAGGCCTCAAAGCTTACATCAATAAAATTTACGAAGTGCATTCAGTAAATCGCACCTTCATTACATTGATGAACTAAGTTAGGATTAATATACGTCTCTTTCACAAAAGTCATGGCCTCGAGAGAATTGGTGTGTATAATAGAATACATTTTGCATATCTATTTAGTAATCAATTTTAATGATTTAACCTAACTTGATTTGCTGCAGCGTCAAACGAAAGAAAGTCGCGATATTTTTGCCACATATAACATTTATGAAAATGCTATTGTTACGGTATTTTTACATAAAAAAACAAAAGAACCGTATTAGATATGACTTATTTATTTATTTATTTATTTATTTATTATCGTCATGATTAGCTTAAATTATGGGAATTTTTTTTTCGATGTAAAAATCTTGCCGGAAGTTTATGACATTATATTAAGTATTCTAGATTTCTCATGCATGTATCTCAGTGCTTGAGATCCTGCGCAATAAGGCCCCATACGCAATTTCTTAGTTGGGTGTTTTAATCAGGAGAGAGGAGATACAATTTCAATGTCTTGGGTTCCGTGGGCTCATGATGCAGTATTTGAAATCACATGCGCTTCCCAACAGTCTGAAGATGAATCATAACCTCTGAATGTCCTTTGTTACATTGTTTGGGATAATAAAAAAATATAACTCAAGATGGCTCAACTTTGATCAAAATTTGACAAGAAAATTGAAACCGTGAATTTCATTGCATAATGGTGAATGCAAAATGTTATAAAATGAATAATCAACCTATATTTTTCGTTTAAGTGCTGATACATCTCCTGCCTCACGAGTATTTCTGAAATGGGATTAAAATTTCCCGTTAACCTTATTAATAAGTTTTATTAATAACTATTACGTGTGTTTTATATTCTAAATATATTATGTAGTTTTTTATTTTATTTTTTTCCTCACCTCTATAATACTTAGACCAGCACAGGCTCGTTTTGTAATACATAATGGTAGCACCATCGAGTATTTTGAGTGGAAGAAAGAATTTTAAATAAATTAATTTATATCAATAGTTTTTATACATTTAAATACACAGTGTCTAAACATTTGGCATGGTCATGATGTGCCACTGAGGCCCATCTGGTATCACGTGACCTAGGATTTGGCCATTTCAACCTTAACCGTATGAGGAAAGGCCAAAATTCGCTCATATTTATATATTTTCATTCATGGAGCATAGAATTGCTATATATCAGTAATCTGGAGACGGCGACCCCGTGTAATACTTCGAAATATGGAAAGTCTATACATCCTTGCATATTGGCTCAAAGATTGTCGATCTCTAAGGTCGTCGTCTCCAGATTACTGGTCTATAAAAATTCTTAAAGGACTACCTCAATGTTAGTTTAGGAATTTATTGCCCGGTTGCTTTGCTGATCTATTCCATTGAGCGGCCTCGTTGAAGGTGGGGTAAATTCCTTGCCTGGCAAACCGTTGGTCGCGGGTTCGAATTCCACCTAGGTAGGTGGTCCCTATCCAGGGCTGTTTACGGAAAAGCTTAAAATAAATAAATAAAATAAATACAATTTTTCAGAGAATTGGCATTTTCCTGAACGATAATCTAACAATATAGCAATTATTTGCTATTATTTCAGCGATTCATATTGTAATTTGCATTCGTATTATAAAAGTGTATATTAACTTATGCTTGCCTTCATTGGCACTTCCACAAGCTCATACTGTTTGATATGTTTTATTTCATATTACTCATCCCTGGTCAATAATCTTTTGGTTTATAATAATTTATAATATATATGATAATAATTTGGTTTGATGAAGCTCTCCATTCAAATCTACTTTCACCTAATCTTTTAACACCAGCACAATTCTTCTACTTAACATTTTTCCGTACCTCTGCCATATCATGCCTAATTCGAGGCCTTCTTTTCCGTTCTTGCCATCCTTTTACCAATAATTTGGCGACTGTCTTCATTAGGCCTTCATGCCAAAATATAAGGCTGGTAAGGTTGTTCTGTATTCTTAGCAAGGCTTTCACGAGGCTTCTCTCCACCAATAATCTTTTTAGGACCCACTCGGTCAGGCCGTTTGCTTCTTGTTATAATTTTTCAGTTTTTTTTCCATTCTAAGCTTTTCTGCTGCTATCATTTCCCGTAAGTATCTATTTCCGTAGGGAAAATCACTCCAAATGTAAGCTGAGGCAAATCATTTCCTTACTTTTTTATTTAGACACTCTGCTGCGAGTAGATTTATTTTTTTTGGTCATCTCATGTGTGCTATTTAAGTGATAATTTATTTCGTTCTTCTCCCATCGCAAAATAATTCTGCTTTCCCATGAAGAAAAATGCATCAAAATCTTTTAGTTTTTGTTTCCATGTTATCGTATTGGCCTTAACTACTCCTCCGCTTCATATTAATATGTTATATTTATTTGTTCTTATTTTGAGCTGATGTCGACATATTATCCTATTTATGATTACTAGAATCTTATTCTCTGATTCTGCTAAAACAGGTATCCCGTCGGCCATTCGTAATGTTTTCTCTATGGTAATTCACTCTTAAGGCGTTTTATTTATCTTCATTTACGGCTTACTCGATGAAATCATTGAAAATTACGGCCTACTAAACACTAACTTGTCTCACTCCTTCCCCAATATATGCTTCGTAATAGCTGGGCCCGATTTTAATACAGCTTCATAGTTTCTTGTAAACTCTTATTGCTTCTTCTGTCAGCGATAAAATGTCTTTCAGGGTTACATTTGTTGTTCTTTATCGTTAGTATTATTGGCGTAATTATTCTAAAAACGTAAATCAACCTCAAGCATCAGCATCCCATGTTTTCAAGCGTTCGCTCTTCAACTCATCATTTCGATGAAGACAAATTATTTACATTAAAAAAATCGTTTTTTCTTAAATTTCACTTTAATCGCACTAACTAGCTGGTAACATTAAAAAAATTTAGTCTATGACGAATGTCTGTACATAAAAAGTGCGCTCAGCTGCACGCACAATGTATGCCATAACTACTTACTTTGAAGCCACTTCAATAACATAGAATGTAAACCCATTTGGTGGAGAAGATGTCTATCTGAGGATATTTTGAATATAACCTGAGATTTTAAGCTCTTACTTGGAAGCTAGGTAATTTCTAATGGTTTAGTTATACCTGGTAGTAGCCACGTTCGTTCGTATAGGATATTATTATTTTGTTTCTTTTCATTCTAAACAATACATTTTAAATCGAAATACATTTTAAGCATAATTTATATCCAAATTTTGCGTTATGGATCCAGTGTCCTAAGTTTTTCTCTCCTGTGAATTTTTTTCTGCATTCTGTCGTATTTATTCCTGTTAAGTTGGGTAATAATGTTACTGTTTATTAGTGACATTCGACAAAATGGCTGACTGGTTAGAGATATGTGGATATCAGTGGTGCTGTTATTGTAAGTAAACAACTACATTTATTCGTGGATAACTGCATTTTATTATATACATATATATAATGTTACATTTTCATTAATTTACTCACATGTAGAATTACATTTTTTGCCTTTTTTCATTTACTAAGCTCATAGTTTTTCACTTTCCTAACATCATTGTTAGTTATTTCTTGCCTAGATGCATATTTTTATTTATAAATTTCGATGTGTTTATAAGTAAAGAAGGATGTGAAAGAGAAGAAATACGTGGGTGTGAAAAGATTAGCTGATAGTAGAACTGAGTAGAGAGCGGCGTCAAACCAATCCTAGGATTTCTGACCAGTGATGATGAGGAGCTATATGAAATGTAATAAGTGTTGAGCCTTAAAATACTGTTAAATACTCCAGAAACATATTAATTAACATTTGAGGAATTTGTTCTTAATGTTTTGGATGGTATTAGAACATCGCGCCCTGGACATACTGAAAACCTTTTCGTGGTGACTAAGACGATCATGTATTCTTCTTCTGTATTCTATAGAACGAGAGGTACTAGTTTAAATGCGAGGGGAAAGGGAAATAAGTAATGTAGCATATTATTAGTGTTTTATCTCTAAACTAACAATCTTGCAGTTTTAAAGTTGATGTCATTGTAGTTAATTTTTAACTTTGTCTCTGGCATTTCTAAGCAAATAAATTAGCCCTCTTTCTCTCACTGTGAAGACAAGAGTAAATTAAAAATGCATGCTTTAACAGTGATTTGTAACAGAGGAAGTTATGAATCGAAGTGTGTCGGATGTATAAATATTCTTTTAAACTGTTGCTGCATCCTTACGAATGCTTATTATGATACATACCTTAAATACTCACCTTCATTAGCACAAATGTAGAAGAAAAGATATTGTCTTGTGAGGCTTGCAGTCTTATCAAAAGGGAGGGACGATTTTGTATGATACATTTGACGGTAGTGGCTCCAAAGAATATTAAAATGATGAAACAACATGAATAGTAAATTCAGAAAAATTGATAAAATCAAATGTTTTGATATGTTAAATACCGTTCTCATTATGATTTCAGATTCACGTAAGAATGCCATTAAGATGGTGAAATGAACATAAGTATGGATGTTTTTTTCTTAGACGGATCATAGTGTTCTTGAAAAGAAAGAGAATACAGTGGTCTTCATATCACTTAGAAGAAATCGTTTCTTAAATTTGGATACTTGCGTTACTTGCCCTCAAAACAGTCACCTTCATTAAATAGGTACAATAACAAATGAATTTCAAGCAAAAAGTGATAGAATTAACAAAATTCTTAGCTTTCCAATATTTAGTTCAGTTATAGATAAATTGCATAAATTTTGCAAGCGGTCGATGTGCTATGCCCAGATGCTAAAATTTTGAACGGATGAACCTTTGGTTTTTTCAATGCGTTTTTAGGAAAGTCTTACTTCATAAATCTTCTTTATTTGGTCATTATGGAGAAGCTATAGTGCTTTGGAATCAATTCTAAAATGAATGCCCGAACATTAACTACAGTGGAAGCAGTGCCACGATGCCCGTATTATCCGACTTTTTAAATACGCAAAACAATTTGGCATTGTTAATAGTTCAGGTATTTAAAGAAAAGGATCTTTCACGTAAAGAGGAGGAAGATTTTGATACAAGCACCTAAAAGATTTGACATGCTTTGATATTTCTCTAGTTCGAAACCCATTTATCTAATCGAATATAACTCAAGATATCATTTCTTTCTTTCCTTCCTCATGTTAGGTTCTATTAGCTAGTTTAATACAACAGCCCTCATATTCATCCTGTATTTAATACCTATTCTTATTGATCATAACGCGTTTAAATTCTTTTCAATTATTCTTAGAATTCAAATCTCAATATCTCATTTTTAAAATTATTTATGTTAATATACTCAGTGCTTTATTCTGATAAAAATTGCTGCTGAAAAATAATTTATTTTAGTATAAGAATATCCTCAGTGTTATTTTCGTAAAGCTTTTTGGCAATATTCACTCATAAATCGTGGGAAAAATTACATACTATTTTCTATTTTATTTTCGTAATGAGGCATACCGATTATCGGAAGGTTGGTTAAGATGACGTACTTAAGCTTCAGATTTTTTACTTAGTTTATTTAGAGATGGATGTCCCTGAAATTTGAAAGGAAAACTATATCAATCTTTAAATAAAAAAATATATCACATATTCCTCTCTAAAAACATGAAAAATATTTCACCAAAATAAAGGATTAACATTCGTCATTTTACCCCACCAGTGGGGGTAAAATTACTAAGGGTGAAGGTAAAATGGTGAACAGTTAAAAGTTAAGATAAGTTAAGATAGAAAAGGTAAGGTGTGATAAGTTTAGATAGAAATTTTTTTTTACAAAAAGATACATCGAGTTCTCAAGAGAATATAAGGTGAAAATTTCAAAGTAGAAAAATAAATTAAAGAACCGGTTGGTCGTAATAAATAAAAACATTGAAAATCTACTCACGACAAGAATTTAGAAGAAAATCCGTAACCAGGCAATGCACTTTACCCACAAAGATCACATTCCTCAGGGCGTGTCTTTCGCGTCGCTGTTACTTCGGCCACAATATGCACCAAGCAGCATGTGCCCAAGATTTTCACTCATAATACTCACAAAAAAATGATGAAGTCTTCATCGAATATTGATTCGTTTCCCATGCCGTCCTCCTTGTGAGGACCCTCTTCCGATGACTCAAGCAAAACTACCAATCTAACTTTAAACCAACAATTATGTCGGCCACTAAAATAACCAAAGCAAAGAGCTAAAATTCAGTCACTAAATCTATTTTAAAATACGCAATAAGCTATTCATAAATTATGTTACAAAAATTGTCGGGTAAGTTGACGAACCAGCAAATAACTCGTCTTACCCCAAGTCGCCATTTTGGTTTATATATTATCTGTCATTAGACTAGCTTATCTCAAAAACCTACTGCAAAGATGGTTTTATACATGATTATTTAAATTATGAGAATATTTTAGGAAAGAGTAAAAACAACTTACCTCAATCGAGTAACTTCTTATTGTGATAACAAAAAAATTATGATCCCGCTGAATAAAAGTACATATTGCCCGCTTCTGCCCCCAAAACATTCTGACGTCCTTTCCACTGAACTTCTTAACTAGTCATCAGAATCTCGTGAAGTTCTAGGACTCATGCTGCTATCTATAGATACGTAAAAGAAAAACCTAGTTCGTCATCCTACCCGCTCCATCATCTCCGTCATCCGAATTTTGCATATACCTGGTCTAATCTTAGTAGATTCTTGGGCAATTATTGCTGCCGAGGTTTAGCAGTGTATATGTATTTATCATTGGATTTATATTTTGCTTTTTATTTTATGCAGCCTCCCAGCATGACCCATAAAAACGTATCCTTGAAATTACACCTGAATCTACTTTTGAGCCCTACCTATCCTGAATAAAATAACAGAGCTAGAGGACGACGTGAAAAAATTTTATTCTTAGGTTTCAGAAGGGGCTAGGGAAATTACGGCTGATTAGCCTAGAAACAGTTGTACGGTTGCCTAATGTAAGCTGGTCACCATATCATTTGCTCCCCCGTTTACAGATCTCTATAGGTAATTATGCCATTGCGTCGACTTAAACGGGAGTTTTATTGACTAAAAATCGTGATGCTTCAGCCACTTAAGTAGTCCAAAATAATAATAATATAATAATCTGGAGCATGTACGTGGAAAAGGCCCACAATATGCTAATCATAATTGCATAGGTCGAGTAAGCTCGTAGACTATTTAACTTTTACTCAGGAATTCATGATGAACCATGGTTTTATTTATTTTGACATTTAAAAGTTGGCCTGTAGATATGCCTGCCTTAGAGCGCACATAACTTGTTCAAAAGTTAGCGATCTAGATATAGTTAGGGGAGTGAGCATTATATCTAGTGGCTAAAAGTCATATGATTTCGATGTAATTGGCACTTTTTGAGTTTTAGATAAGACATACAAAAAGCCTAAATATAATTTTAAATTACTCCAGTTGATGGTCCAAAGGATCTCATGAAGTTTACGTTCAGCAGAAAACTGCCATTTTGCATCACCAAACGCATTTCTTAGTCAGTTTTCGCCAATCAATCAATTTCAACGACTGCAGTGATGTGTGATAGAAAAGATTTTGATACTTTCCTTCACGATTTTGATACTGAAATTTAGTATTTCCTAAAAGAATACTTACGCTCTGGCGGGCGGGCGGGCGTTTTACTTATGATAAAGAAAAATATATTTTTTACACAAACGGAATATATCAGGCCGAACTTTTGCTCTAGTGCCTCAAATTATCGGCGCAGGATATAAATACAGTAGTGTATGCAATGCGCAAGGCTTCAGAATAACACAAAAGTTACCTTCCCAAACTAATAGAAGCTTTACGAACTAACAATCACTGCGTTCTCTATGAATGATGCAAGACCAGAGGGAATAATATGAAAAATTATTACATTTATGTAAAATCTAAATAATGTTTACATATTTTAATTATTTACCAGAACATCAACTCTACTATGCACAAAAAATCACATAAGGATAATGGGGAGGCATTTTTCACGTTTAGTTCATTTGATTGGTATCTTCGAGTCTTTTTTCTCGATACAGGTATAGCTTCTGCCTTTCTCAGTTCCTATTATTGCAATAATATTCTTATACTTAATAGGGATTTATTTTTTATTTTTTTCAGTCATGTCTGCACTACATCCGGCTTTGAGCAGATTTTTTTCCGTTTTCCAAATCTCAGTTCGATAAATGACTATTTTTATCAAATTTCGTGATCAATTTATTTTCAAATAGAATGAAAAATGGAGGATTCTTTTTAATCTTGTCTTCAGTTTATTTCTCTTGTAATTTGTTAAAATTACGCAATCCGTGCAATTTGTAAAATTTTGCACAAAACTAGATAGTAAACCTGCACGGCTTGGACGTAAGCAGTTTGTGTGCATTGACTCCAGATATTTAAAGTAATGAGTTTGTTCTGAATGATTCTATTACTTGACTTCTTCTCGCACATTCAATGCATTATGCATTTATTTTTCTTGTTTTTCACTATTCATCATGCAGCACCAATTTGCTGATTTATACATCACAATTTTGCCTATCCCAAACACATTACTTGTTCTCATACGTCTTTGGATTTTTTTTCTTTATTAAAAAAATATCCTCTCCTTTAGTTACTATTGAATGAGATTCAGCCGCACGCTTCTTTTCTCTGGGTGTAATTAGAACTTACCCCTTCGAGATCATCGGCTGGTATCGTTACCGATGAAATGGGGCAGTAATATATAAAAAGAAGTTGGATCTTTGGTTAGAGGGTATTACTAATGGTTAGTAATAACCAATTCTTGCGCGAAAAAATATTAATTATATTATTTCATATTTCTTTCCACCAAAAGCTTGTATTGACCTCATGTGAACCTGTCGCCTTCTCAATAGCAATTCATTCGGCGCGCCGCCGTACGCGAAAATCGTGGCGCTGCGTCCTCTTTGTTCTCGCGGGAATATCGGAATGAAAGCCACCGCTGGCTCCGCGGCTCTCTTGGGAATTTCTGCGCGAACGGAAAATTGCATTGCTCAAGTGATTCAGTGCCTCAGCTTCCAAGTACTCCTTCCAGGAAATTTTGGACGCTATTTGATTCGTGAAGTAATCGGTCATCTGAATATCATATGCGTAAAGTAAATATTATAAGAATCATTGATATAATTTCGTTCTTAAAATTATTATCTTACTGTAAATGAGTTCATGATTAAATGGAGACATGCAGCCGTATAAAACTCTTGGTTAGAAAATTACTCGAAAAAGGCTTGGAAAATCTACCCAACCAAGCATGGGGAAACTTTGTGAATTTATTCGAATATTATTTGATGGAAAGAGTCACATTTACATGGATTATTTTTTTTAACAAATGTTAAAAATCAGACCAATGGGTTCTAAG
The DNA here is from genome assembly GCF_921293095.1 of Ischnura elegans. Lineage (NCBI taxonomy): Eukaryota > Metazoa > Arthropoda > Insecta > Odonata > Coenagrionidae > Ischnura > Ischnura elegans. The sequence continues at coordinate 74,114,334 of NC_060256.1, forward strand.
TGCAGTATAGATTTGCTATGCTCAATTTTTTTTAATTTGAGAAAAAGTATGAAATTCTTTTGAACTTCTTATGTTCCATTTTCAAGCATTAAAATGCTAAAATAAGCTTTTTTTCAATTCTACTTCAGAAACCAGGAATGTATCTATTCAATTGATAGATTCACATTTTAGTCCTACACAATATAAAAAATGCTATAATAATACAGCTAGTTTGATGACATATTTGCGTACTCACCCTGATGATATCCATACTCTTGATTACTTTCAGCTAAGTACAAGAACCCATCTTACCAAAAATCAACACTAAAAATAACAGAATTAACGTATTTTTACCATGGGTTTACATGCTCACCGATCTGAAACCGGCAACAAAATGGCTGCCACTCTGAAATCATTTTCTTCGTGTACCGCCAATGCTTTACCCTGAGAAAAGGGAAAATTGATGACAGAATCCGACATATCAGATATAGTGAAATATTTTTAAGCATTCCCGCGTCGTTATCAATAGTCATACTGCATTTAAATTTAATAACCATTGCAATAGATTCTTTGGTGTTTTGAACGGGCACTAGTTACATTCTTCAATTTATCTCCTGGCCAGTTAAGTTTGTAAGAATTGCGTAAGCATTTTTTACTCTGTTCAATAAATTTTAAGCTTTACTTCTCATCAACCTTTCCGGAGGTTAATGCACGGAAGGAGATAGCAACATTGAATGTAAAAAAATACCTTTTTGTGGATGACAGGCGATGATAAGCTTAATAAAATAGGTAAATTTCATTGAGAATAGATAGATCTTGACGTCAATAAAAGGAAGAGAGCATTTAGAGGAATCAAGATTTGAAATAATACTAATGGTAATACAGGACTATTGTGTTAGCTTAATTATGGTTGCGCCTACCTTTGGGTTATGAACTTTCCTATTTAAGGAAAAAAGTGCTTAGTTTCATACCCTGATTGACATCTTAACTAGCTTTAATTCGACCGTGTAGAAAATATTACCCCTTTTAGAAAACCCCCTTTTCCGGAATACTCTTTGTAGCATAACTCTAAATTACTGTTGATGCCTAGCTATAAAATTTTGCTTCCTATTTCGTCAAAAGGAATTTCAAGCTGCCTCAAAAAATTCACATTCTTAGGCCAAATATGAGTGGAAGGGAATGAACAAGGTGATTGGTGCTCTTTTTGGTACTAACTCACACGAGTGATAAAGAATTTAATTGGAGTTCTTACTTCAGAATTCGTTTATCCACGACAAAAAGGTCTTACAACGATGGTAAAATTGCTTTGAAAAAACATGTAACTAACATAGTGCAACCATCATTAACATTAGCAACGTAAAGACGCCTAATTTCTTCCCCGTGCCTAATTTCGTCCCCCTAAGGTTCTCTGTTCTGAGGACAGGGGACCAATTGGTGATATTTGCCGTCGTTATCGTAGTTGTGCTCATGTTCACCAGTTAGTACTTAAAGGTTCATGCGTGTATTCGGCTGAGTTCACCTTTGAGAAAACTTATTCTGATTTTTAAAATGGTGAGTTGTCGAAATACTATTTGTATGTGTTCTTTCCGAATTAATTTAGTGTGTTTATTTAGCTGTATTTTACATGTATGTTTAGGGTAAGCTATGAACTGAATGATCTGAACATTTTTCCGTGTTTGGTTCACTTCATGTAGTGTTGGAAGCCGCCATATTGGGAAGTTGTATGTTCCTATTTACTTACCCACATCTGTTCATTGTTCCTTCCAGTGAACGAAATTTAGAAAACATATTTTTATTTTGTTTTAGATACCACCTAGAAAGAAATGGGGCAGAAGGGTAATGATATCGGCAATAATTGCTGTGAGAAACAAGGAAATGGGATAAAAAGCTGCGAGTAGGGCATTCAGTGTGCCTAGGGCAACTCTTAAGGATTTCATTAGGGATGATGCGGAGGGCCCAATTTGCCTAAAACTTCTTTTATCACTACCATTATGGGAAATATGGATGCGTTGCAGTCAATGTTCCTTGTGGTAACACGAGATGTGCTCTAGAGCAAAGAACAAAAAAATAAATTCATTTACGACTCTTGTTTGAAAGGATAAAAAATAATCTTACAGTTACTAAACAGTATTTTCTGTACCAAAAATGAACGTCAATATACATAAATAAGTGATGTAACATGTCTATATTGTAATTTCTTTGTTTCTTTGAACTATTATTACCTAATGTACAAGGTGTATTGAGAGGGGACGAAAATAGGACCACTTTTTTATTTTGGTAGTGGTAGATAATTTTTGATATTTTTTCTTTAACAAAATCGTATTTGATAAATTTTGAGCTAAATATAACATGAGCATAGTATCTTGCCATAAATTTACTAAATGTTCTGCTTATGTGCAATATATTCTTGTAATGTCAACCTTAGTTTTTATATTAGTTCAATTTCGGTAAGCGTTGAGAATAATTGAATTTTCGACATGGGAAAGGCAGTAAGTCACAATATGTGAATTTTACAAAAGACAATAGAAAGAGGTTAGCCAACATTGTGGAGCTCATATTAGTGTACAAACTTCGTCAATTGTAGCAACTGATATATTGTACCAATTGCCTTTCTACCTTTTCCATGCCATTGGCATGCACTACCCTCCACATTAAAAAACTAAACTCCGATTTTTTTCTGACTTACTACCTTTCCCATCTCAACGCTTCAATTAGATTATTATGAACAAAAGCCTTCGTGGAGAAACGTATTTGGAAGAATAGAATTTATATGAATATTATTCTCCTTGCCTAGTAAATAGCGTAGTTTTATTTAGGGATCTATGGAGGAATTGCACAAAATATTGGTGCTGCATATTGGATGGTGAATACGAAGAAAAATAAATGCATAATGCATTGAATGTGCGAAGACCAAGTCAAATAATGAGAATCATGTACAACGAACTCACTGTTTTATATATCTGGAGTCAATGCACACAAACTGCTCACCTCCAAGCTGTGCAGGTTTATAATCTTGTTTTGTGCAAAATTATCTTGATTGCACGGCTAGCGCAATTTGAACAAATTGTAAAAGAAATAAGCTGAATACTAGATTAAAAAGAATCCTCCATTATTTTTCTTGGCAATTAAAACCAAATGAATACTAAATTTTATGAACATAGTTATCTATCAAACTGAGATTTGGATTACGGAAAAATCTGTTCAAAACCGGATGTAGATAAGACATAACTGAAACAAAAATTCAAATATAAATCCCTAATAAGTATAAGAATATTACTGCTTTATGGATCCCCTAATGTTTGAATGACTTTTTCTAAAAGCTTCTATCAGCAGTGGTGTTTTACATTTTCCTCTGGTTATTGCTCGGGCACCTGTGATCTCTTGAAACGTTGATGCTGATCTTGGCCTTTATCAAAAAATGCATAAAAAACTCATTCAATATTCTTCAAACATGATATCAATATCGTCCACCATATCGCCACGAACTCACTGATTTTCATTATTACGTCAAATTTAGTGACGTATCGGACACGCTGTGAGGGGATGTGAATGGATACCAGGGCGGTCTGGTGAAGAGAGGACCTACGTCAAGGCAAGAGAAGGCAATCTCTCTCCGCGTTGAAATATCATGGAAGGAGTAAGCATCACTAATTCGATCATGCATTTATGTGTAAATCCGCATCTTTGACAAAAAATTATGCGTTTTTTTTCTAAAATTTCATGCATGAATTTTTCCGCTCAGTAATGAAAAAATATTTTGTTCCAACTATTATATACTTTCACCATTCGAGATATACATCTCACCTTCGAGGTAAAAAGTGCATTTTACGGTTCAAATAGATGCTAAGGAGTAGTCATTAGGATACTTCTCCATATAGCTTATATCTATGCTTCTAACACTTCAATAACTAAGGGGATTTATGAGGGTTAAATGGTTAACATGTCATTTTTTTTCTTAAATTTCGCATGAAAATGATTCCTCTCAATCACGATTGCATATTTTTCTCCAAGTAATCGCTTGCATAATCTTAGAGGAAAACAGTGTAATGCACGCTTCAAATGGAAGCCGAGCTACAGTCATTGGGAAATTTCTCCTTGCAACTTATATTTATGCTTCAGATTTAAATGCAGACTCAAATGTCTATAACTTTATGTACAATTATGGGGAATTTGGTGGGTTAAATGTTTTACACCAGTATAGAATCACCCAGAACTAATTTAGGTGCTCGAAAAATTAGAATTTTAAAATCTAGTAAGAAATGAGCAAAATTATTTAAGAAACACAAGCAAAGAATAAGCCCATAAACGAGAGGATAATAGAATTATAATAAAGTACTTATAATATTTTGATAGTTTTATAAATGTAGCAGTGACCAAACGATTTAAAGCATTAATTTTTATGCAACTGGCAATCATAAAATCACAGAGCATATTCTACGCCATGGAGAGATAGTTCAAGATCTTCGGGCTTTTACAAAGTAACTCTTTACTGCATTCTTGTCACTGGCTAAAAGTTCTTAGTCTGATAAACAAAGAGATCTTTTAAATAATGAGAATTTGGCTTTATAATATAAAATCCAACAAATTATGCGTAAGTAGTAGCATTTTACTGCGCAAGACCTTTCAGACAAACTACCACAACGTAGAAAGAATATTTTTAAGAGCGGAAATACAAAAATATTTACTAAAAGAAGAAAAACCTCACGGTAAGAATAAAAAGTAGGAATATTCAAAGTGCTCTTCCGCAAACATTTTCACTAAATATATAATATTTAGAACCATTGGGCTTATAATTTTCGTAATATGCTCTGATATATTTAATTTCAGCCTGATTTTGTTTCGTCGTTTTTCTGGTTGTCCTTTGATTACTTCCAGCGAAATACTTTTGAATATTTTTTGTCTCCTTGGCAGAATTTACAAAGATTTGCTTTCACTGCGGTCGCTGCTTTTTAGCAAAATGGGTTCTTTAATTATAGATATTCGAACTCCCTCGAGCATTACGTTGAGGCCCTAACATTTATATATTCTAACACGGTGGAATGTCTCAAGGTTTAATCAATTTTAGATGCGCTGATACTTTTTTGAGACTCTTTGTAGCGGTTGTAAAACAACTCTGGGTCAATTGTACCTTCTTCAAATTCATTAGTGTATTTGGAGTATTTTGTGATATAACTGCTACTAGATTTTGTAGAAGATATATAGCAAATGCACATATATGGAATCCTATATGAACAGAACTTGATTACCTCGCTGCAACTTGCCAAGGAGACGGAAAATGATAGCCTACTTGTTCTTATCACATTCAAATTGTAGACACACCAATTATGTATCAATGAATACGTATTATTTGTTAACATTAAATTCAGAAAAAAATACAAATGTAAGACCTGAAGTTTTTTGTTATAAAGTTACGACGCTATCACCATATTGAATGGACCAGTAGGCTATTCTGGTGAAAGAATAATCCAAATTTTCATTTGTTGATTGGTTTACCTAAGCCATGGCCAGTATGTATTTTGTATATGCAGATAAATTGATTTATAAATTATGAAAGTGCATCATCATAAAGGGCATAACCACTTTGAAAATAGAGGAGACCTCTGACTAGCTAATATCTCTACAAAACTGTCATAAAAACTATTAAGTATAAGAGGTACCTTATTGAGTTTTTCTCTCTCTGCGTGCGATGCATGCTTTGCATAGTCATTAATTCCTTGTCTGCGAGTGGCGATAGAAGGTATTGTCAAGACAAACACCTCGTCCGGAAAGTCTTCTAGAGACCAGGTATTAATAGATGCGACCACAATATACTGAAAGAAATGATTTAATTTCTAAGGAATCTTCCATTTTCACCGCACTTTCCAAGGAATAATTCTCCACACGGTACCTACTCCGTACCGTGATTTTTACTCCGTGCCGAGAAAACTACAAACTTGGGAGGATATAAAAGATACTATGCAATTTTGCACATTCTGAGCAATGATACAAGAGTTTCATACTTATTGCTGTGCAGACGCTCGCGCCTGAGAAAAGGTATTAATGATTTTCTCTAGCTATCCAATCTGCTGAGAAGCTGATTACTTACTCCTCACATTTTTGAACAAATACGTAATAGTTGTTGAGTTAAATAAATAGAACGTTGTACGAATAATGTGTTAGTGGTAACTTTGGTAGGAAGTGTCGGTACTTTCTAATTTTATATATAAAAAAAGTCAGCAATTATTTACGAAAAATCGGTTGTTAACTATTTTTGGTGCATTATTCTTCGCAAAAACATTTTAATTAAGATCATACAGGGAGGATCATGCATTTGGGATATTACATTTATTCGTGTAGTGAGACACCTTAGCAAGTCAAGGAAAAAGGAAACCATTAAATGGGGATTGATTGAAGGTTACTATTCTCAGTCTATAAAAATATTTCGATTGCCATTGCCAATTCAAAGTGTTTTTATTTGGAATGTGCTGGTGTTCAATTCCTTTTATTTGCCGAATTTTTGGTACATCACATCATTTCTCACTCAGTTTCAACATTCAAGCATCAAAGTATTATTATTTTTCCTGGTCTAGTAGGCTTCCAATAATTTTTGTCTAGTTTTGGTGCAGATCCGTGGACTTGATCAGTATTTTGACGTTTGTCTTATGGGAGAAATTTTAACTTCCTTCACTTTTTTTGCTGCCGTTCAGGGTAGCGATATTTTTGGCATGAAAATTAGAGATCGTAAAGCGAGGTAAAAGAATTCACTCCTTCCCTGAATGTATAATACTTAAATCTATTTGCTTTGTATGGAGTGAGATCTACCCTCACCTAACTATACCAACCCCCGGGTATTATCACTGACTGATTGTAAATGTAAAGAGAAGAAATATTAGCCCGGGATACCATCCAATTAGTGTCATGGTTTTGTCAAAAAATTCAAAAATTCTTAACAAACGGTTTTACCGAAATTTGGTCTTCTATTCAATGCAAACAAAAGAATACTTAAGCTCATATCATTGCATAGAACATGTTGTGCTTCAGTAATAACGGAATAAATAACGAAAATGTGGAGCTCGATAGAAAAATTATTCCTTAGAACACAAGTGCATTGCTCATATTTGAGTCGCGTGAATGTGGACGCAATCTTCTGTATTCACTAATTAATAAATTGTTGGATAGCTAATCTGTGGATCCATTGCGATTCCTAACAATTGTAGCAACTGCGTCACTTTTAACGAGCATGGTTAGAGGCAAATATTTGTGAAAGTATATTTGAAATAGGGAATTTATTTTCTTCAAAAATTAATTAATCAATTTTGAAGAAAATAAATACCTTTTTTCTAAATTTCATTTGGTAAACATCTAATTCTTATTTAAGAATGTTAAAAACAGGTTATTCCAATTTAGGGATGCATAAGGTGCTTAGAGTATGGGCAATTTACATTTTTGGATACAGAATAAAATCGTTCTTGAAGTCGTGCATAATTTAATGATTAATTATCAATAGATTAATTAAAACAGCTCGTTTGTAGAACTATTTTGAAACGGATCGAGTACGTATGTAAGGAGAAAGAAATCAAAATTGTCCAAATCCCGAGAACTAAAACTTCATTTTATTTATCTCGCTACCTATTGAATTTATAATAATATTTTAATTTTCTGTGAATTATATCGAAATAATATATTGTAATACATAAATTATTCTCTTAAAAATGTCATTGAAATTACGGGGAGTGACCTAAATTTTACGTTCTTACGTCAGAAATATGTTTGGGTAGACAAGGTGAAAAATTATGCAGATCATGGGTCGGCACCCCCCCACCCACGGCAAAGATGAAATAATAATATTAAGTCCAAGTTATAGTTTATTATTTAAGCTCAGAATTTTGACTGAATATTTCAAAAATATAGCCATAAAGTAATAGGATTCACGAACCACTTACGTGTACCAATTTTAAAAACCACAGCTGCACTTTGGAGCTGTTCTTTGAACATCCGTCCAGGAGGTAAGAAATCGTAACGATACCGAGTGTTTACTCAGGTTTTTTCGTTGCTAGCTGCTGGTAACTAATAGCAAATATTAGTTTGCCATGAGAAGATAGATTTACAACCTTCGTGAGGGGGAGTAGCTTTTTTCTTTGCTATTCCGAGTTAGCAACCACAACTAGTTACCGGAAGATACCCCCTGGTCCTGTAGAATCTATACTATGAAATCTAAAGTCTTACAATCTCCCAAGTGTATAAAAATGCAGAGCAGGGTACGGTAAGAAACGAAAAAGAATTTTAAATGCAATGCATATATTCGGGTATATTTTGGAAATAAATTTGCTGTTCTGAGTTAGCGACTGCAAATAATAACAGAAATAAATCCCCTTGTCGTGATGATTTATCTATTGCTATTTACACCTATAATGTATAGAAATGCCTGTACAAATGTATAGAATTGCAGGGTTATATATCAGGAAATAAAAAGCATTTTATATAACCAACGCAGAGAATATTTTAGGGTATAATTTTGAAACTGTACGGTAAGATATCTCTTGCTTTTGCATTGTGCACAGAATATTACACTTATCACAAGGGGCGATGGCCGGTGATTCGCTGCAATGCGCGACTGTTTGTCACGACATGACCCCTCGCTACATTTTCCCCGTCACGAATTCAAATTTCGCAAGAGCCGAGGCAAGAGAGAAAGGGAGATAGAGAGAGAAGAGACGTACAAACCTCGCGACCCAAGTATAGTGCCGATATTCATGCGCGAAGATTGTTTGCCACTCGGAGGGGAACTAAATATTTGCTCGAAAAAGCGCAGCGGATGGATAAAATGAGCCTCTCAATGGAGCCCCAAATCGTTATACTACGTGCTCCGCCGTGATGCTCCAGGCACGCACCGCGGCATAAGCACCTCGCGGTGAAAGCCTCCCGCACCGACGGCGATGCGGAACGCTGACCATCGCCTGTGCACGCGGTGACGTGCACGGAGGGGCCCAGAAGTACTCAGCGAAGAAGGCGTGAGGAGGCTGAGTGGAAAGGGATGGGAAGTAGGGCTCTTTCATTATCTATTCCACAATGGCGGCGTGCCTTCTTCGCTTTACCTGCGGGCAAATCGACACGGGTCGTCCAGACCTCATCCAAGTCTTTCTTTTCCTCCCCACACATAGTCCTTCAACCCTATCTCATGTGTATAGCAATCTGTAGCATAGCACCCCACCCCTCCTCTCACTCCAAGTGCATGGATCCGTGCACCTCTTCCCCTTAGCGCTGAAGGGGTTGCTTGGTCAACTATCAGGTGCATTTTGTGCTATGAGCGACTAGGATTCGTGTTCTCCCCCACTCGTTCCGCTACTCTCCCCGGCGAGAGGGTGGTAGTAAATTGAGAGTCTCAAAGCTCCCATTCTTCTATTGCCACTCCGCGCATATCGTGCGTGGCATTGGTTTTTAGATCAAGTGTGCCCACACAATGAAGGACCGCATTCCTAATTTTTTTCAAGACCAACACGTCCCCATTTTTTTAGAACACTAGGTTGAAAATGGTATTCTATTTGACGCACGTGAGCTTTATTGGGCGCCGTACATTGGATGGAGGACAGCCCTTGGTCTAAAGTGGTGTACTGTAGAAATCCTGGTTTTTATTGTGTTTAGCGCAATTATCTTTCTCAGCCAGATCATGCGTTCTTCATTTTCATTCTTAAATACGTGGTGCATGAATAAATTAAGTTGATCGTGTTTCATTGGTTAACTTGGTTGTAACACGCATGGGCATTCTAAGCACAGTATCGGGATATTAATATTAATTATTACTCATTTTAAACAAATTTAATATTGTTAGGAGAGTTTTTGCGGGATGAATCATCATTGAACCAAATTGCGTAGTAATGTATAATGGGACGGATCATTGTAAGCATTTATATCCAACAAAAAAGCATCTCGAGGTGTTCAAATTGGGGCAGTAATTATTTTTTTTCACAAGAAATTCCGTTTTTGTTTGATTTTATCATACGGTAAGAGCAGTACGCAAGAAGATATTGAACTCTACTCTCTGTACCTCCCGTGTTAGATATGTCTTATTCTTTATTCTGCGCATTATTTTCTTTCTTTACATCTGTGTAAGCGGGTAAAACTTTTATAGTTTATTCTTAGTAAGTGCAATTATCGTTGCATAAGCCTCCACCTCTTTCTGAAAACTTTATAGGGTGTAACATTTCCATTTCTCTCAGTTGTGACAGCGATTAAATATAATTTACATTTAAAATGCATACTTATCGCCGAGAATGAGCTCAATTTTAGCCTCCAATATGTAGATATAATCCCGTACCTGTCATAGGCTCAAAGGTGTACGTGCTGTTCTGTGCTCTCAAAATATTTATTCATTAGTCTTATTTCTCTCCCTCTCTCTCACTCTGCACAAAGCCAAGAGCCTCACGGTGGAATTTGGGCTATCATTGCCTGCCTCCTTCCGCCTCAATCTGCTCTTGATCATGCTTCCGGGCCCAATTACCATTTCACGGTGCTTCCCTACTGCATAATTTTCCTGTGTTTTCAGCGGTCTTCCGTGAAATCCTCTCTTGGAAGCTCCAGCTATCATTTTACCCAGTCGAGCTATGGTGCCTACTAAACGGACTTTATTGTTGTTGGAAGTCGGTACGGCTTCGCTCTGCGCATTGAACTCTGAGAGTTCCTTTCGTAGAAATTCTAATTTTTGTGAGAGCTCTCCAGTTAGCTCTTATGGTGCGCCAATCAAAATGCTTAACTCATTTAATGCGTTAGATGTGGATTGTAGTTTGCTCTTCCTCATCGCAAAGATATGGATGTATATGTCGAAACTCATTTTAAGCGTTAGATGTGGATTGTTTTCCTCATCCCAATGACATTGATGTATTTGTCGATATTGCTTTTAAATTGAATAGAATTCTGTATTTATGTCCCCATATTTTTTTAATTTTACCTGTAAAATATGAGTTAGAAATAATAGGCGTGATCTTGTCTTGTGTATGCCTCAAGTAAAAGAGAATGTTAGCATGCGCCATGGTTTTTAAGAAGCCAGCTATTACTTAGAAAAGATAAGGTTGAAGATGTATTTGAACCACGGCCTTATTTTTTTCAAGTAAGTCATTATACGCCAGGATTAAGAAATATTTTTTTTTAATCCACCCTTTTCTTTCAGGTGCTTGGTTTATGATTCCGCAAAAACTGCATATTAAGATTCTACTCGACATGGCTAATGTACAGCCATCTTTCTTTTTATATCCGTTTTGTCAAAGCATTCGCGTTTGAATACTTTTGAATCTCTCAAATTTCGATAGCTACGACTTATGACATAATGTGTAGTCGTGTTTTGACCGACCAGTAAAAGTCAAAGGAGATACTTATGGTTGCTGTAAGATATTGGGGCTATAATGTCAAGTAAAAAAGATGAAATACGTTTGCAAAGTTAAGGATGATGAAATTTGTGTGGTATAGTCTTATTTTCTCGTTTTCTAAATGTATGTGCTGCACTAGAATTCGGGAGTATCTGACCTTCAGCCCTGGAGCTTCAAGTTAGTTTAATCCCACATTTGTAGCAAATTTTTATCCCCTAACGTGTATAATCTCTCACAGTTACTTGGTAGAAGCCGTGTTTATAAACCGATGAATGCGGTAATAGCATGTATGGATTCAATGCCTTCTGCAAAGTAATTTGTTCATCATTAATATTTTCTTGCTTCTTCTAACTATTAATTCTTCTAAGTATTTATAATATTTATTGATACTTTTACATAAAATGTTATTTTTTAACTGTAAAAATGGATCTTTTAAAAACAGCATAACAGTTACCATGTCTATCCATGCATTCCATGCATAAATTTCTTAGTTGTTCCTCAGTGGTGTCAGTGAATGTAATCGGCTTCTTATTTGCAAATTAAAATAAGGGTCTCCAAATTGTTTGAATTACATAAGTATCATTAAATTATCATTTTAAAAGTGATTTTCGATGCGTGATTACCATTATCATGTATTACGTCAATCTAGGTACACAAGGGATATATTACTGCATTCTCGAGTTTTATTTGTTAGTATTTTGTTTTTAACGTCCCATCATTGAGCAATAACTCATGACAAGTGCAATGAATTATATCTTTGCATGTATATCGCATGCATAAACCTATTCTGAAAAGTTTTCACTTTTTAAAAACTGTTTCACCCTTAACTCAGGTTTGAGACATATCAGTTCAAGTAGCCATAAAAATAATCTAAGATTTAAAAAATATGCAAGAATTAATCGACATATTGAATTATTAGTCATCACAGTGCAAACATATTGTAATATATTTCGTATTTTTTTTGCTAGCTTTTATTACATAATTTCAAAGTTCTCTTCCTATGATATGCCATGCTATTAAATATTCAATACTAGTTAAGTAGAAACTATGGCAAGGAAAAGAGTTAATATCCAACACTTATTTCCACCAGTTCCCCCATAAAAGAGATTTGTTCAACTCGTACGATTCTCATGTTACTACTCTGTATTGTATATTATGTGTGATTCAAGATATATTGTGTTCCTTAAGTACTTTTCCAAAATTATGAAAGCGAAAATGTTTTCTATTATTACATGATTTTTTCTTAAGTGAAGTTTTCTTAATAACGGATAATATTGCTACATATTGCATAACCTCATAAATCGTTCCCAATGCTGGTATAAAGATGATGGTACACATTATACCTTTTAAAATACGTAATGAATTCTTATGTAATATGTCTATCGAATAAATAAGTTTTTTTGCTGTGTTTGAATTTTTTATGCTAACCATTTGAATAATTTCTTTTCAAAGTAGTTTATCCAAAACTTCATGCTGCGATAGTTATAGAATTGACGCACAGTTACGTAAAAAAACTCCTTTTTGTCCTAATCAAGCACTAGATGAGATGAATTCATACGCAAATAGGTGTAAAAAGGCTGCAAAAGTTGACACAAAAAACTATTGCATCACACTTTCTCATTCTTCTTCATCTAAGAGCAGTGTGGAGGTCATTCCACATTTATTACGGTCTTTTGTTTCCGTATGCGCCTAATATTGCTATAAAAAGGAGTGCAAATAATTAGGAACTAAATATTTACAATGGGAAATGGAATTGTATAACTACAATTGCGTCCTGGAGAGTAGTGCAGGACTACTAGCATTGCAGTTGCATTTATGTTTAGTATAGCATAGTATAGATCGTTCTAGATTTGGGAGTTATATTCAGTCAAATTCTCAATGCTTCATGATAAGAAGTAAGAATTTGCCCGCAGAAAAGTTCAAATACAGCTAGAAACATTTTTAAGCATCTCCGTGCATTAGGAGATTATTTCAGAGACATCTACGTAAGAGGATATTGTCTCCTTATTTCCAAACCCGTTTTGCCGGTCCCCAGCGGGCTTGCGCAAAGTTGCAGACCGGCTTTGCCAGCCATCATTCGCCGCCATCGATTGGTATCGGCCGATCGGCTTACAGACCGCGCGCTGCAGCCGGGACGCGCAATTTGCAGCTGCGTACGATTCTACATCTCGAAGCAAGATGGGAGTGGAACCGCCCATGGTGAAAGATACGCAATTGTAGAGAAAATGATTTTTGTGTATATCGCATCCTATTCATGTTCTCAAATAAATAGTATGTACGTACTATTGAAATGAAAAGAAAGTATTGCATCCATTGGATTTTGTTATGGTTGGGCTACATGATTCATCAGAAATAGATCCCAATAGGCCTTGAAAAGCATTTACCATCCCATAGCGTGAAATTACGTTGTCATTTGACCTTTAAAACCCTAATATTTTTATTAAAATGAATATAATTAATTGTGGCCTTAATTTTTAAGCAAGGAAATGATACGATATATTCCCAGTTTGGTCGTGAAAGAGGAGTACCAAGAGTACTGAGGAAAAAGGAATCGCTCAATTGGATTTTATTTCAAGTTTATGCGCAGCCTTCTTCATGCATAGTGAAATGATAATGCAATATAAGAGTATTATTGGACATCTTTCTCAGTTGCATATTTAGGGCGAAATTAGTTTAGGGATGTTTATACAATCTGTGAAATGCTCGAAGCTCTTTGCTAAAAAAAATGTCGGCAAATGTTTTGTGTGATTTAGAGACTTGAGTCACATTATGACGAGAAACAATTACATTTTATACTTATCACGTCTTTTGCGGCTGTTCCGGGATTCGAGTTGATAGGGTGGATTGAATATCACAATTAACCATCTAGTTTTAGATTATCAACCATGATCATTGAAAATATACATGTAGGAATACGCGCATTTCAAGTAAATAGTAAGAAGAAGGTTCACAATTGAGTAGATTGTTCTTTGGAAGTCTTTATACATACTCGCAATTATTATAAAAGAAATCGTTGCAATTTAAACAACATACTAAACTAGTGTTTTTATCGAGCACAGAAATATATTATTGCTGCTTTCAGACTTAATGAAAATATTTTTAAATGTTGAAAATTACTATATTATATGGTAGGGCATTTTTATCTCTGGTTGGTCGGAGTACTTGTGTAAGGAATTAGAATTAATACCTATTTATGTTCAATTTTTAGCCATTATTCATTTATTAACATTTTATTAAGTAAATATCTGGGTGAATTCTGGTCTGTTTGTATGGAAAACTGAGAATTGGAATATATACATTCATAAAATTTCTTCCTTAGGTGTTATCTTATAAATCTGGCCTAATAAAACATCAAACTTTTAAATGCAGAAACCACATGTAGAACGCATCCTTGACTGCGAAGACTCAAACTCCCCATATTGTATTCCTGTAGGATTTGGGAACTTGAAAAAAGCATGGTGAAGGTTCCACACAAAAATGCGGGAAGAATTTTTAATTAAAAAGTCTTAGGGGTGAGGAAATATGTTGTTGCGTGTTCATTCAAAGGAATATGAATTTGAAATTATTCTTGATAAGAATGAAAGAACTTGCTCCGGAAGCAAGTGAAATTTCCTACTTCCCAGAAGGAGGCGGATATCTTGTGTCGATATTTATATTGTACCACTATGCGAATGGAAAATAAATGTGAATATTATCCTACAGTTTGTTTGTTCAATTTTGAAATCTGTCATAATCAAAGGCCACAGTGTGGTTAATTGGCACTCATTCTACACGATTTTTTCCCGTTCGGGAGCCTATCACATTCATTTTGTTTCCTGGATAAGATCCTGTAATGTCGTAAATATTGTCTTAGCTTTTTAAGACGATAAAAGTGATATTATGGTAGGTATAAAATACTTTGCTCGGTGAGTCTTCCAAAAAAGTCGATTACCGTTAAATGTTTCTACTACCGGTGTGTGTTATTATTTTAGCGGTACGGAAATCCCATGTTCTGATGGAATCAAAAGTGTATGCTTTATTATAAATTATTGCATGTTGCGTGTGAATTTTGATCCAGTCACGCTCCCGGGTACATATTTACATGTAGATCGCAAGTCGCGAAAAATCATTTGGCTTAGCTACGAAGCGAAGCCGGTTCTCTCGATAGACAGTCAGGTATGCTACTCGTTAGACCACCAGGCCTTTCGTCTTGGAAGGTGATTTATTGGTGGAGTAACTAGTGGCACTCCCAATAGGCTTTCTTGAGATACGGGTTGGCATCTTGTTCAAGACAAATGATTTTTTTTCTAGGTGTAGGTATGTTTTATCGCACGACAGATGATATGTGATAAAAGAGAATTTGATAAAACATGCTGTGGTAATTATCGAGATTACATCAGCCTATGCCCAGATAGAGGTTCAAAAAATAAAACAATTCATTCGCCAAATGTTCAAGTCTTATTTTGACCAGAACCTGGAGAACTCCCAAAGAGGAGTGTGGATAAGAATGTGATTCAAAATCAAATTGTCATCGTAATGCTCCGAAAAGAATTTTATACAAATCCTATGCTTATTTTTGACATGCCGTGAGGAAGGATGCCCGTAGGCAAGCTAGTGATTTTGAGAATGGCATCGCTTGGTGGACACAATAAGAAAAACTAATAGGTAAAGTAAAACTAACAATTATTGAAATTAACCCGTGTGCAACTAAATAACAAACGGGGAAACGCTTAAGGACTCTTAAATCTGAAAAAAGAAATAGCAGTGAATTTGGTTAGCATTAATTGTTACAGACCAAATTTTTGTGGAAAACATCGCAAAAATCCAAGGTAATTGCTTCGAAACACCTCTTATTTGTTTCAACAATTGTTTGTTTTATACTTTAATCATTCCTTAATTTGTAGCTCTTTTTACCCAGTTCTTGGTGCATTCTATCCTAAATTTATTCTTTTGAAATAATGACGTTTTTCTTGTCACACACGTACGTTGTATCCATGCATTTCAAATTTTACATGCTTGATAACGCTGGCGTGACTGAGAAAGTTTTTGGTTTCTACTTTCCCTCCCTTATACCTTCCTTTCTAACTCGAACTAAGTACTCTGTGAATGTTTTACTAGGGAGAGCAATATAAAATTATAAAGGACATCCAAATTCAAGATTTTGCCAGAGCGAGGTTGAAGACACTAATTTTAATTTCAATTGTATAATTATCAATTTTTGTTATTTTATCCATCGTAATGACATTATTTGTCAATGGTCTTTATTAAACCCCGTACCTAATCTACCAGTTGGGTCGATGTTAACCACAAGAATCTCCATACATGATTTGCAGGATGAAAATTCTTAAGATTAAGTTTGCCAACCAAAGAGGTTTGATTTTTACTCATTACGTTTGTTGGCGTGGGTTTTTAGGTGATTTCAAATATAACTCTTTATCATTCATTGTTTCATCTCTTGATGTAAAAGATGCAAGAAAAACGACGCTGAACGACGCGATATGTATAAAAATTGTTTTAAAGCAAATAGGCATAGCTATATTAATAAGTATAGCAAGGAGGTTGAGTTTGTTGTTAAGGCTTGGTAGTAGTAAATAATATAGGAATGTTCAATATCTGTCATATTTCAATTCGTAGAAGAGTGACATTCGAAGAGCGCATTGATCGATTACCCGCTATATGGGGACTTGAATCACGGATACTTCATCCGCGAAGGTGCCTCTTAGCTCTTGCTGGAATGCCGGTGGCACAACATGATTTATGACAATTTTCCTTAAGTAGCTTTCGATAGTATAGCTTCCGGAGTACAATTAGTGTCACGGTTATTTTAGCACTACTTCTGCACATAATGTAGGAAAACCATAAAAATTTGATGCAACAATTCTTATGTTTTGATAATCAATTACACAGCACTTGCTTTCTCCGTTTAGTAATACCAAACTAAAAACATTCAATAATAATTTAGCATTTCTTTTATATGCCCATAAATAAAGTTTTGTGTGTTTATTTTTCCCGTGCCCTATCAAAATTTCTCATGTCCTAAAATGGACCAATTAGTTTATTCGAGTATTACAGAATTTACGGCAAAAAAATTAGTTTGCATTATTTTGAATTTGCATTTCAGCTCTTTAATAAATTAGGGAGGCATTTCTCATGCATACCCAGACAAGGAATTACTAAGATAAAACCTTTTTTTTGCACTTTTCGTACTCAGTATGAACAAGTGATTGTGATTCGACTAAAACAACTAATGAAAGCGCCATTAAATATCATTTCGCTGCAAAAGAGGAATTTAGTATTCGGCCTAAATAGAATTGCAGGTAGCAGATGTCCTATGAATAGCAAAAAATCTTGAGGGCAAGAAAAGAGGAGCAATAACAAGGCTTTCATAAGAAAAACAGATAAATTAGGAAGCTAAGAATTCATATTATTTCCTTGAGGAAAATATTGTGCCATTCAGTGGGTTCTAAGCAGGCTTGAGGGCTTGAATATTTTTTACGTAAAGATAACTCTTTGAAATCTTAGAAACTTCTTCGTCGGTCTTTAGGGCCTAAGTTGATCTTTTCCCGTGGAGAATGTCTTTTATAGCACCTATTAAAATTCTTTCATGTGAGCGTTAAAGTGGCATCTTCCTTTTTAGAATATTATAATAATGCATATGTTTCCCTTTCCTAATTACTTCAGCATTTTTCTTATTATTATGATAATTTAACGTGAAATGTAAGGGATAAAAGTGAGTTTTCTCTCTAAAATTAAAAGTGAATGGAGTACAACGAACTAAATATTTTTACAGGCTGTAACCGACCCTCCAAACGATAATCATATGGAAACACAGTATCCTTACTGCCTTAAGAAGGTTGTATCGACCTTCAAGGTTTTAAACTAGTGTGTGTCCGTCCGTCGTTTTTTCTTCTTTACCTTTCCAGTGCCTTTGCCTAGTGGCTATCATTTCCACTTTTCAAGTTATAAGTGCTGTATACACCTTTAACCCTTTATAACCCAGAACAGCTACTTAGAAAAATTTAATTCCAAGACTCCTCATTTTAAAAATGCCAAAATACTTAACTCAATTATTATTATTGCGGCATATACATTTTTCACTATTAAACGTTACAGCGCAAAAGAATATATAGTTTTAATCTTTCTAGAATAGAGTGGAAAATGTATACATTTTTTGACGTTACTTAGAAGGAGCATTGGGTTATAATGGTGAATGGAACTCCCGATACTACGTAGTTCTGTGTTATTCTTCAAACTTGACGCGAAGACAGCAGCCAAATTAACATTAACATTAATTGCCGCGGGGAAAAATACCTGTAAGAATACCTCTTAATTTACTCTAAAAAGATGGAGAATGTTATCGAAAGCTATAATGTTGATAACAAAAAAATGCTAGTACATGCTAATCATTATATTGTTCACATCAAAAATATCGTATTTAGCAACAATTGCAATTGATGTGTGGAGTGTAAATGATTGAAAGACTTGCTTTGTTGATTACGGTCTTGCATTTTTCTATGAATTATATTCTACAAAAATCAACCACTGTGCCAGTAATAGCAGAATATTCCTAATTCGCCACCTGCACTGCTGTCCACGGGTCCTTGGTGGTATGCAATGCCTGTCAGCGATAATGTTCCTACTTCTGGAGATGACTAATGCATTATGCTCAGTTTCCTTCAAACATTGCTTGTTGAACCGAAGGAATAAGAACTTGCTCCGGAGAGCCAGATTATATCAATTTTTTTACCAGATTCTCCCGGGAATTTCGGTGGAGATCTCTACCCCCCTATAATTCACCACCATATCACCACATGTAGTCCTTATAAAATCAGCCAATTGGTCCAACCGAATTTTCTAAAAAAAAAATCTCTCTACCTAGGTTGTAATTTTTTTCAGAAACCATCATTGTTGATGAAGTTACTGTCGGCGAAATATTTTCTGCATTTACACAACACCATACTTCTCCTATAATTTTTAATTTGAGAGCTTTTTGTTTCTTGGTTCTAAATGTACAAAAGTACTAAAAATATTTGAGTATTTGTACGTGTGCGCTTCTTGAACCTGCCCGTCGTGAATGCCGGCAGACGCATTGATCTGGTGTCCATGCTTTGGCGCCGTGAATAAGGGGTGCATTACGGCCGATTAGCGCCAGTTCTGTCCAAAATTGGCAGGCTAAAACAATGTAGTATACGTCAATTTATTGCAAACTTTCGCAATGGTGGTCGTTTTTTTTCATTCCATTACTTACTCAAAATGGCTCATAATATGTTTAACAATTTTTTCTTTGTTTACTTCTTACATTCACTGGAGAGTGACGTTAATAAGTAAAGTTGTTCATGTAAAACAAAAGAAAATTTGAAATACCAACTTTCTCAGTGGGGTTACCATTTTATAAATACATTGGAAGGTACGATTTTTTCCTCTTGTCGTAAGTTGATGGGAGGAATTGAATTTAAAATTAGTGTACCAGCCCCCTGGCAAAAGAATTCTATGTCTTCGCCTACGTATCAAAGAATAGTGTAATGGGACGTGGTATCCCTGCGAAGTAATTCTCATTTCATTTAAGAATAACTGCGTTGAAAAATTGATTATCACTGAGGCTCTGCGAGTAGTAATTTGCCTAACATTGTTGTTGTCATTTGTTTCCTTTTAAATTGATTTGAAATTATCTATAGATGAATCTTTTTTTCTATTTTAGGATACCCTAGGCCTGATGCTTGGAATTGCTATTCTGACGGATTGTTTATCCCTTACCAAACGTAAGTGCTTTGTTATAATTGAATATGTTTATTTTTTTAGTATTTTTGTTAAGGAGTGTAATATTGGTAAGGTATCTTGAGATACAGGTAATGTGTTTTCAGACTTTTTTTAACTCTTATGTTATAAACTTGACAATAATCATCAATTATCAGACTTACGGTACCAAAGAGCAAATTTATTCCTTTTTCATTTAAAAAAAATTGAATTTTAAGTATCTAATTGTTGTTTCATTTACAGTATTTTTATGATAATTTCTCATAAAGGGATGAAGTTACGTTTAGAATTTAATCACCACATAATTAATAATACTGGTATAACATTGCTATTGTTGCATGTGAGGTATTCTATTCATCACTGTCGTCGACAAGAGGACAGGTACAAACACAGATATTCATTCACATCGTATTTTTTCTTATCCTTGCTTGTATGCTTGTCTTACATGAATGAAGAAGTACATTTAAATTATGAGAAGTAATTTCATACTGCAAATAGTAGTGGCTATCATGCAGCATATGATTAATTCATCGAAGGTTAATGTTGTGTTTGCACGTTAGCAATTAGTTTTTATTGGAATATCTGGTTTACTTTCATATGTATACATCTGCAGGTAGTTTTAAGTTTTTATTGGTAGTGTCAAAATGTTTTGTGGATTTTCTTAATTATTTTTCCCCTTTTAGGCATCTCTTACTAACTCTTTCCGCAAATAGCAAAATTCTTTGAAAAAAACATTGTGATTCCATGGCATGGTATTTCACTTTGCAAATAAGTTGTATAACGGTCTAATGTTGGCTTATGGCTAAGCATATTGGAATTCCATCCTAGTATATTTATTATCCATTGATTAGCCAATGCATATAGCTATAACTCTTTTAAGTTTATCTTAAATGTATGTTTAATTATCCGTTTTTATTGTTAGGACATATTTTCGAGAAAAACACACATTAGAAGGGGTGCAGTTTTTAATTAATATGTTGAATTCTTCTTTGGTCATTTGTAGCATTTATACAGTGGTTACCACTAACGTAGGGCAGCCAAGTAATTTTAAAAAGCCCAGCTTGAGAAGGACTTCCAGAATTGCACTACATTAAACCGCTGGTAAAATCGCGGATCTACTATTCTTTCTGAGCTCCTATATTTCGGATGCGGTTGCATCTTGGAAAATATAGTTAGGTTCCTGATGACATTACTTTATTATAGAGAGTACGACATATTTGAATTTCAAATTGCTTTTAAAAAATAAATTTTACCTCTTCCTTGATTATTTTAAATGGCCGAAAGGTAGATTTCAATTTCCGTGGAATAGAAAAATATAGCAATTTCGAAGATTCTGTATGGCATAACATATGCAATAAATATATATACATTTTATGCTATATGGAAAAAATATTTCAATACTTTTCATGTAAAGAAATTCTGATACAATTCCCCTAACTAAAAATAAACCACATAGACAAAAATTGTCATTTTGGCAGCATGCTTCGCCGCGGGGCGATTTTATTTGTGGATTATTAAAAAAAAAAGGTTCGTTATCGCTATAAAATTGGAATTAAGTGAACCAATTAAATTATTAAAATATTTTCCCTGTTATAAGATGAAGGAGACGATCGTTTCGCCGTTCTCATAATTTTTCGCTTATCCTTATTCTTATCTCTTTCGACAGTGCAAGCTACTAAACGTGTAAATTTTGTATAAGCAAAGAGTAAAATGATAAATTTTACGGCCCTATGGAGCTTCGTCACAAAAAGTTACCACATATGGTGCTAAAAACGACTTTGTGCCGTATCAATTTCACGATTTAATATTGCAAGTGTATCCATACCCTGAGGTGATATTTAAGATTCGGTTATCTAAAATTGCAAAAAAGAACCATACTTATTACAAAATCATGTGTAAGAAAATAGAGGTTGATGTTCTTTTTTTGATGGACCACTTTGGCCTTAACAATTATGTCTCCAATGAAAATCTACTCATATTTTTCTGAGAAGACACAAGCACATATTATTTCTTGGGCAAATATTATTTTAGAGGTCTTTAGAGGTTTTAGGTGATTTCGATATTTCGGAAAAAAAAGTGAGAACTGTTATAATAATTGTGATTATTGTGATGGAGATTTTGATTATCCTGAAAAGTAGACAGTGTATGAGATGAAGACTGCTACTGTGAGGAATTAGGTGAGGAGGATATTTTGATGCAGCTCTATACTTTTCAATCTCATCAACTTACCCTATTTTTCATAGATAGTTCTTACATGATGTGTGGTATGATGTGACATATTTTGTTGTTCCTTCTTCTTTTAATGTAAAGGATATCTTTCCTTCTTCTTCCTCGTCATAGGACTTACTCAATACTCATTCCATTGATCCCATTTCTTTCCATCTCAAAGTGTATTATTTTCTTCAGCACGCAAATGTCTGCGTATAGAGACTAGTTTTCTGACTCTTCAAATTTTCTGTGGGCATAAATGGAACAGCTTCTTCTGCAATAAACCCTACAACGAAAAATTATTACCACAAGAACCCTATTTTCTTACTTTTTATCTTGAGTCTCTAATGTTTTCACCTAAGACAATTTATCTTTGGAAAACTAGTGATTACAGCACGTGTTTGTTCCATTAAGTAGTGCTCGCTGTATACTTATTTTCAAGCCGGAGGAAAACACGAACATGCTAATAAAATGAGTCCATATTCAGTGATATGGGGGTGTTTGAGGTCCACAAAAGATATTTTTTTAGTTTTTCCTACAAACTAGCATACATAGAGAAAGTGAAGATTTCATTTTAATATTTTTTGTATTTTAATATAAAAGGCATCTTACTTAAAAAAAAGAATTTTTGCGTTTGAAATCTCTTGTCTCTCGTTCCATTTACACTAGATAAGAAAAACAAAAACCATACTAGCAGAGACTTTGCGGCGGAGAAACGTAGGGAGATATGTCCACCAGATTTTGAAAAGATAGATAATAAGGGTCCAAGTGTTACATCAAACTATTTATCAATACTATATAAAACATTAAATTATCGAATTTTGGAGGAAAGATAGCTAAGATATGAGAATCGAAATTCACTGCTGAAATATACAAAGCCATAATAATCTGTAAATGAAGTAAAAATAATTTTAAATTATATCTAAATTTATACTGTTAATTCTACCAATGCCACTAGATAATTGTGCTAACCAGTGACAACTCTATATTTAAGTGAAATAACTTGGATGGGATGATTGAAAAATTTGGTTATTTTTTCCATTACGATATGCAGCCACTTAAGTCGTAATCACCGTTGCTGATTAAAAGAAAAAGCTCTTGTGGGATTTTTTTTTCGGAGAAAATGGGTCTTGATTATTTTTTCGTTGTATAATTGGCACTTCTCTATGATTCATAAAGGTTGACCGTCCCTTCGTTTTTATGTCATCCTCTCAGTAACGAATTTCCTTGCCTTATTCTTTTATTAATATCTGAGGTTGAAATAATAACGTATAATAATTGTCACGAGTGAAAGAAAACACTATCCCGGTATTGGACTGAAAAAAGTTAATGAGGTCGTATTTTCTGGACCAATTTGAAAGATGAAGAAATCGCTGCCGGTAAAAAAACAGGCAGAATATTTTCTATACGAATATACGTTATTTATTTTTCACTGGTGCGGACATGTATGAAGGTAATTATTGCGTCATATATTTCTTAGTTGCATATGAAAGAACACAATAATTTTTCCAGAAATATTGCTTGATGGTGACAAAGGTGTAGGAGTTACCATTGCCTAAAATTAGGAAGGAGAATCAGATTCTAATTGGCAATTTTACTTTTAGATAACTATAAAATAATAATACTCATTCAATTTTTTATATCTATTGCACTGTAAATATGCATCCAGGCATACCCTTGGGTTTCGGTCATATGGTCTTTTTCTTGCTGATCCTGCCAATATTTTGTAGACGTACGAATGGCTATGAAAAGTTTCAAAATAGATATTCGAAATATTGTCCACGCCAGGGGTATGTAATCACAGTGTCTACAATTAATTGAAATGCTTAGCTAATTATGAAACATGCATTACATGAGCTAGTACAGTGCCGCTAATAGGGTGGTTTCCTATTATTTTTTTATTGCCTAAATCGAAAGATTATTACTCCTGGAGAACGTATTTCACGCTTTTAGATTTTTAAATGACGACATCAATTTTTCGCGATTAAACGAAAAGTGAAAATTTTCAAACGCGCGAAAACGCGACGCGTAAGTATGAATGCCGGGAAATCTCTCCGCGTGACGTATTTCTGGTTCCCGCTGCCGCCTTGTGAGGTGACCTTGAGGCGAGTTGAGCGCTGATACGACGCAGGGTGCTAGCAGGTAGCTGAGTACCCTGCTGGCTGGTAGCGCTTGGCTTAAATAAGGATTATTAATACCTTATCAAATGAAGAAAACTTTCCGACCTTAGCCAGTTTTAATAAGTGATTATTAAGACATGTTTCCCTGAGCTCTGCGCCTCATGCATGCATTGTTAACCTCAGACGACGTATAACTCCTATCTTCTCGTATAGAAACTAGGTCCCTGTGACGTCACGTGGAGTGGCATCGCATGGGCGCCAATCTGGCCCTTTTCAAATGAGGATAAAAATGGACCATTGCCATTCGTCTAAACCGGTATTTCTAAAACGAAATAATTTGTATATTATGAATACAGTAATGGTGGGTAACGAATCGCAATCAATGACTTTCGTTTTCTTTGATGAAGGAAACTACCCTATTGGTGAAACTCGCATTTGCACCCTTTCAACGTAACTTCTCTATGTATTTCCCTACTCTTACCTAACTGCCGTGAGAAAGTCACGCAGGTTTTTCATTTAACTGTAAAATCGTTAATCATCTGTATGATTTTAATGCGAATTTAATTACTTTTTCAGGTTTATTTTGAAATTATTTCTTTCTAGAAGAAGTCAAAGAGATGTAAGAATAATTTCATTCATTTTTTGGTATTTTAATTAGTTAATTTTAGGAATACGATAGAGGGTATTGAAGATGTAGATAACTGCTTTTAAGAAAACTGCGCCGACCACCATAGTTTCTATAAAACTTCATGCATGATATCAAGATATGATGTTGTAAGCAAGACGGAATATTGAAAAAAATTTGTTTCCTTCGTATATGCATTCCGTCGACAACTTGGTATGGATTCCTCTGTAGCAGTGCTAGCTCTATTCTCGCGTATGCCATACATACTCTGTACGAACAAACTACGTCCTTACTGAGGACATAATAGTATAAAGAATAAATTAATATGTTACTCATATTTATTATTTGTTATGACTTTATGATATCATTTAATAAAATGAAAAACAGTACTGGAAATTAGTGCTAAAAATCATTACTGATATGTTTTCAGATTATTCAAGTAGTTGATTTAGTTATACACGACTGAATTCTAATACCTTTATAGGATTCACTACTTTCATCTTGTCTTGACTCATTCTGAAAGGAGAAAAAACATTTTTTCCCATGCTGAGATTTTTTCTTATAAATATCTGAAATTTGAAGAGCTGTAATGACCGATATAAAACATCAGAAGCCAATGTTGCGCGAAAAATCCAAGTGATGTCGCTTAAACATCCGAACAACGAATGTATGCTCGCAATCTAGAGGCTAATTAAAACCAAAGAGAAAAGTTGGAGTCTCATCAACTATTAGTAGTGGCCAAATAACTGGGACTCTGTGGAGGATCTTACGAGGTGAACAGCTAAATAAACTTATTACCACAATTAAGGAAAGGGCTGGAGTGGTCCTTCACTTGCTTGCTTGCTTCTACTGCCCCTAATGAGGCCTCTCTCAGCTTTATGAAGTTTCAAGCTATTTGTTACTAAATATAGCTCTGTATTGAGTGTCTTCAATAACCAATTGCCATTCTTTCAGGCCTTTACATTGCGAAATTATGTACCTATTCTTAAATCGTCAAATAATAAATTAATTGCTGACTTTGAGAATAATACAACCCGAGAAATGCGTATCAGGCTCTAAACTTGGCTAATTCCGACTTAATACAACTTAGTACGACTCGCGTCTCCAACGTCTTTATTTGAAATCTTAACATTGCGTTTTTGTTCGGCCATTGGCTTTATTTTTTTTAATTGCGTAGTTGAACTCTATAGAAAGGAGTAATGATTTGTCACCAATAGGTTTTGCTCTGGGCCCTTTCAGGTGATTTATCCGATATCGTTGGTTCTTTCAACCATGGATAGTAAAATAAAAATTCTTTTTCCTTCCTATCCTTCACAATAGGAGTACATAATGAATTACCTCTTTCGCAAGCCCTACTTCTAATGAGACGTTTTCACATTTTGACGCATTATTGGCAGAATTATTTTGTGGTCTTTATAATTTCCCTGTTTTGCGGTATTTTACCAATAACCTACTTTTATTCAAAATAAGATGCTGATGACTCAGCTTAGATCACTTATGGAACTGAATAAGGAATTTATGTAGCATAATTTGAAGAAAATTGAAACCCTGCCTTTTGGTACTATCTGGATTTATTTTTTCTCTGATAAAAATAGGTAGTTTGCGATACTTTCACTATCCAAGTCCGAGCAGATATACATTTTTTATCGTCTATACGTTCATGCCAATCTAAAAAAGGAAACCAATTTTGAAATCGATTTTTTATCGGAATGCCAATTTTCTTCGATACTCAATTACACCCTGATGCCTTATTATTCTGATTACTGCTCAATCTTGCAATCTAAGAAAATTACAACGGTCGTATCAAATTAATCATGTCTTTGGCGGAAAGAGAAGAAGGAACCATTTCTTAACTGGAGAGGACTTTAACTGCTTACTAGCTTCTACAGCTCCTAGTGAGGCCTCCTTCAGCTTCATCAATTTTCAAGCTATTTGTTACTAAATATAGATCTGTATTGAGTGCCTTCAATTTCTAATGCCCATCCCTTCAGAAATTTTACGGCCCAGCAACATGGAAAACCGAATCAACAGGATGAAAACGTTTAGTTTAACCACCTATAGGCGCTATGAGTTTAAAAACGGAGGAAATATTAGTTATTCCTAGATCATTTGGATTTTTGGGAATCGTGAGGTAATTATTATTGCTGTGGATTATGTAATATAGGACTAGATGCAACAACTTCCGGTTGTGATGACGTCTTCACAAAGGTTACCCCAGCTAATGGATATTCTCATTAGCTTTCAATGACCAGAATCAAGTTTCATTTGTCATCAAACATGACTTCCATTAAGAAAACCAACACCTCAGAAGTCAGGAGCGCAGGAAATTATTCGCCTTAGTGTGTATTCCACATACTTGTGGGAGAATGAATTGTGTAGGGATATCTATTCAAAACCGACCTTTGCGGCAGGTTCTATTGTTGGGAGCAACCTTTTTTTTGGTCATAGTGCAGGAAATAAGCCAACGCATGGGGGAAGTCAGCTCCCTTGCCGCCTTTCCTAGCACTACCCTAGGCCACCCTTCGCGTGCCTACGACGAGGGGAGAAACCCTGTTTATCGGATGGGACACAGGTGCTAAAAAGGATTGCATAGGGTTCCGAAGGATGGGGAGGCTAGGGTTAGAAACGTCACCCTTCTCAGGCCAAAACACACACGTTTGCAACGATGCAAGCGCAGCCCTTTGCTTTGGGGATAGCGGCCGGAGATACTCGGTGGCCATTAAGCATGAAGCTTCATGAATCTTTTCCACTCCCCGCATGACGTGATCCTGCACGGTGCTACCAGCCTACGTGACTAAATAACTAAACTGTGAAAAAAAATAAAAATACACACACATGCCGAGTCTCTGTCTTTTTCCTCTTTTTTTGGAATTTTATTTTTAGATAGATCATAAAAAAACAGGCCTTTGTAATTCATGCAATGATGAAACGCGTGGCCTGCTGTAGAATAACAAGTACCTCGACACATCTTCAGGCATAAGGGTGAGGAAGTGTAGTTGAATTTTTGGCCTTCTCTCGACTTAAACCCCAAGAAAACTGAGTACGAAAAGAAACGCAAACATTAGCATGCTTTTAATTAAGATGCAAGTTTAATGAATCAATATGAATGCGAGAAGCATACTTATGAATTAAAGAAATCTTTCGTCAAACGTGTCTCCGAAGTAAGAGTACTGAGAATTTCTTGCATGAAATGAGGTTTGAGGGATAATAATCTGGAACAAATACTCTTCACGGTATTCTTTAGTTATGAGAAAGCAACATATGAGAATAAAACAGTAGTCCAATTTAAATGCCTTCATTGCTCTTCTACTTCACAATTTCGCTTAGATTTCTTAAATGTTCTTAATTTTCAAAAATGGTGATGAAAATTAGCATTATCATATATTGGGGAGGGTTACATACTTTTGATTGATGTGGAAAAACGCATGATATAGTGAAAAACCGAGAAGAATACGTACGCTTATGAAACGTAACTAATATCTGCCTCCAACAGTACGAAAGCACTTGCATCATTTTGTGTCTGTGGCAATGAAACGAGCATTAAACAAGTGCCTTGTTAGTCAGGTGGTCTTGTTCTCTGAGGTAAATTTTTAAATGCGTAGGTTGCGTCCTCCTTGAAATATCCTCCAGTAAAAGATAACAAAATGAAATTTACCCTGAATTTGGCTGTCAGAATTAATGTTGACTTTGCAATGTACCTACACCTGAAATACAGGCCGAATGCTCTAAATACTTATGACAGTTTTCTCAAATTAAGTAGATCATTGGAGTAAAGATTGAAATTAGGTATGCAATTTCATGGAAAAATTAATATATTACCTTATTTAATATGTGCCGCTATTTGGTTGTAATGATTAGGCATGAGTCGGATGCACGATCTCTACAACGAATTATGGGTAGGAATAGGAAAGAATAGGTTAAGATGGATAGCTTTCAATGGGATGGATAAGACAGCCAATGAAAGAAAATATTACGTTGAACTGATGTCCGAGAGATATCAGGTTGATGGGACAGACTGTGCCCCAGGAATTATTTTGTAATCGTAGAGTCATCCTTAGTGTGACCCGGAGAGTATCATATGTTATCTATGTTTCTTTTTGAGTGAAAAATATTGTAATTATTCTATTTGAACCCCCTTTCTATGAATATTGAGATATAGATAACTAAATATCTAAGTGCTGAACTGTTACCCAATTTAACGTTATATTAATACTGGAAAAACATCTCCAAAAACACACATGAGAATCGTAATTTTTCCGCCAAGACATCATCGTCGAAAATAAAAACGCATTGCACTATGATGGTATAAAAAAATTAAAAACTATATCGGTGACAACTCACTGTTTCCTGTAGAGCCAAAAATGTCTACTATTATACCTAACGTGACATTTTATTTTGATAATTGGAATAATTTTGATAATTTCTACGAATAAAATCCTTGAATATTGCAGTTTTAATTTACACAGGAAGGAGAAGAATTGGCATGAATTGATTTATGTAAGTGGTTTACTTAAAGAGTATATAATGCATTTTTTATCCCAAAAAACGGGAAAAAAGTTCAACTCATTCAATACTATTAGTTAATTAATAACTTTTGTTCTCCTACGAAAACCTTAGCCGATCAGGGAGGATATTAAATGAGTCAGAGAGTGAAATCTTCTTATAAATCATGGATAACAAGTCCATATTTATTTTTTCATCTTCCATTTGTTAAGCTTTATTGTTCATGTGAACTTCGACTTAAGGTAATCCATTGAGTGCATCATGTGGTGGTACCACCCGCTATAGCTTATAGTTCTTACGTTTGCTATTAAAGCAGAAATATTCCAACCTAAGCATATTTCATGAAGAAAAGCCAAATAATGGTGCAAAGATTGTGAATTCAACATCCCAGCAAGTAAGCAATAATCAACAGCAAGTAAATGCATTTATTCATCATTTGGGCCAATGATAGGTCCATTTATAAGTAACTAACGTGGTGTCAGTTAAACTTGAATACTTATTTGCGATTGTGCATTGCTCACCATGTGCATTGCTATGTGAGCTCTAATTGCGTAATTAATATGATATCATTTGGTGGCATAATCACGATACAGGTGAATTATACTTCACTGTGCAGGAAGTAGTACGACAATGTGGTTACGGAGACAATTAGATTCACTCCCTCATAGTCATTCAATCTTGAGATTAATATGATGCCGCCGTTCTCCAAGCTTTTTCGTTCATTTCTAAGATTATTTTCCTCCTTGAGTCCTTCTTTCAATTATTTTTTGGACTTCCACAGGAACTATTGCTTTTATTTTTACCTCTATGACATTCCTCGCGTAATTGTTGCTTCATTACAGTGCCTGCATAACGGATCCTTCTGTGGATTTTGGTGCTCCATACTTTCTTTCTCCTCCTATACTTATCTATTTGCTACACCTATATTAACTACGGTATATCTCCTAGTTTCTCATATGGCCTAAATTTGGTCTTTAACCTCCAACGTCAGCACCAGATCACGATATGTTTTCCTTTCTGGCTAGATTTTACAATGTTTCTGATCAGTAATGCCACATTCCATACGACTTTTTTCACGTGCTACTTATTTCTCTCCATTCTATTGCTCTTGGAGAATAGTTACAAAGCACCATTGATGCATCATAATGTACTCAAGGATGTGAATGAGCTTCGGAAAAAAACTTGTATTAAAACATCGCAGTCCTTGTATCAAAGAAGCGACTTGGCATGAAGGGTTAGGTAAGGTTCGTAATGGTTGTATGCAGCTGTTTAGGCGAAAGAGAGGTTGCTGAGGAAAATTATGATATGAAATTCGAAGTACAAACCCCGGACAGAATTTGTGTGAAAGGTAAATTTATGGATTAATTGAGGATGTGCTGAGAGTAATTTTACTGAATATAAGGAGAGATAGGATCTACATTGTTATATGGCAGTTATCGTTGTTTTGTGTTTTTAATAGCCTATGATCTTGTTATACTTTAGGTTTTTCCTTCATTAATTTGAGCACGATCTGAGGAAATAAAACATTTTTTTTTTTTTTAAATAATATTTATTGCAGAGATTAGAAATTTTACAAAAACTTATAACATTAATCAAAGATGAAATGTCATTTACAAGAAAATACAATGTGAAAAAAAAAGTCTAGGTCCCGCTAAGCCTTTCAAGGCTTGTCAGCAGGTGCCTATTAGTTTTTTTTTATTCGTGGTCGTACATTGTCTTTTAAAATTGTGTATCTCATAATGTTTCCACTATTACCAAAAACATATTATAAAATTATTAGGAAGCAAGAGTACATACATAAATACACATTAACATTACAGGAATATATGTATCAAATATTTTTTTTTATATATAACGTGATTGCATTGGAGTTATTTCTTGTATTGGAAGAAAGAAAAAATATATATGACAAAATAAAGACAAAGTATATGTATCTTTCTTTATACATGTATAAACCATAAATTTAGGTTAATTTTTAACAAAACAATGTTTAAAATTTTTAGCAATATAATGTAATAAAATGTTTTAACAATAGACTTTTTTATAATATAAGAAATTTAATGGCAGAGATTAGAAATGGTAGCAGAAAAGGTTATAACTTTAAGCAAAAAAGAAAAGAAATGTATTATCACATTAGCAAACATGAATTCTCACTAATAATGTTTCCACTATTGCCAAAAACATATTATAAAATTATTAGGGAGCAAGAGTACATACATAAATACACATTAACATTATAGGAATATATGTATTAAATTTTTTTTTAAATATATAACGTGTTTGCATTTGAGATATTTCTCGTATTGGAAGAAAGAAATTATATATGTGACAAAATAAAGACAAAATATATGTATCTTTCTTTATACATGTTTAAACCATAAATTTAGATTAGTTTTTAACAAAACAATGTTTAACATTTTTAGTAGTATAATGTCATTAAATTTTTAACATGTGTACATAACATAACATATTTTTAACATACCTACAAGACAAAGAAATAAATGTATTATCACATAAGCAAACATAATTCTCATATATCGGTATCATTATATTTCTCTAGTAACCAATGTCTCAGACGCGTTTTTAGTAGAGAAATATTTTCTATTGATTGCAAATTTTGTGGTAGCGTATTAAACAATTTAGGAACTACGTGTTCCAAGGCTCTTTTCCCGTGAGCGTTGATGAAACTAGGTACATTATATATTCTAGTACTTCGGAGTCCTATATCGTGTGTTACATTTCTTACAGTTTTGTAGCTATTGTTAAAATAGTTGTCCGTTATTAATATGTAGTGTAATAAATCGCGTATTGGAAGCATGTTTAGATTTTTGTAAATTTTAAAGACATTTCTTTCTCTTGGATCCAATTGTAATACCATATTATTTTGGATTTTTTCCACCTTTCTCAACAGGGTTTTATTTGTGGAGCCCCAGATCGTTAAACCATATCTGAGTACTGCTTCACCGAGACTTAAGTACAACATTTTTTTACATTTAATTGGTAAGGTATATTTCACACAATATAGTTGGTACAAAATACATCTAAGTCTATTACACAAGTGATTAATATGCTCACTGAAGTCAAAATTTTCGTCTACGGTCAATCCTAAATATCTAAAGGAGTTGACTTGGGAAATAAATGAACAGGAATATAAATGACAGTTACTCTTTTTATGGCCAGGGTTACCAGTATGAAGGCATAAATGCGTATGAAATCTTAATTTTATTAGTTTTCTCGTTGCCTTGGCATTTCGGAATTGCATGGTTACCGTTTTCTTATCATTTATTACTAATTTATTGTCATGGCACCAGCACTGTATCGCATAGAAATCCTGTTGCATTTTTTCTTTAGCCATTTCAAAAGATTTGCTGATTGAAACTAGCGCTATATCATCAGCATACATATATATTTTAGAATGATTAATATATTCTGGTATGTCGTTTACATATATACAGAAGAGTATTGGCCCTAATATAGAGCCTTGTGGCACACCAGAGGTGACAGATTTAATCGTGCTCTTATGTTCAAATAATTTTACAAGTAATTTCCTATTGGTGAGATAGCTTTCTAACCATGTAAGCGGTATTCCTCGTATTCCACATCGTTCCAGTTTTTTTAAAAGGATGTTGATATCGATAGTATCGAAAGCTTTAGTGAAGTCGATATATACAGCGAGAACGGACCAGTTCTTATTTAGGCTTTTCCGTACATCTTCACTGAAGTACTCCAGAAGCGATCGTGCACTTTTATTTCTTTGGTACCCATATTGATGTTTAGTGATAATGTTGAATTTTTCTATGAAGTTAATTAATTGTACCGCAAAATATCTTTCTATGACTTTATCCAAGGAGGGTAGAATAGAAATGGGACGATAATTGTTTGTGTCGTTTTTCTTTCCTTGTTTATATATCGGTCTGATTACCGCTAACTTTAAATCGTTATGTAATTTACCTTCAGTTATGCTTTTGTTTATCCAGTGGGTTGTTGCAGCAATGATGTCATGTTTACAACTGAGATCGATCATTCTTATATTATCGTGCCCTGGGCATCTATTTTTTGATTGCTGTAATATACTTTGGATATCAGCTGGAGTTGCTGGCAACAATAAAAAGGTAGATGGAATTATTTTTTTAGCACCAGGGTTGAGAATGTGTTGTGAGCATTGGGGCAGTATTTTTTGTATGTCATTAGTGAATTGAGATGCAAAGGATTCGCAGACATAGTTTAAATTAATATTCTTAAAATTTGATTTTATTTGCATATCAATGCTTTTCTTACTGGTGACACCCCTAAGGCTATTGATCAGTAGCCAAGTCTTCCTAATGTCGTCTTTGTTCCTTTCGAGATTAGAGCGAACATAAGAGATTTTAGATCGCCTTATCAAGGAAGTTACCTTATTTCTTTGGGTTCTGTAATTATTTCTGTGCACTTTGTTTGTTGTATTGGATTTGTATTTTTTGAATAGTGTGTCTCTTATCTGTATTTCTGAATAAATAGCATTATTCATCCACGGAAGTTTAAATGTATTATTACCGATATTTTCCCGTTGCCTGATTTTAGATAATGAATAAACATGATTTAACTTTTCGCACAGTTGCTGATAAATGCTGTCAGAATCATTGAGTGTAAGTAGTGTCGACCAGTTTATTCTGTTTATTAATTGTGTTACCCTCCGGTCGCAAAGATGAGTAGATTGTCCCATAACCTTATCTTCAGGTAAGCTCTTATCTGTGTGTATGAAAACACCAACAGGAAAGTGATCAGATATTTTTGTTTTGATAATGAAACCATCAAGTTTTGAGTGGAAACCTTTAACGTTAATGTGATCCAAGCATGAAGCTGTCACTTTACGTTTTTTTATTTCTATTCTAGTGCTTTTTGTGATACAAGCAGTGAGCCCATTGGATGCAAGTAAATTTTTGTATGCGTCCACATTAGTATCTTTTTTCGATTTTAGATTCAAATTAAAGTCACCAATCAATATTATCTGGTTTTCTGATCTACTTTCGAGGAAGGATTCCAGACTAATGAGGAAATCCTTCTTCTTACAATGTGGTGGTCTGTAAACACATACTAATAACACGGTGTTAGAATCATAAACCATTTTCAAGATCAATGACTCGCATTCGTCCAACTCGAAATCAACTACCGTTGCAGGCAAGACCTCCCTCAGAAAGACAATCATACCTCCACCCTTTCGGTCTTCCCTCAGTTTATGGAAAGAGTTGAAACCTAGTAGGTTGTAAGGACCCATTTCTGATGATTTTATATTGACCTCAGTCAACAAACATGCCAATACCTGACCCCTATTATTCAGCATATTGAGCAATACTTTTACTTCATCCCAACCTTTCTTCAATGACCTCACATTCAACGAACAAAAAATACAACCTTTAAACAAATTTACATTATTCAAGAAACCACCAGTGCTCTCATAGGATTTGCATTCAACATCACTAGCTATTGATGACAATGGATCCATGATGCCAAAAGATCTTTCAATTTCAACAGCAAACAGATAGAACACTTAATGTGTCTTATAGTGTTAAATACTTAATGACAATAACAAAATCAGTAATAAGAAACGGGAATATAATCAATTGAAATATATATTATATCAATTTACATAGGTCATTTTCATTTTCCACTTTAATTATTCGGCTGGTTTCGTTTTTTTTGACAAGTATTCCACCATTTCTATACCAGACAAATTTGAAATCAAGTTCTTTAGCCCTAGTCCTAACTTGCCACATCAAGTTTTTGAGATAAGGAGTTAGACTTTCATTGATGTATATTTTTGCATTAGGGTACTTTTTCCTGTTCTCAGGGCTGTTCAAGGAGGTTCTCTTGATTAAAAGAGATTTCCTCACAACTTTGCTGTTAAACTCAACAACGATTTTTTGTAGCTTTGTTTTAGCCTTAGGAAGGACGAAAACCTCAGATATAGTTCTGCTATCAATTACAACGCCAACATCCTTGGCAACATCGATAACTTTAGCAGTCAGGAGCTCACTGCTATCACTATCACCCAAGGGAATACCCACAATTTCTAAGCGGTTTTCTAGCTGTTTTTGCTCCAACCGGTTAACCTTCTTTTGGAGATCACAAATAAGAGTGTCTTTCTGTTTAAGTTGTTCTTTTAGGTCACTGATAGTGTTATTCAGCTCACCCACAGTGTTCTTAAAAGCATTTATGGTACTCACAAACTCATCATAGCCGTGGCTGAGGAAGGTAAGACTCTTCTTAATTTGTAGTACATCCTCCCTCGTGAGAACAGCATCAGTGGAACAGCTCTCTCGTTGTTCCTCAGCTGGCTGAGCCTCTACGGATGCAGCTGGTGGATTTCTGCTTTGCTCATTTTGCTTTGAATTCTCAGCACAACGACAGGTAACACATCTCCAAGCCTCTTTTTTCTTCGAGGACATAGACCTATATGTCGACTCTCTGATGCCGGCACAGTTGAAGTGAATTCTTGACGAGCAGCCGTAACAATTGACGAACTCCTCGTCAACAATATCTTCTTCACACTTGTTGCACTTCATGAAGATTTCAAATTACTTTGTGAGTTCGTAAATAGTTAGTGTTTGTTGATTAGTGCTACGTGATACGTATTAATCACAATATGCAGACAACTTAAGGCACATGTATAGACGCTTTAGGCTACAGAGCTACACACGTCCGACCACCATGAATGCCGGATGATGAATGATCTCTATGATCAACATGATCTATAATGTTGAAAATTCTAGAGTAAAATGTAAAAGCGTTTGATTTTCATTTATTTATCACTGAGGTAATGATATATTTTCATCATCATTGCTGAAGAATCTTGAGTTTGTTTTGACACAGCTCCTCCTGCACCTCTGTAATAAGCTACATTTTCGATAATTTATCCTTTCCTTCTTAGGGCTTCCGTAATAACTACGCGGTGTAGATATCTGATATATCTCCATTACCATTAGGTAACACCACAGTAACTTCATAAAAAATTATTGTGCCCAAGATGTAAGTTATGATGGGATACTTCCTAACTTTTGTTCATTTTCTCGTGTTCTGTATGGGGATTTTAATGACTATCCATTTTCCATTGCCGGTCTTCTCCTTCCCAAGCAATGCAATTCACACCAACTCCATTTTTCTCCATTTTTTAAATCATTCCTGTCCTCTCTCAGAGTACCAGAATGATGTTTATGCTCTTTTAGAAAGAGAAACTTTCAATGAGCTGAGGTATATATTTGATAGTATTTTTCCTTACCTATTATAGCTATTTATTATGAAATTATCTACCATTCATGGGAATAATATTAATTTTAAGCATCATTTTAATTTAAAGGCTTTCTCATACGTGCCAAAAAATGGCATTAAGACGCGTTCCTATAATTTGTTAGACGACGCTTTAGAACGAAATTGACGTCTCAGGCTAGTAGTTTATGCCACTTTTTAATAAAAGTAGGCTGTTATTAAAATTTGCCAATCTCAAGTTGGCATATCTGTCTACATCCACTCGTCACTATCACGATTTTCATGGAAATTATTAATTACCATCATGAGTTGAATTTGTAGTAATGGAAATTTATAAATATATGCATTACGAGCAATAGTCTCCATGAGAACCATTGGAGGCAGTGTCAATTCATTTATCACAAAATCAGCATGAATTGTCATAATCATTTGTATTCTTATTAATGCATTCATCTGCTACCAAAAGAGGACAAAAAAATAAGTCAATTTCAATGCAATTGCATTATATAAACAGCAGTTTCTGTTTAGAAAAGATTTGATATTATCGATTGAATTGGAGACTAAGAAATTGTAGGGGGTCGATATTTTAAAACAATTGCACATAGAAGTATATAAAACCAGCAAGACATTACGCTCACCACCTAATAATATTGTTCTTAGACTGGAAAGATAATAGCTGAATTTTAGCCGTCGACCTATGTTTTATATGGTGTTATAAATATAACCCCAGAGCAATTATGTGCGTTTTAACTCAAGAAAACGTCATTCAGCTCGAAGAAACACATTTTGAACTCAAGCAATGTTAGTGGTATTCCACAGCAATTTTCAATTACATTTCCAGTGAAATTTTTGGTGAAGAATGAATTCTATGATTTCAATTACTCTCCATTGATATTTTTTCATACTATCTGTCGATAAAGATTAAAGCGCAGTAATTCATTGGCAAAATTTAGTTATTAATCACCCGAAGAATTTCACTATGCCAATGGATGCTTAAATTAGATAGTTTGGTTCACCATAAGGTGTTATTAGTTTATTTGATATTGGTGTGGTGAAAAATATTGAATAAATTAACGCTAGTGTTGGCTTATTCATATTTGTTTACATTTTTCTCTCTAGAGTAGGGCTGTGATATAAGTTATTTGCAAACAATTAAAATATTAAAAAACTGTATTGAAAGCGAGTTATTACCTTAAAAGTGCTACCCTCGTTCGCACAGCGCCACAAACAAATCTTATTTAGCAATAGTGATATGCATCATTTTATATCATAAGTGGTGTTTATTGTTTAGTTTATTTTTTATTCTTTTATTATTAGTTTCATTTTCAATGCTTTGGAAGAGTATTTTTCTTCCTTTACAAATTTGGAAATTGATTTATGCGATTGCAAATACCCAAAATGTTATTCTACGAGATACCTATAAGGAATAGTTCCCTGATTTCTCATCTCCTACCTTTAATTAATCTAAGTTGTTTCTCGTTCTTTAAAATGAAATAAAAGAAATAAAATACCTCCGATTTCTTTTGGACTGATGCTAAACTTGGGTTGTCCATCTCATGAAAGTTTCAAAAACCGAATCATTTTTGGAACGTGGGCATCAGTGGACCCTGTCAGCCGCGGTAGAGCCCAAGTTTAACTGCAAGGCATCATTCCCGGAATACGACGAGATCAAACTTCTTTCGGACTGGTATTTAAGACGATTTTTGTTCCATTTTAACGCATTCCGTCTATTACGGGATTGTTCTTGTACGTGTTCTCTACTACGTACGGATTTTTTCAACGTCTTTTTTTTACATTGATTGGACTATTGAATATACGCAAGGAATTTTAAGAAATTTTATCAATTTCCATTTTGTTGCGGCATGTACCTTTGTTCAATTATTCATTCTCAGAAAGAAAATCCATAGCGGTCGGTAAAGACAAAATTACGTACCAAAACTCATCTCTGACTGCATTTCTTTGATCACGGAAGAATTAATTTTTTTAACTTATAACTACTATTTAAGTATTATACAAATTAAGGTAGGACTACTTAAGACGCATTCTGGCAGCCTCCCTTTCCTCCAAGTTTTTTCCTCTTCTTTTCCCAGTAAGGCCTCCTTTTATTCTATCTATAAACTCTTTTTTTCCCTCTCCCTCGTTTACCTAATGTTCTACCCTCTAACATTTTCTAACTTCTCTGCCTTCATCATTGTCTCACATTCCACGTCTCTACATTTATTGCTGCCTTCTTCCTCTCCATCTCCTTGGCCTTTTTTTCTTCTTTCTCCATTTCTGCTGCTGGTGATGATGACTAATCGCTCAAGGATATTAATTTTTTTTCATTTCCACACTCCGAGGACATTCCCGAACTCGCTACCGTGAACGACACCCGCTCCTTGGGGACGCATCCTGTTCTCTAAGTTTCCGAGGCTCATTTGATTGTACTCTGTGTTTTCAGAGAAGAGATAAGTGGTAGGGTTCTCACTTCCATTTAAACAGTGTATTTTACGTGACACCACCACTTAAAATACCTTTCATCAGGCTCCTACCCTTAGACTTATCTGGCATGGGTAGCCCTACCGGGAGTAATTTATAATCAAACCTTAAAAGTGCAGCTCTAAGGGTCATTGGAACGCGAAACCTTTCCTTTACGATAAGTTTGGAGCCCTAGGGAAAGGTTTTCTGACTTTCTCAATGAAAAAACAATTTTGCGGACTTTCTTTTGTATTTTACATGCTCCCATAGGAAAATCAATACCCAGTCCCCAATATTATACTGCAATCGCAGATCACACCGAAGGTAGTACGAAAGAAAGTATGAATGAAAGAAAGTATGGTAGTTGTGGATCTGTGTCTGCATTCAACTTTTGTTCGAAGAAGCGCAAAAATAAATTTGATGGATAACATATACATGATAATAAAGAGAAAACATCAATTTTCTAGCTGGAAAGATCTGTTTGAGCTTGAGCTTGAAGATAGTTTGAGCTTAAGTGCTACTGAAGATTGGCTAATAATATACATTTTTGCAATGATTACTGCAGTAGTAACTTAGTAGAAATTCTTTGCATTCTACGCAGATGGAACAATAAAAAACTTATTAAATTCCATTGATTTAATACATAATTACAGGTTGTAGATTATGGCAGCTTACATAAAATCTGTGTTGCCGATGAAATGAATTAATTTATTCACAATTTCACGATGTGAAAATTTGATTGCGGGGGTGTATAGTCTATTTTGTACTGAGAACATTAAATCATAGCGTAAAATGTAGCTATTACAAAGAAAAAAACTGATTAAATACAACCTCCTACCAGGTGGCTAAAAACTACCTATATCAGTTTCAACCCATTATGCAACCAACTCTGAAGTGAAAAACTGGTGGCGAGTTTATTATCATAAACACGTAGTATGCTAAAAAAATGGAACCATTGCAGTATGCTAAAAAAATGGAGAGTATAAGAATTTACGGCTTTTTTTACGATACATTGTGAAAGCTGCTTCGCTTTGACTATTAGCATACATCCCTCACGCAAGAGTTTTGGTTGCTGGCCACGGGAGCCGCTTTAGCGCACAGTGACCCGCCGAACTCCGCTACTGCTACGCGGGAACCTTGGGCGATTCTTCAGTGACGCATATTCAGAAATTATGCAATGAATTATGCGTTCTTCTGGGAATAACTGAAAAAAAACTTCTCCTTAAATCAGTGTAGATTAGAATATTTTCAAATAAACCATATCAACTCACCATTTCAAGTAGGTGCCTAAAAATACCTTGTTTTTACTTTGAGTAAGACATCAGACTGGGCGAAAAGAAGTGCTCAACTAAAGTAGATTAGTTTTTTTCCAAAGAATATGATCAGCTAATATGCAGAATAAGCAAACGAGTCGTGAAAATATACTTAATAATTGTAAAAGTAACACAAACCCTAAAAATACCAAACACCAAATTTAGTGCCAAATTGGAGCGTAATAATTTTTAATTGGAGCATAATAATAATAATTTTCAAGAAGCCGTTGGCACCTACCTCTAATAGGCGGCAAAAGTCCTCAGTAACGTCATGGTTAAATTCAATGATAAGACGGTGAAAAATACCGATTTAGTCATTTGAAGCGCATAAAAGTCTGCGAATGTCATTTACTTTCATGATATCATTCGTTTTGCTTTTCAAAATCATAAGAAATAGAAAGTTACCGCTGAGAATGACATTATTATTTATATTTATCACATAAAGAGAATAAAAAATAAGTTTACTTATAAATAATCTGTATATTTAAGTACATAAATCATCTGTGTATTCAGTATGTGTATTCAGTCATCGTGAAAATCTTAATGCGTTTTGAAATTTAAACTTTAAATTCCAGTAAATAAATTGGAATGGATTTCCGCAATTAGGGCAGTGTCTTATAATTCATAATAACTTAGAAAATAATAGGGCTCCGAAGTATCATACTTAAAGTATCAAACATAGTAAAGGTAGTACCTATTTTATCTATTATTCAATGACCTCGTACTTATGAAAGTGAAAAAGTCAAAATGTTACTATTTTTTACTTTGTAGTGATCATGAGAGAATTTAAGTCTTATTTTGAAGCCGCTCGCATAATTAAATGGTGCTCGAAAAAAGTTATGCTTTTAATCATCGATTTCCACGGAATCATTGCAATTTCTTATGGCTAGGGTGCCCTCGTGATGTCTCCGTCAAAATCCTTGCAGACGCGTGCCTATGGATATGTTCACTTTGTAACATTATTTTCTGTATTCGTTACAACATGTGCCTCACTTATTTGCATCGTCAATAGCGAAAATATATTCATGGAAAACTGTGATAAATTTGAATTTCAATAAGAAATTATATGAAATAGCACGTTATATTTCAAGTCTTCTCCATCCCGAATACATTCACCGGGATCAGTTTCACCATGCAATGCACTGGAACGGGAATTACTTTCCCCTTCTTTGCTTGTTACCTCGGAGCAAGTTATTACTTGTTGGGATATATCAAATCCAATAAGAAAGGCAATGGTCTTAACATTGAATTCATATAATTATATGCCCTAAAATATAATGAAATTCCTTAACAAATAATATTAATAATCATTACCTGGCGAAAGGTGGGTTGGGCTTAACCCGGTGTCAAACCAAAGAAGAGATTGGGAGTATACTTCTAATTTTTCTTTCTTTACCTTTTTGACTCCTTTTAGGTATGATATACTAGTGGGAGCGTTATTGCGTATAAGGTAAAGCTGAAAGGTTCGGGTTTCAAATCCCGTTTGAAGCCTTCGGACAACCCAAAACAAGAATCCTCGGGATGCGAGGAAGTGCTCCCCTCTATGGTGACTATATAAAATAATGAATGTATAATCTTGTGGCTTAGTTCAGAGTTAGTTCTTCCCTTACCTGTCCAGGCCAACTCGGTTATATCTCTGATTGATTGATGTAGTACTTACATTTTGATGATAATTTCAACCACAAAATTTATATATGGCTGATTACACAATTTTTCCTTTGTTATTGCCAATCTTGACCATGTTAGAATAGTGATGTCAACATATAAAAAAAATCGGTGATAAAAGAAACCTATGATGCAACGAAATCCAAAACTATTGTTTGTAATCCCTGGCATCTCATATTGGGCCCCTCAGTGAAATTTCCAGGCTTAAGTTTGCTTTTCATAACATTGCAATGAATAGCATTAACAAATGAAATTTTCGTTAATTATCATAAGATATTAGGATATTACTAGAGCAATGTGCGTTACATTTGCCATTTGTAATAAGATGTAATATCTGACAAATTTCAATAACTTTATTTCTGTCACACATAGTTCACCTGTATATTCTAAAGAGCTCGACGATACTAGGTGTTGGGCATGGCATGGCAGTTGGTCAAGGATATTATTGGAAGAGAGATATAAATTCAAGGGATCCTCACGCATTGGTTAAAATAATGCCAAAGATTTTCCATGCCAATATCGAATTTCACTGTAATTGAAGGTTCAACTTCGACCTAGAATGGCCATACAGTTAATCAAGTTTAATGCAAAATTAGTTTCACGAAGTTTGCGAAGAGTATCGCGAGCAATGAAGGTTATCTTGCAGCCATGAATATCCTGATTAATTCTAACCTTTATTCTATATAAGTTTGAGGAACATTTCTTGTATAATGCTGTACAATCTTATCGTTCAACAGTGCAATAACGTTTCATAGAAGTGATGTTGTACAGGATTTGTAAACTTGAATGAAATTGTTTATGTTTGGATGCACTGTTGTAGTCGTCCTACTTTCGGAATTGAATTCTTTGGCCGATACATCGAAATGGATCAATACAGTAAATCTTTATAGTGCATATAAGGATTTGCTGTATTGATCACTACGTTAAAATAAGGATATCTAATCTTTGAAAATAAAATTACATCAGGGCACAGGGTTTTCAAAATAATTCCCTTTGCTATGTTGGGAGATCTTTTTCTGCGTCTAAACACTGTTCTCAATGAGACAATGTTTTCTCCAATTTTAGTTACAAATGTCTCTAAGGAGCTATATACACGATGTATTTACAATGAAAAGCAAAATATAAGCCGAAATTGTATTGAAAGCACAATTTTTCTTACCGTAGTTCATAGTAATCTTGAATAGGAATACCAAAAAAATTACATAAAATAAATAAAAATCACTATTTATACTTTCGCTGAAATATTTTTTTATTGCAGGTCAACATTATAAATTTATGAGCACCACATTAGCAATCGTCAACATTAATTCTGTAGATTTCATTTCTTATAATTCCTATGCATTAAGATGTTCCGGATTGTGAGCCACCATTTTTGTATCTTATATTCAATTTTACGGAGCTATAATGTTATTAGAAAACCACCATCGCTCGAGAGAGTCTCATGCTGCTGGCTCTTCCTCTGAATGCGCTGGGGTGGACAAAATGGTATATCAATGATAAAATTGCCTTTAATGATCACAGGCTCTCCCAATTATGATTATTTTAATAAATTTGGCAGCACATTTAAAAATATCTATGCTCAGGTGGGTCTCGAATCATCGACCATCAGTTTGGCATTCGGACTACCAAAAATCTCAAATTTTAAGGTTAGGGCGGAGCAATTTATGGAACAAATCAAAAGATAGATAATGCGATGGAAAACTTGTGATATGAGAACGATAAGACTAAGTTTGATTGCTATGGTATTAGAGTCATATTACTTATGTCATTTCGTGATACAAACGGTTCAAATTGCATTACAAAAATGATGTTCCGGTTACTAGGTTTCGGCCACACACTTGACTACGGAGAGTCTTGATGTACGTTTTTCTATCGAGAATATCTTTACTCCTCCATTAAAAACTTCTAACACAGAAGTAAGAAACCCTGCACTAGCTTAAATAATTATTAAGAAGAC
The DNA here is from genome assembly GCF_921293095.1 of Ischnura elegans. Lineage (NCBI taxonomy): Eukaryota > Metazoa > Arthropoda > Insecta > Odonata > Coenagrionidae > Ischnura > Ischnura elegans. The sequence continues at coordinate 74,158,475 of NC_060256.1, forward strand.
GCTGCGATCTTTTCAATCCGTTTCTTGAGCTAGTGAATGTAAAGAAAAGTAATACTTTGTAAATCCGAATAAGTTTATCATAAGAGATGAGTCACCATTTGGAATGATGTCCTCTCTAGGTGATGACGTCCCACGTCGCAACATAGGTCGTCCATTAATAAAGTTGCGCGGAATTACAAATTTTTACACTTCATAATGTTAAGTCGATTTACTTGAGTTAACCCGAGAGAGCAAATTGTATAGTAAATGCATTATTTGTTCGACTTCTTACTTAGTACCACTAATTCATCATTTCATTTAACTGATAAACCTGCAATCGTAAAATACTACCTGTTTTGTCCTTACAAAGGAATGGAATACCGGGAAAGTGTTTTTGCTGACTGCTAGAGATGTAATGTCTTAGTCCTTCCTAATTGAAACGTGAGCCTGAAATGAATAGTTCATATAAATTAAACCACCCATAAGAAAATACTTCCCGTCAATTAAAATCGGTTTTTAGTAAAAGTCAAATTTCTGAATATTGTTTTTGGCGTCATGTTCTCTATCTGATTCCCGGTCATTGGGAATTAGAAATATTAGCCATGTCATTCGATTTACTAGTTTCATTTTTTGTAACTGCCCTTATCCTTTTTGGTTAAAAACTTGGTGGAGGCTCCAGTTTGATTCTTAGGAGTAGGCACCTTCTTTACCAAGTAGGTATATCTCCCGAGTACATATTTATCTACATTGTTAGAAAAGTACTTATTTATCAATACGCATCCCCTTTATAATTTTTTTCTCAAGAAATACTAGCGTGCTTAATAATGTCATAGCATGCATAGTAAGGGATGGCTTGTAATTTAAATATTCAAGATGATGCAATAGCACATTTCAGTTTAATATTTAAAATAAATGATGACTAAAAAAGCAATTGGAGTTCAAATTTTCTGTTAAAACAAACCCCCAAAAAACTTTCGGCAACAGTTTTATGGTACTTTATGTAAATGTTGGAATAGCACTGTGTCTATATTACTTCTCTATCTTCATATTATATATGCTATTATCTTCATTATTTTTATCGATAATAGTTAGGTTAAGAATATAAATTGAAGTACCATATTTATAATGTTCACATGAGGCAATAAATATTAAAAAATTATTATTTATTGCATCAAATGCGTACAAAAGTTGAATGCATAGTGTTTTGCTATGTCGTTTGAGATGCGAGGTTGGCTTAATATTTAAAAAGTCCATGATGGCAGTCTATATTTTTATCTTGGCTCTCACATGTTATTCCAAAGAATAAATCAATTTGACATCATTGTTTTGCTTCCATGTTACAGGTGATCGTGGTCTTCCTAGGATCCCTACGGGAAGGGAAATGAATACGGAGGCATTACGTAGGACGCCATCTTGAAAATTGTGCCCCATTCTCCTGCCTCTTCTATTTAATCTCAGATTTCCGTCGGAAAATTGTGAGTTACAATGGTAGGTGGTGATTTGTGCTCTAATATTATTTTAAATTAATTATATGTAGTTTATAATACCGCTAGGATTATTTTAATGACTCTGTTATTTTTTTCATTTCTTTGAGTATGTTTTCTTGAACTACGGATACTCATTAGGTTAGAATTCCATGGTGAAAAACTAAGACGAGACGCGCTAGCTTATATTTTTGTCGTCTAAGTGGTACATATTTTTTCAATTTTAATACTTCTTAGTTTTTAGTTTATTTTATAACATGTTTCTTTGCCGTATCTGCGGTGCGAATTAAATAAAAGGAGACAGGCCATTTGATGAAAACCAAATGAAGGAATCACATTTAGAACTTATACGGTTGAGTAAAATAGCTGAATGGCTTGAATATCTACAGTAAAAAAATACAAAAAGGGAATATTTTTAAGTCATAGGTATCCTGATAAGATTATCAAATAAGACTCGATACATTCAAAGTGCAAAAGGAAGGAGTAAACATTCCATAATTCCATAAACGCTGCGTACGTTTTCTCAAATAGCTTCTCCCTTTTTGTGGAGATAGTTTCATCAAATAAATACAAAGTGCTCTGGTGTATATCTTATGAGTGTGAAAATGTGAAATTATGCTTTGATTACACGCTGTTTGAATATACTCTATATGCCTCTGTACTTATAAGCAATATAATTTTGGTTATTTTCACGGTATTTATGGCAAATAGAAATATATAAAATCATTCAATGTCTTCGCTTAGAAAGCACTTATTCTGGCGTGTAAATGTGTCGTGAATTAGTGCGCAGTTAAATATTTGTGTTTCAGTAAGTCTAACAACTTCTCCTAAACAGCTTATTTCAACCCTAACTACTCACTTGCTATCCCCACAACCCAGTTTTTTTTATTTTTAGATTTTGCAGTGTTTTCAAATTTTGGTTTTTAGCATATTTCTGTCGGAGTGAAAACATTTTTTGTGACTCAGATTTTTTTCCTGCTAGGAATGGATTTCAAAGATATTTTTTCTTAGAAATTTTTCGAAATAGGTATACAGTGAAATGTTTCAATGAGAGAAAAAATTCATTGTTGTAGAATATAGTTGGCCTTACATCTCAGTGATGTAATACCAACTCCTGGCTATAAGTATGCCTATAGAAGTACATTCCTAAAAATATCATTACGTGCCTATAGCTAGTCTTATTAGCGCCAATTATTTTGATTAGGTTAGCACGTGGGTATGCATTGACGAAATATTTAGTCTGGAGAGGAAATATAATATGTATCATAAATATTTCACAGCAAATATAAAATCATGAACACTTTAATCATTAATAATCTATTCCCTCCATTCGGGAGACGGCATTTTTCCATCTTCAATACTCTTTATTCAAATCTTATGCCTTCATTGAAATATTTTAACCAATGTCTCCACTCGTGTTACGTTATATTTGCATGGAGTGATTTGATACCTAAAGTTTTATTGTTAAGAAGCCTTACATAAGGCTAAATGTTTTTTCCCCTGAATGGGCATATGTGAAGGGTATCCATTACTAAAACGAGAAGCCCACTAAAAAAATTATTAATCTTATATTTATTTTTTTTGCAATACCAATTTGAACTAATCATTAAAAATAATGATTTTGTAAAAATTACATAATCTTCATTGGTTTAGTTATAACGAGGCTGTTTAATAAACAGTATTTATGTTATTAAAAATTTATTTTCTGTGGTATTATTTGCAAAAAGTATTTATTGTTTTAATGCTAAAGTATTTACCTTACTTTTAGGCCCATGTGATAGTTATGCTACTATATCTGGTCATTCCTGAAGGGCTTTTGGTGCGTTACAATATTGAAGCTTACTAATAATGGCAATTTTTAAAATACTAAACCCTTTCCTCTGAAAATCGTTATTGGTATCTTTTATTTATATTGCAAACCTTTTTGGGCATAAAGGCGTAAAAATTATGCTACATCAAATCGTAAGCGCTATAATGTATCTTCTGCTAAAGAAGTCTTCTTGGGGTCTTGATACCTTGATATCTTTCTTCGGTATTAGTGCTTAATGTAGTGTTGCCTTTCTTCTCTGTTATTTAGGAAAATAAGAGAATAAAATAATAAATGAAACATTACAAACTTTGTAAGGGTTAACTCTGCAAAAACTTTTCATTGCAAAATGTTCCTTATTTATCAATAACTGACACTTTTTAACTTCCACAATATATTCTTTTTTAATTTCGACCGGTTTCGCTTGTCACACCATTACTATCAAATACAGAAAATATGCTTTCTGTACTTGATAATGGTGATACTGGTACTTGATAATGGACATTTTATGTACTTGATAATGTAGTAACAGCTGAAACCCGTCGAAAAATACATCTTGTGGAAGTAACAAAATGTTTGTTATTGATGACATGGAGCCCTTCCACCACATACAAGCTTCAAGTTTAGATTTTATCATGACATCTTTCCATTGTTTCTAGGTATTAAAGATTTATATTTTTGGTTTTCCTATTATATGGAAATAGACATTATGAAATCATATACTAGTAAAGTGAATTTTTAATTAGAATGCGGTCATCTCATTGATATATTTGCTCATTTTTCCCAAACTATAACCTTTACTGTTCTCCTTTGCGGTAATTTTTGGCTAGAATAAATATTATGAACGTATGTTATATGGTACTCAATCTACTTTATTATTTTTTCTAGTGCATTTCAACTGATTTCAGTCAGTCCTAAAGTCATTAGAATAGAATATTATGCCGTGAATTTTCTCACCTCAAGGTCAGCTAATATATTTCTTTTTAATATTCCCCACTTCATTACAGTTCTACGATTGAATTGTCCTGTATAAGTGTTTTAGCATCTTTAACGCTGGTTTTGTTGAAGATATTTCTATACTTTACCCTCCGTTAACGACTATTGTGGTTACGGAGGCAAGGCTCAGGTTTTTATGATGAAAGGCAGTAATCGTTGAGTAAAGGTAGAGTTGTTTCGAGAGTTGTTCCGTATTTCGCATAGCGCGGAGAAGCGCTGGCGAATTGCCGGGCAGTAGCGCTGCCATCTCCCGATGACATGTAAGCGAGCAAGATCCAGGTAACCGATCAGCTTGATTCAGGTATCTCAATTGGCTGGCGTCAATTGACCCTTTTGTTTTAACTTTGTACCGGCTGATTTTGAATGAGTTTGAAACTAATGTCAACAAGCATTTGTGGCCATTGATCATAGCTTAAAATGTGTGTCGTTTGCCTCTCTTATATACTATTCCTTACCTTTTCATTCGCCCAATTTCAATAGAAGTATCACCATACATGTTTACCTTGATTTTTCGCGCGGAAACAATTCTTCATGATAAGTTATAGAGTTAGCAGTTGCCTTAATTACTCTAGGACTACCTACTAAAGTTTGGACAAATTCAGTAACAAAGTGTCATATGTTATAACATATTCCATGTCATTTGAAGTTGAGTTCCGAAGTCTTCCAGCTGGTTCATTTTTCTCTTGCAAGTGTTTGTTTCCAATTTTCTTGTTTTGAGATGGCTGATATATTTACATTAGGGTTTCTTATATTTCCTGTTTTACTACATATTAAAAGTTATTTCCGGACTGGTTGTCATAGCAATTACTTTTTTCTCCTACGGGTAAAGCGTACTTGATTGTCAAGGATGCTCTCATAAACCTTGTGCCCACCTACTATGAAATCTCTTTTGTAGCCAATCTTGCTAGCCAATGTAGTTCTTAGCTTCTGGACATCGTCCAACCTGACTTCATTTTCTTGATTTTTGAAGGAGTTATTCATCTTCATCGCCAGCTAAATTAACAGAGTTAAAAACATAATTTTGTAATGAATGAGGTATAGGCAAAATTTGTCATTGATCCTAAGACACCTCATCGTTGATCAAGGTGATGATAATCGTTGTTTTATGCTATGGAGCTGGAAAATGGAACAGTATCCATTCTTCCGAATCGAATTAAGTAGAAATATAATTCATTATCTCCGTAAAAAAATTAAGTGCTTTCTTATGCTCTATTCCTGGAAATTTTTTTTTGCACTGAAGATTCTAGCACTCACATTTTCACATGAAGTATTTTACGACATTTGATCTCACGAGTAACTTTCCTTCCACTCTTATACTGCTAAAATTGCCTTGTTTACCATTGCATTCAATATTAGGCGTAGGATTAAACCATAAATTATATCTTTGGACTAGCCCTTCTCCCGGTGCATTTTTCTTTTCGTACTTTGAAGGTGCTTTTTAGGTTTCATTTTAAGTGAGACTCTATTATCTGCCGTAAATTGCCTAAAAAAGCATTTTCATTTGGCATTTTCCATGCGATATAAACCCGTTACTTATAATTTTCACGCAAGGCCGAGTAATTCATCCCTATAGAGTAAAATTTCCCTTAGTGTAACTAAAAATCAGTAACGTTGAGAGGGTAGTTTTGCGGCTGCACGATTCAAGACAAACATTTTCCCATTGATTAATAAAGGATAATAAAATGGTTTGGCATCATAGAAAATTAATCTTAGGGATTAATAGGTGTGTTAAGAATCCTAACAGATAATAACTAAGACTTTACTTTAATTATTGAACCCTGTTATATCTATTTGCGCTGTACATACTGCCATTCTATTACAACCAACGTGATGAGACTGCCATTTGAGCATTGATTTGCCTATCTCTCTAAATGTAGTACAGTGGCCACACTGCGTTTTATTTTTACCATGATTCTTAGGGAGCATCGAATAAACAATCATTCATTGAATGAAATGCGCGCTGGTATTCCGTCGATTGAGTTCCTTTATTTCCGTTGACGTTTCTTCCCGCGAATCGTTGATCATCATCAGGAATACTGAAATGCCATGCGTTGGGATAGTCTACCTCGTGGAAGACTCAAGAACAAGTCAATAAATTGACGCGTCTGGAAAAGTAAAAGGTCATTCTTTACTCTATGGTCTAATTGATAAGCTTTTTTTTCTAGCATTAACGATAGTGAGTACTACAGTTAGATAGTTGTCGCAGTAAGAACGCATATGAAAATGAGAATTTGCAAATGCCATTTGCCAAAAGTGCAGTCCAAACACTATATTTTTGGGGCCGTCACTTTAAGTTATGGCCAGAAGGGCATACTCAGTTGAAGTCTTGGTGAAATTGACGCATGCTTGGTTCTTTGGGCAACCCTTCTTCAAAAGTCACGTCTTGGAATTTTATTTGATCAGTAGCGCATCGTTGGAACTTTCCCCATTTCTCAGTTCACCTTTCTAAGGTTCGAATTCCTCCGCATGTACAAGAGCGTTCTATTGAATAGGATTTTCACTGGACGAGAACCGGTCAAACTAGCTCGCGCGCTAGTCAACATCAAGTGTGATCTAGCATTTTCAACCGGTGACCAGGCTATTGGCGATCAAGAAATTCATGACGTCCTGGGGAAAAATGTATTTGTCCGTGTGTATAGCCGCATGAAGGTTACCCCTACATTTTTTCATGCGTCGAACCAGTTGGTTCTTCATAGCTTTTTCGTTGAGTTGTCAGGTCGGAAGAAATATTTCATATTTCGGGAAATATTCAAGGTCTACATTCGTATTGAAAAAAGGAAATGTTTTCATGCTGACCTAAAAAATCAAATGATGCTTTTATAGTTTATTTCCCTTGATTTCACCTATTATTGTAGTTATCAAAATTTATATTACAAGTTCAACAGAAACCCTTATATTCATACCTTGGGTTGAAATTACCTGTAAATTTTACCGTTTGATAGTACTTCCGGTGTAAAATCTCGCAATATACGCCAATTAGACTAAACGTTTTCACTATATTATCTACAAAACTTTTTCACCTATAATATACTATACTAGGTCAGCGCTCCGTAAATGCTTTATCCCAAGGTATTCCATATTATCAGTTTTTGGTAATGTATTTTTCAAGTATCATACATGCAGAAATCAATCAACTTTAAGGGCGTAATTATGAGAACATTCCAAAAGAAGTAGATATATATAATTGTGTTATATTTGTCTAGTACTAGTTTGATGACTTCTGCACTTGGAGAATTGACAATAGTAGGTAAAATACGGCAATACATTTAAACTTTCTGAAGTTGTTTCAGTTACCTGATGTACTTTTTTTGTTCTTATTTACCAGCCGCAACTTATCCCATGATGCTTTCCAGGTGACTTCTCTTTCAAATATTCCTTCCGCTACACCTATCATTTAACGATTTATATACTATGGTACTCCTCCTTTCTCACCCTAATCTTCATTAGACTTATGTCTTCTCCGGGTGGCTTTTCCTACCGTGCAAATTTCTTATCCATTGAGCTATGGCATACTTCATTTTTTCAATTCAGAATAATATTGAAACATCAGCGGATCAAATAAAGAAAGCTAATGCTTTCATATATGTTTACACCACTTGAATTGATGTCTCATGTTTCCTGTAAAACTTTTATGCCATTTACGATTGAATCGTTTTCAATTCGTACTACAATTCACCTTGTATATTCCGAAAAGTATCCTTAGTATTACAAAATATCTTGAAAAACTGTGAGCTTCGTTCGGTTCACAATAAAATTAAACCTCCTGGGGCGCAGTCATTGACTCAAACCTTGGAACCCTTGATTAAATACTTGTTTACCAAATGTGTTACTTTGAATACATCAGATATTGTCCCGCAACCGCTTGTAAATCTTAAGGAAAAAAGCTAACAGCTCAGGATCTACGCACCAAATTCTGGCAAAACAATTTCAAAATACCTAATCTACTCATATTATCAAAATATTTTTCTACAAAGAATTAAAAGGTAATGAGGGAGTTGCATATGACTGCTACGAATGAATACATAGGTTAGTGTAGTGATGATGCCGAAAATATTTCGTGTGGGTGTCTGAAATTATTCCGGCATCGATTGCTAATTCTTTTAGGTCTTTCTTATCTTATTAAAATATTAATCAGTTCGTATGGAAGGTTATCGATTAAGCCATTATTTCTCTAGTGGCTTAATATTTTCATCTTATTTGAATGGTAAAAGTTGAGAATACTTGCCATCACTAGTAAACCTCATTTACGCTCACGCTAGCGTTATGTCTACATTCTACCATTATAAGAATATAATGGCTCTTGAAGTAAATCCGCATTCCTTTTTCCTGTTACATTGTCACAGATATGTTTATAAGGCATTGAACAACTTCATCTACTTATTAGTTCATTTTTTAAGCTAGCTGAAGTAAGACCACTTACGGAAACAGACGGGTGCGAAACGGAAACTCATTGTGGACGCCTAATGTCAGTAAATTACGTTTAGGTATCATAAAATAAAGAAAAAAAACTTTCATTAATCCAAAAATATACTTGCTTTGAAGATCTATCCTTTCTTTCAAGGTGACTCGTATAAATTGAACAATATTTGAATATGATCTCTGCATTTCTCCAGGGTTTTCTTCCGCGTCAGCTTGTTTGTAGACAACAGTTTCGCTGGCTATCCTGCCAGCGTCTTCAGGTCGAAGGTGTCGGCTGTTGGCTTCTGCCTCGCTTATATACTGTAGGCTGGATGAGAGCTGCACTGTGATTGGCTGTCTGACTGGGCGATTCTCGACACCTTCACAGCCGATACCTTCGACCTGAAGACGCCAGCGAAACTGTTGTCTACAAACAAGCTGACGCGGAAGGAAACCCTGGAGAAATGCAAAGATCAAACCATTGCCGCTGAAACCTACGTTCTAACAATATTTGGTTATAACCTCGTTACCACACACTATTTCTATTTGACTACGGGACATTCTGAGGAAACAAGTTGACATATCATCGAAATATTTCGCTTAATAGCAGAAGATAACCAAAAGAGAAAGTCCCAAAATATCACCACAATCGCAAGTAGAAAGTTTTCTGAGTGGAAAAATTAGGTTCATTTTTTAATATTTTTCCAGGATTTACTCTTTTATCAAGGTTTTTCTATTTAGCATTCATATCATGTCGTCTATATTTCGGCAGTATTATTATTATCATCTTATTCACGACCCGGTGGATAACCGTAAGTCAGAATGCTTGAATCATATCTGCTTCTATGACACATTATTACCTTCTGTTATTGAGATATAGCTTCCTGTCTAGTCAAGATCCTTAAAAAGATATTTAAGTCGAAACCTTTGTGCAATCTACTTGCAAACATATGCTTATGTCATGTGAAGTAAAATATTATCATGCATGGATGTAATTTTACTGGAAATTGGATGAGAAATTTCTCTTTGAATATAATATCGTAAGACTTTACGGCTCGCATATGATTAAGAATATTTCTTTTCTTTTCTAAAGATTTTAATAGAAATTATGAGCCAAATCGCCCACAGTGTTTTTCTTATTCTAAAATTGTTGCTGAATCTTTCTTGATGCTTCACATAATAGTACAATAACATCCTTTGTTTTCTTGCAGTACATTTGCTAAAGCCATGTGTTAAAATAAGTTTTCGTTTTGGTACGCAAATGCCTGTTTCCGGGGAAATATTAAATATGACTTCAGAACAGATTGTTGACGCACACCTCCAAATTCATTCCCTCCCAAAAATTTGCTATTCGCGTGGAAAACTTCCTCGGAAAACAATGCCGAAGCTATGTGGGCGAGATCCCTTTCGGATACAAGCTTTACGCTTTTATTGGAGATCTTTTTGCAAGACGTGTGTTGGATTGAATATTTTACTGAGGCTGAGAGAATGAGAATGAAGGGGTATTCCAAGCGCTCAAAATATCCATAGAATAATGGCAGTGTGGTAAGGAAGGAGATATTTTTCTCGTTACGTATTCAGTTACGACTCTCATCTGCGCTTATCAAGTCTAACATATCTCATTAATTTATTTCTAAGAGTCATCCCGTCTGAATTATATTTCCATCCATATCGTGCCGACCATAAGGTTGATGTCACTATGAACCAAATAAAATTCTTAGTGTGTCAATACTTAACCAGAGATTATACGGTGGGATTATACTTAGCGGTTCTACAGTGAGAATGTTGGTGTATGTCATAATATTATATGCAATGATATATGTAGTGGTGTTATTAGAAAAACTCATTTCTAAAATGTAATCTGGCCGTTAGATTTCTTTGTCTGGCAATTTATGCTACCTATTTACTTCCAACAGTATTTGGAGTTATTACATCACAGAATTTAAGATTGTTGAGGGTAAATTTAATGTAACATAAATTTAAGTTTGTAATGTAATATAGTTGAAATAGATATTTGGTTACGTTAATTTTGCAGTACAAGGGGTGGAAAACATGATGCTAAACAATATAACGTAATGCACCTAATCCGACGAAAAGAGCTACTTTAGAATGTTTACGGATAAAGTCGATAACTGAAATATCTTCCCTTAAGATTGTGAGACTGCGGATAGAGGGTCGTGAGGAGTTGAATTCTTAGGAGTCTCAGTACGAGAAAAGGCCTTCATCGAAATATATCGCAAGAGCTAATAAGGAAGAGATTCCCACATATTAGTATTCCAATTTACTTCCTTTTAAGGTGTTGGCTTGTATTTTCAGTGCATAGGGAATGCAGATATAGGTTATTGTAATCATTCGTATGTTTGTTTTTACCCTGGATTAGGGAATGGAATTCATGCCATTTGCATTGCACCTGGAGTTTACTAAATATTTCTAAACTCCTATAGTTAAAAGAAAAGTACGATGCGCCTATGATCAGAAATTAATATTTCCATAGAAACTTATCACAAGGAGGAAAAAAAATATAGTTTTTTCAACGAGACCGGCCATTTTGTGATCAAATATCAGGGAATAAACACAATTTTGCTCTCCTTTTTTTAATCTTTATCAGTTGAACAAAGAGCCGTTTCACGACCACTGATGCCAGTAACGATAATTGGAGACATCGTGTAAATCGTAACACGTAATTCCATCTTGAGGTATGTTTAAGAATAAGGTAGCAACTAAAATAAACAGTTGATATTTAAAAAATTGGTCAATTACTAAAAAAAGAGAGGAAATTTTCTGTCCATTTAAATTATATGAAACATTGTATGGAATATATTTCGAAAATGCATCGTGCATCTGGTGCTAATTTAAGTTTCTGAAGTAGTTTTAATGAATTAATAAATGATCCAACTACGTTGTATTGTTTGAGGTTGATTGAGTTCATGTGGCATGTGTTTTTAATTTAGGGCACATACAAATTTCTAAGTTTTTGACCCCATAATTACCTTCATTCAGCTAACAAAACATTTAATTGATGATTTTTACCTATTGTAACTGCATAAAAGTACTATCTTGGGCAAAATTCCGCCCGTTAGTCAAAATTTTATTTTTGTATCTGTCAGCGTCCTATCTTCAAGTTCTCAATGCTGGTAATTTTCTATAATTTTCTTTTCAATCAATATCCTGATGTTTTAGCCATCACGCTTTTTATAGCCAAGTTAGTAGCCTTGAAATTAGGGACATAATTATGTGTTCCGTGTTTCTCATGTAACGAGGTTTTAATTGTGTTTATTAGCTATGCCTGCCATGCTATCTGTGAAACTACGATTCTGATTAATGCTAGTGGTAGGCAGATATCTCCATTTTATTTTCTAAAATTCCGTTACTTTACAGAAGCAAATTCTTTCGTAAGCGCCTCTGGCAAGCGTGCCTCGACGCACCATCTATCGCCGGTGTAACAAGTTGCCGCGAGTTCCCGCTGCGTTCCTGTGCCCTGGCTGTGGGCATAATGAAGCCGTGGATTGAAATGGAACGTTTGGCTATGTTTTGATAAAAAATTATGCAAACTCATTTGCATTAATGGTCTAATGGTCTTCTATGCGTAACATTTAGACTTGGCTTGAGAATATATCTCTCATAGGTGCGAGTTATAAATAATATTCCAATTTGTTGTAGCTCTGAAATTTTATTCCTAATATTATCAGTGCGAATATGTTTTTTTTAATAATCGAAAGGAATTAGCATGGAAAATATCTGATATTGTGGTATCAACTTACACTGGTCCAGTATTGTCACATTTACTGCATGAGCATTTTTAATGATTTATCTGAACCTAGGAATCCATACCACATTCATTCTTGATGTTACCTATATTTTGAATGAACGTCAATGTACTTAGGAAATGCATTGGGTCTATTTTATCGGATCCTTTTTTATTATTTTTTTAACATTTCTATCATTTGTTTGCTAGTTATGAAATAAAATCAGTATCTCATTAAATGTGAGCGTTCTCGACTTATAATCATAGGCTAAATGCAGTATAGTTCGTTTGTGCTAGCCTTTGATTGCATCTTATTTCCACCAGTATTCAAGTAAATGTTATTATCACAATTTTTTGGGTAAATACCACGTTAACGTCCTCCACATTATTTCTGTACCTTTTACGGCTTCCACGTTTCTGAACTGGAGTAAGCGTGTATGTTTCTTATTCATTGAGAAGTTTATGATGATTCATAGGATACCATCCAACTACTTCGAGTACTCAGCTTATTCATCAGGCTTAAGAGTTAGATGCTTGAAGATTAGTGTTAAAAGAATTTAAATTACTGTTTTTTGCTCCGACCTCACAAAATTATTTCAAATCCCCTCACTACCTTTGAATGAAAATGTCTTATTGGTAAGTAGATAATCATAGCAGCTTAAATAGTCTAAACGTCATATGCAAGGTTATTTTTGAGTTATCAATAGAAACAAGTTACCGTAGTAAAATTTATCGTATTACATTCAAATAAATTTTAACCTTACATTCCGATTAGTTTTCATTCCATTTCACGTTCATTTATCAACTCCTATGTTTTATGTCTTCCAAATTATGATTATTGGTGAAGCTATTTGACATGATTTTTGATGTGAAATAGATTAAGATTTTTGAAAAGTATTAATATTCACGTGGATAACTCAGCTGTTATCCATATCTTAGTCTAATGAGCTATTTCAATTTAACTATGTCTAATGAACTTCCCTAATATTTGTTATTTTCATACATTTGCATTCATTCACTGGTTAAGAAATATTTTTCTTTCAGAATTTTCTCCAGAAATTATAGCTACAGTTTCTTGTAATAATTTTTTAATACATTTGAAAATTAGCCTTGATGTGGCATTAAGCTTAGTTTTTACATTAATGTATTTAGTGGGTTCTAAAACTCGTCCTTCATAATAAATCATTGTACTTACATTGGTAGTGTCTGCAGAGACTTTACCAATGCCTGGAGGTTACCGACTTTGAAATTATTTGTCTACTTGGCAGTAAGGCGCATAATTGATGGCCAAATGAATAGTGAATGCTATTATAGTTATTAGTGAAAAGATCAATAACATTAACACAATATAAGTATAATATTCTTGGTAATTGAATGCAATTAAAAGTAAGTTTGGATTTGAAATGGATAATTTTTTCGTTTCAAGACTACTGCTAATAGTCTCAAAATACTGCGTTTTTTTAAGTAACGATGAATTTCAAACATTCAATAACTGTATATGAACGTAGGTGATTAAAATTGTGCTTGTGTGCATTTCAAAATAGCATAAATTCCAATGTTTAAGCTCTCCCACTGTGTGATGAAAGATTCCCTCCCTCCGTAAAGTGGAAGTAAAGACTCTAAAATACTTACATTTTAAATTCTATCACTTAAAAAAATGATAGAATGAAGACTGAGTAAGTAAGACTGAATAAGCATGGGTATTGAAGATCTTTTTTGCTCATTTATAAGTAGTATTATTTAATACTGCTTAATGGTTGACGTAAAATTACCAGTATTAAAATATAAATAAGTGTTGATAGATATTCCATGTGATTCTTCATTTTCAAGATTATTCGCTTTCTTTGTATTACGGATTGTTTCCTGTAAAACATAGATACAGCATGTATCATAAATGGAATTGAAACTGAATATGAAAGCACTTACGTAGGCTTTCTAATTTTTTAAATGAGAACTTTATTTCGGATACACAGGAGTATACACATCTTAGGACATTAGAAATGCACCATACATAACTTCAAAGCTTTACAGATTCGAGATACATAGGTCTGCTTTGAAATTGCGCTAAGCCGATCCCCAATGGCTCCGTTACCGGCGACCGAGGTGACTCCGGGCCGGTTAGGCAGCTTTGCGCCAAACCGGGATTTGGCGGGCCAAGTGTCCCAGGGTGGCGCGAGTTGGTTCGCCGGCATCGCGGCCACTCCAACCTGCGGAATTTTCCTGCGACAGTGCCTGAAAAATGAAAAAAATACTAGGTTCTCATTCATCGTCTGTAAATAGCACGTTAAATGTTGAATTAGTTTAATTCCTTAAAGGATTATTTTATAGTTTTACAATAGTGCGAGGGACGCAATACAGGCAAAAATTCTACCAATTTTAAACTCATCTTTGCCGGTATATATAAAAGTCAAGCACTTATGTACAATTATTACAAGCCTTTAGTACACTGTTTTTCTAAAGAACTACACCTGTTGTTGTTTGAATTAACAGTAGTATTTCACTTTCCACCCATTAAAAATACGCTATCATTGATTTTTCTGTTAAGGTATTGCTTTCCGATATTTTTGGAGTTCATGATTTCCGTGGAAGTAGCGTAGAATTAAATGTAAGGAAGGGATTAATTTAATATTATGATACCAGTTTAATCTTATCGCAACCCAATTATATCCTTTGCATTATTATAACGATACATTTACGGTTTTGTACAAGGACGGCTGCACTTTCTTCACTGCTATTTAATCGTTCCGATTCATGAATAGTTGTATGAGTGTTAATATTTTTGTAGTTTGCATAAAATTAGCAATTTTGTTTACTACAATTCCATTCGTGATGAAAGTAGTAAAGTATTATGACACTTTCTTAAACACAGTGCTCTAGAAATTGGGTTTTAATTTTCCGTTACATTTTCGTTGCATTAGAACGGTCATGCTTGTTTTTAATAACTTTCAGGTAAATCACTGCATAAAACGATTGATCAGTATGATGTAAATTACTACTGCACTAAGTTTTATGGTTTTTAAAACCTTAATTCAGCATTATCTTAGCAAAAATTGTACTCTTTGAAGGAGATACGGTGTCCTAGGCTTGGCTTGTAATATGTTACCTTGAGTTCCGTAATAATTAGGAAATTTTTTTGATCGTATTGGTATCTGAACGGTCCGCCTTTCACCTGTGATTTGATAAAATAACCAGCTATATCACCATACCATAACTATCCAGCTTGAGGTTTAAACTACATACTATGCCATCTATAACTTTCATTGCCCGCGCTTCACCATTTATATGCATTGACCGCAGAATTTATATTCTCCTTCTTTAGAGCGTGGATAAGAATTTATTCCTCTTTTATATTGTTGTCAAGCTGTATGTGATAACTAATTCATATTGACAATATTATTTTCACTTGGGAGCACATTCAAGCGGTAGATTTAGGTATACTTGATTTGGAAACCAGACTTAGATTGTATTGACCAAAAAAATCACTTTCTGTAGTTTTAGCAAATTACTCTTCCTAACTTAAACTGCATAATTTATTTTCATTGATAAGTTGGACCCCTAAAATACTCTCACTGAAACGTTTTACGAAAATTTGTGTGATTAGTGGCCCTGCGACATTATCCTGAGTCTGAGAACGAATGCAGGTATTTTCAATTGCATTTTACGAGATGCACTCAATGGGTGAAAATTGGGGTGGAGTTCACAGTCTGAGCTTAACAGAGAAATAGTTCTGTGCTACAATGCTTCTTGTTAAATTAATCTAATACGGAATCTAGAATATTTATTGTAATCGGGTATTGATATAAACACTTGCAATTTTCCACGATTATAAAATTTCTTCCCGACCAAGGCTCAGTTGTTACTTCATCACCTTCAAGGAAAATAACGGTTCTATTTTTTACCTTGAAATTTGTGAAGCAACATTGAAACCTAGGTTGAAAAGAGAGAAATTTTATTATCGTTGAAAATTGCAAGCTATTATTACGGTATAGAAAAGTCCATTCCATCACGCTGAGTTCTTCGGATTTTATTTATTTTCAGGTAATTTTTGCTGTAATTTAATAATTCCCTCTTCAAAATTTACTAATTATCTAGCGCGCGTCCATCTGAATTAAATTCAATCACATTCACTGTTCTTGTTGACTACATGTCTCGGCATCTGAAACGCCCGGTCGGTGAAAAAATTCGCCGGGCTACGGCGCCCTCGACTCCCGCACGGACCTTGGTGAACTCGGCCACAACCGGATCGGAGCGCGACATGAAACTAGAGGGGCAAGAAACGCTTTTGAAATGTTGTAGAACGGCTTACAATAGAAGAAAGGGCTGAAAATTCAATTTAAATGCCATGTGTCGTTGGAATATCTCGTTGTAACAATTGATAAGACAGAAACGGGCAATTTAAGGAATATATTTTCAAAATAATGGAATGAAATGATATTATACGATTTTATGATAGTTTACGTGGTAAAAGATTGGGTGGAAATATTTAAATTTTGAAACTTATTAGAATAGATATGTATTTATCTTTTTTATCAAAGTAAAGAAAAGCAATTTCCGGGAAGATATAAGTGAGAAGGCAAGTTATAAGTTGTTGTGGTATTGAGATACTGTATGATATAATTTCATCAATTTCCAAAGTTACTTGATCATTTCACGTAACATAGCATTTGCAATGAAACCGTGGAATGGTCTCACTCAATAACGTGATGTTATTGTTTTCCATCTTGATAAAATTGGCGTGAATTCTCTTTCGAGTTTAAAAATGTGAAGCATGTCTAAATTTATAAAATATTTGAGTAGAAATTGAGTATTATTATACTTTAATGTTTCATTCCACCCTAGTTATTTTGGTGTTAGCCATCAGAAATAATGGCTAATACCAAAATAACCACGTTTTGATATTAGCTGCCCAAAAAATGCCTTCTGTTCTATTTTTTCTTGTCTCAGTAGTGCCATCCTCGAATTTAGCTGAAATAGCTGTCTATGTTCTTAAACGTCATTGCAAAAAAAAAAACAAATAAATGGCAGATAGCCTCATGTTAGCTGAGAACCGTTGGCTTAAAATTTTCTCTTACGCAAGACGCATGCTTGTTTACTGAATCACATTACATACATAATCACATATAGTAATAAGTCTTTAACATTATGGTAATGATAGGATTCACCCATGTTCGACAATGACATGGGTAAGTACCACAGCAACTTGCGGATCCTTGCGAACCCAAAAATCTGAGATTTTCTTCTACTAGAGTGATACTGCTGTTGGAAATGGGCAAAGCACGCAGAAAGAAATAAGCGAAGTATCTAATGATATCTTTGCTCTCCATCTTGGGACTTATCTCTTTTGCTTTCAAAACTTTTGTTCATACAATAACCACTGTGATCGGTGCGTCATGATAATACCAACATTTTACCCATGAAATAAGCGCAATCAGGGGTGGACTTTCAAAATGGAGAAAATGATTTAGTTCGCGTTTTTGTTCCTGCTTTAGTCATAAGAAATGTATTCAATATTGTATTTTTTTCCTATGATAATTGATGTTTTTTGCCACTTAAGAATATCATCATTTATTTCACATTTAAATAAATCTTCGTACTTTTTTGGAAATTTAAAAGCATTTATAAAACACTAAAAGACTATTCATGCTTTGTAGAGTGACAGTATTTGCGGTGACTGCATACGTTCTTTATTTTAATTGTAAATAGTGTTTTACTCTAACAATTTTATGGCGGTATTAGGAACAATTAACAAGTAGTTTAAATTGAAAATTCGACAAATATCGTGATGAAAACCACTTTCATTGCATTTTTAAAGAGAAGTTTTAATATTTTTATGTTATAAAACATTTCTAGTAATTTCCTGAAGGCATTTAATATTTATTTGTGACTCGCATAGTTATGCAGAAATTAAAATTTCATTTTTTTAGTCTTTAAGAAGAATAATTAGAAATCTAATTGTAAGGGGTTGAACTAAATGATCATAAGTAATATCATCATATTTCATGCAAATTCCATCGCAAAATCATCCATGTGATTTCATTACAACTTTCATATCCTTACAGGTGGCATAAGGTAGTAAACATTTCCATTTCGAGTGAATTATAATATTTATCTATTGACACTTAAAAAGAATTCCTAATTCTATATTTGACATATTTCATGTGATTCATTTGAAGAATTTGCTTGGTTGTCAAAGGAATTAAAAGACATCAGATATCCTACTGATGTTATTTATTGCACGTTTGTGAATCGTATTACATGGATGTCATATTTAGCTTCACAAGGATTTTGCCTATCTCAGATTCTCCATGTTGTCGCTCCCTGGGGGGTAAATTATAGCGTTGAATAGTTATTCTTTTCTTGTACGCCATATTCTATGTACTAAATTCTAATACCAAAATAGACTGAAAATACGTCAGTCAGTGCAAATGCAGATTATGGAATTTTTCTCATGTGCTAGGAAGAACATGGACAGAGCATGGCTAAAATTAGTGAGGTTTTTCATTTCGTAGGAATACAGATGGATGAGATTCTTGATAAAATAAGACACGAAAAGGCACAAAGAGTCTCGAAATATGAGTAGAAAGATTAAATACGTTTACAACTTTGAAACGATAACGGAATATCTCCATTGTAAGTGCGTTATTTACTGTAAGCAAATGGATTAAGATGGCTGTGATGAGAAAGGAAAGGAGGAGGTTTTAGTAGAAGTAAACATGACCAAAAGACTGTACCGCTGACATGAACAATAAGGCCTGTCGAACTTAACATTAAGTTTTGGATAGAATGTTGAACGATAGATCATGATAAAAATGCTTGGGGTTGATCATAAATTGATTCCGAAATTAACATCATAAATCATTAACCATCATAACTTATTAATATCTGTGACGTCTTTCAGAACACCATATACTTATCATCATTTAGAAATTAGGAAAGTATAGTTAAAGCATGCAAACATTATCTCCGGCATCACTGAAGTACCTTGTCCTACCTACATGGAAAATAATATCGTTAAATTCAATAGTGTAAGGCTATAATGTGGGGAAGTTGAAATTTGAGCAAGTAAAATAGGAACTTAGGTTCCCTTCACAGAATCATTTTCTTTATAATGCACGTTTACGTAAAACAGTGTTTATCATGTTGTACCTGTGGATGACACCGATGTGTCTCATTATTTATTTGAAAAAGCTCAAACCAAATAATTATTTCATTCGTGCATCCAACTTTTCGTTGTTTTTCCGTACATTGACCAGTATTGCCAATGCAGATTCTTTTGAAATGATATCTGAGACAGTAATATCTAAATTAACTGTTGCAAACACGTTAGATTCATTAGTTATCTAAATAATGTCTAATAAAACTGAGATAATTGTGTGAATGACGTTCATTCCTCTCATTATTGACGAACCTTCACGCAATTTACATGTATATATTTAATAAAAGAATAAATGAATATGATTTTGCCGAAATAATGATAAATAATTTTTTCTCTAGTTTGAATAATATGAGCAGAAAGAATTTATCGCAAAGAAATTAGAATGTTTGAAGTTCCCTTGCCCGATAGACAGCATCATGACCTGAGATCTAGGGATCTGCTACTCTTGGGTATTTGAGTGCTATATGCAATGACAGCCTTTTGTGTTGAGTTTCCATCTTTCGTTACCATATGTGTGAATAGCATTTTACGATCGTATGCATGAGTCATAAAATCACTACTCTTATGGAACATTTCCCATTTTCTTTGAATTTCGCTTCTAATACCGTCAAATAATTCTTCATACAAAGTGGAATGTTTCCATTGCCCAAAATATGTCCCTAAATAATGCAATAAAATGTTAATGTGGGAGTAAAAATGAAAATAATTGAATATAATTGTTTGAAATCGCCTTGAATGATTGCCCTGACCATCACTTTATAGTTCACTTGTAGGAAAGACTACGAACGAAAAATCGAGTTTATTTTATTACCCATTTTAGTTTTGGAACCTCTTAAGCCGTCAGATATAATTTTTTTGTTTCACTCAAAAAGCATAACAGCATTCAATTGTTTCTAATGCGATGGAGGTACATATCAATAGGGATTTCCAGACTCCCGAGTGATATTGTGAATTCCTTGACCACTATAATTTTATTCCTACTATATTACATCCACAATTTTGCTCACCGACTTCGTTTTTCTCATTTATATGGGTAATAGCCATGGATTTACTAGAATTATTTTGCATAAATTAATTAAATGCAGGAAATATAACTGCGGAGTTCGCGAGAAAAAAGACTAGGTTTCCTTGCCTGAAAACCTGAAATTATCCATTTTACAAAGTTGGAATAATTATTAATAGCTTCCGATTCCAATGGCGTTACTTACTTTATAAAGTTTTGAGAACAAGAAAGTATTAGATTTAGGAGGAGCCAATGTAGATTCCGTATGTGATGCCCATCAAACTCCAATGATGATAAGATAAGAATTCCACATCAGTTTAATTCGTGTTTATGATTTTTATCATTTTTTCAAATTGTAATTTTACGAGGTAACTCCGAGCGTGATTTGGTTACATATTAAGTCTTTCTAAACAATGATGTCAAATCTGATAATATGTGGAAATTCTCGTTATAGTCCGCTGTAATGAACAAGTTGGAATCAGGCTTTGGCTGAAAATGAGCTAAATTCTAATACCAAATTGCGTAAATATAATGTCGCTGTTCTATTTATCACGCATTCTTTGACCAATGAATTCAAATAACGCAGTGCTGTCCAAAATAACATGGTGTTAAAACGCAAAGGCAGCATATCTCGATGGTTATAAATTTACGCTATTATAAATCGAAGGAGATATCTAGACTACATGTAAAACAGAAAAATTATTTAGCCGCTGACTTTACATAAAGCGTAGGAAAACAAATAAATAAATTCCTACTTTTTTAATGCTTCTTGTAATGTTTTAGGAATATTATTTTTCGAGGAGTGAGTTACAGAGATCGACATGAGATTGTTGGCAAAATTTTAATGCTCGTCAAAAGACTGTAATCTTCCTCATATTCATGAGACCTCCTTGCATTTTGGGTAAACACTATAGTAAGAAAACAAGCATTAGGAAACTCCCACATTTTCATCAAACTCGAGTTAAATAGGTACCTCTGCAGCTCTCCGTTAAGTCTTCTTCACCTCAATACATTACTTATTGAATTCATAGTGAATAAAAACCCAGTACTGTTCCACCAACTTTCATTTGCTGTCCACTAGATTTGACGAATATAGCGTCAAGGCAAACAGCAGATAATGAAAATTGCTAAAAAAAATGCCGTCGAAATTAGTCTACAGCAAATGGAAGTTTGTGTAACATTACTTAGTCTTTCTCTCACCATGAATACCTCATCGTTCCACTAAGTCACCCCAAAGTCGGTTGATTTAATTATTAATTGAAGTTTATATCTAAAAAATGATACTTATCGCCAAAACGTTTCGAAAATATATTTGTTTACTCTGGGATTATTTGCTTACTATTTGGCTATAGATTCCACAATATTTAAATTAAGCCCTGAGGGAAAAAGTTACAATTACCAAATGTTAGCAAACTGAGGTATTTTATTTTTGCACCTACATCTCAAGAATCTCTTATCAAAAACCTGTACTATAATTGTAATAAATCAATATTTTAGGTTCGTAGCATTTTTAAATGTTGAAAACAGTTTCTTGGTGATTTATGTAGTAAAAGGTATAGTTTTATAGATAACACTACTTTGTCAATCTATAATTATTTCTGGCAATATTATAGCAATTGTATGAATATGGCAGATTTTATTTCAACCCAACTTGCATACCTTGGTAATAATTTGATAAATCGGATTTAATCTAATCTGTTAAAATTGATAATGCATTATTAATCACTGACTAAAGTAATGGATGACTTTTAACGAGTCCGAGCTTGAAAGTGAGAATATCTAGTATTATGTGATGTAAGGCTAGCATTTTGGAAATCTCGCGCCATTGCAAGTATACTACCTAATGTGATACCTTTATCAATGGTACAGTCAGGTAGAACCGATGTCGTTAGATAATCAATTTCGCTCTTTTTAAGCTTTGATTTACTGTCATAATTTATGTTTATCCTAGAATTTCTATCCTAAAAACTCCAGCCCATATTAAAGCAAATCTAATAGCATCTGATGCTGGAAGATTCTTGGTTTTAAACCCATTCCGGCTGCTTTTTTAAAACTAATTTATGACTTTCCAAATCTGCCTTATCGCCGTTGTATTTGTAATTTCACTTCCTTTACTTTTGCTTGCCGTCACTTACGCTTACGACGATTGTAAATTGTTGGACAAGAATATAGTCATGATATTCTGGACTTACCTCATGTATCAATTTTATTTACGAGTGATTTTTAGTCACTCTTGAAGCCGGTTTACGAAAGAGAAAGTTTTCCTGTGTAGAAGCACCATTGCCGAAAAAATCTAATTTTAAGTCTACAATTGAAATAATAAATATCCTGTATATCTGTTGCCATTATTCTAGTTTGTAATTATATATTGTAATTTTTGCTTAATATTTTTCCGAGGGTTCAATTGAACGTCTATGGGAGACCGGGTCATATTAACACAGAATTACATATGATAATTTTTTTCTCAAATATCATTTTTGTAAACTGAGAGAACGCCAAGATATAGAGAAAACATCTCGCCAAATTATTTATGCATCAAAATATTTTCGTGAATTATCGTTATTCTCCAAAAAAAACACTAAGTTAGCCCAAGTTAGGTGTGTATGGGGAAAGTTTACATAGCTCCAGAGGAACGTTTAAGTATCTTCACAATTATGGTCTAAGGTACGGAATAAATACATATTCTTATGTATCAGTTGTAAAATAAATATTTTATATTTTCAACTGAAAGTAATAAAGCAATCAATCTCTTCATCACGCTTCAAAATGAAATAAAAGTGTTATCAGGTGACTTATTTTCTGTGAACCATTGCAAAACAACATTTCAATGCAATTGTTACCAATCTCATGCAAAACAAGATTTTTATGTATGATCACAAGATGATTACGCAATTTCCACGTGCATGTGGGAAATACATTCATAATGATAAATGCTACATAAAAAAACGCTGAAACTTTGTTGATGCCTTTTATATTATAAATGTCTTTTCTCCACATATTGAGAGTTGAAATGAGTTTATAATTCCCTTAAGGTCACGTATAAAATCGTTATATAATATACATATACCTTGATAATGACACAAAGTGTCGAAACCATGGTTGTTCGTTAAGTGCTCAATTAAGTAGTGTGGAAATTACCATTCGTTTTTATCATGGACCTCTAGGTCAATAATTCTAGAAGATAAGAATGAGTAATGCTTATTTTTTCTTATATAGAAGCTATTTAACTGCCCATGTAGTAACCACCATGCGATCATGATGAATTTACTCACGTTAGGTATCAAGTTTGAATTGTTATAGTTGAAACATGTGCTAAATTGCATTCGATTTCTTCTCCACGGCCTATATCTTAATACCGAAGTAAAGGACGTCATAAGAAGTCTGCGATAAAAGCTGGTTCCATGAGAACCTCTCTTCGAAGATTTTTGGGCAGCTGTTAAAAATTACGACCATCTATATTTTTGTCACGTTTGAAAAATGATTCAGCTGAATGACTCCCACAACTGAAGATGATGAAGTTTCATGATATATGTGTAAGTAAGAAATGCCTTTATGGAATACGTACTGGGCATGAACCGTGAAATCTAGCCAATTAGTTATAAGTATACCAATCTGAAAAATTGGAATGGTTTGATTACCAAATAAATAACTCAACGATTCTACGATAAATAAGAAAAAATATCATTTTACGCCTTGGTCGCCAAAAGTTATAAGGCATCTTCAAGGGCGTGTCCAATATCTCTTTTCTAGGTGGAGCACTGGGGTCTGACAGACAACGATTGTCTCATATTTAGGATCAAAAACTCCATGCAACAATTACAGTATGAAATAAGCTGGTATTTTTATAGTCAAAGTTATTAAAACATAAATATTTACATCTTTTGTTTTCAAATGTAAAATGTATTAGTATTTCTATTATAAATGTCGTCTATTTTGTCTGGGGGTATGTGCCCTATGCCGCCATCCCCTGAATCCGCTTATGGGCGTCTTGGCAGTAGTGGAGTCATCAAAGAGTGCACAACTTGAAAAAAATCACCCGATATTCTTAATAATTTCTGGTACAAAGTATCTGTTCATTGAATGATTGGGTTCTCGTTGCGTGTCTGACGGTATCCAAGTCTTAGGCGACGATTGGCTCGAAAAATCCCTGTACGCTCGTTATCCGTTTCCTCTATGATATCCACCAAAGCATTGATGTATACTCAAGCACTGGTGCTTGGAAGAGGAAATGCATGATGATCTTCACCAATATGGCGAAGAATGTGTTTTATACTATTGAAAAGTTCATAATGATGTATAAGGAAAAGAACAAGTTACTATATCTCTGGTTATTCACTTTGAAGTACTTCTATACTTTGTAATTGAAATATGCAATTTTATTTTGACGAAATTTACATGGCCACCAAACACCTTGGCTGCTCCTAAAAATATTTGATACTGTTATATTCACGGTATATTCGGAGATATGATTAGAATGTTACAGAACTCTCCTTCATTGTAACCGGCAGAATTAAATCTGTAGAAACCAAAGTTAGATAAGTCCGAATTATTTCTATCTATCAAACTAATCAACCACACTTCTACTGTGCTTATATCAAATGAAATATTTGAATCATTACAATAAGTATTGATTGAAGTTCATGTTGGGTAGTTCATGTCTAGCTATAAGAATCACTTTCTTTCAGAGGTAGTAATTTGAGGCCTTAGAAAGACCTAGGGTATTAAATCAGTGAAATGGGAGGCTTTTCGTGCATTCAATACATACTTATTGCAGATGTTGATCGTGTATTCCAAATATTAATTTTCAGTAAATATTCTATGGGATACGATGTAGAATTTGATTTGGCTTCCCCAAATTTGGGCGAAAACACAGAATGTTTTCCTTAAGTTGTGTGTGAAAAAATATACCACTGTAAATTTGAATTACCTTGGTAATTATTCAACGACAATTGTAATAAAAAATGGCGGAATTTAGGGTTAATTATTGCGTTTCGTAGGTGCTACATCTATTCCTACAAAAGGCAGAAAACTTAATGGAATTTGGAATCAGTGATACTCATATGATGACGAATAACGTGTTTATAATTTATCTTTAACTTTTCAATGCAGTTATTATCTATGTCTGTTCGGGAAATAAGTAAAAAAACTTTTATTGTGTATCCTTAATGGTTTAAAGTTTGTCTAAGTTTTTCTCAGATCTTTCAGTTCAGCTGTTGTCAATGTTGCTTTCCTCAACATTTTCTGAAGTGCTCATGCAAATCAACGGCTTTTGGCTTTTGGCATCGATGAACACTCCTGTGAACACTTATGTTCTAAGGAGGAAAACACTAATAATTAAGTAAGAAAAAAACCTTCAATTTGGCCAAAAAATCTCATATCTGAAATACTTTTTCACGAATATGCAATCATTATAATTGAAAACTTGTTTTGAGGCGTGATAATAAGATTCTTCAAGCACGGATAAGTTAAAGAAAGTATACTAAAGTAAGCAAAAGTCTGTACATTGATGTAACCATGTTGTTTCGCAAATAATGAAGAGGCTCATCTCTTCTTCATTTCTGCATTTCTTTTGTTTGAGACATTTTAAACTTAAGATTTGATATTTTGAATTGAAGTAAAAGCTTAAGCTGAAACGAAAAGGTGTTATTTGTAATGAAATGAAATGAAATCTTTATTGCAACAAACAGAAAAAATTGTAACAACATATCTTTTTAGGTGATATGAAAACCTTACATGTTAGGAAAGCTAAAATAAGTAGGAAAAAAATAAGTACAAATATAATTAAAAAAATACAATATTGGATACATAGTTATAGACCGCATAAATATTTACAAATTGCAAAAGCAAGTTATGGAACTAAATGCTTGTCATATAACTTTCGTAGGAAGAGTGTATAATTTTCTTTTCTTATATATTAACTTGAATTTGCCTTTGTTTTTCTAGGATTCTGGCTTTGTATGAAAGGTATCTTCTTGCTCTTTATCCTCTAGAGTGCTGCTATCTTCCTCGAAATATATTTTCGGATATAAGGATATACTATTTCGAAAAATTTCCTATCATCCTTGCGCCCTCATGCATTTGGATGTTCTCTTCGGTACACTTTGCCTAGGATAATCGGATTCAAACCCATACGTGGATATACATTTATCTTGCTTGAAGTTAAAATTTTCCTAAATGTGTGCTTGTGCTCTAAGGAGAGAGTATATATTTTGAGGAGAAAGTACTATAATTTCTATGAAGCCGGTTGTGGTAATATTTTGTTTTCTAATATTTTAAGTGAATGTATTAAAATGCTCCGTAATATTTATTTTAAAATTCAATAAGATATTTTTTGGTATACATCAATCAGTAGAAATTCCTTTACTGTGCACCGTACTTTATTATCTCTACCTGGGTATCATGTTACGTACCCTTGTAACAAAACTTTTACTTCAAATAACAGAACAAGCGGTTCTATTTCAATGGAATAGTATACTTTATAGGCATTTAGCTTTTACATTTCTCATTAATATGGATTCATTTGTCGTAATGTAGTCGAAGTATTGCCAGTAAATGATTGTAATATTTCATCTGTTAACAATCGCTTTCCTCACATTTTTTAATGTTGTACACATTATGGCATCATTATCGGTTTGCCTATTTATAACCTTGTACTTTGCCGTTAAGTTTTTCGTCAGCCTATGTAAGAAGACGCCGTCAATACATTTACTCAAAAAGGACGTCCGAGGTTTAAATTAAATTTATGTACACTAGTTGCAGTGCGCGTTAATTTTTCTATTTCTTAGGAAAGATACTGAAAAATTCCTGAAAAGTATTACTGAGTATCAAACTTGCCGCAGAAACATAAACTCATGCTCATTTTATTTTTATGATCTTACATTAAAAAAATAAAAGAAATAAGGTCAAATATGTTCTCTACCATAATTTGACTCCATTACTTTTTTACGGACGCCGTTGCACCTGCTAGTAGTGTGTTGATGTTTGTAAACACCATGTCCAATAGGGAACCCAATCTCTTGTTTTTTTGCTGCGATAGGATTTTTTTGCTAAACTGTGAACTAAGACTGGTGGCCGGGCGAGGAGGCCGGAAGCGGCGGCGGACAGGTGCCTAAGCCAATCGACCGGTTCCGCTCAACAGCGCTCCGCGTCCTCCCGGTTTTGGATCCCCTTCGACCCCAGCTCTTCACCGTGACTCATAAATAACAATTGGCGGTCGTTTTCTAAGGCTGCCCCATTCGCTTTGAAGTTAGTTTTTGCTTAGGCTCAATTGAGTTTGCTTATAAGTCTGTTATATTTCATCGAAAATTACAAATTTCTCTTTTATTACGATGTTTAATTAGTTAGGAACGAACGGTAGTTTAACGGAAGGTATGAGAAGAAATAAGGTGCGGTATTATAAGATCACGTTGAATGAAATTTTCCAGTTACAAAAAGATGCATCCGTAGCTGAACTGGTTAAAGCATTTAACTGGAAATTTGGAGATCTGGGATCGAATCTCGGCGAATGAAATCTCTTGCTCCATGGAACTTGAGCGCAATTTTTTCCCCGTCACTCCGTAAAGATTTCACTGTGGCTTGGCATAGTATACTTAAACTATTATTTCTGTTTTTTTTTGTAGATCATTATTGCTAAATGCAGGAGAACTTCTTGCGGAATATTAAACCAGCCGTAGAATCATCAACCCATGTTCATTTTATTTTTATGGTAATTAAATAAACTATAAGAAGAAATGGGGCGCAGTAATAGTAGACCACGTAGAATGGAACTCAACGATTACAATCCTGAACCATGTTGGAGTTCTCTGCAATGAACGGAGAGGCTTGGAAGCGAAGAAGCAAGAATTAGGATAGGAGTAAGAAAAATGTTTGGTTTCAACTTTCAGTCTCAAAATTTCCGTTTAGTAAGTCATTGACGAAATCAAGGAAAAGCCGTCAGGAGGAGAATATCCATGAGAAAGAATAAGCATGCTTCAGTATCATGAAATTCAATGCAAATTACACATTTTGATGTACAAAACGCCGTTTTTTTGTATGTCATTAAACTTATACCTTTGTGTTTCTATTCATGGCTCGGTTTCATTTCCCTCTATGAGTTTTTATAATGTGGGTGAAATTCAATATCGTTAGGTTTTACTAAAATTTTTTATACTTGGTAAATGTAGCTCAGTTTATTTTGCATTTTATGTTGTTTTTTACTGATACCTTACTGTCTATTTTGTACTTATTTGACCTCAAATAATCCCAGAGTAACTTGGAATTATGTTCCTCTGCTAATATAGGTATTATGTACGACGAGGGGTTACATGGGACTATTCATAATCATGCCCAATAAAGACGTAATAATATATTTTATGCGTTGAAACTAATTGCTTCTATTGGCTGGTGAGCGTGAACTTATCTCTATCTAAATGATAGCATGCGAGCCACTTCAAGGTGTTGGGCAAAGAATGAGTATACCTCACAATTATGCACTCAGATACAAACCTATAGGTACTTCTATAATGGAGGGTGAATTTATGGTAAAGTGGTTTGCTCTCACTCAAGCATGCACCTTTCATTCTTCCCTCCTTAATACGATTCCTTTCTTCCTCCACGATGGATTTCCACATTAACAATCATCACACACTAAGGGAATGCTGGTAGAGGCAAAGTTAAAAATTGGAAAAATGACAATAATTCCATACGATCTATGCATTAAACTTCACGAGGAAAGGAATTGCCACCAGATAAAATACTTATGATCATATGCTGTATTTTTTTACCAGATTTCGAAATTTGAATGTTTTTTTCATGAGAAATTTGCATGCTGCATGATTACAATATATATAAAATCTCATGTATCACTACCGATCGTCCTTTTCCTATTTCGTACAAATTGATCATTAAGCATGTGGCATATTCTTCGGTGATGTCAGGTTAAAATATTATTGAGAAACTAAAATGTCCCAAGAATACTATTTTCCATATCACGGAGAATTGGTGGTGTTTTATTGTTCTCGGTGAGTGCGAATTTTTTACCCTGACCATTCGCGTACTTATTTTGCTGATGTAAAGATAACTGTTCAATTAGCCGTAGTACTTTGGGTCTGTATCTTTATTCCATTGCGTAAATATTACCTACACCTTTGAAATTATTAAAAATATTATATAGAGTCACATTCAAAAGTCGGTCCACTTACCCGGCGCACCAGTCTCCGTTTTCTCCGAAGTCGACCTTCGCGTATTGCTTACGTGTTCCTTGTCTATTGAGGATCGATTTGACTTGTTTAGGCTGTGAAAATGATGCATCTTGACTACTTTAACCCTCGCCAAGAGCCTCAAGCACAATTTCAGAGGTAAGATGGCCCTGTGAAGCCACCCAACAGGCAAAATATTTCACCATGTAATTAAGGTGGAGAAGAATTTGAGGATTTTTCCGGCGAGTAACCCATGGCGCAGGGAAGAGCGAGAAACATCTGAGTCGTTTAGTAAGGTTATGTAACACATGTAATACAATTTAAATTTTGGAGTGTCTCGAGTATTATAATCCAGTATTTTTTTTCTACATCGTTGTGTGAAGCTTTTAAGGTAAATATAATTTTTCCTCGAAAGAAGTAGCGATATATTTATGTGAATTGAGAAAAATGGCAGGCTTGTAGACCATATTGCGTCGTAGGTAGTGTTGTCCTTTTCTTTCTTGGGAATACTCGTCCATTAGTACTGTGCAATGTTTTTAAATAAAACTAGTGCGAGAAAATCAGCGTGGTATTGTGAGTGTGAGTCAACCATTTATGGTGATCATGGAAAAACATAATACACCTGCCCTTCTTAATTGGAAAAGGAAGTACATTTGATTATTATTAAAGATATCTTGATAATGTTGGATTATTATAATTTTACATATCACCCCACCTACGCCCCTCCCAACTTGAACATGCCACTTTAATTCATACTAACGCCCATTCACATTAGGCCCTTTCATTATATTCATGTCCTAACTTTCACCCTTCCCCTCCCGCCTTACCTCAAATCTCTCCACTATGGATAGCACTTCTTCATTTCTATTCCTCTCCGTCCACCTCACCTTTTCCGTTGCTACACTCACATCTAGGATGCAATCATTCTTCTCTTGTCCCTCTTTCGTCGTTGCCTAAGTTTTCACACCCTCAAACGCTACATCCCAAGCAGTATATTTGGTAGCTTATAAATAATGTGTATAAATAAATTAGCTGTGCAAGAATGGCCATCAAGCATCAAACACGGCATATTTTTACTGGATGAAAATTATGCATGCGTCGTTTTATGTTTGTAGGAATATGATCAGTATATGCTCACCCGTTAGACTGACTCAAGGTATTCATTATGTCAGTTTAAGTTCTATAATTGCTATGAAACCACTTACACGTAATATTGTGGAGGACATTAACAAGCATGCTATCACCTGAAAAAAATAAACAGAAAAGGGGAAAGACTCTAGTTTGACCTCTCATGACCTCAAAGGGATAGATATAAGATATAGTCCTAAATGTGCCTTAGAGTTGTAAGAAATAGGAAAACAGGTCATGTTATTAACGCTTCTGATGTTTTATTAACTATCCAAACATATTTATGATAACTATTAAGACATTCGAACTTTAATCGAATATGAAGATTTGCGTTAATTACTCACTGTTAACCGAAATTTATTAAGTATTATATAAGTATTTGCTGAGGGAAATGTTGGTAACAACTGGAATAAATGTAAAACCGAAGTAAACCTATTAATTTAGCGCACATTAGTATTTTTGATTTCTCGCGTGATGAGAAATGTGGAATACTATAGGATAGGTAATATATATCCAAAGTAGGAATAATGAATACGCTTACCAGAGTATTTAAAATACTTAAAAATAGAGCAATATGCATTGATAGTGTTTGGTAATAATGTGTTCAAGGCAAAATCTAGACAGTTATTTTGTAGACAACTTATATGATGCCTACTCTTTCAGACGTAAATTTCGATTTTTGTTTCATCCTCATATGTGCGTTGTGACGCAGATATGCCTCGGTAATTTTGAGCACGAGCTAAACTACGCAGACCACTCACAATCTCAGAATACTATCAGGGTGAGAATCCCGTGACTGAGAACTTAAACTTCGCCTTCTGTTCTGGCACCGCGAGTCCAGGAAGTCAAGAAGAATTCAGGGATACTGAATAATGGCCTTTGAAAAATGAACTGGCACTTTCAAAGCACCGAGGGCCAAAGTTCGAGCTTAGCGGAAAACGTAGTTACTCGCGTTGGCCGTGCGACTTTTGAACCGACTTTTGAAAGTGACTTCACCTATATAAGGTCAGAACCACGCTTCATTTAAGGATTGGCGCCCAAACTAATTGCAGCAGTACTTTTTGGCTATTTATATATTATTTTGAATTATAGGAACATGGTGCAAAGATATTGATAAAGAAATCATAAAGAAAGTGTGTGGTGGAAATAAACAAGGAATACTCGCCGTTTCCTTTCCCTTGGATGACAACCTTATCGCGGTGGAAAGGCTTGCGAGTTCCTGTGACCCCTAGGGTTGCACTGGCGGAATTTATTCTAAATTATTCCCGTTAGGGCCACCCATGTCAGATAGGTCGAAGGTTATGCACCAGATGAAAGGTATTCCATGTTATGGTGTAACGTAAAAACACTGTTAGATTGAACGTGGGAAGCCCTCCAACTATCTCTACCCTGAAAACATAGAGTTTGATCGAACTAGCTTCGGATGGAGTCGCGGGACTCAGCGCTTAAGGGCGGGTGTCGTAGGAGGCAGTGAGGTTGGTAAGGTATTCAAGGTGCTGAACATACGATATCCTTACAAAGACATCTCATCAGCATCATCTTTTTCAGCATCAGCAGCAGAATCCAAAAATTGGATAAGAAAACCATGGGAATGGAGAAAAATAAGGCATCGATTAATGGAGGAACGTAGAATGTGACGACCATGATGAGGTACGCTAGAAAACAGTGGGTACACTAGAAAATATCAAAAGGGAAATTGATAAAGGATGGATAAAAATCATTGGATTATGCAAAGTGAGGTGGGACGATGGGAGGACTATTGAAGTGATGAGTACAGGATTATAGATAGTGGTGGTGAGGAAAGTCAACGAGGAAAAGCTTTAATATTAAACAGGAAGATGGGTAAACGTGTGGTAGGTTTATATTAAGCAAGCGATAAATGTCTAGTGGTAGAAAGAAAAAGAGCACCACCCGCAAACCTTATGGTAGCTCAAGTTCACATGCCCACTAGCAATTAAAAGGAAGAGGAAGTGGGTAAGGTGTATGAATAACTCGAGGAAATAATTAGAGGAACCCCGGGACAGAAAAAACTGGTAGTGATGGGGGACTGCTACGCTTCAGTTGGGGAAGGGAGGGATGGAAAAGATGTAGGAGAATTTGGACGGGGGAGAGAAAGCAGCAAAATTTTGCAAGAGAAATAAGTCATTCATCTCAAATACTAGGTTTAATCATCATAAAGGGCGAAGGTACTACACATGAAAAGTCCTGGGGAGATGGGGATATATCAGATAGACTACATCAAGGTAAGACAGTTGTTGAGGAATAGTGTGAAAAACTCGCGCAGATTCCCAGCAGCGGATGCGGATTCAGATCACAAACAAGTACTTTTGAAATGCAACGTGAGATTCAAAAGGTATATGAAAGTTGGGAAGGGGAGAAAATGGAATGTAGAAGGAAGTATCTGCTCTGCTTAGTAGAAGCTCTGAAGAGGAGTATGAGGACAAGATATCAGTAACTTGTGAAAAACAGTATTCGGAAGATTGAAATTACACAGACTGTAAGGGAAAGATGGGATATTATTAAAACTGGAATAGTCAAAGCGGCTGAGAAGTCAATACGCTATACTGACACTAGAAGGACAAAGAAGCCTTGGATAACGAAGGAAATGGTAAAAGAAATGGAGGAGAGAAGGAAGTGGAAGAACGTGGACACAGACGAGGGAAAAAGAATGCATAGGGAAAAAAATAATCGATTGCGGCGTGAAACTAATAGGGCAAGGGAGGCTCGGTGGAGGAAACAGTATGAGGAAATTGAAAAGTTTCGTAAGGACGGAGAGGTGGGCGATGTACGCCAAAGGTAAGTCGCTATCGGGCGGCAAAAGAAGGCAAGCCATGTCTAAAATTGAGACTTAAGATGGAAGGATGCTAATCGAGGGAGAAGAGGTGCAGATTTAATGGAATTAGTGGAGGATCTGTATGGCGGAAGGAACAGGCCGAAAATATTGATATTAGAGGAGGAAATTTCAGTGGAGGAGGATAATCTTGGGTCGGGGATATTAAATGCGGAGATCGAGATAGCCCCTTGTGATGTGAAGCCTAGGGAAGCAGTGGGGCGTGGACAATATTCCACGTAAGCTTCTGAAGAATCTAGGAAGGGATTGTGAGAAAAAGTTTTTGGAACTAGTACGCAGGATATATGAGGACGGTTGCTAGCCGGAAGATTTCGTGAAGACGGTTCTTTTCCGCAACCGATGAAGAAGAGAGCTGTGGAATGCGGAGATTATAGAACTATTAATTATAATAACATCAGGAAGATGATTGCGCTAGAAAAGGAAGTGTTTATGAGCAGAGAGTAGCTTATTTAGAGCATCAATATTTTAGAGTTAAAAGAAAAGGATAGAGAAGAGCCTCACCTGAAGTGTAGCGCTTTACGCTACGGAAACGTGGACACTTAGGAAGGAGGACGAGAGAAGATTCGAGACATTCGAGACGTGGGCATGGAGAAGAATAAAGAAGGTGAAGTGGTCGGAAAGGAGAAGGAACTAAGAAAAGCTTGGCATGGTGTGTGAGGAGAGGCATCTTTTAGATGGGATACGGAGGAGACAGGTAAGGTATGGATGGAGGGGGTTCTTAGAGGGGAGGGGATGTTGAAGACAGTGTTAGATGGTAGAATATTAGGTAAACAAGGGAGAGGAAGAAATAAGTAGGGTTTTTAGATAGAATGAAATGGAGTACTTTATTGTGTATAGAAGAGGGAAGTGCTTGGTAGAAAGGTAAACTCCCAGGATTCTTCTTAATTACTCCATCGAAACTTACCTTAGTCTGTAGAATACTGTAATGATTGGCCGTTTATTGCGCGGCAGTTGTATGATCATGTGAAATTATATGTAATGGAAGGTATTTGATTTTATCCATCATGGTGTGCGTATAATATAAGCATCTTTGATTGATGCAAGAATCGAAAAACAATAGAACACTCGTTAAGTTTCCGAAAGATTAGAGGCCATAGATTAGAATTATGGCACTTAATTGTATGCAAATAGGACTACAATATCTCCATGTAATTTTTTAAATGTACTTAGAAAGGGAGTGAAAAAGTTCATACCATTATAGGTGTTTAAATTGATAAGCCTCCATTGTTTAACTTGATAAATTGAAGGAGGCGCAAATATCACCATCTTATATTTTTATCATAAGAAAAGAGTGCTGGAATCATTTGCAGAAAAATTCCGCAGCTAAAAATTGTCTTATTTTTAGAAAAAATTTTACCGGGTTACTACAAGCGTAAAATTAAGGAAAACACAATAGAAAATTATGTAAATTCAGATAGAAAGTAATATCAGTCCTCCAATCCCACCACTAAGTGTGGAATGTGTATGTATAAAATTATGTGGTAAAGTTTTTGAAGCTGATTTTTAATTGGTTCAAGAGGTTGGTGTTAAAAATAAGTGCTCGAATAAAAGATAAATATAGTTCATCAATAAATTCTCATGATGAAAACCCTTACATTTCTGAAGAAAATTTCCAATTTGCAGCAGTCATTTTCTTAAGCATTATAATTTCTCAAAGTAATCAAATAAAATATTTTAAACCTCTTTTTCTATTAAACCTTCAGAAATATATGCCATTTTATCATAGGTTCATCCCTTTCTTGCAATTTTTTTGGCTTGAAATTTGCTAATTATACAAGTGATCCAATTGTCCAATTTTGTGGTGATAGTTATTTACGAGAGAGGTTAGTTGGTCGCCCGTAAAATATATGCGAGCTTAATTACAAAAATGTCTTATTTCGCGTGTTTTATCAATAAGAGGTTTATTTGTTTCAAACTTAAAAAGAAGCAAAGAATTATTGAAACCTATGTTGTAGCTCATATAAATGATTCTACCGTTCCTGTTAAGGAATATTGTTTTTTGGTTTTGGTTACCCTTTCACTTGGCAATAACTTACTTTCATGAGGAGTACAACCACAATCCAATGACACAAATAGCAAAAAATCTCTTAAGGAAATTTTATTCCAAATTTCAGCGCCATAGCGGTGAATGAGTCATAGAGTATATATTGGTACTGGCTTGCTATTTTTCAAATTTATTTTTGCCAACGATAGTACCTATTGCAGCCATTAATGCCTCACTAGAAAAGAAATTCCATTGATAAATTCTCATCATGAAAACCCTTAAATTTCTAAAGAAAATTTCCTAAAAAGGGAGTATCAATTCATTTTAAAGCTAGCAGTCTTCCAATTCAACCCTTTGGTATTACGTTTTTCTTACACAATAGTATGTGAAAAACTTTTCCAAGAGATCCAGGTAGCTTGTGTGATGATGGTCATATGCATATTCCATTATTATTGTTTCAAATACACATCAGTCAATCACAACTCTGCCAATGCCATGCTGGCCATTGTCATCTATTACGCATATATTTTAACCGTATGCTATGCGCTAACAATGAGAGTGCGATTACGGCTGAAATCTTGATTCTTGAATTTCAATGATAGTTTGATACTTAGGTTGGACATCAGTGATGAAGTAAAGCTATATATCGACAAGAAACCGAGTAGACACACCTTCAATTTCTTTCTTTTATATCCATTTCCTCTTAACATGTACAATTAGGGATTAAATCGCTGATATTAATAAAAAATACACTACATTCACTGGGCCATAAAAAGCCCATTATTGCATTTAATTTATTATTATCTATTTTATTAGTACTTAGTGAGTTACTCTATGAGTACTTAGCGGGGAGGGGATGCTGAAAAAGTGTTAGAGGGTTGAGTGATATGAACGAGGAAGAGGAAGGGAGAGAATAGGATTTTTAGATAGAATGAAAGGGAGTAGGCCTTATTCTGAACTGAAAAGGGAAGAGCTTGAAGATGGGGATTTCGACTGAATGCTTCACAAGTACTCCATGAACAACTGCCTAAATCGGAAGAATGCTATTTTGTTTATGTTATTGATTTAAGTGATTGAAGCTCCCTTTTGATTAAATTACGTCCAATAAAGTTGTTTCGCAATGGAAGTAAATTATTAACTATAATTTTTGTTATAATTATATAGCACTATGCGTTTCCAGTAAAATAATTTGAAATAAGAAATGCGGAAACATACTTGAAGCAACTTTCATGATGCTGCAGTATGGCGGAGGGCATATGCACAAGGATGGGATGCTATGGCTCTCCACTGGGCGCCAAGGAGGGTGAACGTTCAAAGGAACCTCGGAAAGCAGTATTGATCCTCTTTCTGAGAGAGACGAATGCGTCGAGAAGGCGATTGGCCGGCACAGTTAGAATAAACAAGCAAAGGCTCTCATGGGAATAATTTGAGAGGCGACTCGCTCCTAGCATTTATCTCGCAACAGACATTAATTAATTTATTAAAGGGCAATGTGTTACTTGCAAAGGAACTTAAATTTAACTTTTCCCTTTCAAATTAGTCTATTTATGTAAATAAAAGCTTTGGAGTAATAGAGATGGGTTCATTCACATAGTTAAGTTCTGTTTCAGAGAAAGTAATGCAAATAAGAAGATACAAAAATTTTATCAACAATAGTTCAGGTTTTACGCCAACTGTCGTTTAGAATGTGATTAGTTTTGAATATACCGTCGCTAAACACTGTACAAAGTGACATGTTTATTCCTACTAATTTATCTAAAAAAATAATCTTTTATGTGCCTGATAAACTTGCAAACAATGAAAAGATGAATAAGATGGTGCATGTATAGTGCGACTGTTTTAAGGATTTGCATTGAAATATATAATCCATCAAAAGGCGAAGTTGAAGATAACTAGTGATTAAAATTATATGCAATGATAAAAGTATGTACAATGATAAAAGCCGAATTTTACGGTTGGGAATATTCCAAAAACAAAAAACGGTGTTGTTAGTCTTGGAGTTTCGAGGGCATGGTGTATTACTGGTGGAATACTTTCATGGCCACTAATAATACCGAATTATTATATTATCATATATATTATATAAATCAAGAGATAAGAATTTTCACTTAGCACATGCATGAAATCATCAAAAATTATTGTTAAATTACTTTTCCCATAAGTGAATATGATTCAATTTGAACATATGTATCCAGTTCCACACATTCTGAAAGCGTCACTTATATGTGTAGTGGTCGTTTCATCAACAGTGTTGTAAAATTCTACAATTGGTTCGACGGAGTCCCATTATTACTTTTCTAACTTTATTTACCTTCCTTCCCTACTTGGTCTTCTGTAATAGGAGGTACGGGATTATTTTCTCATTTTTGGATTGCTAAGTTCACAATCTTCTTATGAGGAATTTTAGATAATTATCTCTTAAGGAACTCTTCCTTTAACTCACTCATTTCAACTCATTCTACTATTACATTTAGCACTTTATTTTTTAGTTTTTTCTTCAATCTGTCGAAAACTTTTCCTCTACTATCCCTACTGTTATTTATTACCTACTATCTACCATTATTATCTACCATTGAATTATCTGCTTCAGTCATTGTCCATTCACTCTGTCTTTAGGAAACATATAACAGTTATAATAAATTACTAAATCCTACATCAATCTGCTCTTGTTCTTGTTTCGTTATTCTGTTCACATTGTCCGACCGATTCAAATTCAGATATCGATTCTGGTATGAGAAAACGATTCAAATGTCCTCTTCAAATTTTAATTTTTCCAAATTTGTCGTTTTTCCTGACTTCCTTGGCTTTTCGTCTCTTACGCTGAGTGCCAATGCTGCTTTTTACTTCTATTTTTGCAGTTAATTGTGATTTATCACCCGTTTTGTTTATCCTATAGAATTTTTTCCATCATCACTGTAGGGACTAAAGAAGGAATTAAGTTATTCATTCACTCTGCGATACAAATCTACACGTATTTATTATTATTACGAAAATAATTGCTCGATTAAAATAAGAATGCTGTACTTGCATTATGAACCTCAATTATATGCTCACAAGAGCTGAAAAATGGGAAGTTAGTGATTAGCCTTAAATTATGTGTATCCTAAGCGTAGATATTGCAAATTTACCAAATGTTATGCAATATTCAGTTTTTAACCTTCGAATTCAAGGCTTTTTATTTCTTTAATAATATTTTCGGATTTCCAGCGTCTGAGATAAATGTATTACTTTTCTAGTTTTTTTGGTAAAGTACATTAAATGTATTTTTTTCGTTTTATCCACATAAGATTATTCCACCTAAAACATTAGTGCTGGGAATATATTATTTAACCTATTGTTTCAGCTGAAAGAATTGCATTTGCTATTCATCAATTTGCAATGGAATATTTAAGATGCTGTTCCGTTTAGTTCAACGAATCCCAGGTCGTCAGAATTGATGTAAAGTTAACTTAGATTTAAAAATTTTAACGCTTATTTCTAATATTTGCCTACACATTGGAGCTTCGCAATTAATGTCAACTTATCTAAAGGAATCTATGATGTATTTTGATATGGTAATGCCACGAAAAATGCCTTCAGATACAATTATTATTATAGTATTCTACCGGTCAAGGTAGGTTCCATGTAGTACTGAAGAAGTAATCTGGGAGCCTTCATTTCCTTCCAGCGCTGCCTTCTTCAATTCATTGTAAGGCCTACTCCCTTTCGATCTATCTAAAAAAACTATTCTCCTCCATCCCCTCCCTCCTTTACCCAACATTCCACCTTCTAACATTGTTTTTCAACATTCTCTCCCCGCTAAGTACTCGCTCCATCTAAACCTTCTCTCTCCTCCGTACCTCATCTAAAAGTTGCCTCTCCTCACCAACTATGTTTAGCACTTCGTCGTTTCTCCTCCTTATTGTCTATTTCACCTTCTCCATTCTCATCCATGCCCACATGTCGAATTCCTCCAATCTTCACTCGTCATCTTTCCTCAGAGTCCACGTCTCTACACTCCAAATCAAACTCTTTACTCACCTTTTCTAACTCCTTCCAATAACTAACTCTTGCATAACCATCCTCTTAGATGATCCTTCCTGTTTATCTTCCTGAACGCTTCCTTTGCTAATACAATTCGCTTCCGGCTGTCCTTACTGCTGTATCCGTTTTCCTCTAGTCTGCTGCCTAAATAGTTGAATCGCTTTACCTGCTCAAGCTGCTCCCCACCTACTCTTATCATGAGACACACCTCGCTCACGATGCATTACAAAACCGCATTACATTGGTCTTCTTGCGATTTATTCTCATCCCATATTTCTTGCACCGCTCGTGTAACGCATCCACTGGAGCCTGCGGTCCCCTCGCTGACTGGCTGATGAGTGCCTGATCATCCGCGAAACTTACCGATTTAAACATCATTCCTCCTACTATCACTCCAGATTCCAACTCGTCCTACGCTTCTCTTACCATCTCCTCAGCGTATACGTTAAAAAGCAGCAAGGGACCTCATTATATTATTGTGTCCCGAGTTGACTTCCCTTTTCTAAAACCAAACTGATCTTCGCCCAAATACTCGTTTGCCCTCGCCTCCATTCGTCTGTTCAATATCCTCAGTACCACTTTCGCTGCATGCGATATTAGACTAATAGTCCTATGATATACGCATTCCACAGCTTTCTTCTTTTTCGGAAGCGGAATTTAAACCGTCTTCACGAAATCCTCCGGCCAACATCCCTCCTCATAGCTCTTGCGTACTAGATCGAAAAAAATGAAACGTTTGAAACGCAAAGCCTAGAATCCTGAAGGATATTGGAGTTCTCTACAACGAATAGTAGCTTTCATAAAATCAGAAGAAACAAGAATTAGGAAAGCTGTAAGAAAATATTTGCTTTTAATTTTCAACGTTTGCATCGAGGAAGCCATTGATGAAATCAAGGAAAAGGCGTTATCCACGGAGAATGAATAAACATAATTCGGTTTGCCGATGATGTGTCTTTCATTGCATAGTCAGAGATTTATTTGAAAAATATTGTGGTACCATTGGTAATGAGATACTATTATGCAGAGGAAGAGAAGAAGTCAAGACAAACACGAAAACACAGAAATTAAAACTGAAAGATCCGAAAAAAAAACATTATTTGAGAAGCAAAACAATTTGCAAAGAAAGAAGCAAAAAATAAATTACCAGTAGAAAACCCATTCAAAGAGACCAAAAAAAGTCCACTCATACTCTTACTGCAAAAGTAGGGAAACGATTGGCCAGAAATTTGGAGTGTATTTATGTGCGGAAGTGAGGTATGGACAATGAAGCACTAGAAAAGTCGATTAGGAGTATCTAATGAGCAAGTCCTAAGAAAAGTAAGAGAAAAGAGAAACCTTGTTTAAACCTTTATGAGAATAAACAACCTAATCGGCCATTTTATGAGACATGATGGCCTGATGATGACTTGAGTGAAGGGCTACATCATGCCATTTCTAGCGTTGTTGTCGAGAGATGATAATATTGATGATTGCTGCGGGCAGTTAGGTACAGGCAGGAAGAGTGACTTATCTTCTGCTCCCGTACATTATAATAACATTAATACCATCATTATCATCATCATAGGTCAACATAATAAAATTGGTTTGACGCAGCTCTCCATTCAATTCTCCTGTCAGCTAATCTTTTCACACATGACTATTTCTTCTCTTTCACATCTTTCTTTACCTGTTCTACCTATATATATTGTTCGAGGTCTTCCTTTTCCGTTCTTGCCTTCCACTTGTCCCTCGACTATTGTCTTCGTCAGGCCATCATGCCTCAAGGTGTGGCCTATAAGGTTGTTCCATCTCATGAGGCCTCTCTTCTCTCCTACTCTTCTTAGGACTTCCTCATTACTAACTTGGTCGATTCATTTGATCCTCATCATTCTTCTGTAGCACAGCAGTATGCCATCTTGATTAAATGCTTAAGACGTGAGAACATGACGATTACATTCATACGCGTGTATTGAAAAAGAAGTGCAGTGCAGTGCCTGATATTTACCTGGACGTAATTTTTCAGACCTAATTAAATATTTTTTTATGCCGTGACGTATGTATATTTATACCTATCTTTCTATTCTCGTGTTCCAAATTTTATCCTTGATGAAAATGATTCCTGTGTAAAATACCGTATTTCCGTGACAATGAAAATGTATTCGAAATGTGACGATTACATTTTGCAGTTCCTGGTATAGGAAAAAACTTGCAATTATAATTACCTTCATTTGAAGATTTCCTCGTTGGCATATCACACATATTTCAGTTATTGACTTCGAGTATTAATTTACTGCAAGCTTTGTACAAAATCCCGTATATCTGGAATTTTTTTAACACAATTGGACCTCTGATGCATATACAATATGAATTTATTGTGGACAGTATTCGTAAATGGCATCTCGATTCTTATCGAGTTGTTAAAAGTTTCTTATTTTGAGCATTACTACACCGTATTTGGATTCTGCTTGGTAAAAAATTTTGCTTGCAGAAATAAAAATCATGCTCACAAGTAAAAAAAAAAAATATCAGTAATAATCAATAACTACTGACTACATGATTTCGTCTATGTTCCTACAAAGAAACAAAAACACAAATTCTTTCAAAACTCCTTAATTTTTAAATAAGTTACTTATTTCGTGTGATTATCCTTCCTTTTTTTCATAAAAAGGAATTGTATTATTGCCTATTATCGTCTTCACAGGGCCGTATTTTTACTGTTACCGCTGGATTATATTATCCTATGAAATTATGGCGGGAAAGACATTTAGTATGGAAATTTCCTTTCTCAATTAAATACAATAGTACAAAATTATTTTTGATAGTATACTGAGATCATATTCTTATTATCTTCGCTCCACTGAAACGAATAGTATCGTAAGGTTGGCGTATAGTCCGATTTAATTATTAACGTGAATGTATTAAATAAGTTCTTCTATTTACCTAAACGAATTTGTACTGAAGGTCTAATATATATGTAAAATAGTCAGCCCTAAAAGCCTTAACTTTATAAATAAGCTTTTGGTACACCAAAAACGGAGGTATGCTGGACAGAAGTTGTGGACTTCACTGAAGCCAAATAAATTATTAGAAAGGAATTTCTTTCCCAGCTGCTTTGCTTTAACAAGTGGCTATTGTATTCTCTAATTTTCTCATTGTAACAAAAATGAATCGTTGTTTGTTAGTCTCGCTAAAACTCGAGAAGGGCTTAACCAATTTCGCTAACATTTGCTTTAAAATGTTCGTAAAATTCCAGGTAACGTTAAAACTGTAAGAGTGTTTTTCTGAAGGGCTCACGGGCCCATAATCATTTTCATAAGAAATACATCTTAAGTTCGCTATTAATGCCTGCAGATCTTTTTTATTTTACATATTTAATCAGCGATAATGGTCACATTTAGTTGAAGCATATACCAATTTAAATGTAAAACATATGCATTCTTATCAATGCTTTAATTTTGTTTTAGGTGAAATAAAAATCATAAAAATGCTGAAAGTAGAGCAGTGTCGGCTTTCTATCCCCTTGACAATTGTCGGTATTTTTAGTGTAGTTTTATATCTCTCTACAATAAATTATTTAATTAAGTCGTTCTTAGAGACCTATTATTTCATTGATTATTTACAATGCCAAGAAGATGGTGACTAGGGATGATCAATCACGAGCATGCAGCATGCAGAAGGTCTGCCACATGCACGACAAAAGGTTCATAATATATTACGCATGATAACAAATATTACCTGAGCATTCATGAAATAACAAAATTTGCCTACGGTTAATAATCACTAAAGAAAATCCATGCAAAATTGACAAAAAATAAAAACATCAAAATACTCGATCTAGGTAGAGACGCTATTTATTTTGTTTATTGAGACACCACTGCTATTCTGAATAGTACGAGGAAAGAAAAACATGTTAAGAAAGGAATCAAAGGAAGAAATAATGACATTAAGGCATTGCTGCACCCTGGTGATGATACATTTGCGGGCTTACAATCATAAAAGTGGAAGGGAAAAAGGGCAAGGGACGGCTCCGAATGAGTCATATAGGACAGGTTATAAAGGATGTAAAAGAGAAGAAATATGTAGCTGTGAAGAGATTAGCGGATAGGCGAGAGAAATGGAGAGCTGCGTCAAACCAATCTTAGGATTGTTGACTAATGATAATGATGATGATGACAATCATAAATGTTTGCTATTGTTAATAATTTATGTTAATGATTAACACCAAAGTTTCCATGGAGTGATGGTTATAAATTCCAAGGGAAAATCGAGAACAAATTAACTTTAAGCCCTGAATTGTCTTTAATCTAGTCTATAACGCTACTTTCAGCGATTACCTTTTTTATTAATTGTATGATATGTATCTACCTATAGGAGCTTCATTTTATCAAATTACCTCATATTTGGTGTAAAATCAAAGTAGCAGTGATCAAATTGAATCCAACGGTGCGGAAGGAAGAATAGGAAAAGGGGT
Organism: Ischnura elegans; assembly: GCF_921293095.1. Taxonomy (NCBI): domain Eukaryota; kingdom Metazoa; phylum Arthropoda; class Insecta; order Odonata; family Coenagrionidae; genus Ischnura; species Ischnura elegans. The sequence goes on from NC_060256.1 coordinate 74,202,655, forward strand.
GAGACAAGGGTGTGCACCTTCGCCAATAGTTTTTTTATTTTAAAATCAAGAAATCCATCGATAAAATCAAGGAGAAGGATCACGGAGAAAAAGTTAGTATGCTACGATTTTCTGAAGACAAAGCTCTCATAGCCGCGACAGAGAAGGGTTTGTAGAAGACTTTGGCAAGTATGGAAAGGGCTATGGCCGGTTATCGGCTGAAAATCAACAAAAAGAAGACTAAGATGACATGCAATAAAAAGGAGGCTAAGACAAGAATTAGCCTTGGAAAGCATAAGCTTGAAGAGGTGAAAGGGTTTTTTTACCTGGGAAGCTAAATTACCAACGATGGATGAAGCAAGAAAGAAATAGCCAGTTGAATAGCGCACGCGAGGAGGGCTTTCTGCAAAATGTAAATTTTCATACAGCTGAGAATACAAGCTTAGAAGCAAGGAAAATATTCATCAGATGCTACACATGGAGTACGTTTCTCTATAGAAGAGAGCCGTGGACGTTAACAGCAGCATAGATAAGTCAAGAGTGGGAGCATTCGAAATGTGGTGCTACCGAAGAATGATGAAGATAAAATGGATTGACCGTGTGAGTAACGAGGAAATACTCAGAAGAGTGGGAGAAAAGATAAGCCTCCTAAAAACCTTGAGCAAAAGACGGGACAACTTAGTTAGCCACATTTTGAGGCATGATGGCCTCATGATAACAATAGTATAAGGACAGGGAAGAAGGACAAGGGACGGCCCCGAATGAGTTACAAACAACATGTTATAAAGGATGTAAAAGAGAAGAAATACGTCGCTATGAAAATAGTGGATAGGAAAATGAAATCAAGGAGAGAGGCTAGCGGATAAGAGAGTGGAATGGAGTGCTGCGTTTAACCAATCCTAGGATTTTTGGCTAATGATGATGATGATGACCTCATATTTTAGGTGAAAACTTTTGATATCAGTCAATATCAACACATGAGTTTTGTACAAGGTATTTTAGATGTAAGTGCAGGAGGTGGCATAGGTGAAAAGTATATAGGAGATAAAACAAGGCCCTGTCCCGTTTCCTTTATTTCGCAGAAGCCATTTAGTGTCAATGTTTTTTCTCTCCATGAGTACTATTCAGAATTGACGTTTTTTTTCGGATGCTATTTCTTTATGATAATAAAGGCAGAATTTATTTGTTGCCTCTAAAAAATTGTTGCTGGTTTACTAAAAAAAATCAACAAACCTATTTCGAAAAGCTGTGAAAGTGAACATTTACTGTAAGATATGGTATGCCTTGAAACACTTTTTCTCTACGTATAGACAATCCTTTTTGAAACACTGATACTATGTAGCTGAAATTAAGAGATAACTATGCTCTGGTCTTCATATTTTATGAAAATATCTATGATCTAACTGAAAACAAATCTTCCACGGAAATGAAATTTTACAAAACTTGTTGATCTATGATGGTAAAACTAATGCCCATATTTCCCTCTATTTCACCACATGTTATTAAATCAATGTTCATATTAAAGCTAAATCAACTTTTCCCTGCATGATAAATCCTAACTGGTTTTGGGCGATCTACGCGACTTTCATCAGTGAGGGAATAGTGGCCATGACAACATAGGTACTCTAAGCGTTTCAGTTATATAGGATAGGGTTCACCTATGTCAATGCAATTTGGCTACTGCACTCATATCTCATTAATTCATGATGGAGGACCTAATCGCATGACACTTTTTGTGTGTCATTTTCATTGTTCTTCTAAGACACAATGTTCGAGTCACTGAAAGTGACATTTATATAGCGCCGAATGCCAAATGTGTTGAGAGGGTTTTGGACAAGGATGTCATACAATCCATTGGGAAAGCACGAACGAGGGTAACAATACTTATGTCGAGCATATTATTGTCAATTAAACTCAGGGGATTTGTAGTTAATCCCGAATTTCGCTGAAAATTATCCATCTTTGCAGAATTTTAATAATATCAAATTGTAAAATAATTATTTTTTTTAAGACGAATGTTAGGTTTTGAGTAGTTTCTACTTGCCTTGATGCTTTCATGATATTAACTACCGTACTTATTCTATAGAAAATGCTTTCTTATCTTATCTATACTTGTAGCTATTGCCTAATGGCATATAGATACGAATATTTGTAATTTTAGTTTGAGAATTTAGCCTTTTAAGACCCTGGTGGTCGGTGCCATTGATATGTAGCTTGAAGATAGAGGTAGTATCACAGTGAATACAACGACGTGAGACGAGATGCTATGGAACATAATGACGTAAAGAAAAGATTCCAAGGAATAATAATTATAAATGCCTGCAGTTACTCTAATATTAGTCAATTAAAGTTTTCTGTAAATTATTCAACAATTGTTTAATTTTATGTTACAACCGCTTTTGTACATTTTATATTATCTTCAGGTATTCAAATTGTATTGACATCGGTAATGAAGTAAGATTTAAGTATTTGTGGAAAATTGCCATTAGCTTTTATTTTAATTATGTGATAAAATTTCACCATATTAGGCCTGAGACAACTTTCTGTCGCTATTTGTATGCTATATTGATATTATTTTAATTCTTTAGTTTGAAGAAAAGTAATTATTTTCATAAGCTTCTTATTTCACCCTGCAAGCTGCCTCCTCCGACGCTTGAGAAGTGGACGCCATTTTGAAAAACCGCCGTGGTTACGATTCATTGCTACAAATCGATAGCTAGTTCTCCAACCATATTCGCGTACAATACATGAAGTGTTAAATATTTTTTACTTGCTTTGATTATTGCCTTTTCATAATTTTTGAGCATTTAAAGCCCAAAGGTTTGTTCCTTTTTATTGACAATAGTGTAACACTGTGAAATAGGTAAAATGTAGTTGGAAGGATAAAACTCGCATATCATTGCAGATGATGGGTTAAATTAATACGCATCTGTATCCTTCATACGCCTGTATAAAGATACTATTAAAAAAGTCCCTAAGAAATAGTGCACTTACCACAAATATAAAGAAGAACGTATATAAGATTCGTAACCATGCTAGTTATCATCGATGTATTTGCACCTCATAATATATTTCTGTCTCCATTTATGACTTTTAATCACGGCAAGGATTGGTTTCTCAACCCGTCTGCTGTTCCTATTTAATCTGTTAATATTTTCCTATGCTTGAAAACTAATATGTTTCAAATTTATTTAAATGTGGAAAACCACATGTCGGCTGCAATTATGTCCCATTTTTAACCATTTACATACATTCCATGAAAGATATTCACTCTTGATCCGGTGTATATTAGATTATTCGTTGCCTACTGAATTGACGTTCACGAAGAAGTGATCCAGAACCACGCATCAAATGGGTTGAATGGGAGTAAAGATGGATAATTGTCTTCTGTTGGAACTGTACGGATATAATTTATTGCCACCTAGGTACTTATTTTAGCGCAATATGTGCTCCAGTTTGAATTTGAAGGGTAAAATCAAAATTCATTGGTCATGAGACAAAATGAGATAGAAGTATATATGTATTTAACTTTTCGCGTCTTTTAAGACGAATTTATTCCATTAAAGTACTTCATAGTAAAGTGTTTAATTAGTCACTGAGACAGAGAATTATGCATTCTTTGTAGAAGTGACGTTTCACCTATGCCTCGAGTCTAGAGTCTACAAGAAATCAAATTGACATATTTAGAAATTCTTCATCCCACTTCCTAGCCAGCTTATGGCTGCGATTAAATTAATGGTTACGATGGGATTGTGTTTTACTTTTTATACTGGATGCAAAACTCTCTCAGCAAATTAACTTGAAGGTTGATTTGCACACCCAGTCCTTGTTTAGCGAGAAAATCTATCCTGGTAGCTTCAGCTATATCAACCGTTTCTTAAAAGACATTATTATGCTTAATAAATCGGAAAACAGGCGTCGGAAGCCATTTAATAATTAAAGCTTCAAATTTGCGATATGTTTGATGCGAATTAGTTCGAACTTGAGGTGTGTATTGTCTTGAAAATTTTACGTGACTATTTTTTATAACTTTTGTGTAATATATTGGCTATTTCTGTAATATATTCATTTTCCTACGTTATTTATTCAATAGCATACATTGCTTCATTTGTATCATAGATTCCATTTTATTCGAAGTATGGATTTTTTCCGTGACAGTTTTGTTTTTAAAATTTTGAAATCGCCATCTATAGGTGCGATGACGTCTACGGAATTTTTTCTCGAGAATCAAGATCGAGATAAAGTGGAAGTAGACGGAAGTCAGAACGAAAACTAAGCCGCGGCCGCATTTCGGAAAATGACGTTAAGGTCTCGCCTCTAAAATCCTCTTGAGAATCCAATCCATTGGAATGTTACAAGTAATTTAGCCATTAACTGTTACTAATTTTGTCAGAAAGAGTGGACATATAATAAGTTAACACACTCAAAAAAACAAGCTAGCGTTGAAAATAAAGTTATCCGGGGGAACTTTTTGGAAGGAGAATTATGATTGGGGATAACCCAGAAATGAGTGGGGAATAAAATGCATTTAACCTGAAATGCAACAGTTCACGGCAGTCATTGGTGAAATTGAATCGGCCTAATATGAACACTACCAATATATAAGCCAATATACATTTAGTGAATAAGAAGATGTCAAATTTTACTAAACGGACAGTCTAAATAGTTATTTAGTGCCATTTATAACTGGATAATAATTCCAGACGCTGTGGAGCTGCTTATTATAAAAAATGCTGGTAAATCTTAAATCAGTTAATTCGTGAAGGAACCTATGTGAAGACGGATTCTGATTTTCAAGTAATTGATCAGTATGATAACTTGCCATTAAATATTAAATCCACTTCGGCTTACGTGGTTGTATTTATTTGTTTAATTATCCCCGTGATTTCACAAATAGTTTATGTGAAGAAAATTGTGGACATTATTTATGACTGTTTAATTTGCAACAATCAGAATCAAGTTTCCACTAACATAATTTTAGGCCGTCTGCATTTTAGGTTTGTATGGCATGTGGCCTGTGGCGGATATATGGGGGTGGGGGCTATAACGCCCCCATTAGACATCCAATTTACACTAGATAGAATGGCAATTTTTTTCAGACCTGCAATACTTCTGGGTGTTTACCCCATACTTGCCCCCCTTGTCCCTATTCTGGATCCACTACTGCATGTGGCTATAAAATGTAGAATTCATTTGATAAACACTATCGTAGATTAAAAAACTCGGAGTGAAATTCCTTCACGGCATGTCCAGTGTCAAATCATCTTATGATGAAAAAAACTTGGTCGTTAATTTTGCTCCCAATTGGTAGCTATTACTTAGCATAATAAGGTACTCTTTTTTTCTTTAATTTTGTGGGATTTCTAATCCTAATTTTCTCTATAATCTATCATTATATGGAGCAATCACTTGATTGGCCAGAAATGGAAAACTTTCCTCGTGCTATGGCTAAGAATACCGCCTATCTCACTTATTATTCCATGGTTAGGTGCTCTATAATACGATGTAAAAATTCTTTATAGACTCATTTTTTAGCATTTTTTGCAATTAGCTTTAATCATTAAAACTCAGATATGGATTGAGCATATAATCATTATGACATGCTTTGCAATCATTATAATAAGTTTACATTTCCGATAAGCACCTCCATATAGGTATCTAAGCTATATCTACTACACTAAAAGGTATCTATCCAGCAATGAAATGCTACTCACGAATAAATAACTAGATTTAAAGTATATTAAAATTTTAGAAATAAATTTTCTTCTGCCCTCACAGTAAGCTTTGAAATTACAATATAAATTTGTTGGCATTATATCTCATTAATAAAGCCCAATATATTACATTCTTAATCTTCATCTTTTATATATTTTGGTTCGACATGGGTAAAAGAAAATGAAACTGCTCTAAGCCGGGAGGACGCATTATTGAGAGACTTTCAAATATGTTTAAAATTAGGAAAATTTTCCCTTACGAGATTCAAAGTAAGCACTTCAGCAAATGAAAGAGAATGGCCAGATGGTTTTACTCCTATCGTATATGCCTTGATTTCTGGGATTATAGTACTTTAGACGTTTACCTTACGTAGAGATTGAAATTGTCATTATTCATCGAATCAATCCCATGCCCATTTTCCAAAAAGTGCTTAAAAAAATCATGCCAAATATCGCAGTTTCATTCCTCCTATGTTCAACTATAGATTGATCAACTAAGGCTATTTACAAATTTCATACATCTTTTGGCATTAAACAATGTGGTCTGCGGGATTTTGTGACTTTCATTTGTGGGCGAAACTACGAAAAGGTTTGAAGAATATTATATCGAATACTTATTATTATAAACTCTGTTTAAAAACTTTATATTTCATTTTTAAATCACTAAGTACCAACCTTGAATATAGGCTAAAGCTTTCTTAAAGTCACCCTACAATGAATATTCATAAATTATAGTTCGAATTTAGTGGATTTAGAGTGTTGAAATTTTGTTAACTGTACCAAAATGTTTCAGTTGAATGAATAAAATATCCTTTAATGCGTTTTGCGTTATTCGACCACTTTCAATCCATCTTGTTGTAGTTCTCGAAGATTACACTATTTCTTGAATATATTTTAATGCAGAGTAAGAATTTTGTCTTCATAATGGATTAGAACTGTGATCAACTCAGCGTTTAAGATGGAATTCACTTACAAAACAGCGATTAAATTCAAATTATTCTTAGCATTGCTCAAAATCATCTTGGCCTTATGGTTTTATTTGAATTTCAATTTGCTGACAGGTTCAAAGCATTATCCAGACAACAAACACTTCTGAATGAACCTAAAAATACAGGAATTAAAAAAAAAAGTTGTTCATTGCTTTTCCACGCAGCTGGATTCCGGAGGGATTTCTGAGCGTTGAATTGTCCCTCTGACCACCTCACACCCTTTACTCTTTACTACTTTTCCCCCTTATTCGTCCTAGCGGGCTAGTTTTTTTTCTTCTTCTTCTACCAGACCGCTTTCAACTTGGGACCCCTCTTGTTTCCCCCTATCCCAATTTCTCTCCTCTCTCTCTTGCGCGCGCGATAAAACTGGACTAGACCTTTACTCTTTGAGAACCCCTTCCCCTATCTCGGCCATATCTCCCTATTGCCCACTCTACGTCACGGTCCGTACAAATAGGCGAGTGGAGAAGTGTCGTGGCAAGTGGCTCGGATATCGCTCTCGGAAAAGTGCCGCCGTTCGCCGATAGGTAGCGCATGAATCTACGCGGGCTCGCGGAGTCAATAAGCTACCCCTTGGGACGGAATAGATTTCCGGGCGCTGCGCTGGCGGGAGGGTTTTGAACGCCGCACTGCCTCGCGCGGGAGACAGGGGAACGTGCACCGCCGCCCCATGTATTTACGGACAAATAATATGAACGAGCATTAAGAGGATTTTTAAAAGGGGTCTATGAAACGGCGGAAAAAATAAATAAGATGGTAATGTAAATGGAAATAATTTATGCCCATATTAAACTGTGAAATATTTTATGAAAGATCTTTTGCCAAATTTCTTTGACAAGGATCTTCGAGGGTGTAATAGGTAATGTGTTACAATTATTTTCTAAAATGAAATTTGTTTTCGTTACTATTTATAAAAGAAGTTGATAAGGTATGATGATGCTGCATTAAAGACTTGCTACTTATACCCAGATTAAACTGTAAAATGTTTTATGAAAGATCTATTTCATAATTTCTTTCAAAAATCTGATATAGTAATAGGTCATCGTCATCGTCATTTTTTTTAACGTGGCAATTTTTTCATAGAGCCATACATTGTGGGACCGAATACTGCGACAAATGTTTCATATCTTCCCTCCAGTTATCGAAAATAATTAAGTTGTTGGAAATTCTTGATAAAAATTTCATGGTCAGAATTTTTTTATGAGAATGAAAAGTGCTGATGATTAGTTGAATTTTATGTTAATAATCTAGCTTCTCAACTAAATTAAAGGCATATTCTACCTTTCTGTCGCAAATCTCTGAAAATGTTATTGATATTTGTGTTATTATTGTAAAATGAATATTATAACATATTAGTTAACGTTTTTCATGGAATTTATATAGCATTTTCAAGGTACTCTTAACAGCACACCCAAACTTACGCAACTTGCAAAGGTACACCTTTAGCAGTTATCTGCGTGTCTCCGAAATTATAACTCGCCCTCATAAATTGCGTGCAGGGCACCAAAAATCTTTACTATTAACTAGAAAATCATTGAATATTTGCTAGTAGAATATAGATTGCATAGATATTTTCGGGAAACATTAGCTTGTAACTCTAATACATAATATGCACTTACTCACCATGCACACGTACCATCATGACTATCATGAATCATATAACTTCTAAAATTTTGCAAAAGAATACATATATAACGCGTGCTTGACAATTTTGGGTACGTATTGCTTGAAAATGCATTTCTCCCACGTTGCCTGTTGAATGAAATTTAATAGATTTGAACGAAATTGAAAATTCCACACGAGAATAGCACTTGTAACCTCTTTGATTTTTCCAATTATGGATTATTGTATACTAGGGTATTGTGATTTAACACATTTTCTTGAAATACGTGTCCAGCGACTAATTAATAGCTGCATTAGATTTATATTCGACCTTCGCAGAGACGATCATGTTTCTGAGCACTTTGTTGCCTTGAAATGGCTGCCTATTGGCTCCCGAAGGAAGTACTTCCTGGGGTCTCTTCTGTTCTCCCTATTTCGTACACAAACGCCTGAATACCTGTATAACTTATTCACTTACAGGAATAGTGTTTCCCTCCGAAGAACCCGGTCAGACCTTAACCTTCTCCATATACCCCAAGCCCGTACCAACCTATACCTAAATTCCTTCCAGATCACTGCTTCTAAGTTTTGGAATTCATTACCCCCCTTAATAAAACGCTCCTCCACCCCGGAATCCTTCAAGAGTAAACTGTATGAATATTTTAAGCCGTAAATCTATTGTTTTGAGTTGTACAAATCTTTGAGTTGATTAATTTTGTTTTTGTTTATGTTCTGCTATTTCATAATTATTGCATTTTTGAGCAGAATGTTTAATTGTATTTAGGTTTTTTGTTCTTATGGGTTTCCCAGAGCATCAAATAAAGCATTCATTCATTCAAAAGGTCTCTAATAGAGTACTAAAATGAAATGAAAATAAAAAATAGAAAAATGAAAATATTAGTGGGAGCAAGTCATCTCAGGAATGACCCAACAAAGCCTGGTGTTGGTGGCAGGTACCACAAACAAAATGGACGGGTTTGTGTAAGACACGAGGAGGCTTAATTAAACTGGCGCATGTTTACACGGGTGCAGATATTTTGCATTATGTATCAATTTTTTATATAAATACTATGCCAAATGAGGAGAAATTCCTTGTCTAGTTAACTCTTCGATTGTTTTTACATATTATTTTTAGGCCTGAAAAATATTTTCTGGGTACTAAAGGCACCTTTACCCATCGTATTTCTTTGGGATTGGGAAATAAAATAGGAAAGAAATCTGGCAAAACGTTAGTAAACTTAGAAAATGTATTGCTAAATACCTAGGTAAAATGTAATAAAACCCTTTAAGCAGCGCTAAAAGTAGTGGACATTTGTATGGATGACATATTATATGATTGTAATTTATTCTGGAAATCTTAGGATATACTTTCGTTTAATTGATTTAAAAAAATTACTATTAGGCTTAGTAATTTACATTTTTAAATTTAACCTCATGGGTGATTTTATTCAGCAAGAAGATCAGAGAACTCTAGCGGAGAAACGATTTTATTGGTGAAATTAGGGGCAGAAGAATAAGATGGCTTGGCCATGTGCTGAGAAAGGAAAACTGTAAGATGATGTAGATTCCGAAAAAAAAACGGATTTAAAGAGACGTGAGAATGACCAAGAAAGAAAAGGAAGGACCAACAGGAGGCAACGGCCATAATGAGATGTAGGGAAATGGTTGGTGTGGCTGATTGTCAACTAGGGCATAAGTGGGTCAGTGAGTGACTTGAGTGTACAGTTAATTTACAATTTAGTTACAGTATTTCATTTAAGTTCAGAGTGAATTAGGCTAAGTGAGATTTCTATGACTTTTTACCGACATGAGTATATGTGCCCCGTTGGTAGTGGGCTTACTTGCCCCCTCTTCATTCATTTCCTCAACTCAAACTCCGATGATGACATTTAAGACTCTCATGTATGTATTATGTTTTTTATTAATTACCATAATTTAATATCAACATAGGCTACAACAACCAGAAAAGTGATAAATACCCACCATAGTTACGTAGTCGATCGGCTGCTAACTGAATTAGTAGAAAAGGGAATTATAGCCTCATCCATCTCAAATCTTATTTAAAAAAATAGTTTCAGTGCCTTGTGATATCACAGATATTTTCATAATTATGATTTAGTTCAGCAAAACTAGAAACTTTTCGTATTTGACTACGAGCTAGTTTATACGACGAGCTACATGCGGGCGAGCTACCGGTTTGCAAAAGACCGGCCTCAATATATAAAGGTTTATTGCGTTCAAAGAGAGCATACTTGTTGAATTAATTGTTCTCGTAAAAATGCGTAGTAGTTGTGCATTCATAAATTTTATTGGTTTATATGTGGGCGATATATACTATTTAATTAATATGCATCACCTGTGAACAGGCTACTACTGAAGGCGGCGAACATTATGCTTCCAATCGCACGGAGGAGAGGAAAGCCACCAGTATATGAGAAGGAAACCACAATTCAATCAGGGTCCATGGGGGGTTTGGTAAAGATGCTCTTCTGAATCCGAGTATAAGACCGAGGGAATTTTACTGTGTAGCTAAGGGGATGGACGAACGAAAAGGAAAAAGAGGAGGTAGGCACTGCCGCAAAATGTCACTTATCTTTATTTTTCTCCAGTTCCGACCAGAGGCTGTCTCCGGTTCGTTTCAATAAAAATCATTTCTGTTTGAAAGTTTAATATTTAGTCGCAGTACATACACACACTCAATGGCAGGAGAATTCAAGGGTCGAGTTTTTGAATTTTGGTGCTACAGAAGAATGATGAAGACCTTGTTGGAGCAAGTAATGAGAAAGAAGAGTGGCAAAGAAGGAAAATTCTCATGAATACCTTGAAAAGAAGATGGAACAGACAATATCTTCAGAAATGATCGCCAGATGAATTAAATCGTCGAGAGACTTGTAGATGGCAAGAACGGAAAAGGAAGACATGAGCAAAATACGTATGTAACAGGTAGAGAAGAATGTAAAACAGAAGAAAAATGTATTTGTGAAAAGATTAGCTGATTAAAATTGATAAATGCGTCAAACCAATCTTAGGATTGTTGACTAGTGATGATAATAATGATGGCTTATGGTTAAATTAGGGGGAGGGAATATGGTCGAGTAAAAATGTGGATTGTGGGATTCGGTGGGTGGCATTGACAGACGGCTCTTGCTCTGAAAGAGTTTCAACTAGTGAATTGTCAGTGGCCAAGAGAGTCTTTTTTTTTTAACGGGTAAATGGATACTAGAGGAAGGAATAACGTGCCATCATGAAGACGTCGTGAGCTCCACAAATGAAACCAGATTAGGTAATCTCAGAGAAAGGGGAAACCTTTCTTAGACAAGAGTACTGTAGGAATTTTTTCTTTAGATTAGATCACGATGCACGTTGATTATCATTTCATCACAGTCGCGAGTGATTATTCTACGGTAATTTCAAAGGTATCATAAATATCTTAAGAGTATGATGTGATTCTTTCCCGGTTTCCCATTTGAGTGGAGTATATTCGGGATTTTCTCCTGATCAAATCGGTGTATATCACCAACATTTCGACTGATATCTCGTAAGTGGTCTTTGATGAAACCTGTAGATTTTTAGTGGCGTTAATTACGATAAACTACGAGGACGTAATAGTAGAAGGCGTTAACGACGACATTCACTCAAACCATGCTATATCCGGAGAAGATACACGACAAAAAGACATCTGAAGATAAAAGAAAATTTGAAATAGATTTAAAGGTGGAGAATTAAAAATTTTAAAAATCAGGTAAAGAATTATGCTCTGGGACACGTACTGTTAGTAACCACAATGCGGCAATGATTAAAACTCTATTTTTAAGTAAGAAAGTTGAAGAATATAATAAGAAACTTAGAGTAAGTAGAAATATAGATTAAAGGGATAAAAAACCTAGCAGTTATCATCAAGAATAATTCAAAAACAAAACAATTGGGATGTTAACAATAAATAAGAGGAAGACGCTGGATAAATATTTAGTTTAGGCCACATGAAGGCAAAGAAATAAAATTTGAGAAAAAGAAAATAATTTAAGAAAAAATCATAGATTAAAGACCCGGACCTCATGAAGAAAGTTCATCAACATGAAAAGCGGCGAAAGAAAACCTGTTGTGGGAGGGTACCTGTGAGAAAACCCCTGAAATTGCACTTTACTTAAGAAATTAAGAGAGAAAGAAGAGGATATTATAATATTTATTCGAATAAGAAATGAGTGGAAATCTATTCAATTTCCGACCATTAGCTAAATATTTGCGTCCAAGATATTGACAAGAAATATCTTCAAAGGATAATAACTTAAGAGCATTAGAATGTGTGTCTGGATGGAATCGGGTTCAGGAAGAACTAGTGGACACTGTTACTTTTATAGAGCAGAGAATTGTGTGGAAGAATCGAAATTCATTGCAAGTGGAATTAGATTCCTTTGGCAGGGTATATTAAATTTTTATTTTTCGAATTCACCGAGGAATCATATACATTTATAATAAAAACCAAGATGTGCCTACTATATGAAAAAGCAAGAACAAGAAAAGGATTGAGACATGATATTAACTTGCACCTACTTTTATTGCATTGAGGAAGCAAGCAATGCAACCAAAGGGAGGACTCAATGAGGGAATATCAATGAGAAAAATAAATTATGCGGCGATTTATAGCAGAAGAAGAGTTTCAAGGGGATCTCGAAGGAGCCTGTTAATTAGAGTTCCGACATTGGTCAGTTATCAGGTTTAAATAAACGCAAACGACACTAATACGGCTAGCATGTGCCATATGGGAATGATGAGAGTAAAATATATGGTAATTGAAGAGGAAATACAGAACTGAGGCAAAGCAATGTCTCCTTAAAACCCAGAATGAGAACACTGCAGGACAAAATTGATCTCGTATATAAACGTAATTGGTTATTTAGAAAAAGCATCGAAGTGTACTTGCGGAGAGAGAGGAAAAAATTGCTTGGAATTGGTTATAAAGGAAATTTTGATGAGGGATTAAAAGACGTGAAAATATTTGAATGTGAGGAGATCTGAAGTTCATAGAACTGCGTGAAAGAGTCACAAGAATCTCACTAAGTCACCACTCATCAGGCTGTTTGTAAGTTTAGTACGTTTTTTGCAAACTATTCTGATCATAAATACAGAGAGCAGAAAAGCAAAGCATTGATAATATTCGACTTTGTTATCTCTTACATTGATACGGTCATACCTCATACCAATTATTCTTTCAAATATTTACAAAATAAACTATAGCCGTGTAAGACAATGAAATATTAAATCACCTTCTCATAGAAAAATTAAGTTCTTTAGGAACCTGCCATTCAGTCTCACCATGGTAAAGGATTTTCCAACAGTGTTTCCACTAAGAATTTCAACAATAGAAAAATGAAAACGTGAAAATTTGAATGTGAGATTTCGTGGCTAGTTTTGTATTGATAGTGATCCGCAAAATTTCAATTTTAACTCGAAGCTATTTTATTGTTTGAATCCTAGGCAAAAAATGAAATAATGTCAGGGATGTCATTTAAATTAAATTAAAAAAACAATTGAATATCAAAAGTAGCAATTAAAATTGAGGAATGGGTTGTAAGCTGATGCATGCCAGTTCTTTGGGTTCAAAATTCAATGAATCGTAAATTATCATTATAAAAAAATTGTTTTCGTACAAGTAAAGCAGTCAATACCTAATGAATTTCTTAAATGCATTTAAAGTCCACTTTTAAATTTTTAATATCTTTTTTCGTGCATCGACACTTCCGTTATTATAAATAAATGTAAGAATAAGAGAAACGGTTGTGGATAATCAAGAGTATAAGAGCATTTTTACAACATGTTTAAATCCATGAATTAAAAAGCACGAGAAAAATGTTCAATAATAATATGATTTAGAATTATTACTGTTTTACTATCTTTTCTATGAAAGATGACAGTATTATTATTTATTTGAATATAGCTTCTCCGAGAGCCAATGTATTATAATAATGCACAATAGTTAAATTATTTCCCATAAAGAGGGATCTAATTCTACCAGAAAGCAAAAACTATACTTTATCATCCAACTTTTCTTATTTTACACCCGCTAATTAAGTGGCAAATTTGTGTGCTTCCAATCTTAAAATAAAAAAAAAATATGTCCGATAAGGTTAAAACATAAGTTTTCTCTGTGCATCGACTCCTTTTCCATATTTTTCATTCAAGTATTTGTGTCATAATATTGTTCATGACCTGTAAATACTTATATTTGCCAAAAAATGATGCTCTTCTTCGGTTTAATTGCATTTACCTTCTTCTGAAGGACTCCAAAACTACCTATGCTCAAGGCTCAATGCAATAATTGCCCGTAATAACGATTCCTATCTTTAAGGGAGAGCAATAATTTTCCCGTTATGATTCCTCCGAGAGGCTAACATTTAAAACCCTGGCCCGTGGGAATCCAGAGAGCTCTCTGCTTTCCCATGAATTAGACACGGACCAACTGGGCAGTGTTCGGCGTTCAGAAACTTCGGTGGAATGTCGTTAGCGGGCTACTGGCTCTCCGAAGATAAAAAAGTGCTCAAAGAGGCAACGCGATTCATTTATTACATTCCCCGCGCGAGAACTTATAACTCCTTCCACGTCGGAACATCAGCGCCCCGGAAAAATTGCCCCACCTTCGCCGCCTCTCCGCGATGTGCAGTATGCTAATGTATTTTTAAAGCTCGGATATGCAAATAAAGGCTCACTGTGCATTCGTCCTCATGTGTGGTTTTTATGGAGACGAAGAGAATGAGAGAGGGAGGTCAGATAAAAAGAGTTGAAGTCATTCCATCATCTCATCGTTTTAACTCGTCTGCTAATGTCTCCCTATGCGCTAACTCCCCTAACTACCTATCTTTCCTCTCCCCCCCATCCCGGTCACTACAGTCCTCTTCGCGGGGGTATCCCCTTCCCCCTATCGCGGACCCCCCGACCACCGCCCGGACCTTACAACCCTCGCCCCTCACACCCCTGTCCGTCCGCCACCCTTTTCCTTGTCTAGACACTACAGGTTTTTAATTTTTTTCCATTCGCCGCACATCGCCCGCGAGAGCCGCGGACGGGTCAAGCCGGTAATGGCTTTTCCTTCGTCTTCACACGTCCGACGGGTATTTCCAAATGAGAGGAGGGAAGGGAGGTGGATTTTCTCAGAGTGTGAGTCCAGCGTGTTGGTGTAGTGGAATGGGAGCTGGGGGAATTTCGGTCGCGGACCCGCGGGAACCAACAATCCCATTCCCCTCCGCGACTTCACCCTTTAGGAGGTCATTCGATTCTTTTATCTAGACGCCGCGGATATGTATAGGAAAAAAATCGTTTGAATCGGCCCAACTAAAAGGACTCTGCATCTCATTGTGTGCCGCTTTTCGATTTTTTTTATCAGTGCCCGGCAGAGCTGATCTTCGTATAAGAGTCCGGTCTTTCAATCTCTCTATCCCTTCCACCATATCAAAATCCCACTGCAATCCATTCTCTCCCATTATTTGGCGGATTCTGCATTATTATTCCGGAGGAGATTCTCATGGTCTATCCCACGGAGGATCGTCCATTATCTTTTGCTTCGTATGGTGGATGAGAGTAGGATGGGTATTCCATTGCGTCCGCGGTGAGTCTGGACCGGCCTTCATCTCCTCATTCCGCGATGCTCCTCATCAAATTCTCACACTCGATGGCCGAGTAGGAGGATATCCCCAGGAAGTCGTTACCATTATGATTCGTAACGACTCCCATCCTCAACCCTGTCCCCCTGGACCGTCGCGATATTTTGAAATAGACTTCCCCAGTTAGGTTGGCAGATTGAATCCTTGCCACGATGGGCCTTCGCGGAAGGTACGCCTGAGAGGTGTTTGTCCGAGGTCGATTGATCATTTTCCTTCGGAAGTGCGGCTCACTGCAGAGATACACAGTCTCACGTGTCAACATACGGGAAGAAAGAAGGAATGAAAGGAAGTTCTTTTGTACAGTTGATGCTTGGAAAGCAAAGCTTTGATTTACCAATTATTTCATCGATTTAAGAAATCAATGTGCTAATTCCCACAGTCATTTATTGTTCACATACTACTTGTTTCATTTTCAATAACTCTTGATGACCATATCCAAGTTTATGATCCCTTAATATTTCTTTCGCTATATATTTTAAATTATCCTTTGATTTCTATAATTAATGATTGGGTATCATCATCAACGGATTTTTGCTACTTTCGATTTATTTCCCCGAGATTTTACAAATTTTCTCGCCGTAATAATGTGTGCGAAGAAGTCAATAGAGTACGAAACAATAGTAAGAGTCAACTTGAATTTTTTTTACAACATTATGGGATCATTAAATCCTAAATGAGAATGTAAAATGAAATAAGAATGAACTATTGAGATAATTTACTATTTCATTTATTGATTTCCAAGTAAGCTAGCTTTGACAAAACTATTTGTGGTCAATTGAAAAGCAGAAGAATGCATTTTATATAATTGCTCATTCTTGATTTAGCCATAATTTGCCATTGGTGAATAGCTCAATATATTTTTTGACTTGCATTTCTAATTTCAGCACTGCCACCAACCGCATTATAAATTCTCGTCGTGGCCTAATCTTTGCGGGAGAGGTGAATACAATCGGAGTGCTGACTATGCCTAGGTTTTAAGAACCTGATGCCATTTCATTACTGGCTACCATCAATCCTCATATATTGGCCTTCCTATTTTATGGAGTTGTGAATCCTTTGCTGGTATGTTTTTAAACATATTACTAAATGATGGTATAAGTTTTTGCAAATTTTATTCCTTATATCATATCAATATAAAAAAAGTTCAAAAAGCAGCCAAATTTTGTAAAACCTAATCATAAAGTAAATACAATTTCGGAGTAAAAACAACCTCAATGAAAAATATATTTACCCCAAATGACCCCGCGTTTTGATGTCCCGATTGAGAAAACACAAAAAGGGGGAAAAACGTTTTGTTTGAAGGCTTGGGAAGTCCAACCAAGATACCTGGTTGTAGTTACATGCCCCAGTTATTCTAAGAAAAGTATTGAAACGGGAAAAAATTTTAGCGACGGATTGTAAATTTTTTGCATAATCTAGCCCAATCTTTATTGGAATACCTATCTTTAAAAACTATCTGCAAACCAGACACACGTAATTTATTAGGTTTTAAAGGAAAGCTTTCATCGAATAATATTAAACGAAGGTCGTCCTCCCATTCATGTAGCTTAAGGCGATGACGATTGAATAGCTAATTTTATTTTTTTAATGAAACAATTGTTTTATACGGCAGTAATTTGTTCGGGTTTAAAAATACGGATTAAATGTGTGTGGAAGATTGCTTTTAGTAGCGTTCCCTGTATTTCTTTAGAGTGATAGACTAGGAACTATTAGTAATTCATACATTAAACCGCGAATCTTCGATTGCGCCCCTAAATATTGTACATTTATCCAGCATATATATATTTTATTATAAATTTCTAAAAACATTATACACCCACTTCAAATATAAAAAGAGTATTTTGCATGTTTTTTGTCTTTCGGTTTCAGAGACTCGTGCTTGATTCCTTTTCTGATGCTTTCCTGCGAGTTATTCTCGCAGAATTATCTCCGGTATCAAAAGTTGCCGTTGCGCGTGTACATATTCAAAACTCTGCGCTGTGCGCGCAAGCCAGATTTCAACTTTTCCCCGGTTTCAAATTTAGCCGAACCTTTCCGGCCGTCAAAGAGACGAGATGAACCAACTCTTCCAGTGCTCAGTGACCGCGACTGTTATTAATTCGTTATTTGAGGCCGTGAAGTCATTAACCGAGTGTTATTCTACTCTGACGTATATCTGTAATAAATGAGCCGAAGCCACAAAGGAAATTTTAATCCCAATCTCAAATACTCACGTCGGGTGAAGCCCGTGGAAAAAAAAGGTTAGTGAGTTAGCTCGGTCATCTCCGGTGCAAAAGCGGTCCGTTATGAAAAGACGGGGAGTTTGTAGAAGGGAGGGGTAGAGTCATAAGCACTGTCGGACTTCAGGAATGGATCCATCGTGAAGCTTTGACGTGACGCTGGAGTTGGGACGAAAAAAAAACCTGTGTAGTAATTTGGACTGCTCCTCGCATTAGGGCCCCCAAAAGCACTCCTGACTTCAGCCGCGGCCCCTCCCCTCCCCTACTCACGTTAGGGTCCTTTATTTGACCCCTAGCACCCTCCGAAACTCTTACTCGGCACCTAGATCACCCTTGTGGCCTCACCAACACCTCCAAGGAAGGGACTGAAGGACCCCGTGAGATTCTCCGGCAGCTGCCCACGGTTACAGCCCCTCGCTCCAGCGCGTGTATGAGGCCGGGGTATGAGGTGGAGTCACCATAATGACGTTCGGTGTTAGCTCGAGGGGGTCATGCCGTAAGGGTGTGGTCAGTGTCGGGAAAGGGTGTTGGACTTTGTGTGTTCCACTCATCCTCTCCAACCCTTAGAGGCAGCATCGTCCGTATCGGAATCCCTTGAATCCTTACGAAAGTGTGACCCGTGGATAAAAAAAACGCAGGCTTGATGAGGGATCTACCAGAATGTGCGAACGAATATGTTCGTATAGCGCGCTCAGTGCTTAGGTATCTACCATAGTCGCTTTAAACCTCGTCTATTTAGCTTATATGTGCCGCGAGGTCATTAGGGTTATCTGCGAAGGAAACGTAGGCACTAATCTTCATAATGTCTTATATCACATTGGTTGCTTCCCAAGTGCTTTGCCGGTTGCAAGATTAAAGTTTATCATTCCTTAGCTAATTTTTGATGCATGTAAGCATACTGAATCTATGTAAAAAATTATAGTTTTATATTAGTTTACTTTATTATATAATTTCATGGATGATATATTAATCTTAGTTTTTTATCCAATCGTTTTCGGACCTTCTGTTCGTTTTTATTTAATTCTGATTGAACAACTTTTCAATTTTGAAAAATAAATGAATTCCTTATTAATAAATTACGGTTTCCCACGTTATCATCAAATGCCGTTTACAGTGATATTGATAGCAAAACACTTATGCTCATTAGATTAGTTATATCTTAAATCTAGAAGCGGGCTGAATTGCACCGTTTGTATGTGCTCGGTCTTTGCTCGGGTCATTAGTCATACAACAGGTTCACTAAGTATGACAACTTGATGTTTGGGTTGTAACTTAAGGGTTTGTTTCAATCCCGTCAGTCACGTACCCTAAGTAGTAAACGTTGTTTCTTTCCCGTGAACTCAGTACCCCTGAGTATTTCTCACCCGGCTAGTACACGCTGATGTTTATATTTTATTATCTTAATTTTTCTTCTTTGGGAGCTTAGTGAAGGGAGCAATGAGATTAGAGTCATTGAAAAATGACGAGGCGTACAAATAGGGACACTCTTAGCCTTGGGCTACGCTTTCTTCATAGGCCTCCAAATTTTACTTTATCTAGCTTCTTGCTTTGATGATAACAGTATTGATGCAAAATCGGTTCGACCACGTAAAGTGTAGTAGGAACCCTGTTTGAACACCCATAGAAAATTTTATATTATATTTTATGTAATTAAATTGAACACCCATGGAAAATTTTATTTTATATTATATTTGATATAATTAAATTAAAAATCTAATCATATAGTGATTTTTTTTCCGGGGATAATTTAACTTGCACCATATTTTTCTATGCATCTTTGCTTTTTCTGTTAATTACGTCTCCTAATGCCTTCACTACCTATACTCATTGGCGGACACCTAGGTTTTCTCCACCTTCCCTAACAATCCAAGCAAGCTCCGCCGTAACCTCGCACCTTAGCGAGTATTATTTCACCCCCCTCATGAGTATCCAGTACCTTCAGCGGCGGAGTGTCCGCGATTGTCAGCCACGCTGGAGATGGACTCCACGGGTGGACATCAATCTTTCCCGTCCGGCTTCCCCTACTGTCCACCCCTCTCCCTCCCGCCTTTACCCTTCACGCATTAGCACCCCCTCAAGCGTCCTACCTGGAGATCGACCGTCGCAGAGTGCAGTATCCGTACCGGCTAGCTCCCTCAGCTTTGGATGCGTAGTATGAGGGCCAATGACAACTCCACAGAAAAGTCTTGGCAAGCAACTCGGATAATTTTTGACATTGCTGCCGACGTTTCGGGCACCAAGTAGGTTCCCATCTTCAGCCCTATATTCCTTATACTAGGAATATGTAAGAGAATACTCCCCTATAAGATCATTATCTGTATCATATTCATAGTGTCTATGTCAGATGACCAAAACTTTCCATGTGAATACGAGTCGTAATTTTAGTTTCAGAAATCTATCTTAAGTCATTTTCGTCAATTACTTTGATGAGGTAGAGGCTTAAGGTTTTCGGGACAATTTTCATTTTTAGTTGAGTAATAATTCTTCAAATTTCCGCCAATAATGGAAAATGAACAATGGACGCTTAAATATGCAATTTTTATAAATATCGTCTTAACTATATCATTCATTACGTAATTCCAATCATAACAAATTATGAAAGACCTTTAATGTACTCACTCAGATTTCAACTGGCTTATTGTACGTTAGATTTGACGCTTTTCTGGCGTAAAAATCGTGGATAACGCTCTCTCCTAGTCCTTCACGTCAGTATATAATGTATTGCCAGTGTTTCAATCGACAACTATTGCCAGTATTTCAATCGCTCAGAGGGTATTGCTTGTCAATAAGGATTCTCATTGTTGTTACTAACAAGATAATCACAATAAAAGAGTAAAACCTGGATTTTGTCATCTGTGAGAAGTCAATACGTTAGTTATTCTTATTCCATTGGCAAAGAGTCTAACAAGGTATCTCTGCAACCCTTAGACTATCCATTTAGCCTTTTTAATCACTAACTGAGTCATATAACGTGAAGGTCGGTTTGAAAGGAGGAGGGTGTAACCCTCTTAAATGTTTTTCATTGAAGTAATTTTTTAGGTAAGGCTTATGCTGAAAATCTGACATCCAGATCAATGAAACAAAATGGTCCAAATCAACCTATTTATTTTCCAATTATTTTAGAACAAACGAAAAGCTAAGTTCACAATGTGAGATAACTCCAATAATCCCGGGAAAGTTTGGTATTCGTGAGGCGTATTTATTTTCGGATTCAAAACTAAATAGTTTTTTAATAATATATAACTTTATCATGAGAAATATGATTTCAGAAAACGAAAGCCCTTGCAGAAGGCTGTTCCATGCGCTGCTACAATTCCTTTTGATGGCGTCCTAAACGAATAGATAGGTAAATAACCCATAAACTCAAGTACTTAGACGTAACATTCATTTAAGAAGAATATTTTTAGGCTTGTATATTAGTGAATACCAACTGTGATTATTGATACCACCGATCAAAAAAAAATGAGCCAGATGACAGTAAGTTCCAAAATGTACTGCATTAATTATTTCCGCTGTAACGGCATTATCAGTCCGTAAGCATAACTTTGTTGTAAATTTGCGTCGCCCAAAATTAACTCACTTTGAGAGTGAAAGTAACTATCGCGTTTCGAGCAACGCGGAGGAAAAACGTGACGTGCTCTAATATATTGGCTTTCAGAGTCACGGCCAGTCGTCGTCTTGAGGGGTAATTTCGCCCCGAAATCACGGGGGAAATTTTGTATGGACCTTCCGTGCGGAAATGAGAGAGCGCATCGGTGCCACAATTAGCAAGTCTTCCTCCCCGCCTCTGCTCCTCCTCTTTTTCCAGCGACACGAAACTCGTTTTAGTGCCGGATGGAGTGGGCACACTGGCGGCTCATACCACCTCACCATCCGCGCATCACGGACTTCCTTTCGATTCACTGCCGAAATAAACCTACTATCTTTCCTCGGCAGTCTACTAGTTTAATATTGATGAATATTAAGGAGGCAGGGCCGGTAGTCATGACAATTGCCTGTATCGTATGACATGTGATATATTTTTGAGATATTTTATAGATGACATCCATCGAGTTACTATCATTTTAGTGCTTTCATTAGTAGTTTTATCGCCATGAATTTTTTTATGAGCGTATTTATTGAGCATATTTTATATTGATTATTTTATTATCTGAATATCTTAATTTGCTGAATAATTGCTAAAAATCATTCATGTCCCGTTTCATTTATTTTGGCTGAGAAGTCACAGGTGCACACGGCATCAATGTATTTTTATCTTTAATATTTATAAATCACTTCAAAATGTAATCATACATGTCCTCAATCTATGTTATATGAATCTACATGTATAATCGAATTTTTTCTCGAATTACATGCGTGAGTAGCCGGGTGAAGTTACCTTTCTCAACAACAGAGATTAGCTATTCCTCAGTCCTTTTCCTCTTCTTCTACATCAAATTTTCCATTTGCAATCTCCTAGGAAAGAAATATCCTTGAATACTTTTATATCACAATATAGGAGGATTTGATTAATATCATACTAGGTACAATACAGAAGATGGAAGAGGTGAAAGAGTTTTGTTACCTAGGCATCCGAATAATAAACGGAGGATGAAGTCAGTAGAATAGTTTATACGAAGAGAGCTTTTTACAGATAGAAGAATTTAAGAGAGCTTTTTACAGATAGAAGAATTTAAGAGAGCTTTTTACAGATAGAAGAATTTAAGAGATCTTTTTACAGATAGAAGAATATACATGTAGTATAGAAGAAAGGAAAACATTCATCAGATGTTACACTTGGAGCATGTTTCTCTAAATAATGAGGCTTGGACGCTGACAGCTGCAGAGAAGTCGAGAAAGATAGCATTCAAAATATGGTACTACCAAGGAATGACAAACATAAAATGGATTGAATGAGTACGCTATGATGAAGTGATAAGAAGAGTGGGAGAAAAGAAATGTGTTCTAAAAACCGTAAGGAGAAGGTAGTTCTAATTAGTTGGCCTCATCACGAGGCATGATTACAACCCAATGAAAACAGTTTCAGGGCACGCGGATGAAAATAAAGGCAAGGAGTAGCCTTTAGTGAATAATGCAGGACAAGCTATCAAGGATGTAAAATATATGAAGTTTTTACCATGAAAAGGCTAGCACATAGTGTCGTCTTGACATTAAGGAAGGAATAAAAGTGACTGTTCGGTTTGCTAATATTTATTGGACATATAATGCAGTAAGATGCTCGTAGCAAGACAGTAGTCGCGGGGTATAGGAGAAGGAGCCGCGGCTCATTCGATGGCGCAGACCGCTGATGGAGTTAAAGGAGTCGCGGGTCTTGCGAGGGCGCAGACCGGCGTCGGAGGTGAAGGAGTCACAGGTCTTGCAAGAGCATAGACCGGCAAGGTACAGGTCAAAGAGAGGACTCCCCCATCATTCGAATCTCCTATATTTATACGAAATACAGGGTTCCAAGGGCAAATTGCTACCAAAGAGGGGATGTGAAACGGAGGGATGAGAGCGCTGGTGGACGGGATGATCTCCTATGATTCCCGTTAATGCTCTCTATCCACCCCTCAAGAAAACAGGAAAGCTGCGTCAAACCATTCATAGGATTGCTGGCTTTGGATAGTATACTTATTTAGATATGTATTATGATACCATAAATTATTAATTGTCATTAATTAATAAGATATTCAATTATGTCCCATGACATGGCGTATCCAACGGGTATCTCAAATCGCTAGTGCTTCCGTCATTTCTGCTATTTTTCCGCACATTTTCCGTCCTTTTTAATTTTTTTTAATCTTCCAACTTCCCCGTAAACAGCACATTGAAGCCTTAACTACTACGAATGATTAACTAAGCACGACACAAAAATCCATGCCCTGGATAAGAATCACCTTCCCCGGCGGGAATCGAACCCGCGACCCACGGTTTGGCAGGTGAGGACTTCACCCCAACGCTACCGAGGCCGGAAAAATTACTTTTCTTCAGTACTTGCCGCTAGAATCAGGCTTCGGTCAGATTTAGCAGAGATTCATATTTCTGATCCATTTTGAGCTAGTGCTCACAGGAATATTTGTAAATATTACTTCTTGTCTCCATTCTAATACTTGTTGAGTAAAGAAGTGTTTATGGTCAAGAATGGTGTATTAGCTTGTGCTTTATGAAGCTGCATACCTGCTATGCTCCTATCATCTCAGGTTATTTTGATCCCGAGGTGGGTGAATGATTCAACTAGCTCCAGTCATCCTTCGATACGAACGTTGGCCACTGTATTCTCTCGCCCATACACAAGTATCTTTATTTTCTTCGTATTAATTTCAACGTTTCATTCCTTAAACGCTTCTTCAGTAATGTTCAGCTAGTTCTGCAAGCCATTTTCCTGCCACGATGCTTATGCCATCCTCCGACGCGTCGTGACGTGACGTAACGGCCGTATTTCTATAGATAATACGTTCTTCCTTCATCTCATCAGTAGAAATAAGGTGCCCGGAGCTTGTATTTCTTCCACCCTAAAACCACTTGTTACTGAAATTATTTTCGTATTCCTTGCTGTAAAATAGGTAAAATTAAAAAATTTTGGAAGGGAATTGAGCGATGGAGAAAGTTGAGTGACGATCAGGAATCGCGAAAAGTCCCTGAGTTGATCTTTTTTCTCGCCTCAGAAAACTGACGTCGACTTATGATTCGAATATACTGCCCTAAAATTATTGACATACTTACGAAATGCGGAATGAGTTTTCATTATCTGTTATATATATGTTGAGGATGATATTTTCCTTTTCATTTTATGAGCCTTGGCTAGTGTAATAGTGATAACATCAATTTAATACTCTCACCAGTGGTTCAGAAATTTTTCAATGCTATGTTCTTTTCGAAGGACATTAAATTATTCAGTGATATCAATGGCTTCATGAAATATTTTTAAACTGATTTCTGCATTTCTTTAAGACGACGATGATGGAATAATTTTTATCTGATTATTGATGGCAGTAACGAGGAAAATAATTTATTCTTCGAGTAGCTTTTATACTCATCGTTCGAAAAAAAATAGTTCTTTCATGTACATATAACTTTCTCTTTTCAATGCTCACCAGGCATTATCCGCGTTTACCGATTTTAGTTTTTCACCGCTCAGGAAATCGTGGGTTTTTGTAAAATTCTTCGACTCCGGTCCCTGAAAAACGTGTGCAAAGGCTACGTCTAGGATTCCAGGGCCAAATAAGGCCAGGTATAGAACCCTGGGGTTAAATAATAAAATTACCGGAAGCGTTAGAGTTTAAGCAACGGAAATAAAAACTTTGCTCCTTTAATCAATATATTTAAATCAAAATTGCATTCACTTACGAATTATATTTTCAGGTAATGTTTGAAAAATATATGTGTACCACTTCATAATGAAAAATGACTGACCGTCATATAAATAGGAAGAATATTCCAAAAACTTTCATTACATTTCACCGAACGTGACTGAATAGGCGATAGAAAAAGAAGCGTTGGGAATGGCTCTGTGATTCAGAAAATTATGGGTCGAGTGATCACTCCCTTGGTCCCTGAAAACCTATAGCTGCAGCCATCATTCTGAGGGATGGAAAACATGATTGTGTGATTCATGCTTTTATTGAACCTGAAGGTTCGGGATGTTGGGTTTCCGGGGATATTAGAAGTCCTTTCATCCCATCGGATTGAGATCAAATTGGCCCCGGTTGCAGCAGAGTAAAAACCTCGCATGTTAATTCTGAGGTCGCGAGTTCGAATCCCGTGTGAATGGGACTTCAAGCTTCATAATTCATGGGACTCAAGGGTGTTTATGAAATTCAGTTGCTCCGGTTCCCGGAAAATGTATGCTTAGGCTACGTCAACATATTCCTACGTCTACTTCATCCAATGGCAAATGAGGCAATTAAATTAAATAAAAATTTCCAGGATTTTTTTATTTCCATTTCCTTCTCTTTGTAGTAAATTCATTTTTCCTCGAGTCTTCTATACCCCTTCCTTCCACTTGTCATGCAGCTTTCTCCCAACTCAACTTTCCCTCAAGCCCCACCTTGGTCTCGCAGCTCTTCCAGTTCAATAGCACCCCCCTCCAGTCACATTTTCCCCCTTCAGAAAACTCTACAGTGCCCTCATATCCTCATCTCTCCAGCAGGCCTTATACAGAGGGCTCGTAAGACTCCAAACTGAGAGAGCGGGCGAACACCGTGTCCACCTCTTCTCAATAGTAAAAGGGTTTCATTTTTTTTACTCATGACCACTGCGCTACGGTGCGGTTTTAATCGAAAAGTGGCACGAAGGATTCGTTGCGCGATGACCATACCATTATTCACACATTCCAAACTCGTCATATTTTCTTTCTATTATCGTCAACAGGCCTCTGGTGTTGGTTTTTCGCGACTATTCATTGTCCTCGTCAGAACGTGGCTACCGGAATAAAGCATTTTCCTCGCCGATGTCATTTTTAACCCGTCTCAGCATCCCCCAAGGAATTCTGGTTGCTTTAGTTGACCCGACGATGACATTTTCTTTTTATTCCAATGGGAGAAAAGTTTAACGGTCCCCTGGGCACAGGGATTCGAGTTTCGTCTCCCAGGGAAAGAATAGGTGATAGGAAATTATTGAGCGGGAATTGAAATGGTGTAGTTGGGTATTGCCTGTGAATGTTTGGAGAGAAATGATTCGTTGGAATTCACTATAAATGAATATGGTGTTGTGCGAAGTAAAATAAGACGCTGGCCTTACCAAAGTTCTTGGACTTTGAGCCGAGTATTCAATTAAATTTTTAATTCAATTATGCAATTCAATTTTTCCATGTAAACATTACTCAAAAACTTCCAAGCTTACAAATGCCGACCCAATCAACATAAAAGATAAGGTTGCTTACACAGCCATTTGAATGATGGGGTCAGTCAGATGCTGTGATTAATATTCAAATTTATATTGAAACGATGCACTTTACCCATAGGTACCATATCCTAGTCCCGCAATGAAGCTATAAATTGTAGCTCATATTGTGAGTTTTAATGTAAATGAACTTCATGAGAATGCTGATCATATACGGCAGCTCTTTCTAAATGTTAGGCAGAGAAACTACAAGAATAAATACTTCGCATATTAATGCTTTATTTATAATTTTTGGAAGCCATGATGCGTTAAATTTGATTAACCACGGTCAATAATAATTCTTGCTTATAGACTTTGGTTGATACAGCAAGGGATGAACGTTTATGATTAAGTTATATCCCGTACGAAAATACTGAAAGAGTCATTAGAACTAGCCATTAGTTATTTATTTAGTTAGATGAATATAGTCCCATTTTCCTCCTAGAGCCCTCTCTTTATCATCTTGTTTTTGTATTCCATTGAGATACACGACAATGTGTGTTTTGGCAGGCTGTTTACTTTCATTCTATTGGCATAACGATATGATTATGATTTATCTCATACATCCTCAGCAATATTTTCAGGCTAATCAATTTATTTTATGCAATCCCTTCATTCTAGACTTTTTCTATAGATATAATTCTGCTCAATGAAAGCATTCTCGCCTCTAAAGTATCACTCTCCTGGCCGCTGCGGCTTAGGTTCACTGCTGCCCATCATTATATGATTATGATTTAGTTCATATGTAACAAATAAATATTAATTTCAGATAATATCACAAAAGTGAATGCTCTATATATTTGATTCAGCCATCTTCTCTTGTAGCTCTTCATGTATGGGTGCTTAGCAGTTCAACCGGGAGAACGAAATGTTTATACCACTGTAGGTAGGTACTGTTCGTGTAATGGTATATCAGAATAATTCTTTAACTAGTGATATATAGTTGTGATAAGGGAGTCTTTATAATTCCAACGCTTATTTTTAATGAAGCTGTTCGTAATGAAATTTTAATTTAACTGAAAACAAATTGTATATTCTGATCGCGTAAAGGTGTGAGTAAAAAAAACTTATGAACACCTAAAACTATGTTCTGTTATTTTAATGCAATTTTAAATGATGATTTAAATACTATGAACTTAGAGTTAACGATGTCATAATCCAAAATTAGAGCTTTGCTTAGCTATATTTCCTTGAAAAAACTATTCCATACCTCCTGTATGAATTATTTTTGGATTCCTAATACAAGCTCCACTTTTCCGTGTCACTGTGGCTGAAATATATGCCAGATAGCAAGTATTTGGCGTGCAGGTGTTGAAATTCCATGATTTTGAATTACCTCTTATATTGGCGCGGCGTTTGGCTTGTAAAAAATCGGGAGGGGAGAAAAAAATCCATGGGCGCGTGAAATGATGCTGTGCTCTCGTCCTTCGGTAATTTTGCCCGAGGTTCAATTTTTTTTCGGGTGGGAAAAAAGTCGCCCTCTCCCCCGGATATCCATATTAAAAAAACAGCTTTAATCAAGCAAAGCCTAATTAATGATGTGCAGGCATTCACTCAATACCTACCTGTTGATCGGTGCTCTCGCGACCGACTAACAGCGACTCACGGGTAATCAGGGTGTTGATTCAACAAGCTTGCCTCGCGATTGGATCGGCTCCTAAATGACGAAGATTAGGGCACTGGAACGCGTGGGGACTCATTTACCAGCCGGTTTTAAGGTGACGAGTGTGATAATAGGGAGTCATTGACAGCACGCCTCAGTAATAATGCATCGAGTCGTCGCAAAAATGGTTTGAATTCATTTTATTCATAGTGTTTAGGCTATAGTTTAGTAACCGATACAAATTTTAAATGTGGCAATTTGATCCCCGTTAAAAATTCCTATTCCTTTCGCTATAAAGGTGTATTTTTTACTACAACTCCGATTGATGAAAAAGCAGATTTTTTAATAAATATATATTTTTAAAGATAGCTTTTTCAATCTAAAAAATATTATCAGCCTAATTTCGCTATGCTAGCGTATTTTTACTTCCCAATTATATACCTTCAATGTACTTTACAATTGTGATACTGAGTCATGATCGGTATTCTTTCTGTGAACATTTTTGTAAATATCCACGGAGAGGCGACATTGATTTTTCATAGAGATCTCAAAGTCTCAGCCGCAGAGAAAAAAGGATGACTAAGAAAAAAATAACGGCTAGATGTTATTAACCATATTAATGAATACTACGATGAGATATAATTAGGTAGGTTAGTAAGAGAAAAAAGTAAAATTGTATTTTTTCGCGGTTGCTTTACATGTTTTGTGGTATTTTTACCTATAATTTGTGATTTGTGATAGCAGATTTGGGCATAGGTAGGCCAATCAATGGTGAGCGCATCTGGAGTTATTTGGAGTTAAAAGATTATTCAACATTTTTTTTCTAATGTTAATCGTTGATCATTTCCCTCAATCCAAAAAGTCACTTTTCCCATCACTGTTGAGGGATAGGTCGAAACCCTAAGCTGTTAGATTTTCAACCATTTTTGCTTTCAATGATCAGTTGGGAAAACTCAATGGGGGTGGTTCTCTTTTGAAATGGCATTTATTTTTTTATCAGATGGAATATTTGGGTGAAGTTCTTAATGTTTGCTGAATCTGATTCCTCTGATTTATATTGTGCTCCGAAGCGATTGAAATGCTTGACTTTTACCTCTTTGAATGCTAATTGACCGAGACAGCCAGACGGGAATTGCCTAAATATACGAGGGTCACTCCATAACTAATGAACCGAAATTTCCAGACAACACCTTTATTCTGGGCACTCACAGTTTTTACAGCGCATTAAAACTTCTTTTCGGAACACCATGTCCATTTCCACCAAAATCTAAAGCCTTTTCAATAGACTTACGCCACCTTGGCACTAATTCGTATATTCCTGTTCGGTAAAACTGTAAGGCGTCTACTGCTGCGATATTTTCATTGGCGAGGCATTCTCGCGAAATGCTCGTTGTGCCCACTGGCGAACTTTACTGCGATTGACATCATAATCTCTATGCGCCCTCTTCAACCTTACGCGAATGTTTCCGAACGTCTCATTCTCACAACAAAGTAACTCCAATACAGCGTGATGCTTATGATGGACATCAAGTGCATCCGCCATCTTATAGAACTGCTGATACCAAGCCAAGTCGGTGATGCGTTCCAAACAATTTAATGGAAGCAAAAAAGATGCTTCTATTCACGCTAATAATTGGAAGTTCTTAGACTAACAATTGTGACGCCAGGAAATTTTTGTGCGTTAGTTACGGAGTGTCCCTCAGAGTAAGGATGGGGGAGAGTGCGCTTTGGCTACTGCGCATGTAGTCAAGATCCCGCACTTACATCCCACACTTCCCGCACTTCTTCCCACAAGAGGAGTAAGGATTCCCGCACTTCTTCCCACGATCACGTGGTAACCATGTTGACCACAGAATCTGCTACTGCGCAGCCTGAAAGCGCCCTCTACCCTAATCCTTACTCTGAGGAGTGTCCCTCGTATTGTTGCGCGTTATGTAACAGGTCTCCCGGATCTTACATGTAAATGCGGTGATCCATCTTCTTTTTAACGCCCTAGTTGCGGTTGGTTTCTTCAGGCAACTGCAACCGCCTGCAGCGCCAGCGAAATTAACGTCGAAAAGAAGAAGAACAAACGCGAAATCAAGCCTAGAATGCCTGCAGTTTAGTGTCCATAAACCCGTGGAAACTTGCATAGTGGCATTATTATATTGTCCTAATTAGTTTTCTCGTTTTACCTTTATGAATTTTGAGTCATTTTTATGCTTATTTGCTAAACTTACAGGAAGACATCCATATTTTGTTTGAGTTTTGATTTACAATTTTATGTATTAGCAAATTGCGTTTTAAAGGATACTGATAGTGCTTTGTCAATGCAACAACGTTGAAACCCTTTTATTTTTAGCTGCATTTTAACTTGTTACGCCTATCTAAATGTTAATAATAGTGAACACTTCTCATAAATAACTTTTGCGAGTAAATAGGTTTAACGCGGATAATCTTTTGGAAGTCAGAAATAAAAGAAAAATAATTACAAAGACAATACTTTAATACCCTAAAATGTGTATTCGAGTTCTAAAATTGCTGATAAAATTTTATTGCTTAAATAATGGCCATGGAATTTTTTATACTAAAATTTACCTTACATTATCCGCCAACACCTGAACGTTGCGTGAAAGGAAACCAAATCTATACAGGCATTGTTTTTAGTCATCTCCTTTCTCATTCTGCGTTAGCCTCATCATTAAGCCAATTAAAGAGTGTGAGAACCGATGACCAAAATTAATAATATTGGTGCTTAAAAATTATTGCTCAGTGATTTTTTCGCCTCCGATGAAAAAATCTGAAATATAATTCGGTCACTTGCCTCGTTAACGTCATAAATTTTCATTCTTGAATTAGTTTTTCAATTTATTTTTTTCGATGTTATAAAATGGGAAGAAAAAATTCGGATCGTTTACAAAGCACTTATGTGAGCAGAGTCCGATGTTTAATAGTAGTATCAAATGCTTAAAATTAATGAAAAACATTTAAATTGATTGCAGCCACTAAAAAAGGCTTTAAAATTAGTAATGTACAAATATCCCTATATAATAATATGAAAATTCAAGGATGTGGAAAACACGCGACTGCGATTTCAAGTAAATTCTTTTTGTAGTGAGCTGAAAGATGTTGAATATTATATAAAAATATATGTAGTGTTGAAATAACTTCAAACATCACTCCGTGAAAACTTTCTGTTATTGAAAATAAAAATGTTACACTTTGAAAAGTTCACTTTGTATTTTCAGTGGACACTACTTGGATTTCGGAAATTTACGGTTCAGTTACTGTTACTTTTTCAGTGACATCTTCATCATGAAGATACAGCTATCCAATGAATTCCGGGCCTGCTAAGATAGTAAACCTTCCAAATCGTATGAATAATAATTTTATTTTCCACAGAGTGAATAAAAGATAAATGAATTGAAATAAGAATAAGTTGAAGGATTCTATACATTAATGAAAATATCGCATCTTTGTTTATTGCGTCTCCTTTTATTTTAGGAAAAAATGCAATTATTAGTGGTCATATGCGTGTGTAGTGATGTAATCATTTTATAAAAGGTAGTTATTGAATCAAGGGCGAAAGGGATTTTCCTTGTGGGGGGCAGGGCACTAGGGTCTCACGGGCAAACGGTTTTCTTATATTTTGGATAAAAAACCTCTTGCAAAATTACTCAACAAAATGTACCCTAAAATTCAGTATTATATTTTAATACGTATGTATTTATAACTTTCATTTTGAAACATGAAATTTATTAATATTTGTATTAAAAATCTTGTCTATCAATTGAGCGTCTGGGAAGTGCACGTGCCCCCGTGCGCCCCCTTTAAATCCACCAATGCAATGAATGTTCAGTTGGAGAATTAATGTCGTCAAAAAAGATAATTTTTCTTCTAGATTTTCAACATGTGAGTGCTATTTCTTACTTTGAAACTATTGCATTTCTAATTCCATTTAGCGCTCTAGAATATCATCACGGAAATTTTGAATAATTGATGTATTCATTGAGTGAACAAATTTTTTCCTGAAATAATTCCTTCTCAGTATTTAATGATAAATCGTAATTAATATTGAAGAGTAAAATCAGAAGAACCGAACGAGATGGAGTGGAATTTTTCCATATTGAGGTAAACACTTGCAATTTTCCAAGATTATGAACTTGTATTCCGACCTAGGTTTCGATGTTACTAAATATTTCAGCATGGAACTTAGAATTGATATTGTAATGGGATAAGGTAATTTTTTCCTGAAATAATTCCTCCTACGTTAAAAAGCGAAATTGAAAAGTTATGAAAAATTACATGCATTTGAGGGGCCATTTTGTGGCTTGAAGATTATAGAGTAACATCAAAATCCAGGTTGTAAAAATAGTCTATAATTTTAAAAACTTGAAAGGGTTTATTTTAACATATTGAAGAGCCTGATTGAATTCTTGCTAATCTAAGTATTGAAGCATTATGAAACGGAGAGTTGAACAAGTTTATAGTTGCTCAAATACCTTATTTTCTTTCTATGACGAAATGATAATATAATTATCTATGACGAAAATTATTCTTTTGTGCATCAAGGTATCTTTTTAAGATGCGTCTGGCACGGCTATTTCAAAGGAGAATCGATAGTTCAGGGAAAGCGCACTGTGTACTTCGGCGGTCCCAAACTGCATTTCATCTTCTGAATTAAATTGCATTAGAGGCCTTCCGGAGGTGCTGACACCCTTTCTATACACGTCCGCGGCACAGGGATACTTGATTGATTTTCTATCGCGCTGGCAGACACCGCCGCCAGGGCGAAATTGATCTTCCTCCCGTCCGTTTTGAGTCTTAGCCCAAGATCAAATTTTGCACCGCTCCCCATCCCACCTCTGCCCGCTTTCTGCACCGATAGATAATCCTTTGAAACGTGGAGCCGGTGAGGAGAGGGAGATTTCGTGATGGCGGAGAAAGCGTAGAGGTGCCCGGATGACGGGGTGGGAGGAGAGAGGTAAGGGGGTGGAGAGGTAGGGTAATGCCTGCTTACGATGCGACCAGCGGACGGTGAACTGGACGCTTAGCGCTACGTCATCAATCATTTCCTCCACATGTAATCGGCCGGGTCCCAATGCGGCGGTGCTCCGGTCGCCTTTTAAGCCCAGGGAAACTCCCAAACCCTTTTCCTCGCGTACCCTACCAACGAGAATCCCGCGGTTCGAAGCCCGGGGGAAAAGACTTAGCGTTCCCCGGCGGTTTTTTTTCCTCCCGTCATCATGCCGTCGGAAAATTTCGCTCAAATATAAATTCGACGACGGAGCTCTGAATATGGGCCGAAGGAAATTTATTTTTTAACTAGTCCAAGTGCCCCGGAGTAAATCATCTGCCGTTTCCTTGTTATGGCATTATCATTCCATATAACTCACTGTAGTATACAAAAGAACAGCACTATGCGGCCTTTTCTAAAGGTCACTTTACACGGGGCACTTCGTTAGCATGAGGTTAACATGAAGTTGCGAGAATGCAAGTTTAGGGGCTATTTTGCCGTCTCGCATCCACGCATTCTTGCATCTGTTCTTGCAATTCACCATTTTTTATTATTGATGAATTCTACCGATTAAGATAGGTTTTCGTGGAGTACTTAAGAAGATTCTGGGAGCCTCCCCTTCCTTGAAGCATTCCCCTATTTCATTTAAAATAAACCCTACCCCCTTTCATTCTATTTAAAACTTAAGTCTTTTCCTTCCTCTCCCTAGTTTCCCTAACATTCTACCCTAAAATATTGTTTTCAGCATCACCTCCCCGCTAAGTACGCGCTCCATCCATACGCTCTGTCTCCTCCGTATCTCATCTATAAGCTGCCTCTCCTCACCCACCATGTCTACTACCTTTACACGACGCAATTTTGACTACGCCTTCGTACTTACGTTGAATTGCACAATGACCTGCCCCGTGAAACACGGTCTAAAGACTGCGTGGGATTTGACGATAAACCCGGCGAAGACTTTTTTAAAAGAATTGAGATCCACTTTAGAATAAATAATCAAGATTAATTTCAATGATTGGTGTTTTTCTTTCGCTCACGGATTTATTGTTTCAAATTGGCATCATGAGGCCTTATCTAAGGCTTCGTTGACTGTAGCGATGCAGCCATGAATTGATATCAACTTTA
Source organism: Ischnura elegans (assembly GCF_921293095.1). NCBI lineage: Eukaryota > Metazoa > Arthropoda > Insecta > Odonata > Coenagrionidae > Ischnura > Ischnura elegans. The sequence continues at coordinate 74,237,396 of NC_060256.1, forward strand.
GAATTGATAGATTCAATATTTTTAACAACCTTTTCGATTATTGGTGCTTCTTACGGAATACAAAATATTTTTTTTAATTAATTGCCATTGATTTCAAGGTATAGTGGGTACGAGTGGACTACAATTCCGAAAACCTTAATTTTTTTTTATACTTTCAATTTTTTTGAGGATCCTATTTTTGGAACATCGTTTTATACAAATGATATGTTCCTCAGTGTTGAGAGTTTGTTGCCAAAGAGTGTGTAAAATCTTAAAGTCAATGCTATTTAAGGAGTGAGGTCCATTTATTCTTACCTTAAATATCAGATTTTCTACTCCCAACTTATTTAATTTCCTGGCATTTTTCAAAGTGACTTACAGTCTCGAGATATATTATTTTTAATTACTGGTTCTTCTTTGGTCGCAATCGTATTGATCAAGTTATGTAATCTTCCCAAATAGATTTTCTCTTATTTTAACGTTCCTTGTAAAAGCGTTGGAGGGCTTTCGTTGTGCGACTAATAAAAAAAATCATTAAAAAATATAAAAAGACGGAATCCTTGGTAAAGGAATATATTTTTATGAGTTATTATCCGTACTGAGAAGCTTAGTTTAACTGTAAAATTGCTAACTTTATGCATGTATTACACTGTGTTAGCCAAAACCTGACTTCTGTGATTCAATGTGATGTTGCTATCAAAATCTACTGAGATATTGCGAGCATATTTGCTAATCTTTGTATGCTTATGTTGTAAGCAAGCATGGTTTTACTCCATAAACACATTATTTAAAATAATATCTGTTGGTTAGGATATATATGAGGACCACCTGAGGGCATTTTATGATAGCGAAAGTCACGGGTTTCAATAAAATCAACGACTTGTATTTTGAAAACTCTATTGCTAATTTATCTGACAAAAGTGGGCTTATCTATATGCTTATTTTTTCAATGGATCTTTGTAACGATTAAAATCCATTTTTTAAATAATGAACTATCTATATAGTGCATCTCGTTAGTTAATTAATGAGAATATTGAACATAATAGCTTTCTTTATACTAGAGATTTGATTTTATAAAGTATTGCCTAGAATTTAACCGTGTGAAAAGATGTTTTTTGGCATAAAATTTCTATTTCGGCATCATATTGTATAAATCTAAGTTCATAAATCGTACTTTTTTAACGATTGTGTTTTTTCATTTCAGCTTCTTCTGGTTTCAAGACATGACATATCATACATTTCATAAATTGCTTCACAACAGCTGTACAATGTTTCCTGTAATGAGACCTTTTTGGTAAGTTGTTTTATACATCGATTCCGTGCATGGTATTGGGTTTCGTTGGATCAAATATACTTAAGGAATAGTTGATTTTAAAATATTGAATTCTTCAAGGCAGCAGAAAATTACTGCACAATGGAGATTATATACTCCACTTTTTCTGTTTTGGTTCATTGCTAAAGGTCTGTTTTGTATTCCAGACTCACTGGAAGATTATTTTTCTATAATAATCGCACTGTGAAGTTAAATCCTGTGCGTGCGTATTTGATGCTCAAATGCTTCATAAAATTGATTCAGAAAGGTATGATACGGTATTACGGGTTCGAAGCGTTACAGTATTTAATTTTATACAGATTTAACCAGGGATGTATTTTAGATATTTATTTAAACTTTAGTTCGAACTAAGGCTAGTGGCAATGCAGTAGAGAGACTTGGCTTGTAAAAGCTGTTTTACATTTGGTAGTCTTACTTTAAAATGTTTAGTGGTAAATAAAATTAGCCCTGTCATTTTTACTGACTACAAAACTTTCTTCTTTCTCTTTTAGGTATATTATTTTTCATCTACATACTCGTTTGACATAAATTTTGAATCGGAATAAGTAAATATAGCCTCATTTCAAATGGATATGCAATTAAATCACAGTTTTTAACTTGTTTTTAATCTAAATTCCCTCATATAATATTTCGCATTCTCGATTAGTTTGCGGCCTAAACAATGTCACATTTGGTTCACACGTTGAACTAATTTTCGCAATGAAAAACAGCACACGTAACACACTGAATTAAAAAGAATAAACCCACCTATATACAATTAACGTAATTATGGTGAAAGTTAAAACCAGCCATAAGAAGGGGTTATCATATTAATTATTGTAACAGTTTATTTCAGTCTAAGACTGAGACTGTCCTAAAACTATGAAATGACGACTTCCTTGAATCAGAATGGAGCTGTTTATAGAAAAGCTAGATATGCCGTGTCCAGTGTGGGAAAGTTGGATCTAAGTTCCATGGCATAAAAAACTATCTATGGCCACGGATCTCAGCACTACACCCAACCCATGGTGGTCAATTTGAATAGAACGGGCAACTCCTTATATTTTAGATGCTGTGGTGAACAGGGGTAGTAGAACCGGAACATTTTTTATAACTATAAGGTCGACGGCGCGGTTCATGTTGCATAGTGGACGAATGCAATCTAGTGATTCCATGGCGAACTTTGGGAGGACCGCTAGAGAAACATAGTTAACCGGGCAACATGTTGCCACTCCTCGTTCAGTGTGGCCGAAAAATCTCGAATTTTTACCTCTCCCTCCATATAATCTATATCTAAGCATCGGATACTGCTCCTCGTTCGCTCACCCTCCTTAGAGTGGCTTCGTAATCCCTTCCGCACCATTCTGCTCCCCCTATTCAGAAATCTATGCTAGGCTTTAGCATTTGACTCCACATTATGAGTGGTCAGAGCCCCAGTGATTCTTGTGGAGGAGTCAAAGAAGTCTTGCTTCGCATGCACGATGCTTTGATGCGTGGGATAGGTCAACTGCGCATAGTCAAATCGTGGATGCGTTCAGAGCCGGGAAATGTATGGAGGCCCGGTCGTCGAAATCTCCGGCTTGATACAACCACTTGGTTGATACTCCTTTGGTTCTTTCTCCCGTATGAAAATATCGATGGCTAAGTTCTAACAGCAAGTATCTCAAAATTTGGCCGGTCTGAGTTAATACTGCTAATTCTGTTGATAAAAAATAAAATTCCAGCAAAAAACAACTCTTTGTTTGCAAGTGTTCTTTTTTAGTTTTATGTATTGTTGGTTTTAATTTCAATTAAAATTATATACAATTAAAAAAATAAGTATTTATTTTGTTCTCCTGAAAATATGCTATTTTTGAGCTACGTATTGTTAAACCTTAGCCATTGATATGTTGAATGAAGGCGTATATAAGTGTACTGCCTATCGAATATTTTGACATGTAACGCTATGGTCGTAATGTCATTCCGGGGAATATTAAGTAATTGTTGTTACGTGACTCTACCTCTCCTTAGGTGTTTTGAGGATTTCAACACAGTGCTCTATATCTTGTATGCGATTTATTCCGGGCTACTTTTGCCGTAGGACGTTTTGCACTCGAGTGCTGCATTGTCAAGTGATAATTATCGTACACACTTTAAGAACATGGTATAAAATGCTCAGACAATCTTGAATAGTATTAATATTGGTAACAAATCCTTACATGTGACTTACGATAATTTTTACCGTTTTCTATTTATAGGATGGAAGGATTTTTCGCTGATGGAAAGGAATAATTTTTTAAAATATATAAATCTGACGATATGTGAAAATATAATTGAAATACAAAACCTATCAATGTTTTCGATCTCATGTGCTAACCTTACTAGCAATAGAGCTATTTTGGAGATAACCTCTCGTAATAATTTCTCAAAATGATACCTGTTTTTGTTGGTTACAATAGAATTTCATTTTACAACGATTTAAATGTTTTAAAAGGAGGATGTGCAATATTGTTTGCACTATAATCCGTTGCAATACAGGTGCATTAAAACGATTTTTAATATATTTTAGTCCATATGCACAGTTCGTACGTTCATTGCCTCGATGGCAATGAAATCGAAATGAGTCAAACTTTTCCCCTCGCGTCAACTCCTCCCACGTGCATGACGTGATGGGGTAGGTTCACGCAAGGGGGAGGAGATTGTTGAGTCTAGCTGGTAAAATGAGCACCGGGTGGTGTTGCCAAGTCCACCCCCCCCCCACCCGAACCACCCCCAAATAAAAAGGCATTAAATCCATTTATTTCCCCTACTCATACCACTGCTTGCATTCCTCATCCCACTGATAGATCGTCTTGGCACAAGGACCCATACCCCTTGCAGAAAACAAATGAGTCACGATGACCGAGTCCTTCCCCCCTTCAATCACTGCATCGAAAGTGCAGCCCGTTGTGCAACAGTCCCCCCCTCCGTGAACCCCAGATAGGGCAAGTCGGGACATTGCCCCCATACCATGCTCTCATCACGGCAAGGGCTTTGCCCTTGCTGCAGAAGCCGCTACCCCAACTCCCCAACACTGGTTACCCCACGGCCTTCGTCAACCGCATCTGCTCAAGCCTGTCCTGTACTGACCCCCCTCATACCCTCACGGTTAAAACCTTTGCCCACCTCCCCTCTTCACTATAGTGACCCATGCCACTTTTCACGAACCCATCCCACGGCTCGTCTATCCTCAACAACCCCATACCCCTCTCTAGCTGGGTCTTTTCTGCTCCGATCTCCTTACATACTTCCTCCGAAGTCCAGTCTTCTCAGGGCTGTAATGTCGGGCAGCCTGTTGAATCGCCAGCGCGGGGCTTCGCGGAGGTCTCCGGCGACCTTCCCGCGAGCAGCCGAGACGGGCGACGGCCATCTTAGCGGGGGTGTTGTGGGGTGGGGTGGGGGGAAGGAGGTGGGGGAAGTGCCCTGGGGGAGGGGGAAAGTGGGGTGGGAAGTGTGAATGGACGCGCCTACGTGCTCTATTGTGCGAAACTCGAGGATTTTCAAAGAGGATTACTGAAAACTTGGAAGGAGACGAGGAAAAATAGTGTCGCATTCCGTGTGCCATTTTTTTCCGTTTTCTCACGTTTTTCCCCGGCGACTCGGCGGACTTCTTCGAGGGATACTACCTGTGTTCAATCTGCTAAATCCTCTACTGTGCTGTCATAATCCCTTTTGTTGTTTTTCTTCGTCTTCCCTAAGTTTTCTGGATTTTTTATCCCGATCCTCTTTGGAAAATCCACGTTTCACACTTATGGGCACGCGAGTCTCTTCTATCCCGTGCCTTAAGCTTCACCACCGGATGAATTCCGCGTTGTGTTCCCTCACGCAGTGCGTTCGGAAGGAAAATTTGCGGCATGTGAACCATTTCTATACTGCTGCATTGTCACCGCAAACTTCGCTCCCCAAATGTGTACCACCCCTGTCGTGTGTGTCCCTAGATGTAGTTTCTAGGTCTTCCTTCATCGCCGCGTTGCCGACAGCCGAAAAGAAAGTGATGATGAAAACCTGAGGATATTTTAGAGGAAATATAGCTGGAAACGGGTGAGTTCGTATGTTTGTTACCCTATTTGGTCGCCGCCAGCATTGTTGCTGCTAGCGAGAGACCTACCCGTGGGTTGACAGACCGCAAAAAGTGCCTTGGTCATCATGCATCTCCTCGCGAGCTATTCCTCTCGCAGCCATGCAGTATGCAGGAATGTTATGCCGCACGCCGTAATTCGGCGTTGGCGGTATTTTGCCCGGAGTTTGTGTTGTGGCAAGATGGGGCGGAGTAGGAGGAGAAGGAGCAGGGGTACAATAAAGGGGGCGTTGGGGATGCAATATCCAAAAGGCGCATCTGCCATGCGGTGCTTGGTGAAACGTGTAATTATCCGTACTCTTGCGTGGATTTCGTCCCGAGAGTTATTGCCCGCGTGTGCTGAATTTGATTATTTTAATTAACCGGGTTGTGTTTCATTAAAGTAATTAATGCGTTTGATTTTGCCCCCGCTCATAATTAATTATTATAATTTTAAACGTCCTAGACGAGCGATGCAGTTTATTTGATTACGCTAATAATTGCACGCAATCGATTAAAAAATAATTTATTTAGATTGCAAAATAGCTTGTCGTGAGATTTACCACATGTTTTTCCGCATGAATGACTTTACAAACTTTTAGTGGTATTGAAATGCGGGTGGTGTGTTTTTCGTCTAAAAATAGTATAAATTAGTACTCATACTAAACATTACGTTTGTAACTGCATCTGTCATCAAATCAAATGTGAATGCTCGCAGCCACGTCGATAATATGTGTATCATCTCCATAAGTTGAGGTGAATGTCACGTTGCAAATAGGAAGAATTTGTCTTTCGTCAAACTGAGTTAGCTTGCAGCTTAAAATTTGCATTAAACGCTGCGAGTATTTTGAATTTCTTTTGTCTGGTAACTCAATTGGAACGCAATTAATATCATTACAATTTTACAATTTTTTAAATAAATTGTTACGCTTTCGCTTATTCTAATTTAGACCAGTCACCCTCGCAGTAAGCGTATGAAACAGTTGTTACGATTTCATAATCTAAAGATTTTAATTTTATTTTATGTGACGCAGTAACATTAGATTTCTTCAATAACCTTGAATTACTCTCCCCGGTTACCACACGAGCGTGCCCGTACAAGTACCCGCGTTAAATTATAGACGACCCAAAATTATCCCAACGTCTGACTTATCGCGTTCATTTTTTTCCACCCCTCCTTGGCATCAATTATTCCTTTGAGCACAGCCGCGTGCGTCAGGTCTAACCCGCGTGTTCGTAAAACCCGCATTAACCACCTCCCCATACTCTTCCTTGAAACCTTATCGCGTCTTTCCGTCATCCGTCAGAAATGCGAAATTTGCACGTTTTTTCCACGCCCCCACCGCTACTACCCCCTCCACGAATCTCGGGCCCCTCCCCCCTCTGTTCCTCAGGGAATGCCGCCGGTAGTTCTCAGTTTTGCCGCTCCGATCTCGTGGTCTCTCTCTTCCGCGTAGCACGCTCGGAACCCTTTGCTGAGCCTTAGCAACGGGGGCGCTAGCGGCTTAGGGGGTTTCCTCCTCATCACTTCGACCTCAGCGGCGAATGTGCGGTGACCCGCTAGGGGTATGAGCGGGATGAGGAAGGCTTTCAGACTCGGGCGCCACCTATCTTTTCTCCATATTTTTCATGGTCGGCGGAAACTGAGGCTGGAGGAAAGGTTTTTTTTAGATAGGATGGTAGCCGTGGTTAGTTGGATGTTGCAAATAAAACGTTTAACACATGCAATCTTTTTTTGTGTAAAATGCAGTAGAATTATTTTAGGCCTCCTCATCAATAGGTGGGAATTGTTCTAATGAAATGACACTCCGAGAAAAATATACATGTTGTACTAAATAAGGTATGGAAGGAATGAAATAGAAGAAATCATTTCTTGAGAAGAAACTTTTTCGTGTCTTTCAAGTGAATAGCTCTTGTTCTAACACTCCTCACCACAAGTGTATTGAAACGGCTTTCCAAGTATTGCGTGGTGAACCTATCTTACAATGAAAAGCTTTTCCTCTAAGTCTTCTCAGAGGTATTCAACCTTTAATTTCTGGAGCATTTGCATCCAGAATTGTACTCGATGGGTTTTATCCTACCTCTATTTGAGCCAGCTGTATCATTATATTTCTATATAAAGGATTACACCAGTTGATTTGCATAAGGCGATTTATTCAGCAAGCATGCATTATTCTTTCCGCTGCGCAGATTCCTTTGCGCTTTTTGAATTATATGTTTTTCTGTCAAAGTATTCAAAAGGTAATACGCAAATATTTTTGATGAGAATAATAGAGACATTGTAGTATATAGACATAATAGAGAGCTTGTATCCTTACTATAGTGCGTGTCTTATATTTTTAGGCATAAGATTTCTGTAAAACTAGAGATAAATAATGGAAGAACCACAAAACTGTTTTCCAACTTAATTATATATCCGTTAAGTTGTAAGGAATCGTAAGATCCACAAGTTATTTACGTCATCTGTTGATTCTGTTCCTTTTCCGGCCCCTAATGGAGTAGTATTCGCTCCCTGTATTAATAGTGAATAGTCCCACCTTTATCGTGTACTACTTTGATAATATTGCATAGATGCGGGCACTACGCGCACGTTGCTGTTATATATATCCTCCTGAATTCTTAACTCTAGGATTAAGGCATTCTGTCGATGACATGTCTCGAAAAGTTTGTATAGGTCTACCGTAAAATATGAATTTCTCCGGTGACTTCGATTCACAATATGTTGTACCTCAATTTTCATGGGTCAAGTGGAGGAATCCCTTCCAAAAGAATGGTAAAATGATGTGTCGTAGATATCCCTATTCCTTAAAATAAAACCATGTCGATATTCCACCTGTATGCCGTTTATGCAATTTTGTAGGCCAAAAAAGGTTCTAGCTTTTTAAAAATATATATGATCTGCCTTGAATTAGAAGTTTTATCGATGCAAACGAGTTTTTCCTCTTATAACCTGCGTACTTGTACATTCCTGTTCCTGTGATATGATCACCATAATGTATCAATCAAATGTTATAAAGGGATCTTACCATAGCACTTGGTTTTTGATATTTATCATTTGAAGCATAAATAGAACCAAAAAATTCCATCGTTTTCATTCATTATTATTGCAACGCATTGATTATTTTCTCTGTAATAATGTTAGGACATTTGCGTTGGAAAATCTTATAGCAAAGAAATCCTTATACTTTAATATCTACGTTAGTTTGCTGAAATGAGTATGAATGACTAGCAGTGTGTAAGTCGAATGTAGTTATAATATTGCGCTGACAAGGCTCAATGTACTTTTAGTATATTCAACTGCTCATATCTATCAATACACTCGGTATTTTGATGTGAGTGCAGTATCGAAACGTCATTAGTTGATCTTACGATTTAGGTATATACGATGACATCACGCATAGAATATGTAATGGGATCATCCTGAATGCATTGTCACCTGGGAGCGAGAGACTTTTTAGATAGCTATGACTGACAGCTAACCTTACTTATCGCACGTGTGCAGTTGACACCAAAGTGAAAAAAAATACTTTGAAAATTTGGCTAAGATTTGAACCTGTATCTCCCTACCCTATGTATCCGATAACAATTTAAGAAAATTTAAAATAATTCTTTCACAGCCTTACAATAACCGTTCACTCTGCATATATCAAGCGCTTCATTTAGCATGTGACAAGCGTGTGTTCTATCTGGCCCAAGTTTTAACAATAGTTGAAAGTGTCTCCGGTAGCATTCGCATAAATGTTTGTACGAATTTGTAAAGAAAACACCGTAAGCACGGTCTTCACTCGGGGCCATAGCGGCTTAGAGACGTGCTATGACATTTTCAGTTTCCACCTCATCCAAATATTTACATCCCCTAACCTTTTCTTTACCTTTTGCGCCCTGGCCCAGATCTCTACGTTCCCACACCACTCTGTTTCACCGCCCAATCAGCCATCCATCCCTCCTTACGTACTCCCACTCCATTGGCGCCAATCATATCCGCACATCGGTAAGGGAAGGATGGATGAATAAAAAAATGCAAAGAAAGCAGTGAGGGAAGGGTATTATATCCGCGTGTAGCATTCTTTTCCGCTTTTCCCTCGACGACTAACAGCCCCGGGTTTTTTGTTCCCGCTGCTTTTACCCCCTTTTTCTCTCCCATTCGCCTTTCTCTTCATGTCTCTTCTTCACCCTTCCATTCACCCCCCTCTCTCACTTCCTCCCTTTTTTTTAGCGCTACCCTCTTAAACACTCCACTTTCCTTCCATCCCTCTCTCTCTCTGGCCGGGGTGAAAAAAAGCGTTTATTTAAGCAGTCATAGACCGGCTCGCAAAGAACAATATTTTGAAAGTTTTCAAGCGCTTGGTACCAAATTACGGCTGTTTACACTGCTCCGCATACCTCCTCCGACTTTCATGCGGATAGGTTCGCGTTTTGCTGACGGAATGGATTCTTTCTCTCCCTCCACCCCATCTCCTCTTTTCCCATCGGCCCTTTCGCGAGCTTTGCCGGAAACTCCTCCCACACTTTTTCATCCTTTTCACCCTTTCTCCCTTCTGTTTGGTTTTTGTTTTACTCAGGGATCGGAGGTATGCAAGGGAAGAGGAGCAAACGCAGGGTACGGTGTAGGAAGTTTTAAAGGGGGTGAGGGTCTGCTGAATCGGTGGGGAGAAATTTTAATTTTTTTTTTAATTTTCTTCTCGAGCGTATTTTTTTCACCGCGAGGGGCTAAATTTTCAGGGCGGTCTTGCCGCGGCTAAGGGGGTAGGAGCGGTTGAGTTTACGTGGAGGATTTCTGGTGTGGGGATGAGACGTGGGTGGCGGGAAGCTTCGAGGAAGTGGGGGTATGACGAGAGGGGGGTTGGCGGCTTAGGTGGAGCGCGGAGGCGGGCTTAAGGTGCGCTGGTCGGTAATAATGCGGTGAAATGGAGGGGTACGGGTGTGGGAAAGACGTGCTTTGAAGCAAGGCTCGAAATTAGATGCAAAATTATGATTTTGAACCTGGTAGTCACTGTGGGTAATAATTCTAAACATAATACTGCTACTTACTTGTGCTGGTACCAATACTACTGCTGGCTGTGTGAGAGAGAAATTGTTCCTTCCTTTCCTTCGCAGGTTTGGCACTTATTCATGGAAAAACCTATCAGATAAAATGCATTTTCCTTACGGTAAATGATAAATGATAGTCACTAGGGGTAATATATCTAAGGTGTTTCTTACTATTCATCGTTAAGAAGTAACCCGGTACTGTTTCGCAAACTTTTATTTGCTATCGACTAGTTTCGACAGTTACAGCGTCATTCTCAAGACAAACACTCATATTATAATTAAATACAAAAAAATTGATAATCCAACATAAATTTAATACTGCATGACCTTCTCTCAACGTGCTACGTCATCATCTGGTAAATATGTATCGAAGAGAGAATAAAGTGTAACTTACAAATTATTTTCAAAAAATTCAAATTATATATTCGATGCATGCGATGGCTTGCGATATTGAAACCTAGGTCGTGCATCGCTAAATATACGTGGGTTTATGAAATTTTTGCATTTCATTGCAATATGGAATATTCGGTTTTTCCATGATTAAGTTCCAAACCTGCGAAGCATAGGAAGGAACAGATTTCTCTCTTGTACCACCAGCAGTATTATTGGTATAAAGGTGAGAAAGCAGCAGTGTTTTGTTTAGAAGTATTACCCACAGTGATTACAGTGACTACCATGATCAAAATCAAAAGTCATACGTCAAGTCGATTTCATCTCTCTTCGATCCATCAGAACTTTTATTTCTATCTACTTACTTTCTACTACTATTATCTACTATCTACTTACTATTACTATTTCTATCTACTTTCTATCTACTACTTTTATAAGAACTTCAGAGCTTATTTTTGGGGACTGATATTGCAAAATTTATATATGCCCTGGTGATTTATAAGGATTTCCGTGGTTGTGAATTGGTACATGAATAAAACTATATACCTACAATGCAACCAAGATCCATTTGAATCAGCAAAACCAAGATCTAAACTTAATTCTATCACGGTAACTGTCAAAAACTTATTCGGAACAATCATAAGGATCAATGCATATGCTTTTTCCTGTAGTGAATGTTTTAATTATACAGAAGTCATCGATGTTCTTTTGAATCTGACGTTTTCATATTCATCTAAAACATCCTGAGATTGTCAACAGACTATAATTTTCTTAAATATTAATTTTTAATTAACTAAAAAAATTCAAAATTTCTCTACAATATTTAATAATTAATTAAAGCTTTCCAGATGAATATTTGCAACACGGGTCAGTGATAATGTGGCTTATTGAGATAGAGTTTATGGAAATAAGAAAGAGAACTGTTTGAAATCATGAAAGATTAATAATCGTAATTTGTGATCATACTAAATTTAATATATTTATTAAAGCGTGTGCTTATTCTCGGTGTATTTTCCCAGAATGCATCAGAATGCATGTAAGTACTTCTATCAATTTTATTTGAACATCTTACTGTTCTCATTGTAACCTTAGGTACCATGCTGTCAAAGTGCGAATGAATAAATGTAGATCAAAGGGTTGCCATCAACGGAATAATGGTGTAAAATTTAGTTGATTTTGTAGCCTTTTTGATTCTTAAGGCCATTCGAATTTGACATTTCTTGATTTCCCATTAAGCTGATTCCTCATAAGTGAGATTCATTTACTTTCCCAGTATATCGACTACTCCCGTTTCCGTAACATTCGGCATTTGCCTGGGTACAAAAATTTGACGAGAGCGTCTTGAATTTGAACACCATGTCGCTGAATTAATGCATAAATAACAGTACGAATGATCATCAGTTAATATAGTAAAACTGTTTTTATTTTACTTTTTACGAAGCAATGGTTCAGCGCCTAAATATACGAATCAATAATGTCGATCAAAAGTAGAGCTATGCTAGAGGAGATAACTTATTCTCCTACTATCTGACTTTGGCTAGAAGTTGAATCGAATTTACGCAAGCTATTCATCGCAGAGAAAATTTGAATAGGTAGGGAGGTTAGGAATAGTGCAGTTGTATCTAAGGTTGCAAATGAGATTGAAATTATAACTGTTATTGATTTTGTGGCATTATTTTCCGCTGATTTTTTTAATGTTGCCTGTCGGAGAATGTAATCATAATGTGTAAATAGTATTACCCATTCACATATATTATTTCCCTATTTAACCACGAACTATTTTAGCAAAATGAAAATTAAAACTTAATAATTACGTCAAGTCGATTCCATGAGATCGTGTCTTAGAAAAGTAAATATAAGAATTAATTCTCAATTTTTTAGTAGTTACGGTGGTAAGACTTAAGAATTTGAATCGTACATAAGATGACGGATTTTAATGCATGGAAGACGAGAAATCAGTTTTAGCAGAAAGCGTAGATAAATCAAAGTAAAACTACGAGTAGAAACGATAAAATATAAATGCAGTAATCAATTTTTTACTCTATTTTACTTGTATTGCCGGAGTTACTACAAAAACTCTAATAATCATGCATTTTGAAACTTTTAGTATTTTTCCTATTTTCCTTTAATTCCGATTTTTGAGTCACGCAAGTATCAATTTCTTGCATATATTAATTTCCGAAATATTTCAGTCGATGTGCTTGCAAAATTTTAAATCTATGCGAACCCTTCAAATATCTTTGTTTATTATGTTTGAGACGCAACATTTGTTTACTTTAAGTTTTATTGTTTTCATAATACCTAGTAATTATTTTAAATTCGAATTATACTGTTTTAGTGACCTGTATAATTTGTAAGTGAGTAGCTATCCCAACAGTATTCCATCTAACTAATTTGCCACTTTCTTAATATTGTGCGTGTGTTTATATTAAAATACCTAAATTAATCTTCTTATTTCTATGAATTTAGAAATTTTACCATTTCCGGAAAACTGACATGGCCCTCGTCTTTGCCAACAAAATTTATCCTGGGCCTATTTACTATATTTCTTATTTCATTTAAAAAAGGACGTACATAGCATTTTTGCTAGGCATTATCCTTTAGCATATTATTTAATGCACTATAATATCTGAGTACTTAGGGATCACAATTACTCTTCGTTATTCATGATAATACTACATAAAGATCGTTGGAGTTTAACAGTGAATGAAAACCAAAACGGGTGTAAAAAGCAAGGGATTTGTTCTCTTCTAAATTTCGCAGCTCTGGTACTTAATTATGGAAAAATTTTCCGGTCAAAGTTTCTCAAGAAGATGAATGTTAAACAGTTTTCCATTCAATTTACACTTGCAGTGGTAAATTTTTTTTCAATGGTGGCCAACCTGGGGATAGTAGGCTGTAATACAAGATGTAATGAGCCTCCAGAAGTTTCAAAGAATGAGTCAAAGTAATTAGAAAATGGTTGCTTCTCAAGAGTGGCACGCGTTAAACACACGCTGGTAAAATATGGGTTAATGTGAATGATAGGGAAATTTGGATTCCATCTATGAATTGGAATTAAGTGAAAGTGCGGGTTTCAAATGAATTCTAATAACATCTTGGTTATTCTCCTCAAATCCTGTTAAAACGTTTTCAAAGGCATAGGTGAAGGCAAAAACCCAATAAGATTATAAGCATTAAGTCACGAAGATGTGATTTTTGTGTGTGTGCCTAAGAGTGTAGGCCTAACATTACCCGAAGTTTGGCAAGAAACCCAGCATATTCGGTCTGCTGTTTAACATTAATTACAGCAACGGGACATGCTATTTTTTGGTAAACTTAGTAAAATAGAACATTCACTACCATAGAGACCTTTTTAGTCATAAAAAGGAGCAAAAAAAAATTCAACAAAGATATCAGTAGACTCATTTTAAATGAATTCTTCCACAAAAAACTGTTACAAAATATAGAGATCAGCTCAAAATTTTTGCAGATTTGTTTCATATATTAATGGATTTTTCTCTTACGAAATTGTGTAATATATTAATTAAAAATTATATTTGTTACATCATTTGAACGGATTTATATTTGCAGAGGACCTTATTTCTTTCGAAGAAGGGTTTTACATTCTACTAGGAGTGATATACACCAGTACACTGTATGTACAGTAGTGCAGTGATGAGGGAGATACACCACTTCTGTGCTCCGTATCAATATTACTTGTGATTTGAAATTAAATATTATTTTATTACTTAAGTGTCTGAAAAATCTTATAGCCTGTAGGTAAATTATTTTTGCACCTACCCTCTAATAGAATTGACTTTAAAAAATTCAGTATTATATCGTTATTCCTCTATTAAATTCTTTACTAGCTGAAACAGCTTGCACACTGACATTAGGCTTAACGTCTGTCTTATAGTCTCCATGTGCGAGATAAACCAGCATTTTATTAACGTTAATATGTGCCTGTACGTAGTTCATGAGCCTTTGACTGTCATCTGTTCAGGGTTTTCGTTTCATATTTCTTATTTTTTTCTAATAGATTGTGACCTATCAGAATTAGCTGTTCAAACCTGTATTTAACTCTGAATTATACCTGTATTTCTGCTTCTCCTCGTGCACTACAGTTCTTTCCCATACATTATACTCAACGAAAAAATTCTGAATAACGTTCGCACAGCAGCTCATTCAACGGTTTGTATTTTTCATTCATTAAATAAGAATCGTTTACACCAAAACAATGCCACCTTTGTGAAGAAAATAATAGGCACCCTTCTACCATGGAAGTAAATTGCATTTGAGAAATCATGCGTCTATTTATGAAAATTGTCAACATCGAAATTCAAAAATTATTCAATATTATTATTTTAAAAAAAGGTGGTTGAAGTGGCATTTTTTCATAAAATGGCCTAACTTACCTGATTTCCTAATGTCCATAATTCGCGGTGAATAAATAAAATGAAAGGAATATCTAGATAGTGACCTTAAAGTAGTCATTAATATTTCACAAATCTTTCAGTTTATTTTTATAGACATAAACGTATTTTTAGAGATCACCTTTGGTCTTACTGATCTTCGTTCCATCGTAGTTTAGGTACAAACTTTATGTCTCCTAAATCCTCTTATCAACCAGGTAAGTAGCATATAAAATATTATTCTTAAGTATTTTGGTAGCTTAAGAAGATTAACAGAAGTCAAAAGAAAACGCAGCTTAGTGTACTTTAGAACGCCTACTCTGCAAATTCCACCGTAAATCTTTTCATCCTATTAGGCTCTTATCTGAATTATTTTTGGAACGCATACGATTAGGTAATTCCTAGAATATTTCCATATTTAAAGCAAACCAAGCAAGATAGTGTTGTTTGCGATTGTCCGAGGCTCGGAAGTACCACTTAGGATTATCTTAAAATTTTCCAAGTCCCTCAAAGCATTAACTTTATCCTTAGTTGGACCTCTATTGAATTCATCTCCAAGCTGACACCATGGGGACTCTGTCAGATTTGGAGATTGCCGAGATAAGCTTAAGAATTTTGGGGGTGAATGTTGTCATAAACCTTAGCATTCATCAAATCCATTAGGTCTTAGGTCGGCACTCATTAAATCCCTCTAATCAAAGCAGATGTTTTATTAGATCGCCAAAATATACGTAGTGGGCCTAATGTGAAAATGTAATTTGAGTTCAAATGTGGTACTTTTAGAAAAGAAATCAACTCGTTTCTTGCAGAACCAAAAAGAAAGAAACAATTATTAATGACTCACAGTCACTGATGATGTAAAATTTTCTTGTGGTACGGCGATGGAAATAGGTTTGCTATGTATAAAGGCATTCCACACCGATACTCTTTGTGACATGAAGTTCTTAAGCCATCATTTTAATTCCTCGGAAAGATATTTTAATTTCCTATAATTTTTATTACATGAATTTTTATTTAATGGAATAACTTATCGTCTTCATACTTTAGAATTGAAATATCGTCTTTTAGGAGCTATTTTATTATACTTTGTTATTTAATGATTCAATGAGTCAACTAAGATATTTAGGACCTGGCTGCTTGGTCTCACAACTTCGTTAAAAACCTAATTGGCAGTTGAAACAACTTATTAATGCAATGAAAATCATGATTTGAGTTTGATTGATTTAATATTTTAATTTACTGAGCAAAGCCTGGGTTTTATTTATCAATCAACAAAATTGCCCTTTAACTCGTGTTACTAGAAATTAATTTCATTGTAGATATGCTCGGGTCAACACAAAAATTAAGGCTCTAAGACTTATGCATTCTCAGTGCAATATTAGGTAAGATATGAATTATTATCACTGCATGAAATCATGGCCATTTAGTTGCCTCTCATCAGTGGCCTTCAAATTGTTCAAACTCAGCCAAAATTGTCGAGGAAGAAATTTACTTCACTCGACTTAAACTTCATTTCGACAAAATTCTTTCGTTGCTTATTCGGTTTACCTTTTAATTTCGCGCCGGGAATTTTTCCCGTTCCGTCTGATTGGGTGGCCTTCCAGAACTCAACATTTTCAATAAGGTCGCGTAATCTGATTTTGATTTTCACTGGTCAACGTTCCAAAAGGCTGCACCTAAGCGGCCACCCTTCTTTTCCTAATCCTGCCGGGCTCAAAAACATTTCTCCTTCTCTCTCCCCTATCTTTGCTCCAACTGGTCCTTTCTTTCCCCACCTCTTCTGATCCAATGAATTTCAATTCACCCCGCTTCACTCCATTCGGTGTGCCAAATCGTCTCTCACGTTCTCCAAGCAGCAATGCAATCATGCGTGCCCGAAAAGCGTAAGGTTCTACCCGCTTGGTTTCCGTGATTTCTTTATTAATATGACTGGCTCTCTCTCTCTCTCTCGTCGCATTGCCTCTTCAAAGCGAAAAAGCGCGGGTGAAATCTACAGAAATAAGTTTGATGGAAAGGCAGTTATGAGATGAGTATCAGTAAAGCTATTCGTTCTTTTGGAAGCTCACAGTGACTTCTTAATGTTTGTCATTCATTCAGTAGCTGTTATTTACTATAGTTTGTATTCATCGATGACAAGTGAATGACCAATTTTTATCCATGACGATTGTCAATGGTTTAAATTCCGTACGGGAAAAATAAAAAAAGGATCTTATTTACATGTATCTTCTTTTGTGTTAATAATTTTATACCATTTGATCACCAGGTTTGACCTCACTTTGCTCTTCCATTACGTAGGCATGCCGTTACTTTTTCATTTATTTTGAATCAACTGTTTTTGCGGCTGCTAACAACGATAAATCGTCCATAGACAGCTCTGTTCTATGCATCACTAGAACTCATATCTTATTAGATATGAATCCTAAAATGTTTACCTGGAATAACTTTCTTTGAGGTTCAACTCGTATGAGGCTTTACTACATGCAATAGGTTTAGCTCAACTACGGTTTGCGTAGACGGTAGGTTTCTGAGATTGCCGATTCTTTTTTCAGTGATCATAGCTAGATAAATCCATTCAATAAACATTGAATAATGTTAGAAGTTACTGAAATAATAATAATAAAATCATAAAATAACATTCCTATATCTTATAATGGTGATTATGAGGCAGTTGATAGCATGGGTACGTATGCAATTATTTTTTGTAAATGCTTGTCGAGTTTATCCCAGCACCAAGTGAAGGTTTTCATTGAGAAAGGGAATATAGTGAATCCTTTACTCTCCTAATGAGAGAAATATTGCGGGTACATGATACGTATCCTTGTGGAATTTATTCTTTTACGAGGCAATTTAAGTTCAATTTTTATGAATCGTCCAAAAATCGAAGGAAATCTCACTTTATTTCTCTGAAATATTTGCGCATTCCTGAAATTGTCTTATTCATTTTTTTTATTTTAAAGAAAGAAACTTTGAGGGAAACTTATTTGATTACCTACAGATTGTGTCAAATATGTAAAAAAAAAACTTTTGAAGTGGAGCCATATTAGCCGTCAAATCTTCTTCAAACATTTTTTGTGTGGTATTGCAGCACAGCATATCACTTGCAATGGCACAGAACAGTTTTATCTGGCAATTCTTAATATTTATCGCAAATAATCAGAGGTGTGATGTCCCAATGTACTCTTTGCATACTTTAATTATGCTTTTACATCTTCATGTTCTATTTCACCGTTCTTAAACCATTAGTACATCATCCGTCCAACTGTTCCTCTCATAACTCGAAGCATTTTCTTTTTTATCGAGCAGCGCGTCACAATTGATATTGACGGTCGCTTGGGTCTCACCCTTCTTGATCGTTCGCGCCTCCGAACTTTCAATCTTTCCAGTTTTTCAATTTCTGTGAACGCCCGGAGTGTAGCACATTTGAGTTCGCGGGAGAGATGGGTAGTTGTTGAACTTATTAGAAGACAGAGGGTAGGTTATGGGTTCAGAGTCTTCTTGAAAGGCTCGGTTTGGCAAACGTAACTAGCAGTAATAAAAAGAAGCCCAAAGTCTGACAACAAAGTCTATTGAATCTATTTTCGATGACTATAAACATCGACAATGTTGTCAATAATGGCAACTTTTTTCATAAATTTCCATTAAATTTGTATATTAAACACAATTTCAACGTAAATTACATGTTTTAATTAAATTGATGCATAAAGAATTTCTTTTAAAAACTTAATTAGCTTGCGGCTTAACCTTGAGCTTAATCTAAAGTTCCGTTGGAATCTGAGTCCTTACAGATTTTTCTAGATGGTCGTTAAATGATATATTTATGAACATCATAATTACTGTGTATTTTTTATATTTATTAATACGCACTATTTAAATTTAATTCGGACGACTTGAAGATCAAATTCTTACTGCGCTTGAAGGCTAGCATTAAATTCACTTCATCAAATCTTTCATCTATTTTTATTACTCTTCTTCCAGAGTTTAAGGATATCGGAAACCTTTAAAAATCGTAACCAATGCTGTCACTTAAAGAATGCGAAATATGGGGACCTGATGTCATTTTTTACATTTATTTTACGAATTCCGACTGCAAAAATCATCTTTTGGGTAAGCCAAAATTTAGGACCACGAGTGTTCCCAGCATATAAGCTCCCATCTCTCATTCGTGTGAGACGGATTCCACCTATGCCACCTTACGTCCTCTTGTTTTTGCACCACCGAGGAAGTGGGATAGAGCAGGGATGGGTTTTGTCGCGAACAGGATAAAGCGGAGAGGGTAATGGAGGGAGGAGGACTGTATGAGGAATGCCAGAAAGCTGTTGGAATGGGAAAGAATCGGTCTTTTTTTCTCCGGCAAGGATTTTTTTTTTTCGTTCCGGGGGTGTTGGAAAGGTGTGGCTTGGATTAGTATGTTTCCCAGTGGTGAGGGGAAATTGCACGGTTCTTATCCTCTGCGAAATTAGTTTCTACTCGTCCTACTCCATGCGCTCACGTTTATTTTTTTCTTCATTTTAAAAATTTTAATCCAGAGTGTAGAGTCCACCCTCGTAATTTTTTTTCGCTCTCCTGGAAGTGTGATTTTTTTAGAAACGGAGAAAATGTAGGGGGGGTTTAAGGGGGTCTCCCACTGGAGGGTTGAGTGTTTGGATGGCCAGGGGTAGTCATCGCCTCCCCCCTCTCATCCAACCTACCGCGACACATTTCCTCACCCCCACCCTTCCCAGACCCCCGCGACCATATCTAATGGCCGGGAGGCTGGACACATCCAAGATGCGCTTCCATAACAACGAATGAGGTACACGAAGATCCACTCCGGATCCTTGAATCCTTAACTCGCTATTTCGCCGCGAGGTGGCAGAGTGGGTGAAGGGTGCTGCCTGGGGCTATAATATTTTCCCTTCCTATCTAGAAATCCCTCATGAGCCTTTTTCCCCTGCATAAAGTAGCCATGGATATTTCCCGGCTCCATTTCAAAGAAAATATTTCTGGAAGCTATGACTAAAACATCGTATGCATAACTTGATCATGCTTTATAAGCCGTTATATTTTTTATTTCCCTTTAAGTATTATGATGGCTTGCTGAAAGTTGGCCGAGAATATTGGTCATTTGAAAAAAAAAATGGGCACACTAAGGTGGTACTGCCTGCCACGCTGAAATTGAGCAATGGAAATTTTTTTTGGTCCCAGTTGATTTATGGCCTCCTTAATTTTGAATTAAGTTGGATAAAATTCAGTGATTGTATAAATTATATCCAAAATAATTTGGTAACTTATTTTAGAATGCCATTAATTCCATTCTTCTGCTTTCAATAACATTTCATGTAAATGTTTGTTAAACGAGACATTGAAATATATCTGCTGTATTTATTTTGACACGACGTGTTACGTGGTTACAAGCGATATTATCAAGTGCTACAATCTATGTAACAACGAGACGCGTTAGTTAATATTAATCCTAATGAAATAATGCAATACACTGAATGGCTGAGGCGTTATCTTTCAAGAAATCCATTATAAGGTTAGGAAAATAGCACCGTAGAGCAAAGTTGAAAGAAAAAAAGTAGAAAAGCAAAGTTGCTATTTTTCTAACCGTAAATACAGCAATGTCTCATTTAACTAACATAAAGAACTTCCATTACATCCATATTACATCCACCTTCCATGGCATACAAGATTTCAAATAAAACTGATCAAAATGGTTACGTTTCCTAAACCAATTAATGTAGTATTACATGTACGTCTATGGATCTGTAGAGCGTATGTATATTTATTTGGGGGATCGGGTTGGTGTGGTGACCAAAGTTTTGGCTTCACATCCGGTGGGCTTGCGTTCTATTCCCGGCAGTGGCAGTGAATTTACAGAGACTGCGCGATCCCTGCTTGAATGTTGTATGCGAGGAAATCACTCCGTCCGTCGAATGGGACGCTAAACCGTGGTCCCTTGGTGCCTTTCGTTAAGAGCAGGCTAATGCCAACGCTGGGATTCTTTCCACTCTTCTTTCTATCTATACCCTTCCCTTGACGCGCGAATGACCTCAGCTGTCGGTCGTCTCCTCCAAATACCATGCCATATTTCATATTCATTTGAATTGTGCCCAGCTTCTTTAGCATCCCTTAATGATCTCCTGAAAATAAATAGCTTTCGGTTAGGTTGCGAATTCTTGTCATCATATTATTTTGGAATGGAATATGACGTATAAAATTTTGACAATCCGTAATTAATCTTCCCCTTTTCATTCGAGAAATATTCGCAACTCTCTCATATTAAGGCAAATAGAGAGATTAATGATCATATCTTTTCGACAACTTAAGCGTAAAAGAGAAGCATCAATAAAGAAACATCAAAAGTTTGATTGACTTGCTAAAGTATCTTTTTTTGGGAAATAAAAAAAACTCAACTATCTACCGTATACTCATTCCTCAGCCTTGATTAAATCAAGTCATTTATTATTTTGTGCTTATTTAAAATTGTAACTGTATACGAATAATGATTTAACATATTTTCACATTCATAGAACGAAATATGTGGTAAGTAATAGGCCCAGAATTTACTTTTCTATTAAAAAGTACTATTTATCTAATTTCTCTAAGATAGAAATTCATTTAGGAATGGTTAACTATTTTTTTTATTTTGTATAAGCTTTGAATATTCTCGTGCATCCTTAGTTATTCATGATTCTAGTCTTTCTTTCCTAAATTAAACCATTGCGTTTTAGAGTGTCTAAGTACGTTATTTTGCTACTCATAGCTATTTCATTGGCTGCATTCGCGTGATCATTGCCACTGCTGTAGAACCACGTGGGGATTTTAAGCATTTTGATCCGTCGGAATCCTCAGAATCGTGTATGTTCTCGCGCATTGCGAGAATCTGGAGTGGAATCGTTGTTTATTGTTGCCGGAATCCCAATTTACGCTCGGGATTCGTAGCTAAGGATCGCGCAGGGGGCTCAAATGTATAACTCAACGCTCAGGGCAACTGAGGACCCTTGGCGTAAAACCATGATTTCATGCGTCGTTCTTGTTGGCGGTTTAAGCACAACTTGTCGGACTACCATAAACGTAAGCAAGCGGGAGCCGAGAGGAACGGCCGCACACTCACATTAACGTCACAATTGCGGTCTTTAGCAATCATTCTCAGACCGAGAGCCTATTCCAAATGATTCGCTTTCCGAGTTATATTTCAGCTGATTTTATGACCGTTGGTAAATCTCGCGCCATTTATAAGTATTAACGGGGAAAGAATGATTTTGGACTTAAAGGAGGTCATCACACTCTTCCACGCTATTATTTTGTTTGCAACCTCTGGGGAGAAAGTTTAGTTCTGAGGATTTTAGAAACTATTCTTTAGATTCACAGAATTGTTGATAGCTGGATTTGTCTATGAAGAATGCTACTTTTTTAAAGTTCTATGTAGATACTCCATTTTATCTTGATTTAATTTCTTTCAAAGCCTCTCCGTATCTTTGCTAATTGATCTTTTAAGCATTTTTTTCATTTATTTGTTGTTCATAGTTTTCTCGAAGTTGACGGTGGGTAATTAGTTGTTAGATTAGTGGTGTCATTTTTAGTGTTCCCATCGTTTTTAATATTATATTGAGTATCATATTTATCATTGTAAATATCTAAGAAAAAATGGTGTCCCTAGTTCTTCTTAAGATGAAGTTGGATTTTATCACCAGTATTCTATACCCTGCGATAGATTATTATATAAATGAATCACTGATCCTGATGTCATTTAGCTATTCAAACTCCCTATTTTAACGTCACTGATTCATTATTTAGTCGCCTCTAAGTTTCTTATATCTTTCATCATTGCAGCTGTCTCCGACTGTCACCAGCAAGGTTGTAGTTCAGTGTTTGAATGCTGCGATGTACAAATTACTAAAGCTGTAGACTTTAATCACATTCATTTGCTATGACTTCCTTACGGCAGTTATAACCACTCCTATAGTTATAATTCACTTTTAAATATTCCCCTACATATTGCCTGGAGATTGCTCTTGTACTTTATATTTGAAAATTATGATCCCTTGGGTACATTATGGATTAATGACGCTTCGGAAAGAGGCAATTGAATTCAGGGAATGCATTGAATGATCCTAAGAACTGTAAATCTGATCAACAACTATTTGAATAAAAAAAAAATATTTTTCAAGGCTATATGAGATTTATGGCTGGTACTTGGTTTTACGCAAATGTCAATCAAGAGATTACTATAGTATTGCAAAGTATTGAAGTATTGAATTTAAACTATAACACGTCGAGAATATAAAAATGTTCTTACGTTGTATTTATTTAAAAAAGTACTTAATTTTAGGGATGATATAAAATCTGTTTCGTTTTTTACCTGTGAAAGTCTCAATTGGTAATTCTGTAAATTGAATGCAATCTTTACTGATATTCACGGGTGTCGCGTTTGAGTAAATTAATAAAAATTCCTAGTACTCTTTCTAGTTTGAAAAGAGGGAAAACATTAATCAATAAGTTTTAAAGTGTCTTGAGTCGTATTTAAATGACAAGTGGTTTTTTATTGTGCATGTGTTTTGATTTACCAATATAGAATTTGATCATTTCTTTTTTTATTTCAAAACCGTTTTGTAAAAGTTCATATTTTGGTTCCTTGAAGCTATATAATACCTTCGTTATTTTATGACCAAGTTATTTATAAACCATAGACATGTAATACGACGCTTTATGCATTTTTCCAATAACAATTGATCTTGCCTCGAAAACCTGACATTTTCAGTTTTCACTTTGTTATTTATAGATGCTCGTTTCAGTTAAAAAAAACAACACTTCTCAGCTATTAAATGAGTAAACTTTGATTTCTTTAGCCTAAAAAACTAAGATATATGAGTTTCGTATCCAACGTGACAAAAGCTTTTCCTTTGACAATTAAATCTTTTGGCGGAATGAATGTTTTTTGAATGCGCGTTCCGAATGTATTACACTGATTTGTGCCTTTCGTACGCGAAATATTCATGACTTAACAAATCATCAATTTATAGTTTCAAAAACGTATCAAAAAGAGATTTACTTTACGACACAAATTGACTGACATTCTATTTCCTGAATACGATTTTACCACTCGTATCTTTCCCATGCATTTTTTCAATTGACTTGAGTGTTCGTTTCTCCTACGGAAACTGATGCACTGCCTATACAAGAATGGAAACCAATTTTTGGAGGAAAAGGCTCTTGATTTATTTTGACATTTAAGGTGAGAAGAATCAACTTATTTTGGAAAAAATGACAGAAAATAAATGGCTTAAATAGGAATAATTTTTTATATTAAAATGCATGATTCCTTAGAACATCTAGTATTTATATTTACAATTCCCTATTTATACCCACATACTTAGAGCATTACATTTTTTCCCAAAAAATAAATGAATTTCATTAAATTTGAAATTGGTAAAAATAGAGTGGTTTGTAAACGTCTTCACATTTGTGCAAATGTAGGCAAAATATCTCTCATAATCTGTAGCTTAATGTTCGTTATAAAAGTGTTGAAAATATCTATTCTATATCGCCTTATATTTTACGAGGTAATACTACCTAAACTTCAGTTGGGAGTTATAATTGCCGTCAAATTTGTAGGCAGTAAAGAACGCGGAAAAATAATTTATGGGAGGCGTATTTCTTTTAGGGCTCTAAGATTCCTCTTTCACTATTGCTAAGGAATGATTACCATTGTGATCCATAGGGGAAAGGTACACCTAAATCGTCACAAGTTCAATTTCTTTGAGAATGTGTGCTAGCTCTATAGGATGTCCTATATTCATTTCATTCCTCACATTTGTGCTGTAAAGTTCATCAAATAATGATACTGACTGTATATACTTACTTATTTTGAGTTTGTGACAATTTTCAAATAATATTTTGTTTTTTTTTCCTGTAACAAAAAATCATTCCATTGTATTGCTATTCTATGTTGTCCTTAATATTTCTCATGACCTCTTTTTTGCTCCGCATTGGATGAAAATGAGACCCATTCGTTATTAATTTCATTTGATTACTTTTCATGTTAAAATTCTGCCACGAAATGAACTTGGAATGAGTCTCCTTTTTCTGATTTCCTATCTCAGCCAACCATTCATGATTTCCACTGTTGAACCCCAAACTCCCAATAATTAACATTTTATTCATTATCATCATCTGAGCAGTTAACATTTTTTTCGGAAAGCGTTCGTCAAGTGTTCCATTATCTCCCTGGTAAAATGAGCAGAAAAATAAAACTGGCCTAAAAATGCAAATAATAACTCAATTATAATTGGAAGTCCAGGCTTTTTGTTTGGTCCGTCCATAAAAACTGCTGCGGCGTTTATCTTCATTCTCAATTCCCGCGTCTTTTTTCTCCATATATGCGTTTCCTCCGGCCGATTACGGGCGCACAGTTCCTGCCTTCTTTATTTCATTTGTTTTTTCCTCCTTCCAAATGAATTGTAAGTACTTTCGTTCTTGCTTATGTGCTCTATGAGCATATTATGTATATTAGGAGAGTACCAAACGAGTAAAAGTATAGATACTAAAGTATATATTTATTCTTCGTGGTACTTAAGTAGCCAAGGTACTACTGGATAGCCATGCATTAGGCTCTTAAGTATTTGATTAATTAAGAGCAAGATGCCTTAATATTCATGAAATAGACGAATGGATGCAATATCGGACCAGAGTCACATACCTGTATTAGTTAAATGCGTGCGAGCACTCCTTTACCTCAGGAAAAAAATAACGAGATTTTTTTATGACAAATGTTACGTACCCTGATCATCTGATCACAAGAAAACCAGTGCGAGTGCTCAAGCACCATCTAGCAGTTCGAGCTTCTGTACTCAAAAACATTTCGCGCACTCCTAATGCTCACAATTACACTTTTTACCCTACGAATCAATCGTTAACTTGCGAAAATTGGAAGGAACTTTTGCAAAGTATTCACTGGTGTTCGAATAAATATGCTCACAAATGAAGGATCACTCTACCGGATATTATTCCATTCCTTCCTTTTATTTATTCGGTACCAACCTATTCTCCTTCGTTTTATTTTTTCATCAATTTTTTTTTTGTATGGTGAGCCTATAAGCGCTAGCGTGTTCCGTTTTACCCCACCTCCAAACTCTTTCCTTGCTTCCCCACACTTTTTTATACTATATTTGTGTGGCAAGAAAGGATGATAAAAAACATCCCTCCCTTCGCAATTCCTCTAACGCCCTCAGTGAGATAGAGGGCGCAGCGCAGAGGGGAGGGTAGGGTGGGGGAAGGTTGAAGTCGGGCCGTGGGAGTAACTCCGAGGGTGAGAGAGAAGAATTATATTCTCGAGTTCCACCTGTCAGTCGGCGCGGTAGCAATTTTTCTTCTCCTCTCTCCGATGTCTTTGTTCCCGCTCGCGTATCGGGGGAATATTGGTACGCTGGTGGCGTGAGGATATTTTCAGACGCCAGGAGGCGTTCTTGTCGGGAGTTTTTTTTTTTTTTTTGAGGACGCGCAAGATCGACCTGAAAGAGATCGTGGAGGTCGCGTAATAAAGACGATCTTTCTTCCACGATACGTGCGTTAGCCTTAACGTGGAGTATTGTTTCATCTCTAGGTTGCAGTCACTCGTCAGAGTGTTATTTTTGTAATGACTTTGCATAATAATAATAATAAGAACGTAATTTTATTCCACTCATATTCAATACATTACATCGAGAAAAAAAAGAAAAATACCCTGTAATAATTTTGGAATATATGGATACCCCTTTGTGGAAAGGATTTTGGGCTACCATCATACACTATTGAGAATATGACTGGTGCTAACATACATAAAAATACATTTATTTGGTTTATTTGAGTGATTTGTTTTCTTGACAATTTCATTCGATTGCGGATTTACAGTAACTTACACATGGATAACTTTTCTTAACACACACGGTATTATAACATACTTTCTCTCATAACGCATAAGAATTACATACAATATACCTTCATTTGAAAACGTTTATAACACCTTTCTTAGCAGAAACTCTACTTCCTCATATTGCATAAGCCATTTTTCAACTACGGATATAAAACCCCATCTCTTCTCTTTCTTTGCCAAATTTTCTGTCAAGATAAGGTGCGATTCAAAGGGATACAGCCCCAGGATAGGTTAGACGAAACTTCCTCAGTTCCGTGTAATCAAAGGATCGGTATCAAATTAAAAACTTTAGGATTTTTAAAACATAAATTTAGACCTGAAATATTCCCAATAATATCTAAACTTTGGAAAAAAGTAGCTAATTGATAGAGAAAAGAAAATTTAAGTAAAACATTACACTAGTTCTTTTGATGTCATATCTACAGATTAGGCTGATATAATAATAAAGTATAACGATACGGAAGTAGCGCATAAATTACTTACACAGAAAACTCCCAGGCAATTATATAGATATTATGATTAGGTTGTCGACTGATGTTGAGTGTGATAATTATAATTAATGGTGCTTTTTTAAACTGTTAAAAATTTCCAATCATTTTATTATTCATTCAGCTGCTTTGTACGAGATGGGGCATGTAAAAATATTATAGTTTTCTATAAAATCCGTTGCATGACAAGTTTAGCGCCAATAATTTCAGCTGTTTCAATTTCATAATGCATGGCACTGAAGCTGCTCAGGCTTTTTTCCTTTCACATGCACCATCGAATAATAATTCTTCGAGAAAAGCATTTTAAGAAAATTAATTTACCTTTTAAAAAGTGTATTTTTTAAACTCTATCCCGATTTTTTCATATAAAATATTGTTGTTTAAGTCCTTTCACAACTAATTTTTTTGGAAAATTTTAGTATTATTTAATGAATGGTAAATATTATGAGAGTTTCAAAACTAAAATCAGGACAAAATCAAATTAAAAGGTGATTTAGCAGTGAAGATGAAAGTAAAATGTCTATATTCCAATGAAAATTCCAAATAAAGAAAAATATTGCGAAGCGAATGTCACGAAATAAACAAATCATCCTATGGAGAATTATTCTATTTAGCAATATGAGAAGCGATACATTAGCATGAGTTCATTTCGTGTATAATAGAATGCGTAAACACGAGTAGGCATGATTTTTGTGTAGGTTGAAGAGGTATAAAACTATAGAGTTTAAGTGAGTTTACTCATACATGGTTTGCTTAAGTATTGCTGCTGTTTAAAAATCACTTAATTAAAGGAGTTTTAAACTCATGAAGTGGGTCTCCTTGTTGAAAAAAATGAAGCAGCATAGGTGTACTTGAAAGAGTAATTTATTGAGCAAAGTAGCAATTTTTCTTTAAAGTAGGTAGAAAAAAGAGAGATGTCACATGTTATATATGGTGCCTTACGATGATAAATTCTCTTAAATTATTCGATTCGCGGCGTGAGCTGTAGAGGGTGGAATATACCTCACTTATTGGCCTTGATTATATTTAGTTATGAAATGGCAAGATAAGTTCTTGTGTACTGGGCATCTGGATGGTGGGGATAAAAGGAGTATATTTCGATTGTGGCAATGAAAATTACCCACTAAAGCTCACCACATATTCTCATTGAAAGTCAAATGCTTTCATTCGAAAACATTGAAAGAGCGAAACGTAATACGGAATGGGTTTTCCTTAAAAAATCGAAGAATTCATTGCGCATGAGGAAATACTTCTTCGATGAGACGTCAGCAGGAGGTTTTATTCGGCGAAAACAGTGTATGTTTGCTGGATTAAGAGAGGAATTTTAAGGTGACCTCAGTGGCACACGCCCTGGCTTTTCCAATTTCTTTCTTTCACCTTTTCCTCCATCCTCTCGGCTTTGCCGCTATTTCCTTCCATCCAATCTAACTCTCAACGCTTCAGTTCACATTCTCTCTTTCCTTTTTGCTTTCTCCACCTTTCCTTGACCCTCACCCCTCAATACACGCTCTCAGTTTTCCGGTTCATATTTCTCTCTTCCGCTTCCGTAGCCTTATTTCTATTCTGAGAAAAAATTTCTCAATTTTCCTCGTTGGAGTCTGCCCAACCGCCTCAATATCTTTTAGCATCCCTAGGCAACGGAAGAAAGTTTTATTCATTGTTTACTTCAATTTCTCACTCCTGCCACTTACGTTTATGGAATCGTTACATTTTTTTTTCTTCATCTGAGAAATTCCCTCTAACTCTTCCGTCCCCCTCATGGCAAACAGAGAACGAAAGTGAGGTGGTCCTCAGGAGAGAAGAGATTTTAAATGAAAATGTCGAAAAGAGATGGCGTGTGAACAGTGGGTTTGGGGAAGAAAATTAATTCTTCTTTTTTCCATATTCTGTAAAGTTTTCCGTGGTTATTAATTGAGCGTATGATGAAGATTATCATCAAAATGCAAGTCCACTGGATGGAAGTTAAAAATATCCTTCATTACAGAGTTATTGATTAAGATATGGTCGATTAAGGAGTATGTGGTGTTAAAATATGAACATCCTCGTAGAGAATAGATATTAAGTTGATAATTGAATGAAAAAATATCAGGTATGTTCATTGAAGATAGTTTTAATGTATTATCTTGTCTTGTGATCAAATGATGACGAAGAAAAATTAGTTGTTATTTTAATCCTTCCATGAATCTGGGATTCGCATCACATTCCGTATGAGCCATAAATATAGTAGTTTCCTTCACCAAAGAAAACCTTAATTGCGATTCGCTACCCACAATTAGTGTATTCATAATATACAAATTATTTGGTTTTAGATATCCCAGTTTAGACGAATGTTAATGGTCAATTTTAACCTCATTTAAAAAAGACCTTGTAGGCGCCCATGTGATGCCACTCCACGTGACTTCACAGGGACCTAGATGCTATACGAGTAGTCAGGAGTTTTACATCGTCTGAGGTTACCAATGCATGAATGAGGCACAGAGATCAGGGAAACATCTCTTAATAATCACATATTAAAATTACCTGAGGTCGGAAAGTTTCCCTCGTTTGATAGGGTATTAATAATCCTTATTTAAGCCAAGCGCTACCTGCTAGCAGGGTACTCTGCTACCTGGTAGCAGCCTGCATCGCATCGGCGCTTATAGCCTCCCAACCAAGGTCACCTTAAACGGCGGCAGCTGGAACCAGAATGAAGTTACACGGACTTTTTCCAGCATTCATATTTAGCCACCGCGTTTTTGTGCGATTGAAAATTTTCACTGTTCATTTAATCGCGAAAAATAGATATCTTCATTTAAAAATCTAAGAGCGTGAAATACTTACTCCAGAAGTAATAATCTTTTAATTTAGGCAATAATCAATTTTAGGAAACCATCCTATTAAAAAATTGATGTAGTGCTAAACGATATCATAAGATTAATATAATGGAAAACGGAAAGTAATAGGAATTATATTTTCCCTACTTATAAAGGCTTTAATACTTGCTTAGCGCAACTTCGCACGATCATATTTTTGTTAATGGCCCGTGACCTAACACTTCCCACCACATTCCTATTGAATTGGGAGTACTAAGTAAATGTAGAAGTTGATAAATATTTATTATTTGATTTTTTTCCAATTATAATTTTATCTAAGATATTATTACGTTTTCATTGCGCTAATTTTGAAACTGAATGCTTCATGTAACTGCCGCATCAGCAATTTTTTCAAATTGGATTTAAAACCACAGAACAGAAAATAAAAGAAGAGAGTGATTTAAAAATCAATAGCAGCCATGTATTGTGGTGTGCCATTGTCGTAATAGTTTCTAAAATAAAAATAGTTAGGGTGCACTGGACAAAGGGTTTGACTGAAAATAATTATTTATTATAAAAATCACTGAGAACTTAAAAAAATTGAAGGTTTGATAAGTTAGTGAATGCGTCAGAGATCAGTGTGGATTTCCGATGCGTTTTTGGTCATAATGGACACTAATGGTTTCTTGACTAAAGGATACATAACTAATGATTTATGCTTTTATATAGTTTCTTATTTCTTTCATAAATCCGTTTTTATTTCCTTCCATTGATCTTCTTTCCACATACCATTCTAGACTATGTAACGAATATATTATGTATTTTTATGCGTAACTTTCAATTCCAATATTAATAAAAATTTAAGGGGTGTAACTCTATAATAATTTTCCAATCATATTTTTGCAAATGAATTTTTCCCTTCCATATCGGAATGAGACATAATTTTTCTTATATTATTTGGTATTCTTTGGTGGTATTCTACTAAAAAAATCCCTAGGCGAGCTAAACTGGCCTGGTAAGTATATGGCGGTAGCAAAATAAGGACGTTATCTAAGCCAAGCGGAAAAACCATGACCACCCTTTCGTTTGACTTGAATACGCCCGAAATCATTAATATCGTGCTCGTGAGTGTTGTGTGATACCATGAAACACATCTCTTTACCTCTTCGCTTTTCAAAACCGTTTATCTTCGTAGTTGTCTTTTGATTGTTTCTATTTCGGGAGAGTCAAATGCTCTTTTCAGGCAGTCAATTTGAACGCAATGTTGTCCTGTCCAATGAAGCGTCTGGCTACTTCAGTCCTTCCATCGAAACCTGAACGTGGTCTCGTCTCCATCCCATTCACGTTAAATTACGCATCTGTACCTTGCTGCGCAGCGCTTTACGTGGCTACTTTTTCCACCTACCATCCAAGTTCCGGACTTTTTTTTCACTTCACCGTCACGAGTTAAAATCCACCATCATTCCCTTTGATGCTTTCGAGGTCTCATCTTTTTCCATTTATCCGGTAGTGCTCTAATAGAATGTTGCCAAAGGTAGCCTTTTCAAATTGTTGAACCTGTCTCATGTCCTTACCAATTAATTTCTTTGTAAATTTATGCTAATATGGCATAATGTCGTGAAACAATTATATATTCATTTCCTATGCTGGCATAAGTCAATAATAACTTTGAAAAAATTATAATTAGTAGAGACGAAGGTCATTGTAAATTTTTCACGTAGATATCACATTTATTCCTCTACCTGGATTCGTAATTAGATAATTGCAGTTTATTAACAATCCTGGTGTTTACGCTGTTAGTTACGTATATCAGAGCAGAATTCATGAATCAGTACACGGAAGATGAAGCTGTAATCTCCATGCGTCACGGTCTTATTCTGTATTGTGCGAAATTAATGAGGAATTATTTGGTTCCTATTTGAAAACATCCCAAACTCAGCGGAATTTACCAAGAAATAGAGATAGTAAAAGGCACCTGCTAGTATCAAAATGTCTGATGATGGTCTCAACGATTAAAGGATGATAAATAAATGGCGCACAAGCTGCAAGGAACTGAAGTTACCTAATTAAAAACAAAAGAAACAAATCTTTGTATAATAATAAATAATAATAATAATAACCTAGCAACTACCTATGGTCTTTTAACAAATACTCCACCATATTACAAATACCATCCACCCGCCATAATAGAGACAGATACACACATTTTATTCTGGCATAGACCGATACTTACAGATAAAACCATAGATTACAATAGGCCTGATATTTTATTGATCCACAAATTACAGCTAAGAGCAAACATAGTCGATGTAGCAGTGCCACTAAATCACAATGTTGAGTCTACGGAAAGAGAGAAAACACAAAAATATCAGAATTTGGCCGGTGAAATAAAAAATATTTGGTTGAAAGACGTCAGCTGATAATCTCTGCGGAGGGAGTATTGTCTAAAAGATTCAAAAAAGAAGTCGAAGACCTGGGAATAAAATAACAAGTAATTAACCTCGGGCAAAAAGCTGTTTTACTACAGACCTGCCAGATCGTGAGAAGATTCCTGGGTCGGGCATGATCGGACAGAGTAGGAAAGGGTGAATTCTCTTCCTTAGCATCCGAGCCTAATCCTAAATTGACCTTGGGATAGGTGAATATTTCCAGCTGGTTTTAATAAGCTGAGAAAGTGCATAAACTCAAATAATAATAATAATAAATAATAATCTTTAAATATTTGTTATGTAATCATTATTAAATAACTTAAACATGATAAATCGCAAAATGAATTCTTTAATAACATACTTCCAAAAATAACAAGATATTGAATACATACAATGGAACTTCTGATAATCGTATGGCACGCACTTTTGAGCGGCAATCTCAGCATGTGTACAGTAAAAAAATTAGGTTTATTAAATCCGTATTTTGCATTCTTAAAAAATTACTTTTTAAATTTAGTGTATGGATGTTATTTATTTCGTTTTATACGCTATACGTCTTCCAATGGTAATCTAAAATTTTAACATCGGGTCTTTGCAGGAAGTACGGCTGTAAATGATGGGTCGGTGGCATCCTTGGCGAAGCTTCCTTAACAAATGGCGTCCCTGTAAGTATGAACCAGTATCTTCATAATATTGTTTTGGCAGACATATACAGGTACACTGTTTTTTTTAGTCAAGGTTACTGCTTGCAAGTTATAGGGCTCAGTTATACGTTAATATAACAATAATATCCGAATTCATGATCCTCATCTACCTGATTCATAAAAAAAACTATTCAACTTTGTAGTGGTTAAATCAAAATTTGTGTTTTTGAACCATTTATGATATCTTTTACTCCCCAATAATATCATCCATACATAATGAAGTAATCCTATGGTGCTGCTTTTGCCCTTCAAGAAATCCTATATGATTCCACTGATAAACATTCTACCATTATTCCCTAAATTAAAAGTTATATGTATTAAAATCTTGCCAAGCTTTGCAGTACATATTGATCGCATATAATAAACCTTTATCTATTCTCATTTGTTTTAAAATGTATTATTTATTTTTCAAAAGATATTTTATCAAGTGATTATGGTATCAATTTATACAGGTATTTTATGTTTGCATTTTTTTCGTGGCACACCAGTTACACTTATATTTAATTTTATTTGGCCAACCATTTTAAAAATCTCTAAAATGAGCCGTTTTGTAGAGATATACTAGGGTGGTATTCTTGCTTGATTGATTTTGCATTGCGTTTTATTTTATCTAGCGAAAGAAGTGGCAAAAATCTTTACTTCTCTGTCTACATAATTATTCCTGATCATACGTATACTTATACCCTAACTATACGCCTACGTTAAATTATAATGAAATTATTTATTCCGAAACTTTGATATGCATTTGGTCTGCCAATGAAAATGTATTGCTTGTTATCCTTTACATTTGAAGAGCCTTTTGTATAGAAATTCGGGAAATTAACTTCAAAATGATACTTACCAGATAAATCCTGATCTAAGATTACTCTTAATTTTATATTTCATGTTGATTTCTTTCGCATGCAATCAATGGCAATGCAAGTTCCATTTCTTCCCCTTGAAACTGAAATACTCATGGTTCTGCATTTTTAAGATTACCTTACCGCTACCTTCCATTTCTTTCGATCCTTTACATATAATAAAGTATCCCTAAATAGTCTTATCCCCTGAATTATTTTTCCTTTGGTCTCATTTACTTATTTCTTGCCCTATCTTGGCAGAATTCCACTACTGTTTCTCTGATATTATTTTCTCGAAGATGTAATTTTTTTCTATCATTAGACATGGCCCTTGTTACTGACACCTTCTCTGGCATTTGCTGAACTGCAGAACTCAGTCTTGTCCTATTGTTGGGAATAATTCCTTCCTAGTAACGAACCGTATCGGATGTTCCCAATATTTTCATTCTGCTTAAAAAATAATTATTTGACCATTGATATAAAATCGACGATACCATTTAAAAATTAATGTGTAATTTATTCCATTTTTATTTACCTTGTCCCTATACTCAGAACTTGAAGATAATGTTTAATTGTTTTGTAAAAAATAGCTTGAAAACACGATTTCACACCTTCACCTGTAGAAAACAGTCAATACCTACTCTATTCTCCAAAGAATTTCCACATATCTTTTCCTTTTATTTTTAATATAATTCAACGATATTCTGCAGAAACTGCTGTTAAAATTGCAACAAAAATTGATGCCACCCAACTCATAGAACTTCGTTAGGAAATTATAGGAATTTGTACATTTTGCAGAATCCATTTTTATAAGTTAACACTCAGTTTTTTGGCAGTAGAAAGGCAAATTCACCGTTAAGTTATAAAGGAGCTTTATAGAATCCTTTATGATTTTTCCAATTTTTACGAAAGCGCTGCATAGCCATCATATCAGCAGTATCTCCCCATAAATCGAGTCACGGGTCTCTTAACAAATCAAACATCTATTGGGACTTACCATGTATTTTCCATACCATAGTGCTAGAGCAGATTACTCTCAATCAAACATCTCTATTTCATGAAGCTTCCTTTCATTATCATAATTGCGTTTTATTCTACAAATAGCTACAGGATAAGTTATAGCTATGCACTGTAGTGCAAATATTTATTCGTTATATGCTAAAACTATTAGAAAAAAATTTTTGTGAGTACAGAATAGATGTTAACCTCGTAATCTACCTACATTGTTGTAAGTGTCTTAAGATAGTATATAAATAAACTATGGAGGTCGCTGTTGTTCTTGGATGAAACAGTTTAATAATTTAAAAAATTATAATGATGGAGATTTCATGGGATGACGTCATCACG
This sequence comes from Ischnura elegans, assembly GCF_921293095.1. NCBI lineage: Eukaryota > Metazoa > Arthropoda > Insecta > Odonata > Coenagrionidae > Ischnura > Ischnura elegans. The sequence goes on from NC_060256.1 coordinate 74,273,069, forward strand.
GGTAGTAGTATATTTCGAATCATGCCGCTGTAATAATGATGGTGAATACCCATCATCATAAACCCCTATCGTAGGTAATTTTTTTTTTCGAATTGCTCTCGGTCCTACATGCCACCATTGCATTCTTTTATGTACTGGTCATGCATATTATTTTTTTCAAAAGCATAAGGTGGAAAGGAAGTAGTCTACGCCGTTAGCTGAATAAAGGATTCTGTAGCTAGCCAACCCACCTAAAATGTCGTGAAAATACACTTGAACTTTTTTTTTCTTTAGGCTAGCTAACTTATCCCCGTGATAGTGACATCTTTTGCCATTTATTTACAGATTAATGTCTTTGATATTGCTTCCATTTTCCACAATTAAAAATTTTGCAGAAGCCACTTTTCACAAAGTTTATACTGAGTGGGATTGACATATGTAACTTTGGCTTCTTTTTTTAAATTAATATCTTCCTGATAGTAATTGTTGCTTTGTTTTACACGATGACTTAAAAATGATGTCTTTTCATATTTTTGCTATGATAATGATTCCTTTCTTGGGATTATTTTCTGTTATTTTTGCATTTTTATTTTTTTCTCTTTGAAAAGCATGACTTTTCAGACCAACAAGGTTTAAAAAATCTTGGATTGGGTTAATTTTTTAATAATCATGGAGAGAGAGAACCCTCCTGTAGCATGCATTTTAAAGCATCAGTTACAAGTATATAAAAATATCTCAAATGTACTTATATGAAAATGTATGAAAATGCAACTGTGTATCCTTTGGAGTATATTCTATATTTTGAGTGCAAGTCCCCTAATGTATGTTCGTGTGTGTTTTCAGGAGATGGTCAGTCAGCAGCATGCCATTTTAAGTGTCACGTATAATATGCCTGATATATTTGTATAAAAAAATTCTCAAACATACCGCATGAAAATATATGAACATGCACGTTTGTATATTCTGTTGCCATTTCTATATTTTGAGTACATATTTCCGAAAATATTCTTGTATGCATTTAGGATTGGGTCATCTGCAACATGCCCTATCAGGTATATTGCATGGTATTTGTATTAAAGAATCCCTGAAATATATTTACTTAAACATGTATAGAGATGCACATGCCGTTATTCCTATGCATATTCTGTATTTAAAGAATATGCTCAGAAATATATTCGTGAATGTATTCATGTGAGGGTCCGTTTTCAGCAAGCCTTATTTAAGTATCAGATCTATTGTATCGTATATACATATAAATCTCTAATATATTTCCATGAAAATTTATGAACATACTCGTGTTTGTTCTCTGCATATAGAGTACATGTTCCCCTATATAATCCTCTGCATATCCAGTAGAGCTTCCATCCGCAGCATGTCATATTTGTGTCTTGTCTATTTTATCTTATGTAGTACGTAATAAATCTCCCTAATATATTTACATAAAAATGTATCGACATGCCCGAGTGTATATTCTGGTGCATTTTCTGTATTTAAGAATATGCTCCCTAATATATTTTTGTATGTTATTAGGAGAGGATCCGTCTGCAGAATACCTTACTTCGGGTGTGTGGTCATTGTAAAGTAAATACATAAAATTCTCTCCTATATATATTTACATGACGTTCTCTGTATTTTGAGTACATATTCCCGAATATACTCCTGTATATATTGAGGAATGCACGCCTTTACGGAGGCATGTCGGAGTGTTCATCGACGACCCTCCTTTCCCTTCCTTCCTTGGCCACAGCACAACCCTTTCCTCCTTTGGACTCTCAAGCTCATCCGCGTGACAGCGTCATCTTTCTCCATTCCACTACACATCCGTACTCCTCACCCTAAACCCCTACACATACAAACCCTTTCTCGGCACCCTCCTTCCACGCTTAGGACGCACCCAGGGAACGACGCCACCCTCTTTAGAAGGGGGGGTAGAGAAAAAAAACGCGACCCAACCCCCCTGAAATTTCTCTCTTGCCTCCACGGGAGAGAGGGTAAAAAAAAACTGGCAGACTCCCGCTTCACTCCTTTCACTCCAAAGGACGCATGGGGGAGAAATAACTTTTTTATAAATATTCTGCGGGTGGCGGATGAAAATAATAGGATGGAGAATGTTTTGAGGGAAAGGAGAAAGAGTGAGAGAGGGGTCCCCTTCTTTCCCGCCTCCCCCCCTGAAACTTTTTTTCTCTCTATTTTTTCTCCCATCGTGGGTAGGGGATAGGGATTTTGTTTGGTGCTCAAGTGGTGCGGAGGGGGTTTGGATGTTTTATGCTACGTGGGAGGGACGCGGAAGGGGATGAGATAGGGGCTAGGGGGGGTTGGGAAAAGGTGAAGGGAAAGAATTAGATACACAAGGGACGGGGCGAGGGAGGTTTTTTGAGGCATCGCTGAGGGAGAGAGAGGAAATCCTCTTCATCCCCCATCCCACTCCCTCGCACAACTCCCAAGCTACCCCCCACCCCTTTAATTTTTTTATATCACATTCTTCCTCTCCCCTTTTTTTCATCATTACCTCCTCCTTTCGGGGAGCTTTTTTTTTTCTCCTCCCTCCCCCAATTTATCTCCCACATCCTCAGCGGGTGGTTGGGGAGACTTCTGGGAGAGCGGCGGGGGATGAAGAACCAACCAGAGCTCCGCGATGCCTTCCCCTCTGGCGTGCATGCGCAAAGAGATTTTTCCGGAAAGCAGCCATGGTGGAAAAGGTCCAAGGGTGCGTGGAGGGGGGTGTCTCTCCCTGTGTTCAGGCCCTTCTCAACAGGAGAAGTATGGAGGGGGGTGTGGAGCGTCTCCCCACCACTTCTTTCGTATTTTTTTACCATTTTCTTTTTATTTCCTCTCGCATATCCCACAGTTGTCTCGCACTTCCCCTCTCTCTATCTCGATCCGGCCGGCCCCCTCAAAGTCTCCTCCAGCCGGGTCCTTCGCCTGAGCATTCCTCGTCAGTTTAACATCTTATCCCTCCTCAAGTGCACCTATTTCCTCCTTATGGATCATCACTATACGGAGCAGAAATTCCTTATAGCCGTCGAGTTCATGCTATGAAGCAATTAAGTGACTGCAGTATCGACAATGTGATTGTAATCATTGCATAAAAAGTCGATCGTATCCTTAGTCTAATGTCAAACATCTACATATCGATGGCTAAATTCTATCAACACGTATCTTAAATTTCGGTCGGTCTCAGATAAAACTACGAATACTGTAATAAATAAAATCCAAGCAAAAAACAACTCTTTCTTTGGAAATGCATGCTTATTTTCAGTTTTATGTATTTTTGGTATTTATTTTCAATTAAAATTATATACAGTCAAAAGAATAAATCGTTTCTTTGCTATACTGAAAAGTTTATATTTTTGAGATGTGTCGTTAGAACTTAGCCATCGATATGCTCGGTAGTCCATTCTTGACACTTCAGTGAGACACTTTTAGCTAAGGTTAAAAATAAGGGAGAATAATAATTCCAAAAGAGTGCTAACCATCACTTATAGCTTAGTAAGTTGCGTTTTTAAGTTTTTTTTTAACCATAAATATTTGTAATTATTTTACTACAAATCGTAGCATATTAGCATTGAGGCTATGCATTTAAATATTATATCACATAATAAGTTGGAGCTTGTGGGTAATATTTTTCCTCAGCAGGTAGCGTGGGCAGCTCAATTTTGCAATAATTATGGTTGGCACTCTTTTAAAAACCTAGCTCCAGTAATTATTACATACCAAATCGAATTTCATCCTTAGCCTAAGAACTAATATTTTCAGTTGGTCACTAGTCAATTGTTGACACATTAGTTACACGTTATTTTTCCACGCACACCGCTGAATTCATAGCACAAAAGATGGTCACCTTTTCTCAGTTATGGCGTATAAGGTAAAGAAACATCATGTGGCCATTGAGGAGATGTAGTAGTCGTTATTTATTTTCAAGCGTATCAATTTCCTCCTTTTGGGTCCTCACTGCCCTCTGGCAAGGAGACAGTATTCCTTATTATCAACGAGTTTGTGCAGTGAAACAGTCAAATGACAATAATTTCGACTGTGTAAAAGCTATAATTGCATGCTATGATGCCAGGATCCCTCAAATAGTATGCATAATAAATAAACATAAATAATTAAATAATATCAACTTCCTTGATGTCTCAATTTTTCATTGCCCCTCCTTATTACAAGTGTTCTCTGTTAGACTTTCTTTCTAAGAATGCTCTGATTTTTATCAGCAACATTATTTTAAACAATATAAATAAACAATCTAAACCATCACATGGAGTTGGACAAGGTACAAAGTTACAATGCCAAAGCTATTGCCGTAGTACAAGGTGCATTATCTTCAGTTGCTCGCTAGACAATGCAACACCCAGACACTTTGAAAATTCTGATGTACGCTCAGAACACTGAACTCCAAAAAATGGGATGCCAGTCGCCTTGTACATAGCTATACAGCAAAGAAACCCCATGTGGCCATAGAGGAGATATAGAAGTATTTCTTCCTCCTCAAGCGCACCAATTTCTTTAGGATCGTTGCTGCCTCCTGGCAGGAAGTGCGTTGAAACATCGACGATTTTCTTGCAATCATTGCATACCAAATTGAACTTCATCCTTAGTCTAAGACCTAATATCTTCAGTTAATCGCTAGTCCATTATTGGCACCCAGATACTTTGAAAATTCCGATGTACACTTAGACTACTGAACTCAAAACAGTGGAATGCTTTTCATAATCCCATGCCTCTAGTTGTTTCTGATTATTCTAAAATCAATTGAGTTAGGGTTGAAAAAATATAAAGACCCGTATCTTACCGCTTTTCATTTCCAAGCACTACTTCCCTAACTGTTTATGAAAACAAGCCAGCGCCCTACTCTTTTCCTAAAAAAGTTGCTGACATCATGATATTGCAGTCACACGACTGTTTCAGTGATCGAACTCGTCGATCATAAGGAATTCCTGATTGTCCTTATTCTAAAGTCCAATATCTTGAGTTGCTCATTGGTCCATTGTTGACAATGCTACACCCAGGGACTTTTAAAATTCAGATGTAGACTCAGAACACTGATTGCAAAACACTGGAAAATTGTTCAATTAATGCATTTAGAAAATCTATTAGTCTAATGAATCCTTTGTCTAATACCAAATACCTTCAATTGCTCGCTAGTCGATTTTTGACACTTCGGATACACATGAGACACGTTATCAGTGAAATCAAACCACTGAACTTAGTACACTGGAACAGTAGTATCCTTTGAATAATCACATAAAAAGTAAATTGCCGTCACCATTCTTAGGCCGCATGCATTTAGTTGCTAGCTAGTTCATTTCTAACATTTTGAAATCCAATGCAACTTTCGCGGGATATTGCTCGTTTGGTTTCAAGCGTCGACAGTTGCGCGAATTTCGTTACTCCTTTTGGATTCTTATTTCCTACTAATTTGGTGCAGAGTTTCCTCATGAACGACTTCGTGCACTGAAAAAAATAGAATGATTGCAATATCGACGATTGGTTGTAATTATTGTATACCAAATAGATTGACGTCCTTATTGTATAGCCGAAATGTCTTCAGTTACTCGTGGTCCATTGCTAGCAATGCTACACCCAGAAACGTTTTCTATTCTGATGTACACTCAGACCAGTGAACTCATGATGCTGGAATGCTGGTTGCCCCGTACCATGCATGAGGATAGATTAAACCAGGTTGAAGACGTCCGGTTCCCACGAAAATGGCACACTTCCACGTATTTTATATACCAAAATTCGATGTAGGTATTTTTGGACGTCAAAAACTTATCACTTAGGTTCCTTTTAATTTATCCAAGCCATAGTAAATGTTCCGAGGGAGACCAAAGCCCATACCGGGCTGTAGTGCCAAGGAAGTAAGTAAGTAGTATAGTAAATGTTCCGCGATTTTCCATTTATTTCGTAGGAGCGCAATTCAAGAGGCCTATCGCAAGACTGCCATATTTGCAGTAGAGTCAGAAATTAAATCAGGAAGAAAGTACAAAATTTTCAACCAGTTTTCCATGAGTTGGTGAAGTCATGAGATTTTTGGTTCATTTACCCGATCAAGTAGAGCCTTTTCTAAATGGAAGGAAACGCTAGCTTAACTGTACTCGGCAACTCGGCCACATGTAGCTGTAGAGAAGTGGCAGAGACATGGTGGCACGGGTTGGAAACTATTTCGTGACATAATCAACTTAGGCCTGAAAGGGCTAGACCATTGAATTGTTGCCATGAACAGCTAGGGTAATGAAGTATGGATGGAGTAGCGGAAAAATACCGGTAACCGAAATATGGCTGAAAAATACTTTGTATTTTTCAGCCATATTTCAGTTGGCAATGTAACTAATTGCTGAACGAACCCATCCCGTATGAGTGACTGGGTCGTGCCCTGAAACAAATTGAGTGACTACAATACCCACGATATGTAATTAATAATAGCTCAACAATTAATTTATTGTCACATTCTAAGGCCGACTGCCTCCAGCTGCTATAGTCAATTGTTGATATTCCTAGTCCCGATACGCCTTCCCCGGGCGTAGCTCAGAAATATCACATTTGCCTTAAAACGTCGAGAGTTGAGTATCATTTTTATCCATATGAAATTAAACAATATATTCACATATTTCGGTGACTTCGTTCGTGATTATAACAAGGGGGATATAATACTATAGATGTTTCGGGATTTCGTTTAAAATCCCGAAACAGTTTCAATTGATCCCGTGTGCGGTGCATAGCTATGAGCATTCCCATGTTTGGAGTCGGTGTTTTTTTTCGATTATCAATTTTTTAGTTGCAGAATTTTATCTGCCACACCATTTTGCAAGGACTTTACCCTCCCAACAACGAATCCGTCGGTCAATTTCGACGCGAAAACCCGCCTTCATCCACTATAGTTAGGAGTTGAAGATGTTCCAAAAAAGCTTACTCCCAGTTGCTCTTAAGGACCCTTCCTCATCACTTCCTCAGTGTTCTCGTGCTCTATAACGCTTGCATGTCCTTGATGCGAGTAAAAAATCCTTCGCCTTCCTCTGGTTCGTCTGGCCTTTCCCTCCGCGGAAATCCCTTCCCTCGACTCCAACTCGCCTTGCCTTCTCCTCCGCCTCGCCTCCTCCTATGTCCATACTGCCCACTCTCACTTTCCCGCCCCGAGCCCTTCCAATTTCCTCTCCAAACATCTCCAGCACACGTTCCTCTCTCCCCACCCCTTGCAGCATCCGTATCCCCAACTAAAGGTCACCACCATCTCGCTTCCTCCTTTCTCCCACTGTGTTTCCTCCACGGTCTCACGGAGCCTATCCCTTAACCTATATCACGCGTCTTCCTTCAGGAATGTATCGAAAGGAGCAAAATTAAGTCTTTGCAATAAATTATCGCTAGATATTTGTATTCATTTGTAAATAAAATCCGTACACATATTTTTTGGACCGGATTTGAACGAAAGGGTTGATAGTAATATTATTAATATTAATTATCTTATACACCAGTTAATTTCCCTGAAAATTAGAATTAATTCATAAATAAAATGCCGCTACCACTTTCGTCAGGCTTCCAACGAATAGTTTTTGAAAGTGTTCCTAGAAAAATACTAGCCTCGTATGGACGTTGATTCTTCACTAGTTATTTCTATTTGCACTCATTCTTATAAAATGCCAACTAATTTTGGAGTGATGTCAATTAAATAGGACATAAGTTTTCATTTTTTAATAAAATTTTGGCTATTCGCAGTTATTTTTTTAAATATTTATCAAATTGAATAATTATAAAAACAAAAAAATTACAGGGTCTTTATGATATGAGTACTTGTAGTACGCTGTATATTGCTGCAAGATCTTTATTTCAGTAATTTTAGCTTGAAATTTTATTTGTTTCTGTCATTCATTTCACTCATTATTCAATCCCTATTCAATCCCTTCATACACCCCAATGATTGCAATATCTATATCACCTCATGATTATTTTTCTTTGGATCCTACGTACTTGTATCTCCATATGCATCAGGCCTATTGCTCCAATGTGGAAATAATATTTTTTGGGTCATACAATTGAGAAAGGAAGATTTGGTGACTTACTTCACTTTATGAAAAAAGATATTTCTAACCTTCTAGCCATCGAACGCTGACTGTGGTACATACCTGCTTTGATCCCAGGTTTTCGATCTTTTCCTCACCCGCCCTTTCCTCCTCATCTCTACCTCGCCCTCCTCGTGGAACAATGTAATCCACTGACGCGACCACCGGTTTTTTTTCTCCTCCTGCACCAGCTCCACCCTTTCATTTCTCGTTCTCTCCTCTCCCGCGAGAATTTCCTCCGGCCCGAAAAACGGCTCTTCGCATCAACCCCTTTCCCTTGCCGTCGCGTTTCAAGCCTTTCTCCTCAAACCCTCTGCCTCTTAAAACTCCACGCGTTGATGACGCCGTTTCTTGCCGGTTACCCTGCGCACGGGGTGCTTTTTCACCCCACCATTTCACTCTTTCTAGTTTTTCCGGTCCCTCTCTCTCTTAAGCGCGGGCACCGCCGAAAAGTTACCCCGTCCACACGCGTTCGTTCACGGCAAACCAGTGAAACTTTCTCCCACCAAAACCCCTACCTCATGCTTCATTTATCCCGTAATCCGAGTCCTTTCTTCCAACTCCCAACCCAACACTTCCTATTCCTTCCCGCCAAAAACCCTCATCTCACGGTCTTTCTCTCTCTACAGGTTTGTCACCGTCGTCCCCCGACCCGAAATTTCGCTGGGAATATTTTTTTTTCGGTTACGTCTCCGCGTCAATTTTTCCGTTACACCCCACCCGCTTCGTTTGCGCTGTTCTCTCTCGCACGGAATCCAACTTTTCCTCTCCTCCAAATGAAATCTCATGTCTCCAAGTTGGGTCCCCTACCCTTTGCATACGACTGTGGCGATGACATTACTGGTTTTTTTCATCCCTCTCTTGCCTGTGCCGAATAGTCCGTTCGTCTGAGTATTGGCTTTGCGAGGTGGCATGGGTACTGAGGCTGTGTGTGAAACTTTTTTCACAATGCCATAATACTATCTTCAGACTACTTCTCCAGAAAGAGTATCTTTTGCAGAAAAAGTATCTTCAGAATAAGAAGTGGCAGAGTATCTTCAATAGCCTCGCGGATCTCACTCTACAGAATTAGCCACTAACACATCTGTGTTATCAGCAAATATTTTTTATCCAGGATCGGAGGAGGAACTATGTCCTTGTAATCATTGGAGAGATTTTTTCGCCATCGTTTGCTTTCATTTTAATAATGACAGTAGATCATTCTCCATTTAACAACATGTAACTTTATTCATATATTTGGAATTTAATTTCTTGAATCTGAGAATCCTTATAATGAATAGATTTTACCATTTGTATCACATTTGCTGTGATTTTCGCTCGATACTCTGTCTTAGTTAGCTATCTCTGACTCACGTGATATGTTGTTTATTTTTGTCAATGTTGGCGTTAGTAGGTTATTAGGAATAAAATGCTTTATTATGTGAGAGAATAACGGAACATTTCCGGAAAATAAAACTTTATAAATCAACTGCATACATGATTAAGTATTACTTACCATGAAATCTCATTTTACAGCTGCGTACTTACATCGAAACTTTATTTATCAGCGGCATACTTTCCTTTCATTGATTTCCTTTGGCCTGTAAATTTTAGAGCAAATGATATTACATTCAAAGCAAGTGTTCAGAGAATCTAACAGTTTAGTATATTGAGCTATATTATTCATGGAATTTTGTATTTTATAGCAATAAAGTTATCAGTTTCATCTGAAAAGTTTAGTTATTTTTGCATTCGATGCTGGTCATATTTTAAATGACACTATTCAAAATTAATATCTTGTAAGTTTATGGCTGAAAGTTTCCCCTAATCGAGTATTATTTACAAAAATAGTTGTTATGATTCAACCCCAGAAATTTTTAAATTTCATAAAATTTCACAAAACTTAATATCTAAAGATTTCACGAACTTGCTATAATTAATGTGTTAGAGAAAATAATATATATCTTCTATATTGTAATGACTCCATTAAATTCAAAATTCCATATTGATGGCTGTTTTCTCAACTCACTTCAAATTTTTTTCGTTATGTGGAAATTTAAATAGCTGGATAAATTTTACTCTCTAAAAGCAAAAGAAAATGAGCAGAGAAATATTTTTGTCTCCTTGATGGGCAATATTTTATGGATACCTCTATCATAAGTTATCCATTTATCTTAATATCACTGTTTTCTGGATGTAAGTATGGGAAGTTGACCGACGTTTAACTGAGGGTAATGCGAAATTAATCCATTTCTCAAAGTAGAAATTGCCTTATTCACAGAAGAAATTTTAGTGTATGGGTTATGTGAAATGTAAAATGCTGGTAAACGTCTACTATCAGACTTAAAATTTTATTTTATACTTCAGACGTGTGTGTCTGAATTTTTGTGAAAAAGCAATTTCAAGAAAAATTGTCTTAATATTATTTTCCTTTTTTTACAGCTATGTCCTCCAAATTTGATCTATAATTTCTTCCAAAGAATAGATGTGAGTTCAGTTTTTAGCATAACTATTATTATGTTATAATAATCGGAGATTTTGAACGTTTAAAAATTATAAACGCCGTTTATAATAATCCCGAATTTATGTCGAGTTAAAAAAATAACTGCTCGCTAATTTTTTTCAAATTGACCTCAATTTTCGAATCGCTTAGTAAACAATTGTATCGAGACATTCAACCCCCTGTATACAAAAACTGCTCACTGAACGGCTCTCCTCCGGGTTTGATACATGGGTGGAGTGGTAACCCGGTGCGATCGTGACATTGAACCGTTCGCAAAAATGATGAGGATCAACAAGTAATTCCGAGGTAGTGGCGGAGGGATCGCGGTTACAGTGAATGGTGATGTCGAATTGGCCACCTTTCATTCCTGCGGCGAGCGCTGCGGGCTGCAGTATGGAGAGAGGTAGATACTTTGTGGAGACAATAGACTCTTCGTTTGCGTTTATAAACAGAAACAGGGCGAAGTGAGCTCAACGGTTAATAAAATATCAACACTTATATCAATTATTTACTCGTATCTAGTCGTAATATCTTGACTCCCCTGCAGTCATTTAAAAAAGGTTCCTCTTCTTGATCCATTTTTAAAGAAAACTTTTTGTATTATGTGACCTATACTCCATGAATTTGATACTCCTCCGATCTTTAATAGCTTTTTAGTTATTCACTCAGAGATAACTGTCGCCAGTAAATTATGTTAATTTTACAGTGTGCTATCACAAGTTATCTAAAGTTATTTTTTTCTTATTTTTCTGCTGCTCTTGTTCGGTTCTGTTTTTTCTCATTCTTTACTTGAGGTAATTTTTGCTTCCGGAGCCATTGTTTTTAGTATTTGTTGAAAATGGAATTGTGGCAGGTGTATTTTTTACTTTCGTTGTTGCAGCAGAAATTTTTGTATTTTATACTTGATATTATGGGGAAACCCTAAGCTTTTCAAAGTTTCATACATTCACCCATTAAATGTAAGCCACAACCACCGTTGTCTAAGATTAGTTGTTGTTAAAGCGTTCTTATTTGTTTATAGTATTGGCAGATGATTCTACGGAGTTAGGCTGTTTTTTGGGCATCAGTGCACGTCTAGTCATCACAACCATATTATTCCTCAGGTCCATCTCATTGGAAACCAACAACACTGTTGATGCAATTTTATCCAGGCACGCGAATACACTCGGTTTTTCATATAGCATATTTTCTGTATCCACCGAAAAAAAACTTCAAGATAGAGAGATCAGTGTTTCCACGTGAACAATGAAACTTACAACGTTAATCTGAAAGCTGCATCGAAATTTAAGCATTATAGGAGATGGAAATCACATAAATTATGCAGTATTGAGTGCCAGTAGCATTAACGGCATCTTAAGATTGTGTGATAGAATTGAAAGAAAGTCACCAAAAATAAATAGGTAGTATATATTAAAATAAAAATGTGAGCTCATTTTCCTCACCGGCTGTAAATTTGAAGCAAATAACACATTTTAAAATGTGGAGTCAAGCTTAAAATCACTATCCCGTCTCCATCTTACATACAATTCAATTATAATCATGATGTAGCATGCAAATAATCATCAAAATTCTGGTTATTAATGCTATCCGTTTCAGAATTTTGATTTTACACTCCGAATATGATACATACATATCCCAACCCAACTACCCCACCCTTTATTCTTTGCATGCGAGAACCAATTTATTTGCAAAAATATTTAGGAGATGAATTAGATTATAGCCATATAGATTATTCCCATAAACATGGAAGTATCTCAAAATCGTTGACTTATTTATTTGATAACTACTGGAAAAATTAAGAACGTTTTATATGGATTTCATGAAAGCTGTTTATGTCAATCATTGAAAAATGTTCAATGTAATCACTCTACTTCTTCATGTCATTAATCAGTAAGCGCACTTACCTAGTGAATAAATACTGGCAGTTGTATTCACGTAGATAGGTGCCTAAAAAATATTATTACATTTTGGAACTAGCATTTTAGAAACTTCAAATATTTAGAACGAAAGAAGTTACCTAATGATATAACTGATAAAAAAAATCTTTTCAAACATTCCAATTTTTTGTTTACTTCTCAAAGATGAAACGTGTCAATTTAGTCTTCCAGTTGCGTAAAAAATGAAATTACGTACGTTTTTCTAGCTTTATCTTTCATCCAAATCTAAAAAGTAAATTTATCCAATTTTATATCTCTCTCGAAAGGCATCGTTCGTGAAAATATATTTTGTCAAAGTGCCTCATTTTTTTGTTTTTCTGCATAAAATCCTTTGATTTATGCTTTTCTATGGTTCGATGCTGCCTTCTTCTGCATTTTCTACCATTTACATTCCTTTAGTCAACTTACCGTGGTATACCTCATTTTATTTAGTATCAACAGAATGCACTATTAGTATGTTATGTTTCTCTTTGTCTTCTTTGTATCATCAAAAATGAGAAGCAAGACAGGAAGTCAAATGCATTCTTAATCCCATAATCTTTTACATATTTTGAAGATAAACTTGACAGGGCAACAGGACCGTTGCAAAGAAAAATCATTTGTTGGAACAGAAATCTATCCATATGTTCCTCGCATATGATATCTCGCTACCCTTATGTTTCTTGAGTTTTAGCTAGGATTTATATAATGTATATGTCTCTAATTACAGGAAATTCTTGACAAAAGTTAATTTTGCATAAATGAATTTATTGTGACATAATTCGCTCAACAACATCAGACGCTGTACTTCATTGCCAGCAACACAATAATGGATGTTCCGATTACATCATTGCCCACATTGAGGTTCAAACCTACAGTCCTCATAGGATGTAAACGCATGTTTTAGCGAGCAATCCCGGAAGTTTTGGTTATATAATTTAGTCTCTATCTATTGGTTCATCCGAGCTGGGAATGTAACATATGTGCTACTCCACGCATAATTTCTTCACAGTTTGACTGGATACCCTCTTTGCATCCTTGTTTTTCCTAACGGCTAACCTGAGAAGATATAGCTAAAATAGTGGTAGTATTTAGTATTCAAGTGTAACGATGACGATGACCATTGAGTACATTTGTTGTTTATTTGTATACACATTCATTGACTGCTACGTGGTGTGATATTACTATATACGCACCTATATACTCATTTATTATACAGGAGAATATCAGCGCGAATATGTTTTCTATCGGTGCATCAGTTGTGCAATGTTTTTTTTTATATATTTTAACATCATTTATGAGTTGCGTCGGACGCCTAAAATGTATTTAGGTAAAAAGCAAGAAATAATAAGAAAAGTATTAAATTTTCTATAGCATTTCTTTTTCCTTAGCTTACTAATTTTCATAATTTTTCCTTAGTTTTATTTGTTTATGAAGTAAAAACTTAGAAAATTTCATAGACAAAATGTCTATGTCAATGTTATAATAATTAGTGTATAAAGTAATAATACTGTTTAATTTTTAATCATTAATCATTGATAATAATAACGTTAAAATAAGCGTATATTTAAGATAGGTATTTAAAAAAGCCTTTTTATGCGAATGCTTGAAAAATATGCTTTGAAATTTTTTCCCGCTTCTTTAAAATATGCCCACAGTAGAACGCTGTCTTATTCTACCCACCTTTGATTTTGTATGGTGCTTCAAAGTATCTTACGCAACATTGCTAATTGCTTGAGAGTTTTTCAGTCACGAGTGTGCCTTTTTTAAGGAACAATATATATTGATTTCACTTCTGGAAAAACAATCAATCTTGGGGACGATTTCACATAGGTTTGACGCATAAAGATTTTTCTTATAGCTAACCAATCAAATTGATCATGCAAACGCAGCCTGTAATGGCTTTTTTCGAACGCAATTTTTTAAACCACCCAGGTTAAACTGACCACGTTTGAAAGCTTTGAATCACTCAAAAACATTTGAGAGCAAAGCACTTTCTTTTTTTTTAGTCGATAGATGGCTGTCCGTGCGCTCAATACGATACAAGTGCGACCCGCCAATCGCATTCCAATGGCCTGAAAAGTAAGTTGCTGTTTTTTCAAGCGAAAGTAAATTAATTTCTTTTTTTCCACGATTTTTGGCGACGATGGTTTTTTGTGAGAGTCAAATGTTTCCCCCGTTGAAATGAAAGGACCATACCTTAGGAAAACATTTTTCTTTAACTTTAAATGGCGAATTCGCTGTTTATTTTATGCAACTTCAAAAGGTGTGCTTTTTTTGAGGAGCACTTCAGAGCCTGTCTCGAGCAGTTCGGCATGAGTTTCCATGAAAGGTTAAAAATGCGAGTTTCAACCGGTAATAGGACGCCATTGACCGATTTTGAAACGATGGAACGGACGCGTGTGAAATATTTTTGAGGAGAACGGAGAGTTTTTCGATGACCGCAATAAACGGAACACAAACATATAAAAAGGGAAATATATTGCCGATTTGTCTCAGATGAACGAAAAACATCAGGTAATCTCAACTCATTGCCATCAATGATTGCGTGATTGGCATGACATTATTTTGTGAAATAAGTTTGGCTATGAACGACGAACCTGTACACATTTCTAAAACTAAAAAATGATAGCTATAGTAGATTTTCATATCTTAGACAAGGTTTGGTTAAATTCATTTTATCGTGAAAATGATTTTAAATTATCAGTATGATAATGATAAATAAATTATATTTCTTCTTTTTAATGATAGATTAAGTCTTGAACAATAGTTTCTTCCACCAGGATATGGATGGAGAGGCTGTAAAAAAAACCTTGTCCTAAAACCAATGGCTATCCAAAATCCTTGTCTTGCAGAACATTTATTTTTCCTTCCAGCTTCCGCAAATTCACGAAAAAAACGGTGTCCATCCCTCTTGAACACACTTATTTTTATACCTAAAACGAAATCAATATTGAACCTAAGTTACTACCACACACAAGACCATGGCGGCCTTTTTCCTTCCAGAAACGGACTTCTCGTAAATCCCCGTGCTCACATATGTGAGGCCGTATAAATGCACACACCTATGTGCACATATTCCGTGCCAATCCTCCGGTTGGAACATACCTGCCTAAGCTAACTCATTAAGGGCCACATGTCCTCATCCCTTGGGCATCCGCATGGGCTCTCTCCTTTCCCGGCCCACCAATCCATAACCTTCCAAAATTCTCCCGTAACCCGTTCCTCGCCTGCTTCTCGTTTTCCACCCGAAAAATCTAACCTCCCGCCCTCCCTCCGGAGGCCACATATCTTCGTCCAATAGCATTCCTCCGTCTCTCCGACCACTCCTTTTCCTTCCCCCTCAAAATCCTCCACCCCCTCCCCTTCACTCCGCGGAGGATATATATTAAAAAAACCACCCCCCCTCTACTCCACCAGGGTCTAGCCCTTGAATCACCCGTCCAACACCCCCTTAACTCTCTCTCTCCACCCCTGTGAGATTCGACCCCTTGCACCCTTACTACCCCACCCCTTACATCTTGCTATCCCTCACTATCCCCCAAAGCCTGCTTCGCCCTCACCACACAGGGCCACGTCTAAAAATAAAAAAAGAGAGATACTCTCCTCTCATTTCCTCTCATTCCACCCAACTTTACATCACCTTTCCCCTCCTTTCCCTCATCCCACGCCTCGTCGGCTTCCTCACCTTTTTACTCGCCATGTCTAATCTTCCTCTTTCCCTCAATCCACTCCTCTCCCGCTCCGCCTCCTCCACCCTTTCCCCTCTAACTTTTTCCTCATCCGTTTTCATTATGCATCCACGCCTTACCTTTCGGCTTCCCATATGCCTTCCTCCGCTAGCTTCCTCTCCTGGAATCCACCTCGCTCTTTCCCCTCGAGTCCACCGACAGAGACGGCCCACATATCTGCTCTTTACATTGCTGAATCAACCTGCGAACATTTGCTTTATCTCTTTAAAAAATCCTTAGAATTTGGTTCTATTCAACAATTTTGGTGATTCTAAGAGTCTAGGTGATGTAGTAAGTTATAAATTAAATAGATAAATCCTACAGTTATAGACGTTTTTTAAATTAAATATCTAATGTTTCTAATTGAAATTTTCATTAGAATACCCCTTAGATCTAGTGGTAGCCTACTGGCCTAAGGGCCCAGGTTGCGTTGATAGAAAAGATAGTCGCACTTATTACCCACAGTTATTTTAACTCAACGTACTCCTTGCTTAATTTTTGATTCATTATTGAAGTAAAGTACCATTCTGCAGGAAGTATTTTATAATTAAGTGCGTGGAACGAGAAAAGTACTACTGCCTTTGATTTCAATACGCCTAACATACCATATATCATGTCTGAAGCAGTAGAATTTATTCGAAGGGCTCAAGGTTCAAATCCTTGGGGGTTACTTTGTGCATCTGCAAATGAAAATCCTCTGAGTGTTTCAGGCAGGAAAAGGAACAATCCTCCTCCTACCTGAAAGTATGAGATTAATATGTAGCTGAGTGAGAGAGAAGCTCTAGCCTCATCTATCCGAATTGATTTTTGGGTTACGATGATCTGCTAGGATTGCTTTGATTTGAGTTGAAGAGTTAATTCCAGCAAAATTCGCACGAGAGTTTTTCTGTTATTAGTTTTACGGTGATGAAACAGAAAAAGTGCAATGTTTTTTTTGGTAATGAAATATGACTTCCGGCACAATGGTACTTTCTTAATGGCTTTACTAATGAACCTTGTAGTTAAACTATGCTTTAATACAGGAAACTTTTATGAAAAAACTAGTTTCCATTGGTAAAAAACTTAATTGAGACGAATACATGTTCTTTATTGTACTACTGACAGCAATAAAAATTTGTTCTTTTATTGTTGTGAAAATGTTCTTTCTTTTTCGAATTGGGGATACTTCCAGATACCTTTCAAAACCACACTTATCTGCAACGTCTCTCTGCGTTTAATATTTCATCTTGCTTTCGTTATATGCCATATGAAACACTGCCCGTTTAAAAGTTGATGTTAATGCTTGTTAGATGGAGTATGCTAATATTTCATCTCTATTAAACAGCTATAAAATCAATAAAATATTTTCATTTCACCTATACATTTTTAAAATAATAATTTGTCAAAAAGTCTTCGCAAAATATCAAATTCAAGTTGCATAGAAATTTCTATCTTAAAACTTACTTTCCTCTGGAGTCCGCTATAAGCTTCTGGCCTTTGGTGTTCTACATTCCATTAACGTCATTAATTTCAATTTATTGCTGTCGACTCTTTTGATTCCACGTCACGCTGCTTTGTGTTTTCTTGTTTGATAGAAGACGATAAAAATTGCAATATATATTTTCACTCATGTGTAGACGTCATTTAGAACTATACAGAGAAATACATGAAGTAGTTGCTTTCATTATTTATTGCTATTTTAGCTATTAAAATTCAAATGTAAAAAAGTATTTACTAAAATGGTTCTCTTGAAAGTATAACTTTAATTAATTAATTAATCTAGAAGTTTTAGGAAAAAATATTTTACTTGCATAACCTGCCATTAGCTTTTACTTATTGCTTATACCAAATCATTCAGCTGTTCATGACGCTAAAAATATGACACAGAGAGGGTGAAAATGTTTTTTATCCTGATAGGCATCATTCAGATTTATTTTTACTCAGCGTTTAAGGGGCTAGTAAAAGTGTACAGATTTTTACAAGTAACATTCGTGAGAAATGGTATAACAAAATTGGGTGAGTGAGAGTTGTATTCTAAATCATAGACAGTGTTTTTTTCACAAATATTTACCCAACATTATAGTTCGAGAAATATGTAATTTTTTCAAGACGAATTAAAATTTTAAATTGCCTATGATATAGGCCTAACATTTACGATAATGAATCAAAGTTAACGAACATTATTATAGATGTAAGTCTACATATGTGGTGGTAGGTTTTGAATTCTATGTACGCATCAATAAAGCTGCGTCTTTATTGTGTCTGAAAATATTCATACTATGCATGAAATATTATTTTGCAATTCCGTCAGTATTTTCGAGAGTTCAAGGTTGACTAAAGTTAATGTACTTATTTTCTTTTGAAATCGATTTTCATAACATAATTTGCTATCCGTGAGTGATTGATTCGCCATTGAATTATTAGAAACAGAGATACACATCTCCATCTTCGTAATATATCTCACATAAAGGGTTTTTTAAATTTAGTGGGTCCGCGAACGAGCTCAATAATGCACGTAATACTTTGTAGGCTGTCAAAAATTCTGTGAAAAAGTAATTATTTTAACTAGTGCATTTGGGTGAAACTAATGCGATATTCAACCTAGGACGCATTGCTTAAAAATTTTGATGGTACCTGCACGTGTTAGCAGCATAAACAGGATCAAAAAAGTGAGTATTCACACAATTATATACTAAGACCTTCAATTCAAACGAAAAACTGATGCATGAAAATTTATATTACTTCAATCTTAGAAGTTATTATGGTCCTGTATATTATTTTTTTCGTTAATGCCATGTTGCCTAATACTTCTTGGTGTTGGATATTAAATGCTTTCATTTCTTGATGAACGAGGGCGCAGAGTTTTAATCACTTATTCCCGTCCCCGGCTGGTAAACAAACGAAATATTTCGAATTATATCAGAAACTCCGTTCTCATACAGATATCGAGCAGACCTTGGACTGTACCTTGTCGGCGCTACTGCTATGAAATAATTGTTTATTAGCTCACGCACTTGAGCGAAGCTAGTAGGAACCTCTGAATGAACTAAACGTATTAGCAACATATATAGGTATAGCCATGCCATTGTTAAACTAATTAGCCACTGAATAGCAAAAATTTGAACTTATTCGAAGAGTTACCTTTAGTATCAGAACTTGTCTACAATTTCCGAAGTGATAAGAGCCCTATATTAAAATTATTTTTCCCATGTTATTTTGTCTAATGCTTCCTGAGGTAAGATACAGAATGCTTGTAAAGCTTTGGCTTCTGCAAGTCGTTTTGTAATTATATGCAAATGTTTTGCCCTACTCTGCTGTAGGCTTCGTCAAGCGCTTAGTGACTAGCAATTTTCTATCTTTTTATAAAGTAGAAAAACATTTAAATGTGAATAGGTGTTTATAAGTTTCAATCCTTGGAAAAATTTGGGGGCCGAGTCGTAATTTCATACTTTCTATACTCGACTTACATCCCAGCGAAAATTTTTGCGTCATCTAAGCAGCTCCGTTCTTATATACACGCAGATCCAACAAGATATGGCCACAAACTCTTCCCTTGTGCTGGTTCGTCTTGGGCTGTATTCACGCGTCAGCCAAGCGTGTCTTCCGCGGGGCCTCTTTTTTTCAGGCTCGGCTACTCCTTTGCTCTTCGTTAGCCCGTTGCGGATGGTAGAAGCTGGATTTTTTCGCGAGGGGAACCAGCCTCGGAAGGGAGAGAGCATGGGGTTTGTGTTGTCGGAGTTAGGGAAAATCCCCTTCCCCTCGGAATTACGTAGGAGAGAGAGGGGAGAAAAAATGTGCGATTTGCGGGGTAGTCCGGGGCGCGAGTTCCAAGCTCTAGGGAGGGGGTTCGGGAAGATGAGGGTTTTTGTGGGGACGGGCACGGGGAGGAGAGAGGGGTTAGAATGAAGGAGGTGGGGATTTTTTTTTCAGAGTTGGTGGTGGTTCTGGCAGGGAGGCAGGTTTAGCTGAGAGGTTGAGAAGGGGCGTGGAGAAGCAAATATATTTTATTTTCAATCGTGACAGCCGATCTCTCTTCTATCCCCCTTCGCTGCATACTCACTTCCTTCCTAAAAACCCTCTCCACGACTATACCTACCCCCTTAACGTGAACCATCCTCCCCTTTGTAAAAAAAACCCTTCATCTGAGCGAAGGAAAAAATATATGTATTATGTAGAAAAATAAAATTCACCACTCTCCCACTTTTCAACCCCCTCGGTTCATGCCTCTTCTCACAGACACACGTAAGCCCTACTCTTATTCCTTGGCGTGCTTGTTAAGAGGAGATGGCTGCATTGGTGGGATAAAAAATGGTCATTGGAAAGCGTAGGAGGCGAGGGAGGAGAAATGAGATTATGCCGTAGGGAAGAATGGTTTTTTTAAGGAAATTTTTATTTCCTCCCGCTTGCCACACAATTGGATAATTTCTGTATAGCACCATACTTCGAAGGGCTGCTTCTTTGTTGGATTGCATCTCGAACCTAATGCTCTTTCACTCGTGTTTGTCAGGTATATTTCCAACGGAAAGGTGTTGAGTTAGATGGATGCATAAATATAAAATATTTTGTGATTAATTGAAAAAATTTTGTTTTATTCGTATGAGGATAACCTTAGCTGGGATTGTAGTTGACTCCTTGTTAATTTGGTAAACAAATTTGTTCGTTTTCTATCATTTTAAGCCGCAGATATTTTTCAGCGGGAAAATAGGGAAGATAAATTTGAGGGATGTGAGTGGTTATCATTCTTTGATTCGTAAGGTACATGAAATATATTGAATGTTTCCTGGTATGTGCAATCCGTGGTACCGAATTGATGAAGCCATTGCAATATGATATAAAAATTTGCACAGTTACAAAACTTAACCTCAATTACAAAGTCAGGTATTGAGAGGCTTAATTGATTCTAATCTTAATTGAAAAACGTAATAGTATAGCAATTTAATGTATAGGTGTAAAATCAATTCTGATAAGAAGACTATGAATATACCTTTGCACGAAAGTCCAGCGAATTATCTGATTTGATTCAACTTTATTTTTCCGTTGGTAGATTTATAATTCAATATTACGGGCAAACTAAGATCATATTTTTTTTACAATTTTAGCAATGCAATATTTGATCAGTGATCAGAGAGCTTCTTAAGTTCAGTTGAAGTAAGAACTACGTTGGCTCCATTATTAAAACTGAAATACTGAAGTAAAATTAATCAGTACTCATAGTGGTGATATACAGCCCCTCATTTCTTTGTTTAGATCGTTTTTTTACTGCGGTTAGTATATTACCCTGGAATTAGTATATTATACTGTTAGAAAAGAAGTTATTTCGCAAAAAATCGTGAAAATCACAAATAAATCGTTATGTCCAATCAAACAAATTCTCAGACTAAGGTCGCGGATTCGATACCTGGGAATCATCATATGTTTTTGGAAATAGCATTCCTAGAACCAAGAACTTAGAACCACCATCGAAATCATTTTTCATTGCATGGTGTTCTGTAAATTGACGTGAAAGTGAGGATAGATGCAGGAAAATCGAATACAATGACTCCTTTTTTCCCGTATGAGAAAACGTTTACTCAACAAGACAGTCATCGGATAAATTCCTTTGTCCATAGTACATTTTTTTAAATAATACCACTCTAGAGGGAAATGCATTTATACGATTAGAAAATTTCAATATGTGGAAGAATTTTCATTACAAGGAGAAAAATGGGTCAAGCAGGGTACAGAAAGGTACTGCTATCAGCATTTTAAGCCTAGTTTTACGCACAGTTTTACTTCACTGTCATATCCTTCCCACGAACCCAAAACCCAATGATCTCTCTTTTCTCACACATTTCAAAGGTGAAATTAATTGGAAATTATTTTTCTCTTACATTTCCATCCAGTAAATTCTATTGTCCACGCAGTGTAAGGCCGGGGCTTGGGTAGGAAAACTTAAATGCCATGCTGTGCCAAGCAATTTTAGAGGAGAGCAGGAAGAATTGTAGGTTGGTCTGTTGGTGGATTTAAAAAAAAGTCAAAAGAAATTGTGGGGAAGAAATGATGCTCCTCCTCCAAACCCGCTCCATCCACGGTGCTTCCATCTAGCGTCGGGGAATGCCTCGACGGCTCAGGTGAAACGCGGAATGCGAATGAAAATAAAGGGAAGAATTTTCGGGAATGTGTGGTTTTTTTAACCGTGTGTTTTCGGCAATGCGCTCTCGAGAAAGGGATGGAGGGTGGGTTAAAGTGTGCTCTCTGGAAAGAGTATGAGTACGGTGAAGGGGTGGGGAATGGGAGGAAGGGGGAGGTGATATGTGCGGTACAAGAGGCCAAGGGGTAGAAAGTTGGTTAAGCGATAGCCCCCGCTTTCATCTCTTAGCCATGCAGTCAGAATAGCCCAGTCCTTTACAGGTCATTCGTAATAATTAATTTGGTAATGGTAATGGCGGGCCGCGTATAGGGACCGCCGCGAGGGAAGAATGGAAAAAAAGATATTAATATATATAATACACTAACATGCTCGTACGAATAACGAAAAGAATAGGATGTCTTTCTCCCCCTTCTGGGTAATTAAAGCTTACAAATAATAATTTGAAGTTTTAATTCATTTATGCCGGACGTTTCCTCTCTGCCAACCCTTAAGGAAAAGGCGTGCAGCATTTTTACAACCAATTCTGGAGAGGGAAAAAAATATTCTACTTATATTCCCGCACAATAAACCGTTTTATTTATGCGTAAAATATATTTTCCTTCCTCTCGCTGTGTAACCGGTGTATATTTGCGAAATAGTGGGCATTATAGGCAACCTAAGTGGAAGCTATATTCAAATGACGCGCAGGAAGCTACCCTTGGACCAAGCTCGTTATTTCTTTCCCGTATTTTCGCTCGCCTCCGGTGCGAAATAACGAGAAAACACCTGCCTCAAAATAACTCAAATTTATGCCAACTTCGCATTTGTTAATGCCGCTCCATTAAACTTATTAAGGGAGAAATTTGATCAGTAATTGGCCCCGTCTTGGTTGTTTCAAGAGGAAAGAATTGTTGCGTAATCAAATTGTATCCAAAATTATCTTCTTGGGTGTGTGGGATGACTTCTGCCAGAGTTAAAACCAGAGTTAATTTTTTTTTTCCTCCTGAAAAAAAATTTTCCGAATGCACTGCATTAGATAAAATATTCGGAAATGGAAATTCAAGAAAAAATGTAAATAAATATCGGTTACCACGTCTGGATAAAAATTTCTATGTGATACTTAATTTGTTTCTGTAAATACAGGTTGGGAAAAATAAGAAATTACGCTTCCAGAAAATTTTGACAATTGATAAATAAGTGTTAGGTAGATGAAAGATATTGTTTATTATAGCTTCACACGGTTTCACCTTTAAAAAGACGGATTTCTTTTCAGAATCTTTCAACATTCTACGTTTAAATACTTGATCTATCTTTAAAATAAATGTGACACATCACTATCAATATTTTTATAGCTTTAATATTTTCTTTGGAGGGAAAATGTAATTCTCGAACGAATGTAGTAAGTACAACAAGATTCAGTAGTAATTCATCACTAATTCGGATTGGAGCCGCCAGAGACTGGAAGGCCACCTTTTAGGGCCCATTTGCTTGAAGAAATAATGACAAAAGCATAAAGACCAACGCGAAGAACATCGTCTTTGAACCGAACGGTATTTTCAGGTCCGTCATAAACGATACAACAGGAAAAATGCTTTTCCGAATATATAAGTACAGGTATAGGAATATTTCCCTGGAATGATTGTGGAATAACAATTAGGCCTTTATAAAAATATACATATAGTTGGTACACATAAATTTCTGTGAAAGTCTTCAAATTATTGGGGGCTTCTAGGAAAGTGTGTTGTTATTGATCATTTTGGCTCACAATTAGTTTTGCTATCGACTCATTGGTTTTATCACTCCATATATAGTTGATTGAAATTGATATTTACCGGAACCGTCGATTAGCATCTTAGTATACTGTATATAAATAGTAAATTAGGGTTCTGAGCAATTCCACTAAGATTGAATTCACAAAATTATCACGTTTCTTTGATGGACTTTCAGGAATTTATAATGAAATATCTGAAATTTAAGTAAATTAAATAACACAATTCCGCTATTAATTTCGCATTGCCACTATGCAATGCAGAATATTCCTCCCTTTCCTTGAAGAATACCTACTCTGAATTAATCTTGAATAATAAATGACATATCCGGCACCTTTGGCTTTAGCAAGTTGATTTTGCTTATGATTGGGAATGTGATTTTAACGTGAATAGCTGGTGCCGAATATCTTGAGTATTTTGCTTAGCCAAAATAATTCCAATACATGTCTGTCCCATTACATTTACTCTAGCACCTTTTTGGGATCTCAAGAGAGCTAGAAGCTTACCGTTTTCGGGGTAAATTAGCAGAGTTATTTCGGTAGACACAGGTTATAAAATGATCTCAAAATGACAATTCTTAAAATCCTGGATAGTCAATAAAATGAAATAATATCAGAGAACCCTTCAGGCTTTTCACTCGCTTACCCACATTTGCTGATTTATAGTCTTTTAAATTGAAATTTGGGCAACTTATCTACCAATAAATTCAGCTAACTACTTGCACATTACTCTTAAAACATCTCTTGGGTGGTTAGCCATCTTTGGCTTACTTATATAATCCATCAGAAGTCAAAGATTGAAAAATATTTCAGCAGTAGTGATAATATCAATAGTCCTAAAACATTCCCACAAAGTTTTTTAAAATATGAACATAATTAGAAAGGTGCATATAAACTCCCAAAAACCACGTTTATGAAAAAGGTGTACATGAAAAACTACTTCAATGGCAAAAGCATATCTCATGTTTCATACATTTTTACATAACCGTTTTGTTTTGGTGGAACGATCAAATATTTACCAAAAGCGAGGAATGTCTATTGATATCATACAGTTCTATCCACTATTTAAATTGAGTATCATTGTATCTACAATGGTATTTCAGAAAACTGTGTAATTAGAGATGATTTTTTTTAAAGTTACTTTTAACTTCAGATTCAAATGACTAAAGATCATCTGAAGTTGGGTTGGAACAAAGGATGAGTCGCTTTTGCTGATGCGAAGAGAACTATTGTCGCTTTTGCTGATGACTGGAGAAAAACTTTTTAAGTATTTTTACCGCTGTTTCTCTTAAGTGAATAACTATAAATATAAAGGTAGATCTGCACATACCAAATTTTCACCGCGCCACTTGTTAAGAGGGTTTACGAAATTCATGTCGAACGTATTGGCTCCTCATCGGGTGTATGTAACAATTATTTATGAACATTGGAAGAAAAAAACATAACCGGCGTCACTGGCGTTAGAATGGCGCTGAGGTAAATGGGATTCTCAACTAGGTACTGACTCAGCCTGGAAAGTGTCAAGATGCAGCCACCTCAAATATTTTACTTCTTTGTATAGAAATTAAGAATTACATGAAATTTCATACCGTTGAGTTTGAATGGGAGAAAAATTTAACTAATTTGTAGAACCTGAACAACTTTTTCTTCTCATCTGCCAAAAAACTGATCACCATGAAGTAACTAACTTATATTTGACTGGTTTCTACTGAAGTGAGGTCGTGAGCGCAGGTAGGTTGCCTGAAAGGTATATATGCTATATTTATATTTACCTACTCGAGCTGGGTGATGTACTTAAGTGAGTAAAAACGAGCATATTTGAGAAGGAACTTGAGGGCCATCACCAGCCTTATACTTTCATTAAGCATCATATGCGTCTTTTACTACGTATTTTGCTAATAATAGGGATCCTTATTAACTAAAACTCAACGATACTTACGTGAACTTAAAATATCTCTTTCACCCTGTTATAGACCCTGTGAGTATCCATAATAGATCATTAGTATATTACTACTTTTCCTCCTCTATTCTTGACCTTGTTCAATTAACTTTTTATTTTTATAGATCAGCAAAGTTTCCCTTAGTGTCTTTGAGAAGAACACTATGGACTATGGGTTTATAATTGATACTTTTAGATAAAAAATTAAAATTGCTCACACATCGTGAAATAATCTTCAGCTGAAATTGTTTTACGACATAAGTAAAGTCATAGCACTGAGTACTACGGAGATACATGATGGTTATTCATGTAAATATCGTTTGAGCATGTAATATTATTTAAAAATAGAGTCCCTTAGGATGTAAAAAATATTATGTTATTCCAATTTATTTAGAGCTTGAAGTGCGTTTGGGCTTTGGTGCTAACACTAAAAATGGTGATATTTCTATTAATTTTTGTCCGAACTATAACTGAAATTCTTTCTTTAAAGACTGGCAAGGGAAATATTTATTTCAACCAACTTTATTATAAAATTAACACATGATACTTTTTCACATACACTTTATTTTCAATAATTAAATAAGTAAATTACTTAAAAAAAAGAAATTTATGCATAGCTATTCACTTCGCAATGTCATTTATTCGGAAGAATGGATACAGCTATCTATAAGTAATTACCTCAATGCAACGACAGACCTTGAACCATAATTATTCTATTCAGTAAACCCTTAAGATCGATTTCAAGTGAAAACGTATGACAAAAACCCTTTTACTGCTTTGAAGATGAAAAAATTCCGTTTTGAGCGAATTTGCGTTCACACAACGAAAATACTTAAACAATTTCTTTCGGAATATTAAAATTGCTTTTATTGAACCGAAATCTTATAGAAAAAGAAATTATCATTTAAGATTGTTATGTCATTCCTTGGTTATGAACTTATTTTTAAATAAACAGGATATAAAACCTCTCTAAAGCAGACATTTTTAGAGAAATGGAAACATTCGCTGGTGAAATGGCGTTATATCTCGCGAATAGGTTCCTTAATGTAAAACGACTTTAGATGTTTTTTGAGTAAGGTTAATTAATGTAGCAAATGACGGTAATCATCAAATTCAAGAGAGATGTACCTCTTTGT
The DNA here is from genome assembly GCF_921293095.1 of Ischnura elegans. NCBI lineage: Eukaryota > Metazoa > Arthropoda > Insecta > Odonata > Coenagrionidae > Ischnura > Ischnura elegans. The sequence goes on from NC_060256.1 coordinate 74,300,162, forward strand.
GACAGTTCCATGTCGTTAAGCCTTTATCCTCCGCGCGCTCTGCCTTAGGTAAACTATGTCATTTAAACGGTTTGGAAAGCAATCCATCCATTTAAACATCAAAATATGAATTTGATGTCTCCCTCCTCCCACTATTGACCTACAGGAAGGAGACAAAGAGCAAAAAACCATTGAATTCGTTATTTTTTCCTGTGGACGTTATTAAAATATCATTTCGTCACCTACCCCTCCCGCGCCTGAACGCTAATAACGGTGGCGATAAAATAATCTTTTCGGGGAATACGATGCGTTTTTTTATCGCATTAGTCTGAAAAAACTTTCGTTCTCTCTCTGGAAAAGTTTTATTACGACGCCATATATAGCACGATTGGCATGGAAAAAATTCTAACTAAATAGCTTCCCGGCTTGTTAATTTCTCCATTTCCGTCTTCAGCCACTATTTCTTATATATGTAGTGATCTTTCTTTATTTTATGTTACTCAAATCCATTCTGCTACAGATCAACTCTTTCATGTTCCAGTTCTAGTTGTATATTGAATGGATTTCTCGTTTCTATAAGATATATTAGAAAATACTCTTTATTTTCTGTCGAAATTAATTTCTGTGTTGTAATTTTCAGGAATTCATTATCATTCCTAATTGTATTCTAATTGTAAAATCATTATAAAAATTAATTTCTGTTAAATCATTAGCACTTTGACGGTCGACGACTCTAAACGCTTATTATTGTTATAATTATTATAATAATTTTTATTATAAGGTAAGAATGTCTATGAGCTGAGTCTGACACACTGTTTTTCATGAACTGCGGACCCTACCAATTGCCAAGCCAAGTATGTCATAGATTATATGGAACTGCATAAGAACATGCAAGTGCATTTTTAATAATATCTACAAAGCACCGCGCAAGCCTCCTTCGCCGTCGAGTGGCGGTAAATGCTATTACACAGGTCGCTAATCTGCAAAAGAATTAGTAGATAATCATAGTGCACCTTGTGATGGATTTGATTGCCTGAATTGATAAATTTATTTGTATTCTTCATTTATAAATGACTTCTTAAGTGATCATAGCATCTTATTAATATATTGCAGGCCTATAAATGAAGTGGGACAAGTTGAAGGTGGTTAAATTCCATGCATTAGACTGGGTGTTGGATAAATACTCAAACGCATTTCCTACCTAGAGTGCATATATTCCCACGACCATAGGAAAGGCATTATGGACATAATTCCTCTACCAATGAGGCTGAACGTGCTTGTGCCTCAAAAGTTTATTTCCCTTTTATCTGTCAAGTGATTTTTTCTAGCATCCATTGCTAACAATGATTTTCAATGTCCCAGGCTGCACTAAAATGACAGTATAACCAAAATCTACATCATCTATCCTTTCTAGAATTTTTTAGGTCAGTAACTACCCTCAATTTGTAAAGTAAATCTGCTTTGTAAAGCTTGCAAGCACATGTTAAACATGCTTAAAATAACGTCTAACGGGATAGAGGTGTCAAAATTTTAACAAGGGCAAATTTAAACCTTATATTTCATATTTGAGTTTTAATGAAATTTATTTTCAAGTTTGTGTAACCTGAAACAACTAAATGGCTAGCCTGTATGTTATTGTTTGTTGTAAACGTTCTCTATATTGTTAGCAATAAAGTGCATGCATGTATGAATTTTTTGTATATGGCATAGCAATCCAGAATCGTGAAAAAGAAATTGAGATGGATCTCAAGTAAAGGAATGCAGTTTTCATGTTCTTACTTTAAGCCTCAGTGATAGTACTTAATAATGAAAATGAGTAGAAGAAAATTTTTTCATTGATGACCTCCGTGCATTACACAATTTCAATTTTTAGATGAAAGACAATTTCGTAGCCACGAAGATCGATGCAATGCAACAAAAGAGCTTACCAACTTTGTAATGATTCTATTTGATGAAGCATTTCATGATTGGTAAAACTTTGGTGAAAAATAGGGAATTTAAATCAATTATTTATTTTACTTCGTAATACATATTCACGGCAAAAGGACTTATCCACAATAGCAATTATCAGTGAATTTAATCGGCACATCATGAGACTCATGATTCATGAGTGTATCATAAATTATTGGCCGCATTTTTCCGTGTTAAGAGAAAGTACCGGGAATTTTTCAGTGTTGCTTTTTGCATTTGGTACCTGGCATCATGCTAAGAAAGTGTTTGACGATCACTTAAAGACTTGAAAACCTATGATTGCCTTGATAGTATTAAGGAGGAAAGTGCTTTCAGGAAAATCCTCACATGATGTGTAATAATTTGAATTTCTTTCCTCATTGTCTGACATTAAAAATGCCCATGCCAGACGGCTAAAATTATTTTTCCATATTATGATTTCACTTATGTTAGTGCTTCCTTGTTTCTGAAAATTTCATAGCCATGAGATACACTTAAATTTTTCTCGTGTCAGCTAAGGAATATACTTCGATATAACCTGTTGGATATATGTCGTTTTATCTTGAGAAATTATATGCATGTATATCTTTTAGATTGTGAGGATTTTTGGGATAGTTATATTTATTCCAAAATATTTTAGCTCGAAATTCATTTACGAAATGAAGTTGGTGAGCAAAATAATACGTTCACTTTCCCTTGAGTGCATTCAAATTTCTGCCTTCCTAAAAAATTTCTTTTTCTAAAAATTACTGCTACCCATAAGACGGAATCCGAGGCTGATTGTAGAGCAAACTTCCGAGGTTTTCAAAATTTTGCTTTCAAATTCAATGTATTATCCTACGTAAACTTTCCAGAAATATGAAACTCGGTAGAATAACGTAAGCAGATACCATTAAAAATAATACACTCATCTAATTAGAGTAAATACAATTGTTGTCACTTCTACTCTTATATTTTTGGAATAAGTATTTAATCAGAGAAATCAAAGCAACATCGCTTCTTCCGCGCTGTTATTTCATATTGATTTTATTTCCATAAATTTATTATAACTACCAACGGTTTCTCCAGTTATGGCGTTTTGCGTATGGAAACATTTATTGGGCCGCTAAGGTTGGAAGTAGCTGAAGAGAAAGTTGGGAGGTTGGGAGTAGCTGAGGAGAAAGTGATTTGCCGTAGGAATCAGACAGGGTGCCAGGTGGATAGGAATCCACTGGGTCAAAATTCCTTGAATAGATGGGAGTTAGCAATCTGAGAATTTTGAATGTCCGACAGTTTATCTGATGATGCCATGAGTGCCGAAAGCAGTTATTTTTACCCTAAAAAATATTGAATGCCAAAATATAATACTCTCATGTCTTAATCAAACGACCTTTCTAAAGGCTAGTGCCTGAAATTGATAATTCCATGGAGTTATACCTTTTAACAAGTCAAAATTCTTTGTATGACATGTTTCTACATGTCTACTTTTTCCACCTGATTCTATTCTCTTCTATCTTGCCATTCTCTATCATGTCTGAGAATCCTCACACATCCCGTGTTGTATATCTCATAAATTGGCGGGAAATATAATTTTTTGGCAAGAGTTTCAGAATGATATATAAATTTGAAAACTTTCAATTTCACTTCCAGTGACGATAATTATTCTAGGTCTATTCGAGGTCTAGATTTATTTTCCCGAATATCCTAATTACCATTATTTTCCCTTGTCTTGTTTTTCCACGTGGAACCTAGCCTCACTAATGAGGTGAATGGATACGAGGTGCAAAAACTCTTTGCTAGATGTAGCGTGACTTGGGAGTCGCAAGGGTACGATTGCCTCTCTACTGAGAATTGCTACGTTACGGAAGGGACAGCGTGCTTTTTGCAACGGGCCCTGTTGTACCCTTGGGTCAAAACCCTTGAGGTTTCAAAAGCGGGAGGGCCATAAAGGTCCAACGTATTGTGGACCCAGTGGTGAAAATTTCAAAACGTGATAAGTTTCCATGCGTTTTTTTTATTTCCATGCTTCTACCCTGCATGCGTGGGCATGGAAATTTTTTTTTTCATTTGATCGACAGGGTAAAAAAATGAATCCTTTTCTGGATAAGGTAGATTATTGGAACTCGTGTTTTCTTAACAAATTTCGGAAAAACAAACAGTCTGCTGCCGATCAAGCCTTTCTAATAACGAAAAAAATATGCCCGCTGATATTTATCGAGTTAATAAAAAAAGGATGTGGCTGACGATGATTTTAAGCACGGCTCAGTGATTTTCTTTGAGCCATCAAAGCAACAGAGTTATACTATGGAAACATCTGAAAGTATGATATCACTATTATTTAAAGGGATACAACTAACCTCAAATTTTAAGATGATAGTTGAAAACGGAATATGGAAATATAGGCACCACGGCAAATAAAGAATTATGTATGGCACGGTTAGCTGAAAATGTATATCATTCGACAAAGCATCGTGGTTTTCATGCATATATGGTGTAGGTAGGCTATAAAAAGCAATAGCGCAATATTACAGTGCATGAATACTATCAATTTTTAAAATATAGTTCAAATCGGTAAAAGCATCAATTTCATGTGAGGGATGTTTTTTAACTAGCAGACCCCAATTACGTCAAACTGTTTAGGTCATAATTTCTTCAAGGAAGTTAACTAATCTTTCTGCCACTAGATATCCCAAGTGCCCCAAATAAGTCGATTTCAGATGGCTATTTTAAAAGCTCAAATTCTTGGAGTAAAAACGTTTTTTTTTTTTGTTTTACTATTTTCAGATTCATGGTCTATATCCTGTATTACTCACACGACAGAAACAGTCTGGCATTAACATTTTGGGATTTTAGTCTTGTATTAGAGGAAATTGCACATAATTTTGGATTAATATAATTTTTTCGAAGCATCTCATTACAAGGAGACCTTTAACGTGAAGGAAAATGCGTATGAATACTAGCGATTGCCCTATTAATGGAGTGAGCACGCTTAAAGGTGATGTATAAAAAAGCGATGTATAAGGGTAACGTTGCGTTGCGTAGAATCAAGTGTTACGTGTAAGATGCATGGTGTATATAATTGAGGTCATTAAGGTTGAATATTACCCGTCCGCCATGATACTGAGATAACTATAAAATACATTAGATATGAACTATTCCCGTTCGTCAATTATTGTGTTTGATTTTTAACAGTAAATTTTTAAATTTTGGCATTTGACGTATCTTCAAATGCAAAGTGCTTTTTTTTAAAAAAGCTTCAATAAATTGATGGTTATAACGTCTTTTAGCGGTCAAAAAAGTCAAGTGCGAATATCTGGATTATGACTTGATTAGGGGCTAGTGGCATGATTCAATTTAATATATTAATAATATTAATAGATACAAAAAACAACAACATTTGATATCTTACGCTCGCAGAACATATTAGGTGGTGACACCATTACTCTAGTACCATTTATCGAACTACGAGATCAGTTGCAATACAATTTTTAGATTACGTACTGGTCAGCGCATTTTACTCCGATATTCATTGCGTATTTGTCATTACATTTATCTCTGCTATTCATTGTGTATGAAATTTTTCACCTTGACGAAAAATATATTATGTAAATACTTAGCAAACCGAATTCCACTTTTCAGGATTAGATATTGTAGTTTTATGTTTATTTTAGCTTAAATGTTCTTTCGAGGAGCCCAATTTCAACAAAAATTCCAGTTATTCGTGAAACAGTGAACGGAGTGGCATTCATTGGTTGGTCTATTCGGTTTTTGAAGTGAATTAATATTATAAAAAATTAAATACTATTATGCTTCATCAATTTTTTTGATTTTTACACAAAATTAATCCATGCTTCCTGTCAAGTTTGCTCTAGATATTTAAAATTATTTACCAATTTCTATTTCTGTAATTTATTCGTGTTATGTAGTAGTAAGGTTTCGGACACACTATCGCGATGAGAGTGAGAAATATTTGGCATCCTTAATCCTCTGAAAAAAGAACGCCCATAGATTGCCTTTCTGCTCCTGATAAGATGAGCGTGAAAGTCAAACCCCTGAGCAGCCAAATAGCATGAACCGTTCTTCATCCCTCTTATCAGCGATATACCCTGAATGATGGTAAACATAATTATGTCTCACATTATGGAGCACGGAAACTTTTTCATGAAGTGATAAGTCCAGAAAATAAAGCCCGACTCATCGCTGCACAGTAAGCACTATCACGAAACCTGCTTCACGATCAATGAAAGCTCTCTCCCTTGCCGCCAGGGGCGCAGATCCTTGGATAAAAAAGGAGCCGGCAACGCTCCAGCGTCGAGAAGATGTACGAAGAGGAAGACATTTTGATCCGCCAAGGGCCGGAGCCGCATGGCGTGGACTTCATTATATGATAGTGATGGTGCTGGTTTTTAGTTTTCTATTTTTTTAGCTTAATTTGAAAGTTTCGTTACATAGGATAGTTATTCATTCATTCTTAAGCTAATTTTTACTATCGGTAAAGTACACGTAGAACAGTCAGCAAAGATTTGTGCGTTACATTATCAAATATTTGCAAGTTAACTTAATGGGAAAAGCTTAAGGATGAATAAATACTTCGTCTATTCCGCGCATTTGTAGTCAGTAAAATCTCTACCAGGTTCAACACTCCCTATAGAGTCCAGACTTGGTATAGAGAAGAATAGGATCTTGGTATGTAGTATCCAACAACTCGGCACGTGTCTTAATTTCAAAATTCCCAATAAAATCAATTTCAGCACATTTTTCGACAAGATGTATTAATGACACGAGAGTGTTTGAACCAGTCGAGGTTGTACTGAGTAAAGCTAGGTAGAATCATAGAGTAAATATTTACTCTATGGTAGAATATACATGGTTATATAAAATATATAAAATACCTCAAATTAAATAACAATTTAAAATATAAATATAAAATTAACAGTGCTATAACAAAGCTTTATCATAAAAATGATCCGGTTTTATACATGATTTAAATTATATACGAATTACTTACAGTTTTTTTTTTTTGTTTTTCAGATTTTTCGTCTCAAACACAATTTTTTATAACGAAAAAAATTTTAATACGTGCTCCCGTAGTCTAATGCTCAAATGATACTCTACTTCTGTTCCAACATTAGCTAAAATTTCTTAGTTAATGATTATCAATGCTTCATTAATCCTGTTCATTAAGTGGGAAAGGTCTTAATAATTTTTTTATAAACAACTATTTTTATGAAACGCACAAAAATAAATCGCAAGGCGTGAAGTCTGCATTCCTTGGAGACTAGTACTTTATACTGAAACCGCTCCATTATTTATTATAATCCTTCATTTTTTCCTCTGAAATACATATTGCTTATAAAGTTTTTTGTGGAGTAACATTGTCCTATTCTATAAAAAACTGAGATTATATGGAACAATGAAGAAGAAAAAAATCAAGAGAATATCTGCGATATTGAAGTCCGAATGGTAATGTAACAAAACATGGAAAGGAAGAATAGGTAGACATTTCTTATTCCCATGTACATAATGAGAATACTATTCATTAAATCACTGCTGATTATATTCCTGCTAAGCAAGTATTTTGAATGGAAATGTATTTCATAATTTTAGAGTATGCAAAAAAATTTCGAGGACGCGGTAAGTTAGTATCTGGTGAAATATGGCGCAATTTTTCTAAAAGGCACAAGGTGGGAGTTTTTGATAGGATTTTTGCCTAACTATTCCCTGAAAAATTTATCAACTGGTTTAAGATTCAAGTATGTTTTTTTTCGTTGATTAACTACTAATATTTTTGCATTTTCTTTGGCAGCCAATAGAGGGTTTTGGCATGCTTGAAAATTTTCCCAGGAAAATATTTAGCATGAGCAGTGAATGCAGACTGAAATTCTTTTTTAATGAAATAACTAGCGCTCTCTTGTCGCGGACACTATGCTTAGTAATTAAGCATCTTAAAACTGTGAATTTATATTTCCTCAGTTATTAGAATCATTGAGAAAACGTATTATGTGAGAAATTTCTCCTCCCATAGAAGCCTTTTAGCCCTTGTTTACTCTAATTACGCGTCAAAACTGTTCTTACTTAGAAATCAGCACACCTTATGGGTGCAGCTGATAGTATTGCTTAGAAAAATCTCCCTTTTAATGTACAATATTTTGTTCCAAACTCTTGAGGAATTTATTAATTTAAGTAATTTTAGAAATACACAGAAAATACTGCAAATGAAAAGATTCTTTTCATAAAATTGAAAAAAAGTTAAAAAAAAACATCGATAGTCCAACGCGAGCTACTTTCTGTGTGGTTTAAGCGCATAAAACAAAGTCGGTAATTTATATGGAACTTGCGTTACCTTTCATCGAAAAAGAAATATTTTTTTTAGTAAAAAGTTGACAATGTGACCGCAAAAGTCTACCATCAAAATTAACAGATGTTCCGAGCGAATACTCTATCCCTCGGTAACATTGAATCTCCATTGCATAGGCTTGGGCTTTGAATCTCCATTGGGGCATGGGCTTAATTATGTATAAACGCACGGAGTTATCCAAGCCCTAAGGTAAATAAATTACCTTACAATGCTGGTCTTTTGGGTCTATACCGTGACTTCTTTGGTATGAAAGCAGTATCCTTCAAATTCGTTGTGAACGATAACATTGAAATCTTATAGCTCCATATATTTTCAGAGCACCAGACAGTGAATGTAGGAGAATGGACTCTCCAGAGTACATTCATAAAAACTTATCTTTTGGTCATGCAGATTTAAGTAAAGGCAAAGGTATCCAATAATAGGGGAAAACATAACATAATCATCGATAAAAGAAACAATTGTGAAGTTTGCGATTAGTCGGTAATGTTCAAATGCACCCCCGAACTGTTTGGAAATTAAAAATAAAAGTGTTGTAGGTTCTGAAACAAAAGCTTGCATAACAAGCAAATAAGCACATAACTCCCAAAACTAGTCATAGGATTCATGACATAATATGGTTTCGCAATGGAAAAAAGGCTTAGAATAATAGTACCGTACTTGAAACGCAGGGGCAACTTGAAATGGTTCGGTATTGTTTTCGCGTTTGTGTTGGTACAACTTACCAGTGCACAATTCAGTACAAAGTGCACATGGAAGGAATTATTTTATTTTTCAATGATAAAGATGATGAATAAGATGACTGTTTAGATGATATTAATGCGAGACCTTTTAAAACTAGGTAAATTATGATCCAAGTTACTTCGCCATTGCAGGTAGATATCCCCGGTTGGTGGTATTTTAAATGTTAATTCATTCTCATCCAAAAATGTTACTCAAATATCGCCTCCCTCTACAAAATCTGAAACTATTTGAACCATTAATGCTATAGTTCTTTGTTCTGTCAGTAGGAATTTTACTGCTACTTCATCTTTTATCTACAGTTCAAACAAAACTTTAGTTTTTTTGCATTGCGTAATGTGATTCAATTTGTAAATTTTCTACTTTCCACAGGAGGCAAGCCATTTCCGCAACCAACACTTAACTGACAAAATCCAAGAACCTTCCTTGCCGAAGCCGATGAAGGGAAGAGGTCTAAAAATTGAGTGAGTAATTCAAAACTGAGGCAATCATGTCTTTGTTTACAGCAATTTCCGTGCTTTGTGCATGAGTAGCAATTTTATTTTCGCTAGTTTAAAATTAATTTACTTCTTGAAAATATAATTAAAAGTTTTTTAAAAGTAATTCCATCTACACATACGTTTTCTTGTTGTTTCAATGTGATACTTGGATATCCATTTATATATAAATGTCCTAATTATTCTTGGAAATAATATAATTCCTTGAGTATAGTCTTCATATTTACCAATAATTAAAGTAAATGGCTCCAAAGGCAAAGTTTATTGTAGTATAAAATCAAATAATAATTTATTACTATACTCAGCTGTTGTAGCCTCTAACATTACATCCTTAAGCAACAGTATTATGCTAAAATATCTATATAGAAAAATAATAATAACAAGAATGACATCCACAGAAAAAAATTCACTTTTTAACTGATATGCTTGGGAGAACGTACAAGCTATGTTGATAATGTAGAAACTCTTGTAGTTTGTATCATTTTATGAAATAACGAAATTAATTAAGGGGTATTTGATCCACGCATGTAACCCTGAAGTGATATTTGGGACTTCCGCTGTTTTACCATAAAATGCACAAGCCATTTAAGTCTGAGAGAACAAATATTGCAAATGGCACCTTTTCGTCTGTGTAACACAGTGTGTTTACTAAATTTTTACTGTGAATTACATTTACATTGATTATGAAGTCTCTCAATTGAATCTCAGGAGCGGAAGACACTACATAAGCTATAGTATCGCTTGTATTATATTCACGATTATTGAAAATACATAGAAGAAATTATAGCATTCATAATTCATAAATTAGTACTTAATATCATGTAGTAATAGTATGTAATGTAAGTAATGGGTAATAAAGTAGTTGTAAGAAATTTTATCGTGTGATCATATTTTACAGTTTAATTATTTCGTGTTACATAAAATGATATTTGAATTTGCAAGTTTGACTCTAAACACTCATTTATTATTTATTGCATTACCTATGTAATTTAAACAATTTTATTTTTTATTTTAGCTTTTAATTTTCATTTAGCATAACTAAGTATATGGATATGATTTTAACTTGTTGGAGTGCTGCCTCATTTCTGTAATTTCGCTTGTGTTAGACATTTTCTTACAACTACTCAGATTATTGTAATGTGTTTAGAAACTTTTTTAGAATTATGTATCTCAAAAATTAATCCAAAGGATCCAATTTTTTTTGAGCAGATACGAGGGTATTTTAAGTAAAATTTACGTAATTTAAATGTTCTTTACCAGCACATCTTTCTTAATCCACTGGTGAGTTTGTATCCAGTCTTACACACATTCTGTGGGTATTGATTGCTGATGAGTGTAGTATTGAGGTGCCATAACAGCTCATTAAGCCATGCTTATGGTCTTCTAGAAATGGGAATGAGGATGTTAAGACACATTCTTGGTAGATTAAATTTTAATGTATCCTGAGGAACGTAAATCATGGATTAATGTCGCATGGATCATTCGTCCAAACTCCGAACCTTGTATCGACCAAAATTCAGACGTTTCTGTAAAAATACTTGGCTCCCTTTGAAAAAAAAATAACTATGAAACTGCGTTCCGCTTTGATCCCTCACGGCATTTGTATGTCCAGAAAGTCCATTATTCATGTCTGTATTCGTTTAATACCGCGCTTGACATTCAGTCAATTTTTCCTCAATCTTTCTCCCTCCACCCCCCCTCCCCCGATACGATGAAAATGATCCATAGAGGCGGGAAACGGTTGCGTATGACAAAGATTTCTCCCATCACGAATGGATTTATGAAGAATAATGGCACCGCCTGGCAACCGTCTCCTTTTTGTGCCCTCCAAATTCAAATGCCTATTGCGGATTTAGTTTTAAGCGGTTTCTTAGGCATTAGGGCGGAAATTTTATCGTTTCATAGCGACATCCTTAGTTTTTGTTACAAAAATTTGGAGCTAAGCTACATCTTTTCCTCGTAATTAAAGAAATTACCACTTAAACATTCAATGTTAGCGTTCATCCTAGTTTTTTATTTGGTACCTACCTTGTATGTTCTGTCGGCTGTTGCCATGAAATGTAATGATGGTTTCTTATTTCTACAGTTTTTATAAAAAAATTCATCATTGCGAATTCAGTTGTGTTTGCGGAAAATTATCGTTACATAGCGTCACCCGTAGCTTTGTGTTAAATATTTGGAGCTAATCGGACATCTTTCCCTCGTAATTGAAGAAATTTTTGCTCGAATTTGAAAGGAGAAATAATGTAAAAATTGTGCAATAAAGAAGAAAATTGATGAAAGGCTTCAATTAATTTATCCACTTACTTCCGATTTCTATTTTCTTGCCTGTAAAAAGGCTTGAAGATTTTAACTAACATATATATGTAGATAATGTCATAAAATATGAACTTAATAATTGAAACAACTTTTTTTTACGTAAAAAAGGCTCCTTATCAATATCCTTAGCGTTTTGTCAAGAGCCATACTGTCACTTTTGTTCTCGCATTTTCCCTAAAGAAATCACCACTTAAACAAAGTTTTCGTGATCGAGAATATCACCTGCACAATTCGAATTGTAATTCGATTGTCACTAAAAACATTTCCGCAGCCGCGGCCGGCTTAAGTACATTAGCAAAAATCCCTTCCCTCAATCTAGGAAACCTTTTTGGTTTTTTTAGATAACTTAGTGGATAATTTTGTTATTATTCGCTATATTTTTCCTCGTGCACGAATTATATATTGATCTAATCTAGCAGTTACCCCCAATATCTATATTTTTCATGTGAAAGGCTTTTTAAATTTTTACAGGCACATTATTTTTAATGTTTCCGTAAAAAAGTAACGTAAGTGAAATGAAAATAAATGATCTATTTTTAAGTTAAATAAATTTTACTTATCTATACCGAAGTAGTACAGTTTCTTCTACTTCGGCGTTATATACAGAAAAATATTTTCAAGCCGAAGGCACCACAGACAGCAAAGTTCTTCCTTGTTGATTTGAATAAATACCTTTGCTTGACAGCCCTTTTTCAAGGCAGCGGTGTTTTTTTTAGAAAAGAACATTTCACTTAGAACTCCGCAATTTCTATGGTTCCAAATAAATTTATGCGTCGTACAGTGAGTCTTTTAGGGGTTCTGCGTTGCTGACTACTGTAGGGTTCAATTGAAATGTGCCTTTTGTTCATCTCCTTCAATGAAGGACCTTTCTATGGAAATTCTTCTATTTGAATGATAAAAGAGTCTTTTTAACCCCAAAAGATTTTCCGTAAACATCCCTCTTGTGACGGTATTCCTTTACACTAGTCGCGTGCTTTACTCTTCAGGTGAGACCCCTTATACTATGCCCAACAAAAATGCATAAGGACTCCCTAAGGGACCCTTGTCACCAGCGTAGCTTTTGCCTCGCGCAGCAAGTGCACCAAATAGATGCTAATAACGTTCCTACATTAGGACCATGGTAACAAAACATTCCTTACCTCTTTTATCGGAGGCTTGCACTCTAAAAACCTCCCTCCATTAAAGAATAACAGGCAAGAAAAGGTCCTAGAGACCTTTTTTTGATTCAAGGGGCCATTTAAAAAAATGGAAATGAGACCGCAATGAAGTGAGGTCTAACGCTTCGGCCCAAGTCAGGTGTATCGGTCCCTTACACTTGAGGGCACTAGGGGGTAAATTTTATCGCGGTTCGCTTATAAAAAGGGTTAGCGCCCAAAAACCCTTGGCCTTCGCACGGAGGGCCGACGAGACCCTTTGGGATCACGAACCCTCTTTTAGGACCTGCGCGGTAAAGGGCCTAAATTTATGCCTGCATAAATTTTTTCCTATGCACCCTACCCGTGCGTTAGTTTTTTTGCTTCGTTCCTTGCGAAGAATGTAAAAAGAAGTGCGCTTATCCGCTCATTGTCACTATAATTGGCGGAATGATGGGTCGAAAGTGGGATTTTTTTTCGGCAACGGGTCCTAAAAAGGTATCTTTCCCCCCTTGTTAACACCATCGCCAAATTTTAGTCGCGTGTGATCAGGTGCCCATATTTTTGTGTGTGGAGGTATCCGAGCGTTGAAGTGCATGGCTTGCCCTTTTTCCCCGGTAGGATTTTAGCCTGCCTTTTCAAGGACTTAACCCTCTCTTCCGGGGAAATACCACCCTTGGAAGGGCCAATACGTATGCTTTTACCTCAGCCACGGGCCCTGCACGCATCTTTGCTTCCACTTCTTTGACATAACCCCTAATTTTCTTTCGGAAAGGGTCGAAAAAAAAAATAAAAGACCTGGTAAACCTCACCTCGAACGACCCCTCCAATCCAATGCCTATTCTCGCGTGAGGCGTATTGCCAGGTCTTGTGCATTCGCGTGCTTACGAACTACTCGCGTGTCTCCGTTTTAGGGAAAACGTATGAGTCCCCTTTTCAATGTTACCATGGTGTACCAGCAAGAGGGTGACAATGAGATGTAGGCCTAAGAAACCCGTGTCATTATATACTACTTTAGCCGGACAACTAATCTCTTCATTGTATCATATTCAAACGCTTTCAACTATTCGCTAATTTAAGATCTTGTCCATTTCAACAGCAGTGTATTGTTTTGGTCGTTCCTAGTAGTACATTTTTCTACTGGCAGCGTACTTGAGTAAAGGAGTATTTATCTGGACAATGGCCGTCTTCATAGAATCGTATTCAGAAGCCTTCAACCGTTTGCTGTTTTAAACGTGTCCAGTTCAACAGCAGAATAATTTATTTGTACGTAACTGAAACGTTTTTCTTCTGGCAGCGTACTATGAGAAAGGAAGAATTTATCTGGACAATGACCGCAGTCATATAATCAGATTGAGACGCTTTCAATAGTGATGAGGAATATGTCAGTAACTGTGATTGAATCACCGTTACTGAAAAGTAGCACTCACTCTTGGTGATTCGATACTTGAAATCGCTGTGATTGGATAACTAAATTCGGTGACGATAGCACATGCTGCTACCAAGTGATAGGGATGTATTGCTTCCTGTGATTGAAGAGAAGTAGCCGATCACTGTCGTTGACTAAATCACTAGATACTCGAAATCACTGCGACTGTGAATACGGTGAAGATAGCTTCCAACCTTTGCTACCAACAGTATAATAAAGGATGTTTTATCCATCTTTTATGGTGAATTCTTAACGAAATATACAGATAACGGTTTGAATCATGATGCTTTGACTATAAAATATGTTTAAAAAATGTCGACGGGATTTTATTGATTTCTATTTATTAATTCCTTTACCATATCAAATTAACTTAATCATCGTAATATAAAATCAGAATCACAGCTATTCCCTCAAAAAATATTTTGCCTAATTTTGCAATTTTCAATAAGTTTATTCGTTCCTTTTGTGGAGAGCTCATTCGTTGGAATTGGACAAAGTAGCAGTAATATTAGCGCCACAAATCACCGCTGATTTTTATTAGTGATTCTCCTCGGTGATCGCAATCACAGTTAAGAATCACCGTTACTGATGAGTTGCAGTCACAGGTAACGAAGTTATTGGAAAATCACTGTTCCACTCATCTTTACCTTTCAAACTTTCGTTGATCTAAGAACATTGACTTTAATATTAACGCAATTGTTTTGGACGTAACTGTTGCGTTTACCTTCTGGCTGAGTAATGCGAATGAGAAAGTATTTAGATGGACAGTGAATGTGTTCTAAAAATTATATTCAGACATTTCAAGCATTCGCTATTTCAACATTATCCATTTCAACATCCTCATAATATTTTTAGCGCACTTTGAGTAAGGCAGTATTTCTTCACCTATGTTATTCGAGAATCCAGATAAATGTAACGCTAACTATCGGCGGAATTTGAAAGTAGAGCTGTGAGGACAAAGAAATTGCCTTAGGGTAATTGCCATAGGTAAATTTTCACGCTGAGTAATTGTTGGCGTTGCTGGTATTTTTTCTGATTTCTCTCGTTATTTTGTTGGTATTAAGCTATTTTAACTCTGTAAGTATTTTATGCATTCATATTTATGTATATGGTCTTTCAGTAGACATTCATTGCAAAAATTCATCATTTACAGTGACGGTTGTTTATAAGTTGAAGGCGTTTAAGGTAACACAAGCATTATACTGTTTTTTTTCTACCCAGCTAAGAATAGTTTAATCAGAGTCGCGCATTTATAATCACAAGGATCCCTTTTAGTAATCACTGTGATTTAATGGCGGACTTTCCGGCTATAATGTATTGCTTCTTCAATCTTTATCGCTATTTTTCGTTGCCCATTGGTATAGAAATGCCTCCTGAAAACCATGAAAAATATACGCTGATATTGCCTACTTTATTTTTCTAAGTGGCTACACGATTCTTCTCATTGAACCAATGTTATAATCACAACACTATATCGACGTGTCGGCCATATTGGCGGATAAAGTCAGCACCATCAGCGCCCTCATCGGTGGTTTTTAGTCACGAATCTTTGGCTCCGCTTATTACCTATTCTAAAGGATAGTTCCGTCGCTAGTAAATTGTGAAATTTAAAGCTCTCAGCTAAAATTTTATCGACAAAAGTCTTGATTCCATCTTTCTCCGATACACTTTTTTGTAACAAGGTACTCCATTTCAGTAAATAAAGAAAGGCCTGTATTATCCGCAACTTTTTGAGCTAGCTTTAGTGTTAAGATTTTTTTATTCCCCTCAAGAATTTTGATAGAGAATTATTTCATGTGGACATCGTATTAATTATGAAGATACGTAAGATAAGGCAATAGCATTGATAAGCTTCTAATCTCGTCTTATTTAAACGTCACAATTAATGTTCATACATGCGCTTTCATTCGACTGGTGTTATTAGAGCCATGAACTACATACCAGGTATGGAAGGTATCAAAGCTTTTATGAATCATATTTTTCATGTAAGCTCTAAAATTTAAAATAAATATCTAAATTATGAAAATATTCTATCGGCGTCGTTGTTAAGTTTATAGTATCGCATATCGGCTGGTATATATACGATAAGTATGAGCGATAAAATGACCTTATTTCAAACCATCGCCTGCTTTTCCAACTGTTCCTAGCGAATTTTAACGGCCTTAACCCTCTCTCAGGCAAGTCCATTATGTCACGCGCACATATCGAGTAAGTCACCTATTCTCAGTTACTCTTATCCATCTCGCACCGCGCAGATTTGTGTTCAAAATTTAATGGACCCCAATGGGGGTGCTTTCATAGAATTAAAAAGGTAATTTTTTTACATGTCCAGATAATTAAGTTAGAGTTATTAACTTATGCAAAATATTACTACACAATTCTCGAAATTCTTGTTGCTACAGAGCTTCAAAGTTCGCGATAATTACAAAATTCTTTCGCGCTACAAGAACGCCCTATGACGTCAGAATTCAAGTAGGCAGGATCGCTCCATGGCAATAACAAAACAGTAACGACAGTGACAAGCATCTACGAATACATTGATTCATAACTTGAAGGGTGTGACAAAAACAGTTGTAGATAGTTTAAAAGTTTTCTTACGGTGCCAATATTGCGCAATGGCTTACTCCGACTTCGTAAAGATGCAACATCCTGGGAACATTCTGAAGGCAGATTAGTTCATGGTCGCTTATATCTTCTCCGGTAATGAAAATTTCTCGGCGCGGAGTTGAGTAGCCGCGAAATTGAAATGTAACATAAATTAAATCAACAACCTCGTCCGCTAGCAATCTAAAGGTTGGTTTGCATCTCGTTTAGCTACTGTCATTTACTCATTGCTGTTAATCTGTGCTTGGTGCAATATTGGAATATGTGAAGTTAACGTTTAGGAGAAATACAACGGAGCATATTTGACGCCGATATACTTAGCATTCCTAAGGTCAGGAAGAGAGACATACGGAGATTCAGCAGTTGGATAAGTTCAACTGTTCATAAATTTGAGCGTTTGTACTGTTGGGCTAAGGTAACACCAGGACATTAAGTGAGAACAATAATCTTGTACCACAGAAATTACCGTAGATGAGGAGGATGAAAATGTAATAAGCGCTATTCGTCAAGACGATGATCCATCTTCCAGTATGCATACATTCTTTAAACCTGTCAATTATTCTGGATCAATATTTCATGACTGATGATGAAATTAACATATAATGCTAAAAAAAATAAATTGTACTGAGAGATACATAAGTTTTTCTAAAACTGACACAAATACTATAATGGCACCACGTAAACGTATTGTTTACTGGACTCTCACGTCTGGCTCAACCAATATGGCGAAGGGTCGTTTGGAGCACAAGATTACCTGCTATAGAATTTTCAGAGTGGAATTTTACGAAAAAACGCAGGTTAGAGAAGAACTGCTTTCACAGTACTTTTCAGCGTAAATTATATTTTTTATCGCATAATCATCCATTTGCAATGGTATTCTCCATTATTATGACGTTACTCGTGAAAAGCGGCAACTGTCGCTTTCTACTTGGCTAATCGTGATGTAGTATGGCTGTGTAAAGAATATTTTATTTCACTTTGAATATCGATTAAACTGAAAAGTAAAATCAATGAAATGAATTCTTATTTCGGGTCTGGATGAACTGTGACTTGGTGACTGTAACTTTATTTTGTAGCCATTATCATCCTCAGTTAAATCCTCAAGATAAGAGTACTGTACGTGTTATTTGAGAGCTTTATAATCACCCTAGTGAGTCAGTAAACGATATAATTTTTTGCACGCCTTTTTTATTTTGCGTGCAGTGCTGTGTTTGTATCAACAGGAAACTTTAGTGCAAACTCAAATAATTTTGAAAAATAAAAATATTTATAAATTGAAATATTTTTCATTGCATTAGCAAAGATTTATTTTTTATAATATTTAAATTGTGTTTATCTTACGCTGTGTTTTATTTTTTCATTTAAAAATACCATTTCTCTCTTATATGTTTCGTCATTTTTTGCTAACACTTCAATTCACCAATTCGCAGATGCATGCTATTTTATTTTCCCTAACGCCAAAAACGTGTGCATACGAGGTCTTCTTATGCCGTTCTTCGGGTGTACTTGCTCCTCCATTATTTTGATCACCAGGTCTGCCATTGTGTGGTCAAGTAGGACTATTTATTTTATTTTCATGAAGACTCCCTCGGTGGGTCTTCAGGCAAGCCATATCAATTTCATTTCAATCCTATAGTACCACCTTTCTGGTTTAGTTTTCGCTTAATTTGACCTGTTACACAACTTTGCATGGCCTGAAGATGAGAAATAAATTTGCATCATTTGTTACATCTATTAGAATCCAAAGAATTAACGCTGCAAAAAACTAAACAATTCATATGAGGAGGTTATTCCGCAAAAATTTGAATCTAATTTCAGCTGAAAATACAATCGCAGGAATAAGTTAAACCTCTAATCACATTTCCACTTTTGGTACATCCGTTATGGTTATTGTTCCATGCATTACTACGATATAGAAACATCTTCTCTTGTTCCCAAAATGTTAATGTGATTTCTGATGAATTAATGAAGTTATTTACATGTACTGAGGTACGGAGTCTAATGGGTGGAGCATTGGGCTGCCAACGGCTCATGTATAAAAGTCCCGGGTTAAAATATCGTTTGAAGCCCTAGAGTACAGAAAATTCCTTTTGAGCAAGGTAAAGGGAGGGACAGATGAAGAAAGTAAACAGCCTTCTCTTAACATGTGAATTTTGTTTACCTTTTGTATATTCTGGGCTGAGATTTCAGATTAGATGTCGGATCATTCTGATTTGATCACCGAATGAGTGAACCTCTGATGAGAGGTTTTCCTTATTCTTATGACAATATTTCCAGCTGACAATTGATCATTACTTTTTTCCGAATACCCTCCTCATTTTGATAGGTCTAGTAATTATTTCTCCCTTCATCCTTACTTTTTAAAGGAGTATTATCGATGAATCTATGTTTTGAACATGTTTTTCTCCTTTTCAGGGAATGATGTTGTTGCCGAAAGGGTAGAATTGTGAATTACGACTATGAATAAGTGGTAATTTATAGCTGTTTAAGTTTAATTCACTAATGAGTAACCGAATGAACCAAAAATTTGAGATGCCAATACGATGTTAAGTTAGAGCGAGCTTTTGCATTCCTGTAAGGCGCTGTGAAACTGATTTTTCAGCGCCAACATGGAGCTAACTTTACTTACCTATATATTTGGAAAATCATGTTATAACAATAGTTTATTGCATTCTTAAATTTGGTAAAAATCTAATGATATTCCAGCCACGAGAGAATCAATTGGATTTTCATAGCTGCATTAGCTCACGGAATCTTCGAGGCATAATTTTTATTTTAAACTTTTTTCGGACCTCATTAATAAATTTTTGATTTTTCTGTCATTATTTCTAGTACGGATATTTTTATTTATACGCAAATAGTTATTTGTAGTTTTACTCGTGTTAACTCTTTAATTTGTTACATTTTTCTGTAAATGTTCCGCACTCAACTTTCAAACTGTTTTTGGTATCGGATTTATAAGTTACCATTCCTAGATTGTATACAAAGCCTTCGAGAAAGAAAATTTAGTCACCAGAATTGCAAAATGTTAGACTTCTCTTTACCAAATGTGTTATTTTAATTTATTCCCAAACATAGCAGATAGGTATAAACTTTCTTATGCTATATTTTTTCTGTTATAACATCTTCATGATAGAACAAAATACCAGTCACCTAAGCAATCAAGAAAATAATATACATTACGGAAACAACATAACTGATGCATTGTCGTTTTTTGCTTATGTTCCTTAATTTTTGCCTAAAAGAAGAAGCTCGGAAGAAATCGTAGCACAGCACATAAATAACTCTACAAACTAAGCTTTGTGTAATATTCCACTGGCAATGTTTTCTGGGCATGCTTGTCGTCTTCTGTTTCTTGTTTATTACTTGATGCAACAATAAAATAAAATTCAATGTCATACTGATGCGTGAAATTGATTATTTAAATCTTAGCTGTCAGGGTTTAGTTATTGAAATTTGAAGCTTAGAATTTATATCCCATGATTTTTATTATTGAATTTCAATTGAGACATTACTGTTTTGAGCTAAAATAGTTTATTTAAAAAATATAGATTATTTTTTAAACACGTACCTTATTCTACTTTCGCGTCTTCATGTCATTCTAACTGTGGAAAATTGTGAGGAAGCTGCACCCGCATCCCTGAAAGGATAAAAAGATTTGTTACATCTATATTAACCATTACCAATCACTTACAAGAAAAAAAAACAGCGCACCTCTTTTACAATATAGATTTGTTAAAATTGAAGAAAAATCCCAAGTGTTCCTGTCAGGTGCTTAATATATGTTATTTGTGGGTATATAATTGAAATTCTTCTCACGCTTGGGTAGCGCACTTTGCCTTCGTCCATAGAACTAATGCAGTAATAGTATTTAGTGGTATTTTTTATCTATTAATGGTATAAATTAACCCCAAAGTCAATCTGTATAATGAAAACGTCGGTACAAGTGCAACTGTATACCCCATGATAAGACCAGTAACATGGTTTCGTGATCTTTAGTATATTTTCTTTAACCATGCTGAATGGTACCTCAACTTTCATCTATAAAATACCAGTAAAACTAAATGGGTTTGAGATAAAAGATAACAATCACTTTTAATCGATTAACATATATGGATCAGCAGTTTCTATTTTCCTTACTTTTTCAATCGATCGGATATCATATTTATTTATCCCACTATTTGGTGACCTTATCCGTCGGATTTGTCATTTTTAAGGCACGTCAGCTTATTAAATGAGGTCATTTACGGAATATGATCACGTTCCGTATTTCAAAATAGTCCTTTTGCGTTCTATTTTCTTTACAAAACTAATGAAGTATGTTCCGTACCGATTATATCGTAAACACTCAAAAGTGACTCACAACTAAATTGGATAGAAATGCTGATAAAATGCCGCACACTGACAGAAAAATTAACTCTTTTCTTCCTCAACCTTTAACAAATTTTACTTTTATGGTTTCAATAATTTCCAGTTATGAATAGATAATGCTCAGACACTCATGGTTCACGTAAACCAAGCGATGAGCCTCCCATGGCCCTAATGGTAAAAATGGCTAATATTTATAGAGCGTTAGTAAGAACGAATTTTCACCTTGACCTGTGTGCTGAACATTTTTTATATCTATGATACGCACAGAGATAATTTTCCCTTGAAAACCTTCCTTCATATATATGTCGCTGTAGTTAATTTAAATATTACTCATAAAAGAAATCGAAGCTTTAGCAATACCGAAGGAGTTTCCTTGGAACGGGCCAAAAATGTGGCCAAAGTATTTCAAATGTTGAGGTTTGCAATAATGAGAAATTATTCTTTTGTGCGGAGAAAAATAAGCTGTTTTTATAGAGTGAGAGAAGCATTGAAAGGAATCGGCATCAGAATAATTTCGTTTAAAAAGAAAATAAAAAAAATCCTGATGTATAGGCAAACTTACTCCTTTACTACAGTCCCAGAGTTGATTTTATTTCCTCATGAAAGTATAAAACGTAAATCCTTCCTAATATTCTCATCTCTGATGTGGTTAAGGCACTATTCTTTTAGCTGAAAAGATATCTCCTTAGCCGCTTCAAGAATACGGTAATGCTTCAGTTCATGTCCCTTCAGTTTCTGCTTTGGGAGTGAAAGATGGTAGGTTCAATCATGGTCAGGTACAGTTGAAGGACACCTTAAGTTTATAAAGTAGTGGGCTTACGTTATTGCTGTCTTTAGGAAGCAGAAAGATCAAGTATTAAAGGTGAATTTAGTGAAAAATAGTACGTTATGTAAACCAGACATTCATCGGGTGTCTCTCGGATTTCTTGCGTAAAAATCATTTGAGGATAGGCAATTTGGAAATTTAGAGAACTATAGTACTATAAAATCTGTTACCCTATTGAAGGATATTTGGAATGATAGGCAATATTCAATAGGAATGAAGTTATACTTAATAAGTACTTTGATAATGAATGGTGTAATAATCCTCAGTGATAGGAGAAATAGCGTTCTTTGGAGCGCTTTGTTTAGGGACTGATAACACATTTTTTAATTTTTCACGTCTTATTTTTATGGCTCATTGGGGAAATTACGCTTATTCTAGCAATTGACAATAACTCAATCGTCACCACCTCTATCAATTGCCCGTGTTTGCCGGGGGCCACCGTGCAGTATAGCGGCTTACACGGGTAATGTTCAAGCAACTCAACTTTGGGTTATAGCTTAATTGCATGTAAAAAGTAAAAATCTAATTTCCACCTCTCAAGAAAGTAGAATAAGTCAGGATTTTAAAGGGCCAATTCATCAAAATTTTAAAGAAAAAGTACTAACTGGCAGAGGTAATTTTTTGTTTTTAGTCGAAATAAGATCAACAGTGGCGATTCAGTTTTAAATATCAGAAAGTATAGTATTCACCGATAATATTTGAGCCAACAATTTATTTTTAACGGAAATCTGCGCATCATATCTGACATAATGTGTGGAACCTGATTTTTCAATCGCCTACATTTAGGTGGAATTATTTTTACTACAAGGAACGTCTCAGGTAGACCCAACGCATGTGCATCGGAAATCTTCTTCACCTGTGGTCCATTATAAACAGAAAAGGGACTATTTACATTAGGACGAAACAAAATTTATTATTCCTGTGGTAAAATTGGATTTAATTTTTAATATTTTCTAAATGACTTACCGACTTCCTGTAGGGAAATGTGGCAGATAGGTTGAGAAAAAAGATATATTCTGGAGAATTGGATATTGGAGGTTTTACTACTTCATTCATGAAAACTGTTATCACTGAATTGTATTTGAAGACAATGCCATGTATTAAGGAAATATGTTTTGAAGTCCTACGTTTACAAAATTAACAGATAAAATGGTATTTCCATCAAGATTGTAATTTCATTGCATATATCTCAGTCTTTTTACCAAGATATACATAGCAAAGCACTATCTTTTAGCACAAGATATTATCACATCACTTCATGTATTTTACATGGCAACATATTAATGAGAAATCTATACGTTTAGTGACCGAGTTGGAACGAAGCTGCAAGACCTTTGAGCTTTTTTCTCTGACAATCACTTGAAACGTGCACAAGAGGAGACATAAGAAGAGTAAATGCTTTGCCATGCTGTCTCATCTGAGAAGGATTCTCATCATCAAGGTTCTCATCATTAATTTGGTTCATTGCAATGTATCATTGTTTTAACGCTAACTAAAACTCAATTTCGTTTTTTTATAACCAACCTAATCTAACAAATTCAATAAGACATTTTTTTCTTTATATTTTGGGTCAAATATTGTGTGAATTCACTTTTAGTCTTCAAAATTATATTCATCTTTCAAAATTTGGGCAGCCATTCAAAAATAGCCACCGGCAGACACAACACTTAAAATCTCGGTTTTTAATCAGTGCTTTTAATTTTTCCACATAAAAAAGGTGAGGATTTTTATTTACCTATTTTCTAACATCTTTTATGAAAAACCATTCATGCTTTCACTGAGGAAAATTAAATACTATACAAGGGTGTCTCAAACGATCCTTAGAAATACATTTTCAATTAAAATACTGAGTGCCAACCGGCCTCAATACATGTATATATTCAGTTCATTAAAAAATATACTTTCCGCTCAATCTTTATCTATTGCTATCAATGCAAAGTTGGATTATTAGTAAGTGTAAATGCTTTTAAAATGTTTTGCTTGAGTTTCAACAGTACTTAACCCTCATATGGATTCGCTGCGCCTTAGCGGCGCTCGTGGTTTTAAAAGTGGTGTAAAAATTTTCCATTCCAATGAATCATTTTGAAATGTTCAGTAGTCTATTGTTTCTGCTTTGTGCGTCTAAATATAAAATTTTGTTTGCGTAGTGTCTATAGTTTACATTTTATTGGCCTCTAATGGAAAAAGTTACGTCGTTGGATTTTCGGCGCCGCTGCGGCGCTCAGTATTTCCTCGTCGCTACGTCGTTGACTGCACTCTCAATGTTAATGTCAAAGCAATTATGTTTCGTATGAAATGCTATAATATATTTATAATCATATTATTTATATTTCTAAACATTATAAACAAAACAAAATTGTTAAACAAAAGGAAAATATTACCATACCAATTTTGCTTTCTATTTTAGCTAAGAATCAATCTATTTGCCTCGTTATGATGTTCATTGACAAAACTTCATCTTTTCACGAGAATTATTCATAAAAACTCATGGCTAGTCAAAGTTGTTTTTTCATGGGCCTCCGACTTAGTTTTGCTTGGGCCGAGAATTTCCTCGTCGCTACGTCAGGGTCTGCACTCTCAACGCTAATGTCAAAGCAATTATGTTTCATATGAAATGCAATAATACATTTATAATCCTATTATTTATTTTTTTAACTTATAAACCAAGTGAAATTGTTTAACAAAAGGAAAATATTACAATACCAATTGTGCTTCCTCTTTTAGCTAAGAATCATTATGTTTGCTTCGTTGTAATGTTCATTGACAAAACTTCATCTTTTCGCAAGAATTATTCATAGAAACTCATGGCTAGCCAAGTTTTCCTTGTTTTTTCCGTGGCTTCCGACTTAGTTTTGCTTGGGTACCTTCTCCGCTCCGCGCCCACGTACCTGCCGTGGTGATAGTCGCCTTTGGGTACATCCTAGGGTGACTCTGTTTAGAATTACTCCAAGCCGCAATTCTAAGAAAAATTTAACACAATGCATTATCCGAATTCGTAGAATAATGCTTCCTCACCGTTGTGTGAATATTTCTCGCTGAATGAGTAACTGTAACTTGCCAGGAGATTCAGAAATTTCACCGACTACCGTGAAGAACACATCGCACAGTTATTGTTATATGTCTTGTACCTTTCATTCGAAAAAAAATCCCTTTGCGTCTAAGATAGTCTATACAAAATTGCAAGCGTTAATACAGTTACTGATGACGTGACAGTTTACCATTGGGGTGAAATCCAGATAACTACCCAACTAATTGTGTGATAGAAAATAATTTCTCTTTCCTGACGATGAGTTTAGACTTCACATGGTAAAAATCGTTTCATTATGAATAGGTGAAAAGACAATTTACCGTGAGGTGAAAATTTGTGAACATATTTCTTGTTTCTTTGTGTACTGAAATGCACAGATGTTTTATGCATTGGGGGTGTTACTAACGTAAAGGGGTGAGTGAGGAGGAGAAAGGAGAAGGAATGCCAAGAGGTTGTTTTGAGGTGAAGTGGTGGTAGTGTGTCGACTGCCAAGGATCGGGGAATACCCAGATCGTTAGGACAGGTAGGAGTAGAAAATCCTTATTGCGGAAAAGGTTGGGAGTGCAAGGAGGCAATTAGATACAAAAGCATGCTTTTTCTTCTTCCTTCCATCGCTGCATGAGGGACAGGGAACAAAAGCCTTGTCAAAACGCCCCGCGGTGGCCCTCCCTTCATTCCGAGAAGGTCTAGCTCGGTGGGTCATTAGGGTGGAGAGAAGTTCAATCAAGTTCTGTGGGTGGGGGGAAGAAGGTGGTGAATGACGAATAAGGGAGCTTAGTGGGAAGGTATGGACAGTCTCAATGTTTGGGTCAGTGAAACGCTAAGAAAGAAAACGGAAAGAAAATGTAAGGGAAGTCCTTCCAAAGTGAGGGTATTTTTGTCACCCCAAAGCATTCTTTCATCGGTTTCTCACGCAGAGCTGGACGAAAAAAAGGCAGCTGCTCCTTCTCCCCTACCACCAATAGCACATACTTCTCAGAATTTTTTTTTTTTTTTTTGATTTCCCACCAATCCAGGAGTAAAACCTAATCTGATGCACTCCCACGCAAAACATTTACCCGTCCATATCTAAGAAAACCTTTTCCTTGGGCTACACGTCCCCAGTGGGGGAATAGGGCTCCGTGGTAGGAAAAGAGTACCGACTCTTCTAGCTTCAACTCCAAAGAAGCGTAGGGTTCTTTGACACGTCGCTTGTCATCCCATATTATTTATATTTCAAAACCCATAAGACTTGATTTTTTTAATGCAGGACATAAGCTCCCAGAATATTCGTAAGATTTGTCTTGATCGCCAGAATCTAGTAAAAATCACGAAAGTAACACTCGTCTCTTCTCACTTAACCTACATCTGTTCCATTATTAACGTTTAATAACTTATCCTTCTATATACACTGCAAAGATATAACAAATGGGTGGACGTAGTGAAGCAAAATTATGTAATATGGGCATAAACGAATTTTATTCGGTCATCATTTTTAGTATTTAGATACATAAAATTATAAACAATATAAACATTAAAAAGCGGAGTTTGTCGAGCTCTGCATATCAGAAAAATATTTCAAACAACAATAACACATGAAATTAAAACTTTCATTCAAAAATAACACACAAAGGGAACTGAAATAAAGAGCATTACGGCAAGAAATGGAAAAGAATGCAGCGTTCAAGATTTTTTGTTATAACTTCAACAATAAGGGTTTAAATCTAGCAAAACACGGTGAGAAATAAAGATAATAGATGTATTTACCATTATCAATCGGAAAACTTGTAAATTCTGGCTAACTTTGAAAGATAATAGCAAAAAATGACGCGGCGCCGCTGCGGCGCCGAGAATCCAACGACGTAACTAATTTTGTAAATCCATATGAGGGTTAAAGGCCCTCCCTATGGATAAAGTGCTTTGAATGTCTTATTACTATGCAACTGTTTCAATGAATGAAAAAGAAAATAATTATTATATATTTCCGTTTTTTTTGGCAATTTTACTTTAAGTAAGACTTCATAAAATGTACTTCAAATTTGAATGCACACTTGGAGGCCTTACATTTAGCTTATATCCCACCATGGCACTTTTTTGCATTTTAAATTAGATTTTTTGCGTTGCAAAGGCCAATTTACGGCAAAAATGCTGAGTCCATTGTTGGTCGCGCTGGGTGTCATAAGTGTCGTGGGTGAAATTATTCTCCGGACTGGGAAAAATCTACGGGTCTTGGACATACGGAGCAACTTCAAAGATCTAGTTCCTCGGATAAATTGGTTTGTTTCTCGGTTCAGGTATGTTTTTTCCCATTGTAATTATTATAAATTTCACCACCGTTTACGTTGCAGGTTGGATATATTGCTGTCATTCTGAAACCCGTTTCTGCCTTCCTT
Source organism: Ischnura elegans (assembly GCF_921293095.1). Classification (NCBI taxonomy): domain Eukaryota; kingdom Metazoa; phylum Arthropoda; class Insecta; order Odonata; family Coenagrionidae; genus Ischnura; species Ischnura elegans. Next base: position 74,327,745 of record NC_060256.1, read on the forward strand.
TTCGAGTCCCATCATCATTCCCTGGTTCCGTAAAATACCACGTATAATTATACCGAGGTCATTTTTCAAGATCTTCCGTATATTTTGTTTTACATGCGTTTAAGAAATTTTTTCTTAAAAGGCCAATAATTTGGAAGCTTTTGTTATTGTAGTACTCGGATCAGTCCTCAGCAAAACATAAGTCGTTGATTCTAAAACACATTGAGACTTACTGAATATCTTCTTCTTACTATATGAAAATTAGTGCGTACGATAAAAAATTTTTTATGTAATCGCTGATGTTTCAAAACTAAATGTTTGCCATAAACATTTTTTATGTAGTTACTTGATAATGACCTCTATGGTTCGAAACATGTCATACGGACGAAACAAATCAGTGGAAATCAACGAAGTCTCCTTTTCATTTTCGAGTATTAACCTCCACATAGCTGAGCCTAATACAATTGAACGAATTTCTTATGTATCCCGGAGACTCCGCTATTCGGTGCCTGTCATCCCGTTCATTGATATGTTTGTGTGAGATACATTGTGTTGATAAAAATTGATTGGTTACATTTTAAGGAAATAATTGGTATTGAGGCGTTTTTAACCAGAAACACTTTTAATGCTAATAATTATAATATGCACTGAAATCCTTAGAGTTCACTCCAAGGTACTTTTTACAAGGTACAAGTTTTAACGAGACGACAATCATTATATCTACAGCGATTAAAATGCTAACTTATTGCATACACATTACTAAATTACTTATTTTACTTGTATTACGTCTTGAGATCTCGAGAGTGTTTTTTCATATTCCATAATTTCGTGTTTGCAATCCTGTTTTTGGAGAAATTACTTTCTGCAATCTCAAATACTTATGCATCTATCAAACTATTGGGGCCTGAAATGCCGTGGCGATGTCATTGCATTGGCAGATATTTATTCACGTTATATGCCACATTTTCGCAGTTTATAGACGATCATTGCCATTCAAAATTTCAACTATTATCAGGATGTAAAGATGGGCATAATAATAGATGGGATGGGTAGAATAATCACAGCTGAATTAGAATAGGGTTTTATAGCCATTTTCTTGCAATGTAGTATCATCCCTTTTGATACAGCTCCATTAAGCTTTGACAATGCTTTTTTACCATTGAAAATTTGCATTCTACATTTAGTTATATGTATCCAAAGTTTTTCACTGTTCTCTGCTTTAGTAATATTTTGTCTCCTGAGAAAATGTTTCTTATCTCGCTCATACTACAAGTATTGCAGCTTCATGTACCTATAAATATTACGTTTTTATCCCAGTCCAATAATTTGCCAACTTAGTTCCCTCTTTTGTCATCTATCATCGTTTTTTGTGTAATACTTGGTTAATTAAGCTTAATTTGTGATAGAATGGGGTGCCTGTATCAGGAGGATCCTCTTTCATTTGCTTGCCTTAACTTCGTTATCCCACTGTTTGTAAACAAGTTAAGCAATGCTAGGTTATTATAGCGTCAAAGGTGGCAGGTGCATCAGGTCTATGTTGGACCTTTTCATACTTGTAACTGTTTTGGTCCTGAATTGCTTCAAGCTAATGCCTTATGTCTTCGGATTTGTGTTCTATTTGAGAATTTCTCTGTACATCTTTCCGTTCAGTTGCATATTTTTCTTTACCTTACTTTTATGTTTAGTTAAATTCTATGTTTACGGAATTTGACTGACCATGCCACCTCATACTAATTAGTTTCTGCCTTCAAAATCATTTAAATTCCCGAATATTTCTACACTTTTCATGATTGCAAAAGATGAATTCTTATATCTGTTGCTGAATGACTTCAACTTAGAGCTATTTCAGGTGAAGGTTTTTCCGAAAATTTCAGGTACTGCTTGTAACCCTGGAAAAATACCTATTCTGAGAAAGGTTTGATGCATTTAGGTATCGAAAAATATATTCAATCGCGATGAAACCATAATCTAAAAGTTAGCTGTGCTACGCTTTTTACAATACTTATTTCACAGGTTTATGCACAGCTCCATTAAAGAAGCCGTTGCGTGTTTTTTATCCTAAGTGAACAAAAGAATCCAAGTTGAATATTGTTGTTCTGTTATAATCGTTGTAATGACTTTTAGCTAGCGATAAAATTAAGAAAATATTCTCCATGTCACAAGAGTATCGTAAATTAACCAGTTGAATGGTAATAATTCAAAATATGCGGTGCTTTCATGATGTTGCAAAACCTCTTGTAGCCAAATTTAAGTACTGCTGTGCATTATGAATAGTTTTTCCTCAGTGAAAGCAACTAGCATATGCTACACACTGTTAAATTCATTAACACTAATTTTCTTAAAATAAGTTAGCGAAAATTATTTTCATAAGTAGAAGGAAAGCAAGTATTGGGAACGTACCCGAGTTATGACGTTTTTTCTCAAGGCAAAATGTTACAAGTACCATTTCAAGGAGCGAAGAATTTTTTTTAGATCACTTATAGATTTCTGTTACTAAATTCACATTTTCCCTCTCTCTTAAAAGTAATACGAAATACTTGTCATCATTATCCACTATACTTGGTGACTCAATGCCAATTTCAGTGTGAATTCATTGAATTATGGCGTTCTAAAGTGACAAAAATACGGCTAATTCGTTTTGGGGTACTTAAGAAACCGTAGTGTACATTTGAATTCAGAAATCCAAGGGCATATCTATAATGCTGAGCATTTTCTTGCTGTATTCTTAGTTAGAACGTAACGCTTTGATCGCCACATCAAATCTGAGTAGCTGCTAATGAACTTCACTTCAACAGATCAAATTGATTTTTTCTGAATATATCCCTGTTAACCTTCAAGAATCTAGCACATGCATATGTGCTGAAAGTAATTTTTATTGGCTGCAAGCATTCGCCTAAGCAATTTAATGCCAACGTACGAACGGGCGTCAAAATTTTTCTGACACTATTAAATTTGGCGCCTATCCGTGATAAATTTCTCTAATGCAGTTTCATCACACAATAATCGATGGATAACCCGACTAGAGGTTTTAATATTTATTTCGATATACGCAACTCACTTTGTCTTTCCGATTCTATATTTAAATTCTCAAATATAAACATGTAAACATTTCTGCCAACCTAAACTGAGAAATTCCAATTACAACTATTTAATTCATCTAATTTTTGTGGAAATTTTAAAAACTCCTACTATTTGGATACAGTTCAGAAGTATAGTTGCAACTTTGACCGACATATTTAATGGGTTTTGGATATGCGTTTGATAAACCTTTCCTGTCAGTGTAATGAACACGTTGAATGCAATGAAAGACCTGAAAATGATAGACGCCACAGCCATGGTGGTAGTGTGAGTCGGCGTTTAGAGTAGGTTATGGACGGTAGCGTGGAAGAAACCGAAGTATTATCATTTTGTGCACTATCGATCATTCCCACTAGGCGAAGCCGGAGACAATATTTTGCATTCATTTTAATTGTTATGTTAGTTTTTCCACATCAGTATATTTTATATAACGAACTTGATACTCCTTCTTGCTATCAAAATCCTTGTTGCTAAACTTAAAAATTCTTATATTCTGTGGTAAAATTCATTAGTAACATTTTATTCGAGAAACTCTTTGAGACTAGTTTTCCTATTAAATTTCCGCAGAAAAAGATTTTCTGTTTTACCTCTTTTATTATCTACGTAATATTTGTGTTTCTGGAAGTAAATGGAAAATTTTTATGAGGGAAAAAAATTATTTTCCCAAGGTAATTTTATTCCCTTCGAGCGTAACACCTTGGAGAGTATCCCTTGGTGCGCCATGTATTCGCTAATTTCTTTGGAAATTTTAAATGCCAGGTATTTTGTTGGTGGACATTGAATATCAGGATTATTACCTCGTCATTTTGACGCTATGAAAGAATTTCAGCCCTTAATATACTTAAAAGTTTTTCTTCAATTGCCATTAGCTAATGGCCATATTTTATTCGAGGCCGACACATCAGACCCAGCAATATTGCTGGTTGATGCTTTTTTGTACATGATGTGATTTTTCCACTCATATTTTCTATTATGAACTAGTAATTCATCACATACAGGGATATAATTGATTCTTGAATTAATTATACTCCTGTATGTGATGTCTACAATCTGCTTCTTCAAGGTTTCTGGTAATTAAGCATCCTCATTAATTATCAGAGCAATAATAATTCTTATGTTTACAAATTGATTTCTTTTCTTGAACCTGCAGTGTAGCATTGATAGATATTTTCAATGCACTTCGAATATTCCAATTATAACCAAATTTGTTTTCTTTTCGTTTCCTTAGAATCCAACCTTACTTGCTTCATCGGCTATTTTCTGCCAAAATCAAGTATTCTTTATTTTGAGCCAATATTTTTACGTCATCCACAACGATTAAACAGTCGTTTTGATGCCTAAAATTAATCGGAAATAATATTTTATAGCAATAGTAATTTACACTGATTATGGCATAATATATATATAAATTATTTATGAATACCTAAGAATATGAGTAAAAATAATAATAAGTAAGTCATCCATGAACCATAAACTAATGATCAATATCTTTTTCAGGTGTGTAGTTTTCTTGCAATCCGTATGATGTATGAAAAACGAAATGACTTCTTCCACTTCTCCGAATCTGCTGCTTAATCTTCAGTGATCGATCGTTTGTTCCTGGGAAGGTGTTTCGTCAAGGGAAGAGGATACCATCCTAGCCAAGTAAAGATTTATTATTACCTTGAGTTATTCCCTTCCTCTAACTAGCTTTTTTTGTCTTACTTACGTGTTATCCACCTGCCACAAATATATTCGGTCTCCAAATTTGAATTTATTCGCAATCCCTTGTGATACTTTTTCAAAAATTCATACTTTACTGAATTGAAGGTTCAGGATACAGAACAAATGTTTCTTCAATAAAAATCATGCATACTATAAGAACCACTGATCTATATCGTCGTGTACTGATTCCTAATTTTATAGTCATCATAAGAACTTATTATTTTTTTTATTCTCTAATTCTTATTAAGAAATATGATGTCAACCAGACTGTAATACTATCTTACATTAAAACTTCTCTAATTCTCTTTTTACAGTATTAATTACTGCATTTATAGCTTGTATAACTTCAATTTCTCTTTCCTATTATATCATTCTTGAAAATTACCATACGCTCAGATGCTTAAAATTTCTTCATTGCTATAATTTTTTTATGTATGATTGACAGGTTTGTGGTGAATTGAATGGTTAATTTATGGGTTTTATACACATAGAAATGCCTTAATTTACCAATGGAATTGCGTAATCTATGCCTTAAAATTCCAGCTAAAACGTGTGAATGCAATTATTTTTCTGCATCATGCTGATTAGTTAAATAATTTTATTTTTTGTAACTATATGTAACCTCAAGCTAGCCTCAATATTTCCTAATGGGATTTAAAATGCAGTTCTTAAGGTTGGTTCTCTCTTACTTTCAGAGAAGCATACCATTTTCGGAATCTTGCGTCCTTCTCTCGCTGCTACCAACGTCAATACGTTGTCTTAGTGATTGTAATTACACTTCCGTGACTCTCGGTGCATTCTGCACGTTCCTTCGAGCGTGATTCTTGCATTTGGAGTGAGCCGTACTAATGCATCGCGTGAGGATGACGCCGAAACTACTCTCGCAAGCAGCGCTCTTTGGGAGCGTGCCCGACCACTGGCGCCACCTATCCGTATTGATCCAATTCTTCGCACTCTTTCCAGCGGCGACTGCGAGGGGTCCAGAAGGCGGGACGCTTTTTCAAAACGAAGGGCGCGCGAACGGTTCAAATTTAAAATGGCCGACGTTCGCTTAAAATAAGCCTTTTTAGCTGCTATCGGTGTCGAACCAAGTGTATAACCAGTACTATTTGATAAATAACTTATATATACCTTTATATGACGTTATTTTTAAGAGGCTACATGAACTGGCGTGGAAATATGATGTCACCTCTTGTCCCGGTTAGATGATGCTGTGGAATAAGTGTGGGTAATTCCTTTTCAGTTGTAGTTAGCAGATCAAATATTGCGGAGAAGTACTCGTAGAAGATTCCTTTCGCTTGTCTTCAGGTGTATCTTAATGATAATGGACCCATGGCGTCTGCTTGCAGGTAAACGTCCAAAATATTTAGCTAGGAATGTCAAGACAGTCGCTATTATTGCTAATTACCTAGTAAATTACTATTCGTTGAGACAATTTCTTATTTTTTTGATTTAAAAGTTTAATTCCATTCTTACATATTTTTAAAAATATAAAAAATTAAGACATCTTGTTAAAATTATGAATTACTCTAACTTCTTGATTATAATGATACCATAGAGAAGTGGGTGTTAAATTTCGATTATAATAAATGCGTCCATTCTTTGTATAACTTTGGGCTATGGAAGTGGTTAAGATAATCTTAGAATGAAACCATATAAATCTGCAATTGCTTTATTTATATCCAATGTGTCCATTGCATACAAATGGAAATTTTGACGTTGATATTTGGCTATCAGCCAATGAAAAATATACTGCCTAAATAGCAAGCAATATACAATTTATCCACAGTGAAATTTTTCATATATTTTGATTTACCTTGACAAATTCTAGCATGCACCGTAAAGTCTTATGTTATAATTTACATTATTACGTTTAGATAGTTGTTTGGTTGACTGCTGTAGGCATAGTTTCTCAGGGCTTTTACAAATATTATAGAGCTATGTCTTGCTATTTGCAAAAAGATTTATTAATATCAATTTTATTGATAGTAGAACTTGATATTTTAAATTATTGGATTGAAACATTCAAAATCGTTTTAAAACTTCCTTTCCGATCAAGGCGTTTTCGAGCCATTAGTTTCCACTGAAACATTTCAAGAAAATTAAAGATTTGTCTAAAATTAGCCTAAAATTAGTAGAAAAGCTTAATTTTTTATGGAATTTTTAATAGAAGAATTTTTTTAACCACGTTCTGAAAAAATAAGAAATACCTTTTTAATTGAGTTGAGAGTTGATTTTGAGATTCTTTAATGTTGTTTAGGCGTTGAAAATTGCACTCCGGCACGTAGCGATGTGGAGTAATTCATTGCAAGTATTTTTCAGATGAACCAAATTTCTGTATCAGTAACAACAGCCGCAGCATAAAATCATGAAAATTTTCAAATATCTATTTTATCCTATTGGAAGTTTTTAAACTGAAAGAGATTTTCTTCAAAAATGATAAAGATATTACGCACGGAAATCTTTGTTGGTCATTGTAGTTGTGGGAATATTGGACTCCGCTATGTTTTTCTAAAATGCCTTTAATAGAGGCACTGTCGTTGTCTTAATTAACATATTTCTAGTCTTATACCCCACTGACTGTTGGTTTTGATCATAAAAATTTTAATTTCTCAGATTTATTCTTATTTTTGAACAAACTTTCATGTCTATTTTTCCAAATGTGTATTAACTCTTTTTGAATAAATGCTTATCGCAATAGTTGTATCGTTAAAAAAATACGCATGTTTTTAGGGGAAGATTTGAAAAAGTCTTCAAATATATCTTGATAACTTCCTTCAAAAGCTATGAAGCAAGTGACTAAATGTGAGAACCAGTGCATTCTAATTTAACTTATGGTGTTTTAATCCTGCATCCTATGCAATGCCAAATTCACATTTTTCCTCCAACACACCAAAAATATGTATGATATTATTCTTTCAATGCTCTCGGAAGCGTGATATAGCTGTGCCATGTATATTCAACGTGCCATGGTTCACCAAAAATATCTATAAATATTCAATCAAAGATGTTGAATTTGTATCTACCAAAAGCTCCCTTTTTTCTTCATTGAAAATTTCAATCAGCAGGTCTATTCAGCAAGATACCTGATAAATATATTTTTTTATTGTCACTGAAACAAATATTGGTATAAAATAGTGTTCAAGATAGCAATACCCTTCATTTTATTTATTTTCAACTTTCTCTCTTACGCTTGCTCTAAAAAAACATTCATGCCCATGTCAAAAGGCTGCATCATTTATATTTTCATGCAGATTTGCAGAATGGCCCTATACAATATGTTTAACGTGCGGAATCTTTAGAAGGACCACAAAGTTTACGTAAAGATTTTTTATTCGTTGATGTTATATATAGAGACCTATATTGTAATCTTGTTATTTTAGTAACTCTTTTAGCATTTGATAGGATCGTTGTGTAAGAGTTTAAAGAAAAGGTTAGTGAAGAGTTTGATTTGGAGCGTAGCTCTCTACGGTGCGGAAACGTGGACACTGAGGAAAGAAGACGAGAGAAGATTGGAGGCATTCGAGATGTGGGTATGGAGAAGAATGGAGAGGGTGAAATGGACGGAGAGGAAAAGGAACGACGAAGTGTTGGATATGGTTGGCGAGGAGAGGCAGCTTTTAGATGAGATACGCAGGAGACAGAAGGTTTGGATGGAGTTAGTGCTTAGCGGTGAAGGGATGTTGAAAATGGTGTTGGAGGGTAGAATGTTGGGGAAACGAGGGAGGGGAAGGAAAAGAATAGGATTTTTAGATAGATTGAAAGAGAGTAGGCCTTACAGTGAATTAAAGAAGGCAGTGCTGGAAGGAAAGGGAGGCTCCCAGATCACCTCTTTAGTACTCCATGGAAACCTACCTTAATCGGTAGAATACTATAATAATAATAAGTATTTGCCTGTGACATGTATGATTTCTCTTTTCTTTTTTGCTGATTATTGCTCGAATCTAAATATGTTTTGGTAATAATTGGTCGTATTTTTGGCTATTAATACTTAGTTAAATTATAATTATTTTAATGCACCGACATTTTACCGGAAGTTTGTATTTTTACGATGAATTAATAGAAGTTAGTATTCGTTTCTCTCGCCACATAATGTACTTCATTATTGTTAAGTACAATTATAGACTATGACACGTCTAAAAAGCTTGTACCTATTGAATTACGGGAAAGTAAAATGAAGTAGGGTCTGAATATTATAATGCATGTGAAGTGGATGGAGGAGAATGCATACTAGGGAGGTGTGAAGAGGCGATTGGATAAAATGAAATAGTATGAAAATCAGTGCCCAAGTAGTTAGCGAGGGTGTATCATAGCATGGCAGCTGTTACATATTTTGAGTATGCCTTTGAACTTTGCCGTAGACAATTGTTAAAGAACATGAAATGAGATGGTGAGAAGTATGATGGTGGCCAGGGATGCATAAATGAAAACTGTTTATCACTTTGCGTGGAATATTTGAGAAGCTAATTCAACTCTTACCTTGGATAAAATAAGTTTATTACATATTCTTTCCGCTTTGACTGATATCCACCGCTTTAAAGCCATACTCGCATATTATCACATTCGCCGTTAAGTAATTTGCTTCAGTTTTAAGTGTTCACGCTTAATGAAGTAAATACATTAGGTAATTTTTCCAAAATACTATATGTTGTGTCCTATTACCGTATATACTACCTATATACCTATTAGATGGCATAGTTAGCAGCGTTTAGAATGACGTAACGGTGCTCGTTTTTAGTTTCTATAAACAAATGTTGAATTTTAAATAGGGATATCATTCAAGCCTTATTGAGGCTGTATAAAAAATCTATGTCCTCTGAATATTTGTTCATTTCATCAGTAGTCAAACTACGATCTTATTCCGTATTCATGTCTTAAATAATGATTTTTCCAGTTAAATTTATGGAATTCCAGTATTTAAATATTGAAAATGAGGTTGAAAATAAAATAGAAAATTTGATTTTTCAGCGCATAAGGATTGCATTAATTTCCACGCATATAAAATAGCAGTTATTACAAAAATACTGAAGTGCACTAAATACAACGATGAAAGTATTACATGTATTTGACATGATTTTCTTACGAAAAATGATTTTATGCAAATTAATTTAAGCATTGCTATTTGTTGAAAGTTAACGATCAAGTAGTAGCACAAGCATTGTTTTCAAATGTTTCTTTGTAATTTTATTTCTATGCTTGAAACTGTATCAGAGGAATTATGACTTCTTTTTAAAATAAACGCATACGTATAGTGTATTTCCCGAGCATGCGGATGTATTGTGTCATATTTTAAGTACGGTATGTCTACTCCTCTTCTGTAAATGATTTACTCTAAAAAAGAAGACTCTAGAAATAAATATAAAGCTCCTAATTTAAACAAATAAGTAATTAAAAAAAGCTAGAGTTATTCTTTCTCCACCATGCAATTAGGACTGAAATATTTGTGCTGGCTTGGTCGTTTTCCGAAGTCTCCTGAAAATGTCATCTAATATGATTAAAAAGTTTCTCAAACCTACTTTTTACCTCGTTGCATGTAAAAAGGTTTAAAGTATGACAAATGGAAGTAAAAGTTTCATATACAACTGATGGAGAACTTATGAAATTCATGTCTTTTCTATTTAAAAAGCACTACTATCCTTATGTAGCATTAGCTGAAACTTGAAGGAATAAGTAAATAGAATGCAACTATCAATTTTAAATTACACACGAATTGGGTTATTAGCAAATGGATATGTATTTTCATTTTCATCAATTTATTTTCATTATTGCCACTAATTTTTAGCGCAATAATATTTTCACTATCCCAAAATCAAGTCGTGTTATGTTTACTCCAATTATTATCATGCTGGTATCACTTCCCACGTTTTTTTTTATTTGCGTACTAAGTATCCCAACTTAAAACGGCATATTTTTAGGATCTAATGGGAACCTATTGGCTATGATTGATTATCAATCTATGGCTAATTTTCAGCCGAATGTATTACAATATACTTAAAAAAAATCGCAGCTTACAGCGTCGATCTCAGACGGTGTCCACCTTAATAGTCATAAGGCACTACTATTACCTCAGTTGAATATTATTAAAATGCCGTTGGATTTCTAAATTGAAACATTTCAACCAGAAATTACGGTTTATTGCGAGTTAGATATTATTTGGAGAATTTGTAAACCATAATTACAATAAATACGTACAATCATGACGCTTTTGCTTTTCTAAAAATATATCAGCATTTAAATATTTTACTTATTGTACCTACTTACATCTTAATATTTTTTTCAATTCTCTCTTCATTTAAAAAATCTTGGAATAATTTCCGGATACTATCAGGATATAATTTCTTTCTTCATAATTTCTCATTGATACACAGCTTTGACGTTAGAAGCATGAAAGGTGCACGACATCTGTTAAATCGCCAACCAGAATACTGTAGTACCAAAGAGGCTAGAAATTGGGGAATTCACTTGGATAGCAAACTTTGCAAGACAGCATTTTCTCTCTTAAGCATTATTTAATGAATGAAAGTATTGATATACTATTCATATACTGCTTATATTTTATCTGAGATAATTCTTCCTCTCTTAGTTACAAGTGTCTCTTGATGGAAAACAAAGATATTTCAAAGCGCGTTTTTTTTAGCGTTAACATCGAGATAGCTATTGATGAAATCAGATAAAGGCGTCGGGAGTGAATATTTGTGGAGGAAGAGTAAGCACACTACGTTTATCCGATGGCATAGCAGACCCATAGAATTATTTTAAGAATAATATGGTAAATATGAATAGGGTAATGAGTAGATGTCAGCTGAAGATGAACATATAATACGCTGGGATATTATTATGCAGCAGAGGAGAAGTCCAGGGTAACTTAAAATAAGGAAACAAAAACTGTAAGAGGTGAATAAATTCTTTTATTTGGGAGCCTGAATAGTTAGCAATGTATGAAGAAAGAAATAATTTGTTGGTTGAATTTCCCATGGAAAGAGGGCTTTCCAGTAAAAGAAACATCAACTTGCTTCGGAAAATTGAATGCATAAAAGTCAGGAAACCTTTTATGAAAATGTGAAATTTGGATTAGGCTTCTCCACAGAAGTAAGTTTTGGATTATGAGTTCGGCAGAAAAATAAGGGGTGTTGGCTTAAACATGTGATACAGCAAAAAAACAGTAAGGTTCAAATGGATCGGCCGATAAATTTAAGTATTTGTATCTGTCAAATTTAGGTGGCAAAATATATATAAGACTAAAATAAATATTAATAAAAATGTATGATCAATGACACTGGTCTTTTCTCATGTTTCCAAAGTCATAGAAAATATTTGAGAAGCAATAACATGTTACCCTTAACGTATAAAATTCTTTTGGGTCTTCCACTTTCAGGCTTTAAAATATTCAGAATTTTAATAGTCGATTATTGACACTTTCGTAAGTTTTGAGGTAAAAATTTTTTTTTCTTGCCCGATAATTTTGCAGAACCAAATTTGCCTCAACTTTGCGTTTCTGGTATTCTCCAAAACGCTAATCAAAGCTAGTAATTAAATTTATATTAGTCACTATCCTTCAAATGGCTTTGAAGTTATGGTATTGAAGTAGTAATATCCTTATCATCTTCCGTCAGAATGATGGAAAATGCATGTAAATATCTTCTCAAATGTCTTCTTACACAGCGATGCAATACATTTCTTTTATGTATGCACGGTATTTCATTATTTATTTTTAATACTTCATGAAAAAAAAATTTGTGATTTCTTAGATGGTAAACTTCAAGGTTAGGTGTTTTTAAGGTACAACATTTCGTCTGTATAATAAGAAAATGTACTAATTTTTCTAATTCATCTCCCTATATTTTTCATATTTCATTCAAGTAACTATGAGTTTCCTTCATAAGAATCTCTTTGGAGTGAATAATATAATGCAAGAAATATAGGGAATAAATCTCCGGTAAGAACAAATTTTTTGGGAAAGAGTTTATTATCTCTTTATATAAATATTTAGGGGTCAGTTGCCGTAAACGATGGTTGTATTTCATGATACTCTTCTGTGATATGGTTAATGCAAAAACCAAATTCTAATTTTATCGGCAGCAAATGATACATATTACGTGCTCTCGTGCAAGTGTTTAAAATAATTGAGAGAATTTTATTTTTTCTAGGAGCTGTTTAAATTGAAGAAGCGTTGGAATGAAAGTGAGCCTCAGGAAGAGGAAGGGACCACATTCGCCGACTCTCATGAATTTGCCGAGGAATTTCCCTCAAGAATACTCGGCGTTGTCCGCTCTCAGGCGCCGGAGACCCGATTGGATACCACCGCAGGTGTGGGGGCCAGATTTACTGCTCACGAGCACTGATTCAAATCCAAAGGGAGCAGTTAATCGATTTGCTGTATCATACCTCAATAGACTGCACGGAATCTGCAACGGGTAGGTCCCAAAAATACTCACTTCGATCCATCTGTGCTAAGTATATCTGAAGGATTCGGAAGTGTTCTTGTTTGTTATTTTCATGTGTTGAAATTGAATATATGTTTAATTTACGCGACCTCAATGTCTGAATTTAGCTTCTAGCAAATTTCAGCAAGTTATAGAAAAACTTATAGGATCTTGTTAATTCATGTAGATTCTTTAGAATGGCTCTCAAGGTACAGGAAGAGCATATTTTTTTACTAAAATTCTTGCCAAACGTTTTCTCACACATTTTATTTCTAGTTCTTGTCTCCGGATGTTATCTCTAGTTAGAAGAGAGAGAGTTATTTGAGAACTAGTTACCCGTGATTTAAGTCACAAATATTTTCATTCAATGGTAAATTTTGTTACACTTATAAGTTCGTCGAGATAGTTGCGTTGAAATGTATTAGGCCAAATATAAAATCCAGGAAAAATTGCTGCAAACTATACGCCGGGAAAGACTAAAATTCTAGAATAGAAAACCTCTTTCATTGAGTAATTCATAATATAAGATTTGGCTGCCTCAATGTCTTTTAAACCACATGATTTTGTTGAGAAGTAAATATTGCTTCTATGAAACTGAATGCATTAGTTGGGAAATCAATTATACATTTCTTAAGATGGAAAACGTAATAATTATATTCGGTGATTGGGTATTTAGGCATTTTTTTCTACATTTTTCCAAATAAATGTCTTTGAAAAAAAAATCAAAACCGTTCCTCAATGATGATCAAAGAAGAATATAAATTTGGTCATTAACTTTCTTTATTTCATTAATTCACCCATTTACGCTTATAAACTGGAAAATGTTCCAAACCCTTGCTCTAAGAGATATTTTTTTCCCTGATAAGTAATTATCATAATAACTATAAGATTTGTATTTATCACATTTCCCTAAAAATCCAAGGGAACTGTATAATTGTTAGCCATGCAAAAAGTCTGCAAAATTAACCGTATCGGGGTAGTATTTATCCAGCTTATCTTACTTAAAATATTTTAACCGAATTACAAATTTACCCTCTTTCAGCTCCATTCATAATATTTTGTTGCGTAGAACATGTTCGACTATTTTTGGTCGATATTTTAACCAGATATCTTACTAACTCGGACACATTTCGACGATCTTTGTGTTTTCAATAGGTAGCGTTCTTCTCATAATATAAAGCAATTTGACTTCTAGATATCCTTTGATGTACCAAAATATTCTCAAGTGTGCATTGCTATTTTTAATGCGTTTATAGTAAACTTATAGATTAATGTGCCTCGTAAAAATATAAATACTTATTATATATACAAAAAAAGACTGTGGATATGAAACAATTTCGCTTTCTATCAAATCTCTCCAAGTAATTAAGATGGAAATTTTCGTTGATAGCAACCAAGCGTGGAAAAAAGTTGGATGGGGTTATTATACTTTTGAGTATTCCTCCCCAACATATCGCGGGTAGCTTTATGTAGTTTGCAGACACATAATCCACATGTATTTAAAATACAGTAAAATGTATTATTTTTAGCTTCATCTTAGAGCCCCATAAAGCATAGTATTCCTGGCACTTAAGACATGACGGTATGAACCTTTACAATTGCATAAATTAAAAACACTTTTGACAGGAGGGAAACACACATTATAACTATGACAATAATGAGGTAAAAATACATTGCAAACACTTAGGTAGGAGGCTCATATAATAATTATTAATGTGTTTATGAGGGATATTAATCTATAAATTAACTATGAACGAATTAAAAATAGCAATGTAAACTTGAGAATATTTTGGTATATCAAAGGGTTGTCACCATGTTATTGTCTTTGATTTTTTCTTGGTCAAAAATATTTTTTATAAATCATATTTCTTCGGGAAAACGATATCCATCTGATAACTATGCAGTGAAATAAATATTAATCTGCATTTCTAGCAGCTCTGAAATTCATTTTTACCTTGATGGACTACCACTCTCAAACTCTAGTTCTCGGGTTTTTGGTAAGATAGTAAACTCAGCAATTAATGTTTACCGGAACGAATTAAAGTGTCGTATTTACGTAGATGTTTGGAGAAAAATTGCATAACTATTATGCGTATTTATGATGCCAAGAATGCGTCATATAAAAGCAAAGGTAATAACGAAATATCAATATCGGTGTACAAGAGAATTGTTGCGATTGACTTTTTCTACTGATGATATCGAAATGGTGATGGTGAAATTATAAATATAATTTTTCTAGAATAAGAATAAATCTCATAATAATCATGAATTGCGTTCCTTTATAGCAATCATACTGATAAAATAAATAATAAGCCTCATCTAGTTCCTCAACAAGTTATAGCAACGCAGTCATAGTGGCACTCAATACGTCACTTACATTTATTAACTGTCATTTCATATCCCGTCTTAGGTGACAAAAGGAACTGATGAGGATGATATATTTACAACTGAAAATAGTGTAATTCAATATTTGTGACAATTTCTAAACCTTAATCTTGAAGCTAAAACATGGCCGTAAAAATTACACTTTTTAACATGATTTTTCCTATTGCATGTTTTGTAAAAACGAATTAACCTGAGGAATTCTCTAGCAGCTTGGACCGAACAGTTGGGGTAATAACAGTAAATTAATGAGGATAGTTTGCAAAAAATAGCATATCCAGACACAGTGAACCACGATACTGTTAACTAATTGAATATCGTATCAACCTCTTTATAGGCCTCATATCAAGCAGAAAAGCACTGCTCCTTAAATATAATAAATTTATGAGTTAGGGATAGGAAAACTGAAGAAAAATTGTACTGAGATGTGGAATTTTACCATTCATATTTCTACGATTTCTGTCAAACTTTTAAAATTATACAATCACTTGGCCGATACTACTCACTGAATAGGTATGAAAACCTGAAAGTGTGTATAATTGAATGTGCTCTGTAGGCATCATAGCTTTTCTGCACCAGTCTATTATAACATACCTCTAGGAGAAAAAAATTGTCATAGGGTAAAAGAACCTTATTAAACAAGGTTATAAAGAACACCGGGGCATAATTGATTTGAAGGAAATCGACCATCATGTAATTATTATTTTCGATGGTAGGTAGACAATTAAACTAAATCTTTACTCTTATTTGCCACAACTAGTGTTAAGTGAGGTGTACAAATTCACTGTGAATTGCTAAATTTACTTTAGTTTATGTGTTTTTAACTGAATTATATAGGTCGGACGATAGACGATTTTAATACAGCCCGCGAAATGGCTTAAAGGATCGTTACCATCTCATTGTTTGTTTTTTATTAATTTCAATTTCCTTTTACTAAAGCATCCACTGATATAATTATATCTCTATTACTCCAGGCGCATGACTTATGAAATACTAGAGACAACAAACTTAAGGTTTTCGGTGATAAGGGGGAATTTTTAGTACCGTCTTCACATATAATCTAGACTGAATAGTAGATATATTTAAATTTCAAACTGGTATCTTTCAAGAACAGAAAATTGGATGAAGAAAACTTAAATTATACACATTAGTTTATTACCTATCATTATGATATAATCGGGTATTTTATATTTAGTTTTATTTATTTGATTTGGTATCTTGGTAACCATTAGTACATTAAGTATTGTAATTAGTGTGACATAAGTGAAAACATGCCTTACCAAAAAAATGGACACTATAGGCGGACATTTTTATCCTCCGGTGGACGTATGACCAAAATCACACGCATTTTGAGGAAATGCATGGTATTCATTACTTTATTTTATTGGCCTAGAACCAATAAATCTGGCTTAACTGACGCATTCATGTGACGTAAGACGTAAATAAATGGTTCAGAACAGTTTTTAGAGAAATATCTCCCTTATGATTCACTATGAAGAATGCTATTTGGTTCATATAACCATATCATAGAAGATAAGGAATGTAAACGATATTTTTTAAGTGAAAATTCCTTAATTCTGGAAAATGAACGAAAACCTTCCCCGTGATTTACAAAATTAATCTGGTGTGCTTATAATATGCTATATATCCGATTATTATCAATTTAGATACTATGATCATTATGCTAAGGACTTCCATAAGCTGAAAGAAACAGATCTCTTAGAATCCCAAGTAACTAGGCAAGAGAAGACCTCTAAGCAAATTGCCTTGCCTGAAAATAATATCATATCTGGTCCCTAATAGTAATACCATGACAGGTCCCTTATAATTTTTTTGCAATAATGTTGCACTGATGGATGGCGAATGGCAGGTACAGTAGCAATAGGACAATCGGATAGATATTATGTTCTTAATACCAAAGTAAACGGAATCAAATTTTCAGTATTTAATTAGAATTCCTCAAGAAAGTTGCTTTTTGACGATGTTCACTTTATTTTTTAATTTTCACTTTATTTTGAGATAATTTAATACTAAGCAATGGTGTTAAGTTTTTAATATATGTCACGAATTATGCAAACTAGTTTTAAAATTTGTACTCACACACCATAACATTCAGTAAATGCTTCTGACAGATAAATTGTACAAAACCTAAAGTTACAACATCGCGTTGTCTAATTTTTCAGCGGCATAATCTAACTCCTTTGGTTTATATAATAGGTATCCCAGATATCTTTAGTTTATTTGAAATAATTTTTTTAAGTGTAAGCTTCAATAGCATTCTTTTCATCACTTCAAATAATTAGTTTTTTTAGAAAAGTTTCCTGCACTAGGTATATTTTGAGAAACCATTCCCTCAATGTAGATGCACTTGTCTCGTAAGTTGTAAATCTGATGATATTTGTTAGTATTTCTTTCAATCATCAATATTAGAGTAACGTATTTCAATTTGTTGTTCACTTATATGGCTAATGTAGGTAGGAGAGGATTACTGAACTCCTATATGGGTACCCAAGCCGTCAAAATATCAGTCGGGTTTGGTGTACAAATATTGATTCCCATTTGAGCATGGGTCTATTGGCCTCTTCCTGAGTACCAACGTTGAAGTACATATGTTAAATTTTCATAATGTTTCGTTTAATTCTGCAAGAATACGTGATTTGTAATGCTCACCATGTAAGAAAATTTGAAAACGGAGCTCGTTATCCGCGATTTAAAAACCAGAGGTAAAATTATCTTCCTGTTACCAATTTAATATACTTACGCAGATTTACTATAACAAAAGCCATAATAACTAAAAAATATGTTTTCTTTGTAAAACCCGGTATACGTCGCAAGGATTGCGGATATTCTGAAATAAATACACCCCCCTTTTCTAATTCTCACCCAAATTACGACATGTGTTGGTTAATTTTTTGAGTCCACGAGAGCTAATTAATTTTTTTTAAGTTTACGGGCACTGTAAAAAAAATCCTGCGGCACTTGGTACTTGCAAATGTCATTAAAATAATAAATGTGTCACAAGTTGTGAAAACGCAATCATTCTCCAAAGATAATACGTACTAGACGATATTCCACGTCTATATCGGCTACTGTAAATGAAGAGAGCGATAGGTCCGTGAATTATAACTCTTTCATGATCTTATAAGAACAGTGTTACGTAGGACACAACAAGCCCGAGTGTCTATAGCAATCCTGCTCTCAATCAATGGTTTTCGCAGCGATTGCTTTCAAGTCCTTGAGATTAAAATTTTCTGCCATTGCAGGTAACATCATCGGAAGTATAGTGAGGTATTTTTCTTGAAAATGCCACTAGGATGGCGGTGAATGCTCGACCTCAAAAACTCATTTGGCAGCAGAACTAGAAATCTGCAAAAGCAATAACTCTTCCCGAATCATCTTCAGCCTTTTATTACTTTTGACTTATATCACCTCCTTTCACAATGCTTTTCTTAATCCATGTTCCTTTGTTTCTTACATGTTTCCATAATTATCGAATGCTAGAATGTCACCTTTTTTCACCTTATTTCTTCTCCTTCTTTGTATCTTTCTATTATTATATTCTCAGTCTTTATGCCATACATAATAGTAAAAAATATTCCGTTAGGGTATATAATTTCCCTAAATTGAATTTCTATTCCCAAAAATTGCCTTTTCCACGTTAACTATCCTTCAAAATTCGTTATGAAATTTTATTTTTAATGATTTTCCTACAACGCCATTTCTCATAGGGTTATAACTTATTTCTGCTATAATCTATCATGGCTCATTAGCATACCAAAGCAGACTGTACATAAATCCTTAAAGCAGTAGTATGAGAGTTATCGGAAAAGTTGAGTTTGAGAAAGCTCTCTTATGAAGCGAACTTTTAAAATGTAAAACTTCTTTGTTCTTGAAACTCGAAATGATAATATTTTTTACATTTTTTTATTTCTATACAATTTAATTTTCATTTTTTTTATTTCTATACGATTGATTTTCTGAATTTCTTGGGTTTGTTTGATTCGACGCAAACAACAAGTTATAGATTTCAAATAAAAAATATTACACAGCTGCAAGACCACTTTGCAATTTACAAAAGTTGTAAATCTACAGCGGCTCAAGAAAAATTTGTTTTTAACGTCATCATTTCTATGCACAACATTTTTCCGTATTTTTCTAAAATTATCAAATGATCTCAACTCTAGTATTACGATTCCTATTAGAAAAAAACCTAGCTACATATGTTTGCATTACGTAACTAAGAATACTTATAATATGTTTTAGTAATTCATAATTTTCATTACATAAATAGCTGCCATTATTGATAGTATTTCCTGCTATACTAGTTAGGTGTGGAAAAACACTAAATTTGCCACAGCCATATTCATTATTAACTGTTGATGAGTGGTTGTAAGCAGTATCTGAAGGATGGAGCATGATCTTCCTTTTTTAGGATGACGGCCATGTAAGGTGTCTCGATGTACTCAATACTCATGCAAATCATCTTGAAATTAGAAAAGGTAAATATCACATACTTCGGTAAACTGTTTCGTGTATCTTAGATTTGAAAATTTGTGCCTCTCAGCTGAAAACTATTATGCAGATGAGACGCAGGACAATGGTGTTAATAGTATACCCACTATGCCTAGATGGTAACGTGATTTTTTAGAAATTGATATATCCATCACTATAAATACAAAATAATAAATAATACAAATATAGTAAATAAACCATCAACAGGAATACAAAATAATAATAACAAATAATACAAATATAAGAAATAATCCATGCCCAGAAATACAAAATACGACCGTTGAGATGGCAGGGTAAGTCCTCTAAAGACAGAGCAGCACTACCTCTGACCCTGGCGTCGCTAATGTCATACAGAATAACTCATTTGCGGAAATGATAGGCAGTACTCGAAGTTATGAAAAAGATCCGAAACAGAAGAATCTCAACAGCATGCTAAGCACATGGCACCATCTGTTCTCATTGGCTGGGTATTGGGAGTAACATCATAATATTAAGTCGCGTATCGCGAGTACGTATTTTGCGCTTAAAAAGTTTTTTAAGGCGATGTCTATTTTTCGCGATTAAATGAAAAGCGAAAATTTTCAAGCTCACGAAATCATGACGGCTAAGTATGAATGCTGGGAAAACCTCGTGTGACGTCATTCTGATTCCCGCTGTCGCCGTGTGAGGTGACCTTTGGGCGAGGCTTAGAGAGCTGATATGATGCAGGCTGCTAGGAGGTAGCAGAGTGCCCTGCTGGCAGGTAGCTGGCAGTTTTGTGGCTTAAATAAGGATTATAAATACCCTATTAAACGAAGGAAACTTACTTACTTTAGGCAGTTTTCATAGGTGATTTTTAAGACATGTTTCTCTTAGCTCTGCGCCTCATGCATGTATTGGTAATCTCAGATGACCTGGCCTTTTCAAATGCGGTTTAAATTAACCATTCCCATTCGTCTGAACTGGGATTTCTGAAACAAAATAATTTGTATATTATGAATACATTAATGGTGGGTTACGAATCTCAATCAATGCCTTTCGTTTCCTTTGATGAAGGAAACTACCCTATTGCATGAAAAGGCATATCTGTTTACGTGGATAACTGTTTTGCTTATTTGTAGATTTTACTATTTTTGTGTTCCGTTGTCTTTCTTCATTAACCTTTTAAACAACTCAAATGCCTAAGCAGCACATTGCTTAATTTTTTGGTGTAGATCTCCTGCCATTAAGGCAAGTATATTAATTTAATGGAAGAATTTATTATCATAATTATTTGTTTTTTTTTATTAGGAAAAGTATTTTCCTTCCATTAATTAAAAAATGCAACCCTATCCGTCTCACAAAACCAATGCCTCCATTCTCATTTGCTACATTCTTGTGAGCACAGGTTTTCTATGGTTCATAATCATGGGTCATTGGATACTCTGTCCAGAAAACTTGAAGCCTTCTAGATCTCTCGCATTATGGGTCATTATACCCATTGATTAATTTTTAAGGAAGTCATTGGATGGAAAAAATAAGGGAAATTACATCGAGTATGTTCAAGCAAATGGTACTTTGGAATATAAAAAAGCACTCTAGGAAGAAGAAGGGTTGGGAGCTGAAGGAACTGGCCTTGGAGAAGTAGAAATAGAAGGCTGTGGTGTGAAAATCATTTAACTGCGGTATGTGCATTTGAAAAATTAACTTTTCACTAGTTTTATGCCATTATTGCCAGAGCATACTATAAATTGAATGGCAATATAATTTCATTTTGAGTCACAGGCTCTTTGCTGTCACCGATCAAAGTGTCTAAGCGCTTTGGTGATCTGTTTTGATGGAATATGACCACCTTTCTTGCAATTAGTAACAGCCATTTTTACACTCTAATTGTTTGGATCTATTAAATATAGTTTAAAACCCATTTTATATAAATAATATACAAAACCTGCCGTCAAGGCATCATGAGGTATCGTCAAGGGCTGCTGTCAAGGAAATGATAATATTATTTGTATAGTATAGGTTAGTGGTACAAGAATAGTGAATGTCCTATTTCGCGATATGTTTCAGTCATATTATTTCGCCTAATAGTGGATATATCATTCGATAATTCTCAATACAGTATTCTACTAATGGTGAACCAATTAATATATCTTTGCCAATTCTAATGTTTTTTATCAAAATGAGAAACTGCTTCAGTTTGATTTCCAACCAATTTCAAATCTTTGGTTAGATCTTCCTTCATACCAGTCCAAGTCTACAAGGGTGTGTGTGAATACAGCTGGGTACGCCGTTTCAATCGCAGCTCTTGTTGCCTTTTCTCGATCAGTTGTATGTGCAGGATAAAGGTCTTCAATATATTGTAAGGTGGACTTCACGGCAATTCCAATTTGCATGTGACTCAATATGAGATTCTCCAATCGCTAAACCAATGGCGTCTTTATGTTTTATGAGTCGACTGCAGCGCCTTTTTCACTTCAAAACAAATGATTTTCACGTATTTGGTTGAAGGCATAATTTGATACAATCAATATAAGCCATTAATACCAAATTTCAATTTAATATTTCAAATAATGTGGTCATGAGTGTGATTTTATTTTGAAATCAGTGGCGTCTTCAAGTTTTATGAGTCGACTGCAGCGCCTTTTTGACGCAACTATCAATATTCGGCCCTAGGTACCACATTAATGTGATTATAACTTATAATTTTGCTTGTTGTCTTGCTGTCGTACCATTTTTCTCGAATTTTTTCAGGTACAAACGATTAAATATTATAACATTGTCGTCAAAACTATATCAAAATACTGATGTAGTTAGATATCTGATTGTTACCAGCATTTTTCCATGCAAGAAATGACGGAATTAGAGAAATATTCGGCTGAAAAGATTGATATTAGAATTCGTTAACCCTGGACACTGAATAACTCAAATGAGTGTTAGGTCGAAGTCAATCAGTGAAGTATCTCACAGCCCTTAACCTAAACTTTCAGTATTCTCGTGTAGTTTAACGGCTGGCAACCCAACACCTCCTGCCTCACGCCTGTTGAGTCGGTGGGATGTAGATAAGGCCCAGAAGTGTCTATGATGCTAGTATAGAAAACTGAATTTCGAAGAAATATAGCCTGCTAAGACGAATATTTTATTGTTGATCCAATCAGTAAGTAAAGCGGGTATACGCACGATTAATATTTTACTGTTTATTGTAATGGAGTTAGAGAAATGTAAGGTTCCGTGTTTTTCTCTTCTTTGATTCATTGCCTACCTGTCGAGCAATTTGTGACGAAAAATTGACGGTGTTAACTCTTTCACAGGTAATCTAATGACGTCACGAACTCCTGGCGAGAAGGTAACAGATACTCAGCTTTTACCCGGCCTTGCGCATTGGTCTCATGTGGTCGTGCGGTTCATTGTACTTGTCACTCATGTCAGCGATTCCTTCCCATTATTAGTGATATCCTTTGAACATGTTAATACATCAGCAATCTAATAATGTCCCAATATCATGATATGTGATTATGAATTTAAGCCTTTATTATTAAAATAATTTGACAGAATGGCTTTTCGAAAAGTTTTAAATTTCGCCATAATTTTGTTTCTAATAATTAGTCTTTATTGCTGTAAAAAAATAAAAGGTAGCATTTATTTTCTAAGAATAGTTAAGGTCTGATTTCGTGACCTGTATAAGTCCTATATTAATATGCAAGTGGTCACCCGATAGATGTTTTGCGTCAATTCTAATGCTGTACCGAGTCCTTATTTTATCGTAGCAAAATTTCGAGGCTAGGTGAGTAACCTCCTTGGAAAACCATAATTTTTAATTAAAATGGTATTTCCTTTGTTTTCTGATGGAATAACCTTAGCACCCTGGCTAAAAGAGTTCACCGTAAGAGGCTGTTGCCATACCAATGCATACCAATGTCAGCATAAATCAGGGAATTAGGAACAATGAAAATCTACCGTAGCAAAACGCACTCTTTGGTCTCTTCGTCTTGTGTTTTCACTTTAGAAAGTTCATTCGTTTCCGTTATAGATATTTGAATTTAACTGTTAGTAGTACTCCCTATATATAACGTTATTATTTATGCTTCTGCATAATTATGCTTATTTGTTGAGGTTACAAATTGCAAGTATCGCTGCAAAAATACTTATTAATATCAATGTTTCGTCGTTAATATATTTTAATTCAAATCCATTCATCATTTTCCGATACAAGACACGAGAAAATGAGAGAATTATTTGATGAAAAGAATTGGTCTTAGATTTCTTTTAACATGAACAATGAAGAGCCTAAAAAAAGTCCTAGGTTGAAACCATGCAAAAATATGATTATTTAACTCTCATTTTGGGGGTTTAATACAAGGCATTGTCCTCAAGATATATAAATAATTACATTTTCTCTCGTAGTGATCATTTGGATTTACTTTACTCTTTTTTGTACTTCCAAGCATATGTTATTGTTCAGCTGCACTGCCCTGGTTAGTTGCTTTGGGGGCCTTGTGCCTGTTCAGACACTAAAATAACGTAAACCATGATTACCATATATTCTAATAATTTGAAATATTGCTATTGAAATGGGACTAAAATTTTGTCGTTACGGCTAGTGTTGGGCTCCAAAGGCCTTTAGGGCCTTGTGCCTGATCAAACACTAAAGTAACGTAAACCATGATTACCATACCTATATTCTAATAATTTGAAATAATGCCATTGAAATGGGACTAAAATTTTGCCGTTGCGTCTTAAGTATTATTGCTAAAAAAAATCCACCGAAAAAGGTCAGTCCTGTTATAAAATACGTATTCTTTTCTTTGTATTTCTGCGATGCTTTCTAAAATTTCAAATATGCAGCGTGATTTAACTTGAGTCAATACGTCAGAGATTTGTACAATCATCCTCAGTGTCAACTGGCAACGAAGCTTTAGGTTTTTTTTTCCTTTTCGTGCATCAAATTACACCATATTGAGATGCGTCTTAATGTAAGTAAGCAGTTTAATTAATTTACAACCACCAGATCATAAAAAAGTTGAATTAAAATGGCCAGTTATCAATAGGCCTACCATTCTATACCCAAACCAGGTATATGACAGTAAGTTTGGCTGATGGCTCGTTACAAAATTAAAATGAAAAAGCTGAATTATGAAGCAAGACATTAATCACACCACGGCTAATGTATAGAATAACAAACTCAAATTATTCAAAATATTACCAAGATTTCACTGAGTCAAATGCCAATCATCGTGCTCAAATTTATTTACAACAATTTCTTGCAAGGCGTCAGAACGAAATAAATATTCTGATATGTAGTACATGCGACTTTATTGCCGGATTTATGTCGAAACCCGTTGCATATAGATTTTTGATTTTCATGCGCCATATCCTGAAAACGTATTTACTTTTTACTAAATTTGCTAATTCACATAATACCGTACAAAATTTATTTTTATCCGACAATTATTTAACATGCATATCTTCAGTGGTTGTGTGCATTTGTCATAGTGGTTAATGTTTACCTCGTTTCTGTTAAGTTTCTTCGTATCGTGCGATAACAATCAGATGCCTTGTTACGTATTTTATGTCATCCAAAAAAGTCGTATTGCCATCTGACAGTACTCCAATTTTACGGCAGAATTAAAGGAGCATAATGCTCTAACAATCCAGTTTATGAATAAAATTATTGGTCTCCTTGTTGACTTTCATTTTTTCTTAGGTATTTCTTCTGGTAGATAGCAAACAGTTGTTGGTGGCTGTTTTCCATTTGTATCTAAATACCCAAAATTTCAATCGTAAGACCAAAAAATACGTCGGAAATCATATAAATATTCAAACTTCTATTCTATCTATTCTATCAAACTTCTACAAAACAATTCTATCTAATTATTTTTATACTTTTCCTTCAATAGAAGCATACAATTACGAGTTTAACTCTTATTCTATTTTCTTTCTTGAACTTCGTGCCTTTGACGCGTCATATATGAACAATGAAAACAATCATTTATATCTTTATAATTTTGTATCAGCCCGTCATTTTGATTCGACATTTTTTAATTCAACGATTAAATTTATCAAAATCAAATAAACCTGTAAGCCATGTCTTCACTATTGGACATTCAATTTTTTGTTACAGGTAAATCGTTCTTCTAGTGATTTAATGAGCTGAAATCCAAGTAGAAACCCCTCGAGCGGAAAATTCGTCGGTTTTATTGCAATTTTAGTTTAGGATGACTTCATTTAGTAACCATTATCGATGGTCAATTGTCTCATTTGTTTTTCGATGGTTTTTTCCAAGTATTTCTAAAAGGACTTCGAAAAACAAAGAAGAAAAGAAATTCATTAATTAGGTGTGAAATGTCATTTATAATATATATTTCACATTTTTCGAGTTATTTCAATGCTATATCACTTGAGGGGTACAAGTGATTTTCATTCTAAACAGGTTTAGGCACATAAATTGATAAAAGATATATGCAAGCTGTTGGTGACCAGGGTATACGAGTATGTCTCTGTCCTGTGCTGGCATCGAGTGGATAATCAATTGCACAACTAAATATCTACTAAATCTCGTTTGATTTCTTTACCTAATGTCTATGCTTCACTCTGTTTAGAAAGCAATTATTTCTGTTATTAACTCTGTATAAAAAAATCACTTGTACCCTTTGGCTTCAAACCATTTCATTTTTAAATATTGCAAATAAGGAATGACGAGGATGATTCAGAAAATCAAATTTTTAATTATGATTGTCCAAGAAAACGGATAAATGGTGCACTAAAACCGGACATTTGAATTTCTTCACTCTTCGAAATGTAAACTGAGTCTCATCATTTCATTTTGATTTTTTGCATGAAACAATGATACTTTACGCCTTTTCATCGAAATGAAGTACTAATGGCTTCAGAGCATCTATTTATTCTTTCGATGATTTCAGGTGACAAATTACTATATTCAACCATTTTTCATTGATGTAAGTGGTAGCTTACCGTACACATTTGAGTTTAAAGATTACAACTCTATTGGGAGAAAAATGAGAAGCCTCGATAATAATAAAATAATTATCCAAATACCTAAGTTCAATGCTTTTAATTTTATAAATATTCACCAACTAAAATAAGCATCGGAAAATAATAAGAGAAAATACATGAATCGCTCCAAAAAAAACTATATTTTAAAATTTAATTTAAGAACTGTTTAATACCATACATGAATGCTTGGTGAAGATTGTTTCTATGATTTGAAATTTTAAATGCATCGAATTTTCTTATTTCACATAGTTGGTAGACTTGTAAACAAAATCAATCACGGTCAAAAAGCGCCTTTTCCTCATTTACAAATAGTTTTATCCTCATGTTCGTAATAACCACGATAGGTGGAGTGTCGATAAAAGCTGTAAGATTAAGAAACAATTTTATTTCAAACAAGCATTTGCTTGGACTTCATGTTATAGGGGGAAATATAATTGCCAATCGTTGTCGGGAGGTCGGCGGGCGTGTTACCAGACACCTCTTTGTCCCAAGACGGCTGAAAACAATTGCGCATCACCCTGCCCACGCAGAAAAAGGGTTTGGATTCTCGGAGACGCTCATTAAGACATAGAAATTCGCATAGAAAGGCTACTATCATAGGGTGATTGGTCAGCGTGTTTCTATTCATATATTTCATATTCGTTCAAATTAATTTACTAATTTGGACTTTAATGTTTCCCCATACCATCATATTTTATCAAGCCTAAACTGGTTTGACCCAACTTTCCGTTCCACTTCCCTAACAGAAAACTTTCTCTAATGTATATATTCCTTAAGTTTAACACCCTAATTGCTTGCCTCAAGAATCATATTCGGGTCCACATTTGGCCTTTCTTCCCGTCCACTTGCTGTTCCGCGGTCGTCTTAATCAGGCCATCGTGCATGGCCGAGCAAGTGTCCCCTTATTCTTTTTTAGGGCCTTTAGTAGGTCTCTATTTTCTCTCACCCTTATTGGCACATTGCATACCTGGTGGATCCATGTTATCTTCATAATTCTTCGGTAGCATCACATTTATAATACTTCCACTCTTGATTTCCTTGCCTCTGGCACCGTACACGCCTCACTCTCATAAAAAAAACAGTTTGTATCTGTTTAAAAATCGTTTTTTAATAACTAATTTATCATTGTAATAAACTGAAAATTTTAATGATAAACGTTAATAAACTGTAAATATCGAAAATAAACTGTTTTGCGTCAATCGTAACAGCTTGTGTCAGGAGCATGAAAGTGGTAAACATTACTGTTAAGTGTGGATGTGTTTATAACTTTCTGTATTCCTAATGTGGCTTAGTAAATCTCTATGGCAATGAGTACTTTTGAAGGGCAAGTGGGAATCCATTACCTGTAGCATGAGGGGAAAATAGCTTGCTTTTTTGAATTAATGTCGTAACACATGAAGGCGATTGCCAATTTTTTGTGACTAGATTCAATTTGTTTCAGCAAAATTGAACTTGAAGATTCATCTATTTACATACAGATTTTTTTCATCTGCATCTTCTATCAATGGTGGTATTTTTGCCTATGAGGCAATTAATTTTCTACTACCCATTACACCACATGGTAACCAGTAAATATTGAATAAAAGGCAAGCACATCTGGTGAAGGGGTGCATCACTCTACTTAGCCGTCATTATTTTAAAATCATCAATAAAATTCTTTGCGGACATTATTTAATAATATTGGCTTTTAGATTGCATGATATGGAGTCAAGGTTACTGTGCAACACTGCAAGTACCTTTTAGGTGCAATTTTTAATGTAGCGTTTAGCCCAAAAATTTCCTTTACCCGTTTCTTCATCATGGTATGCTAGTAAACTACATAGTGATTTTTAGTTTTTAATTTTCTTGCAAAATTTACATTACACCATGTACACTGACAGTGACGCGCCTCTATACGTTCTCCGATATCTTCTGCTTTTAGAATTTTTGTCTGATACATTAGGTTTTAAATGAGCAAAAAATTTTAAATAAACTACGTATGATCTGCCAAGCGGAGAGAAATACTTTCTCTTAGGCACTCAAGGAGCTGTAAGGTTTTATCAAAGGCTGTAAAGTGCCTGTCGTAAAAAAGGTGTTCAGGTTGTCGCTGCAAGTAACGAGTCTTGAGACAAGAATCAGGGTGCCGATCATGAGATATTTTTGTCAGCATTGGCATAACTGCGGTTTTTACATATTACCGACATGTACTTTATTAGCCAAAAGTCCGTGCTTGCTTTTTCAAAATAATAAATTTGACGGAAAAACATAGTTCTAAAGTAGAAAAACATAAGCGGGCCGAAACATGATGGCGTAACTCACTGCTTGCTCTATATTTGATAATTTTCAGTTTTACCTTGCTTATAATACGGAACTTGGGGTCTGTAAGGCATTCCTCACGTTTTTCACCTTATTACGGAAATTTATTAAATGCAGAAGACTTTGTGTCAATGGTTTCTTTTTGAATGGTTTTTTACTCCGATATTTCTAAAAACTATGATTGAACCATACGAAATACTTAATACCTCTGTTGCCTTAGAAATTGTACTCACGCCTTTTAAATTACATTCCTTTCTTGCTTTTGTTTTCGCGTGATGTGCAAGTTACATTTTCTTGCGGCATTTCTTGGATCATGCTTACACTTCCTCACAACTTTTTTTGACGTAGTATTTTTTAAACCTTTGATCATGTGTTCATGAGTTTTACATTGCACGGAAAAATATGAATTTCATTGCCTGATTGTTTAGGTAAATAATAGTTTATCCGCGAAGAAAGGAAAATTATAAATTCAACAGATTCAAGCTTGGTGGAAGTTAGACATATTTAAATAAATAAATGATTATATCATTTTCCGCCATTTTTTTGCTGTCTAGTACGCGTTTCGGCTCACAGAGCCATCTTCTGGTGCAAGACAAGATCTTGTAGTCATACCTTTGATGCAATTGTGATCCTTTGAGGCAACCGCATTGATGAAAACAGTTTCCAAAGGTAGTGCACAAAATCACAGCCCTATCAAATTTGTGAGATAGATATTATAAAAATATTACCCCTTTTTGCAGAAAAATAGTGGAAATCCGCGATCGATGATCATCGTAAGTACTCGTATCGTAACGTGTTTGACACAATTAGAATTTAATCATTTACCTTCTGCTACTCGTTGAAAAAGTTTTGGCCCTACTAATTTCTTTTCTCTTCTTCCCACTCTAAATTGTGTACGATAATATCTTTTACCGGATGGCTGTACGAAAAACTACTTTCTTTTTTGTAAGAGCTGTGCAATATTAGTACTTTCCAACTTCGCCTGGATCCATGTGTTATTGTCAACAATCAGCCTGCCGCGTGGCACTCATTTTTTCTGAGATGATTGTCTGGACTTAATTTCAGTATTCTAATACCATATTGGACGCTTAAATTTACTTGGATATTTTGTGAAAATTTGAGAAATTTGACCATGTCATAGACGTATGTTTCGTCATAAAAATATTATGAAACGTAATTAGCTGGAGGTGAATGCACCTTCAGTTTTCTTAATCAGCCTACTTATGCATCTTGTGTTTTAGCACTGCAAACCAGAGGGTAATAAATACACTCTCCCTGGTTTTTTACCTAATGCTGCACTTTGATTAATTGCAAAATTAGTGCGTGATGAAACTGTGCAATAATTTTGGCTGTCCCAAAACAATTGTTGCGAAATGTATGCTGACCAAGATTCTACGCGAACACTTGTGTAATATTTCAACTAACACCCTGAACCTTGGAATTTTACGTTTAGTACATTCGAGTGCTTTAAATATCGCCAATATTCAATACTGAAATAAGTACATATTTCTCATCGGAGATGCCTTCCTCGCATTTCCATTGCCATTGGCATAGCATGGTAGTACCTAAGAATATCGTTGGAAACCATAGCCTATATTCCGTTATTTTCTCTTAAATATTGTAGCCTTAGTTAAGATAAATAGTGAACCCATACATGGAAGTAGTATCAGTTGTATTCTCTTGCGTCTCAATGGCCAGAAGACGAATATAATTTTAAAGGATGTTTACGTAAATTGCTGAGTTTTCGTCCTTTTCTCTTTTGCGATCGTTGTAATATTTTCTATGCTGGTTTTGGTTAAGTATTATTTACTTGAGTTGAGTAAGAACTTAATTTAATGATGCCTGGCGCACGTCATTTCAAAAAACTTATACAATGCATACAATTACTTAAATATATTTAAGGCATTTAAGGCGCTTAAATTGTCTAGTAAATTATTGTGTATTATTATTTCATCAATCACAGAGAAATAATTTTATACGAAATCACTACGTACCTCGCATTTTGATCCAGGAATATGAAATAAATCTAAGCTGCGACGAATTTTGAGTTTTTGATCTTCTTGAATATTTGTAATACTATGTGCGTTTTCCCAATTAAATATGTTTTTGGTATTGACTTACCTGAATAATGACTTTGATTCTGGAAACGAGATGTATTGTCAGATATAAGGTATACAAAACATTTTGCATAAGAAAGAGATTGATTACAAATAATTTAATTAGTTAAATTATTAAAGTAAGCAATTACGGTAAAAATTGCAAGGCATCTTAATTGGGATTTATAAGACGGGCGATCTTCGATATACTTTATTCTAAACACAGAACTTCGTTGAGATAGTCCATATTTGCACTACCATGTGCGTCTCCTTATTGTATACGTGTTTGCTGAATAAATCTGTCATTCCGTCTATAATACGTCGAAGATCGTTTTAACTATTTGAGCATGAAGCGAATCTTATAGATAATATTTTGCTTATACCTGATATGAACGTGATATTAACTAGAAATTGCGAGTCATCATCTATAAATCCATTTTATTATCTGCCTTACCTTAACATTTTTCATCATGTATAATGATCCAATTTTGCACGACATTTTTGCACTAAAAACCTATTTTCCCCCTCCTCTCTCCCCTTCCTATCCCCTCTCTAGTTAAAAATTGTATAAATTGAATGTGCTACACATCATTTTGATTCACTTTGCACCTTGAAGATGATGTTGTAACATCGAAACCTGAGTCAAAATAAAAATTTTTGTAATCTTTGAAAATTGCAAGTGTTTATTTCAACATCATCATGATATAATTCAATGCATATTTGTAATTCTCCAAGTGAAACTGATGAACAACTTTGTTGACAGCACATTCAATTCGGAGGAAAATCCTTATCGTAGCAAAACTTTCACTGGGGTGACGGGCGATCAGAATTATCCGTGAGCCACGAGGGGATTGGTGGGCAACATGAGTCGCGAGGCACCGGTTATTGAGGCACTGCGCGCCGCCACCGAAGCTGTTGGTTTTGGCGGGAATCGTCGCGGGTCCAGCCGCGGCCTGTGATACTTGCCAGCCAGGTGCTCGCGGCGCGGCTAGACAGGGTCTGCTTTCATTTAAATGCCTATTTCCTATTGTCAAGTCCCTGCCTATGGGGCCGACGCTTTTTTTACTACGTCTCGTTGCTAGTCGTGGGGATCATTTAAATCTATTTCACTTGTAGGAATGTGATGTTATGTGAGTGCCTCAAGAATGCCTTCTTACGTTAATTTTTTTAATAAAAAATTTTAAAATACACAAAATAACGCTGGCATGTGCCACGAAAACAGAAGTAACATTTTCAAAAGGTGAAGATATTGCAGGTGTTATGTTAATAGAGCCAGGGTAGCGTTTACATATAGTTTTTTTAAGTTCCCGTTTCCGCTCTCGTATTTCTTATTTTGATATCGTTATTCATTGGTATTCAAGATTATAATTCCATAAAATTTGTCACCGCAATAATGCTTGAGAAACTGTGCCCATAAAACTACAACTTGACCTAACAGCTGAAGCAGGAAGTTATAAAAATAAAACGAGATATTTCGGAGGATAATATTAAGTAACGGTTTTTACGCATGAGTAGAAATGTTTTATTATGAAAAAATATATTAATTAACTTTCTGCGTGCATTCTCCACCTAAAAAATACGAGTTCGAGCATTAGGGGGAGTTACATCTTTTTTTCACAATTAATCATGAAGTTACATGCTTATAATATTGAGCTAGATTTATGAGATTGGGATATTCACCTTGGGATACAGTTATTTTGACTTGTCAAAAAGTTTTATCTTGAGTTCAACAATGTTCTTAAATCTATGATTCGTTGTTGAATATTAGGTAATGTATTTAGCAAAATTAATACCCGTTGAGTCAACTAACCGCATATTTATCTGTCATGCGCATGTTGGGAGATTGCTTTATTAAAATATCTTGATGGATTTAGCACAAATTATACATGTATTCTTTCAATGCAAGTAAACAAATACTACCCGTCATTCAAGAATCGAATTTTTACCACTATTTCAGGACGTATCATTGGGGTGTCATTTGCTTTTGGTCAAATGTAATATTTTTTTTAAAGATCCTTTACAGTTTGAACAAATAAAATAGTTTGGAATTCTCAGTTTATCGATACCTTTAATTTTATAATTTCTGCCGAATGGTATGCACGAAGCTTTTGAGTAATTCATTGATAGCCAGGAATACATGAATGTAATTATATAAGAGCGGTAGATGAAGTTACATGACTTTTTGAGAAAATCACATATTATAATTTTAAAAATCTACAATTGCTAAATATTATTGAATTAAGAATTTAGGATTGACGGTTGTTGCATACACTATGCAGATAATTGTGTCGGATCTCTCGGATACAGATCTCTCAAAATACGTTGGGTACGTCGTACGTCTTGGGATCCTAATAACCTGAAAATACTTGCAGTACACGAGTTTGCAGTTTCACGAATGAAAATGGCTAGTCAATTCATGAAAGTACACGCTTTTTTGCAGGAAAAAAGTATTACTACCGATAACATTGGCCATGGGAAAAAATATGATTTACCTATCTGCACATATCTGTAAATACTTAAAATATCGTTGGACCTAGGTATGTAACATCATTATTCTCGGAAATATCAAGCGTTTCCAGATGCATAATAGATAATGAAAGACTAAACTGGTACTGCTTACAAATAAATTATGCATAACGTTTTCGTAATGTCATAAGAAAACCCGTCATCTACTATCTCATTTACTACATATAAACTACTTACCAAGCCATTATTTTATATAATTTCCATAGAAATTGGATTAAATTTACTTATTGTGTATAGGATTTGCCAATCTGGTAATAAATTTAATACTGAGAGTTTCAAGAAAGTTTTTTTGCAAGAATGATCCTTATGTTTTGATTTACTATACTTTAAAGTTTTCTCCTGGGTTTTTTATCCTTAAAATGTATCCCAAATAGTGGTGGCGGAAAGAGAAAAAATATTGAAAAAATAATAGTGAAAATAAAATCATGTGCTATTACATTTTGCACACAAAAGTATCATAATCAGATATTCATGATTCAAATCCATGCTATTTTATTGAAACGTTAGCAATGTGAGTTGGCATAGATGTTTTGAATGAGATCTTTATGATGTGATAAAATAATCAAGCATTTAAATCTTATAATTATCTGATGTCCCATTCAAGACATCTTTAGAAGTAGAAGTGTATAATTTCACATTTATAATAATTGTTGTCATAAAACACCATGACTCAGTATAACTCTTCGGATTGCTATCACACCGAATGATTCAGGAAATAGTGATTGCTCTTACAAAGGTGTTTGAAGGGGATTATAAATCTATAAATGTCTATAGATTAATTAAACTCACACTAGTCAAGGTAGTGTGCCAGTTATCTCCCCAACTTCAAGTTGCATAGATGTTTTCTATAAGCAAATATAATGATATCCACATTTACTGGGCTGAAGGAAAGCAAATACCTCTCCTGATCTGGGTTCAAGGAAAGCAATTACTTCAATGAATATCCAGAATCCTTGACATCCTGGGGGAAACATACCACCGACTTTGTTTGAACATTCATGCAAAATTGCACAACGTTTCAAGAAGAAGAACCACGGAAAATGCAATGAGGAAAGTTATGCCATAAGAGGATTGTATGCAAAAATTTACTCCAATGAGCAATGTTGGTCTGCGGATTAACTGCATTTTAATGCAAGATTTACTTGTGTCGGCAGGCTTTCCATCAATTAGATATTTGATATCTGGACAGCACGATATCACATATAAAAGACCAGATATTCCTATCAATGGTTACTAATAATTACCAAACACTGATACTAATTATTCTTATTAAGAGTTTCCAGTATTATAGTTATTACATAAACATTCGGTAGAGACTTTTTATACGGTCATATTTTAATATTATTCCCATTGCATTCCTTTTAATTTCGTACCGAGAAAATATTCGATTTTAAACATTTTCAACTCAATACTTGCAACAAATATTATATTTCTCTATATATAACTCTGATATTATCATTGCGGCCCTCATATATCCTCAGTACACAGGCTCTCAATGACTGTCTCATAATCCGAGAAAGTATTTACATAAATCACCATCATATTTTTTTGTAATCCTGGCAGTTGATATAAATTTTACTGCCGTCCGCGCGGCAGGCTTAGAACATTACTCGTGAAAGTATTGGTGAAATAAAATTGCACCTCATAGAATGCTGAGAAAAGACTTACTTCACATACATGCATTTTAAGATACGGATCTTCAATTTGTGCTGCACGGCAAGGATTTCCTAGTCGTAAAAAAAACTTTGAATAACGACAGCAATATATTTCTTTTGAAAGATAACTCTTATTAATCTAACGACACGTAGAAATAACGGAAATTATATGTTGAAATGGACAGAAAATATACTTTTAATATGAGTGTTGAATTCATACCGTAATCATCAACCAATATGTCGTTTATGATGCTGGCATCAAATAATTACTCGTTAGCTTCTGAAAACTACTTGTTTAGCAACAAATGCTCGTGCTTCTGTATACTGAAGAAAGCATTATTAATGAAAATCCTTTAGTATATAAATGAGCTCCGTCACAATTTTCTGAGATGGTGAGCATAAACAAAAAAATTTCTAGCCAGAACCACTCAAACCTGTGCCGAAGATGAAAACGACAGCATAAACGGAATACCATCTATCGCTTTTAGTGCAATTTTGGCGAGCCACTCTTGAAGTTTAGCTATTAATATTCATTACAATATATTAAATGAATATGTTGGCGCTAACATTCAAGGAAGATAACGTTTACGCAACCGTGACAATAAGGAAATATCTAAGATTAAGAAGGTGAAACTAAGGAAATAGGGGGGGATGAAATGTTCATTTCATAGTGGGGTAATGAATACGTTATGCTGAGAGGAAGACCAGATGTGAGTGAGAGGACTTTACCGGTTGTTTCCTTCTGAAAATTAATTTATTTTCACATTGACTCTCAATCTGCAATGGAAAGGCATTTCAAAGATGTAGGTTGCATTATCTCCAGATCAATTTATAGTGGTAGTAGCTACATTAATAGTAACTTAAGTGAGCCGTTCTTCAATCCTTCGATTCAGTCCCTGTGGAGGTGTATCTAATACAAGTGCCTGGGAATGGTCTGTGTCTTGCAGAAGAAAGCTACTTCTATTTTCCCATTGATAGAAGTTTCTTTTCCCTATAATCATGGTCGTTGGAGTCCTGCCAACTGACTCACCTGTTCGCAGTATCAACTAACTGACGTAATCAAGTTTATATTCAATTAAAAAATCGCAAGTTAGTGTTATTATTTTTATAATTTTATTGAAAGAGATGTGGGTGTATTATGCACACTTATGCAGTGAGCAAAATAGCATATCTTCTCAGTCATAAATTTCTAATCACGTGCAATTTTGAACATTTGCTACGAGTGCGAATATTACTCTTTTGTAGACATATTTTAGGCAATTGTAGACACTTGCAATGTTATTTCATAATTCTAGATTGCATCAATGCTATTGCCATCATCTGCTGAGTTAATTTGATGCCTTGAGGATGCCCAACATCAAAGATTAATCTTTGCAAAATCTTGCACGTCAATGAAAACATGAGATTTTTATGAAAAGGTCTGCTTGATAAGCACACGGCTGATGTACGTGGGAAAAGCTTCAAAAACGTGCCTAAGATATTTCTCATCCTACGCACAATGGTGGACGTAGTTTTTTGAAGAGCCTTGTAGATAATTCACGAGAGATGATTTTCATTTTGCTCGAGATAATTTTACGCTTTTATCGACACTGGAGTAGACCTCGTACGCTAACGTAGGTGATTCAGCGGCATGCGTAAGGCTTGTTTTTACACCCACTGTGTTGAGGCCTGCGCCAAAAACTCCCGGCGTTGGAAAACGGACTTTTACTGACCAATGGCAAACATAATGCTAAATGTTATGACTTTGCGGTGGTCGCCTGAGCAATTTTTTTTTCGCCGCACCGTAGATCCCTATCACTGCTCTATCTCAGCGTCCCTGGGGTAGCTACATTAAAAAGAGAGTCTTATTTAGCGCTTTAGATGCTTGATAATAATACTTCCAGCCTGGATTCTTGATATTCCCTGTCTTTGAGCGATAATCGTAAAACAAGAAATCTAGTCTTAAATAATCCAGAATTCTCCAAATCATAGTGAATACATTTTATTTACTCTCCTTTCATTATAAAGGCCATATTGGTTATAAACAAACTCGCAATTGACATGTGGATAATTTGATCCAGTAAAGTACATCGGCGAAAGCAGCATATTTAACCAAAAGCATGGTTTAAGAATAGGAAACCTTTATTTTTTGTCTTTAATAATGTCAGTTTCACTTTATTTAATGAACCCGTTTTCATCCCCAAACTTCCAAGTAATGATTTGGACAATAGTAAGCAATTGCGATAAATACATTAATGAGATGATTGGAAAGCATTTTGGAGGCATTACAGCTCTGGAGTTTTGTGGTACATATTACTTCTACCACTGGGCTAAATTCATTTCTTGTATGGAGTAAAAATCCTTCTGCAGAGAAGAATCTTCTGGCACAGGCCTCACGCCAACACCACTCATATGTAATTCTTCGTTAAAACTTTCGCGGGTGCTCGTCATGTTGAACAAAAACTTTTGGGCTATGTCGCCGCGTCAATTCTTGGGTGGCTCCAACGTTTCCCGACCGATGCTGGTCGCTTTCTCGAGGGATTCTATATAAGATTCTATATTGGGGCCACCCAAGAATTGACGCGGCGACATAGCCCAAAAGTTTAAATTCAACATTACGAATATGAGCTAAAATTATCGAAGTTAGAAGCTAGAATTTAGCGGATACTGTATTATTGTCTGCTAATGAAGAGGCACGGAAAGATTCCATCTCCACAGCACTCCGTCGTAGAAAGTACTTCATCATGTGGCAGGGCCGCTTAGACTATGTGCTTATATTTCCTTCTATGGTAAGGTAAAATGCTAATTTTTTTTCCATAGCTCTTGGGAATAAGTTCTCAGGAAGTATTGTGTAGGTAAGTACTGCAAAAATATATGGCAAGTTTTGATAAATTATTGACCAGAATTGATCAAATTGGACCAGGTCGCATAGATTGCACCTACAGATATAACTAGGAGGGCCAAATCTAATCTCACTCCCTATTTTTTAAGTAAGGAAATAGAATTATACTCGATACAGTAGTAAAGGTTTTCTGTTAAATATAGGGGCAACAAAGCGTTATGCACTTCTCAAAGTACTTCTCTGATAAAGACGGAAAATTTTGAGGAATTTATGTTTGCCCTAAGTTATTTAAAGTTAGGTGTTACAAAAAATTAAGTAATATTATATTGCTTTCTAATTATAGTACATTGAAACTGTATCAACCTTGTGAGAAAATTCTGTACCATTCTTGGTCGTTGTGGACTAATTTGTTCACGATCTGTATGTCTGTGTATAAAATGACGATCATCTTCCAGGATTCAATTACAAGTAATTTAATTCTTAAAATATTTATAGCTTTTAGTATTTTTTTAAATCACTACAAACACAGCCCATAGTATGTATGTTTAAATTGAAGGAATGCAGAGCTTACTTTAGAGGAACTGTCGGAGAAATTTTATTTATCACCACTTCTGCGAAATATAATCTCGTTGGACTAAGTTGGTGCTTACCGCGGCACATAATCAAACGGACCTATTGGATAAAAATTAAAATAACCTTTACAATGATTGAATATATTACTGCAACCTTTTTAGTAAACTTGAAATGGATGTGTTCACCGAAATCGACTTTAACTGCTTCTTCAAAAATGATTATTTAAGACATCCTTTTATCCTTCCCCACACTATTTAGTTCACAGCAGGAGCCACATATAGCCTGAAAACGCTGAATGCAACGCCAAAATTTGTTATACCTAAAGTAAAGTCTCCATAGTCTCTTTAGTTTTTCGGCTGTCTTCTTTCAATCTACGGGTAAAGTCACAATTCATTTTATGGAATTCATTTTTCCCCTTAGTTATTCAAATTCCTATTGCAGTTTAATTTTAATTGCATAGAAGTTCTTAGTTAGACCATGTTTTTAATGAGTGAAATACATTTTGAGTTTTTAATTCTCCATGGAAACATGTTATCAATCCAACGCGGAAGGTGTGTCAGAATTTGGCGAATTGACTGGTTGCATATCCAGGAGTCGCTTTGCACATACTATTTTTGGAAGTTACAGTGTTTTGATGGTATCATTTCACTGTTCTCCGAAGTATTAGCAATTTAATGTTCTTATAAGCGTAGAAAAAATTAACGAAATAAATATGCGGTAGACAAAAACTGGAAAAGCTTCGAACCCGATGAATTTAAATATTTTTTTTAAGACACAAGTTTGACAATATTAACTCGAAGCAGCTTTCATGCTTCGTTTTCTTTTGTGACTGGATACATTGTGTGATGTATCATTTCCTACCACTAGCTACCCTTACTACCATTGGAGTCATATTGACTCCTCGCGATTTTTATTTCTCCGTCCTGACTAAAAATTTTCCGAATTCTGGCCTGAAATTCCGTGACTTTTATTAATTTTTGACACAAAATAAGGCTTGGCGATTAATATAGTTATATAAAATAAAATAGTACACGCTTTCCAAAAAATCACGAGGAGTCAAAATGACTCCAATGGTAGTTCTATTGCTAAGGAAATTGAGGTTTAAGTGTCGATCTTGCAAGCTTTGAAGATGTGCAAAGAAAGTGGATTTTTTTCAAAATATTGCTGGATGGTTTTGTTTTGGTAATGGAGGTTTCCTGTGGGAGTAAAAAGATTCGGATAAACTACTATAAAAAATAAATATATTCATTATACGGACTACACAGTGTCTCGGTTATTTTTTTGTGATGCTTCTGTAGGCTTCCGTTGAGTGGTCCATTGCTGGCGGATATGTTCATGAGAAATCTAACCACTCTCTTCGTAACTTACTTCATCTGATCGCTAAACTCACAGTTGTATCCACTGAATTTTTTCCATGATATGTGGCAAAATATCTTGACTAGTTGAAAAATCAAGAAGTGTTAGGTATGTGCAGGATCTGTGTAAAGGACGTTAAAAAGATTTGAAGTCTTTTTTCATGCGCACTCCTGGATAGGCGAATAGTTCGCATTTCCACGTTGACATCCATATGAAGCTCTGCATGATAATTTTATGTAACTTTAAATATTTTTGTAAATACCTAATATGCGTTTAATTAACACTAAGTGCTAATACCTTGACTAAGCTCAGAGTATTCTGGTCCCGGTTTTAGGAATCCTCTTTATTCATATATTTGTGGATGTTTATTGCAATACTTTATCGTTATAATATTTGCCATTTGACTGATTTCTTAAGATCCAAATGCTTGAGTGATATGTGTTTTCATAGCTTAAAAGAGGAACTTTTTTTACTTCCAAGCTGACGTAGAATAAGGGTTCAGTGGTGACCAATATCTAATCAGTATAAATCTCGTTGCTTTGTATTTTACCTACAAAATTTCGATTCTATTCATATTCTATTTCTTTTATTTAAAACATATTATATGCCTATCGGTAATTTTATTCTTTTCAGAGCATTGAAGGACTTGGAAATATTTTGTAAGGAATGAAGACGGAAAATATGCCCTGAGAATTAACTGTCGTCTTAGAACCTTAGAACCCAAACCAGCAAACCCCTCACACGAAAAGCCGTGGGAATCTTCACCGACGACATCATTACCGATAAGGATGTTAATTCACTACTAAATACCTGCATCTTCAGCCGTAAGTCCTGCACTTCTTTTTTAATATTGGTATATAATCGAGGTTTTGAAACCAAAATTTTGAGGAGTGAGATTTGTATTTGGTGGTTTACCTTTGCTGATCAAAAAGGAGTGAGGTATTTATGTCTCTCATTCAAAATCTTGTTCGCAAGATTTTATCACTTCATTTTCTATAAGCGTTAAGATCTATCAGTCATCGACAAACCTCACCATCTTGACAATTTCAAGGGACCTTAAGCCAATAGTTAAATAAGCAGAATGTCACGAGCAAGACCGGTTGTGTAGTAGTGATGCACCCTCTGAAGGTGTGCACGTATTTACATCCGTCACTTATAGGAAATGTCTTCCTGGAATGTTGCGCAGTGACTTGCACTATTGTGGCACACGCCTGAACTAGGTTGCCAGTGGAATTCCTAGAATTCCTGTGCCTAGACTAGTCGTCCTCTTCCATTGAACTTGTGAAGAATAGTTGACGCTAAGCGTGAGAACTAGACGCATCATAGTGCCGACACCTTTGATATGCGGAACCTCGCGTGCAGCTCACCAATTCCGGTTCGGTGACTTTCCTCGTGCCTTTGTGATGCTCTCTCCAATACGCCACACTGCATTGAATTCACCCCATAAATAGCTGAAATATTTTCCTGCTTACGTATCTTTGTATCGCTCTGTACATTTCTCATTTTCACCACGATATGTACCTAAAACAAATACTTTTATCCGTTGCAAAGTTACATAATTTGAACTATTACTTTACTTTCTACACAGATTGGAGAAAAATTGAATATAGTATTTGTTGAGAGTCCTTTCGTGAGTGCCGAGTCATTATGTAAATAATCAATAACTATTTGATTCTTACCCGGCGACTAATGGCTGTGCATGTATCTCGGCCTTCCCACCGGGTTAGGCGCTCTGTTTTAATAATAATTATTATGTAATAATAACAATATTTTTACCACTTCCCAAAAATGTCTGCTAACGTTTCTTAGAAAAAGTGTTATATCGAAACATTGGCAGAAATGGAGTGCTTTACCCGATGGGAAACTCGAGAGGCAGCCAATGCAATCAAAGTTGTTGAACCACCCCGAAGGAGGTTGTGCTTATCAAATCAGGAAATGACGCAGTAATTTCGCCAGGGATGATATAGTTGTAATTAAGAGAAAATCAGTAACGCTGGCACATGACTCGTAGCTATATTGAATTTAGATATTATGAAAGCGATCAGGTGAGAGAAAGCTTTGCTGTGGTGACATCCTCAAACTGCATATTATTTTAATGCTAGTTGTGGATGAATAACCTGAGTGTTGAGTTAAATGTTAGTTGTTAAGGTTTTTTTTGTAATTCATTACATCGGGAAAAGTTGTTAATTATGATGCCACGATTTTGGCCTTCATTGTACGTAAGTCTTGACTAGATTAAAAATATTTCATTCCAATTCACCTTCATTGTGTGGTAATTAAAGCAAGTGAAGGAAAACTCAACATTCACAGTAGCGTAGGAGAAAAGTTGCACAATATGGTGTTCCTAAGCCGCAATGATTTTAAACTTTTTTTAAGGCAGCAAAACCTGAGGGTTAGCGCCATTACAAACCGTAAATAGCGATTTATAATCACGATTTGCCATTGAAAAGCCGAATTTCTATTTTTGTACAACTTCTGGTAATTTTTATTGGATTTAAAAATATCAAAAAATATAAGAAGGCCTAAATATAATACCCTACGGACTTGTAGATTGGACGAATGCCAACTATTTTTTGTCTTTTACTTATCGGCGATGCTTTTCTTTGCTATAAATTGCTTTGAACGGCAAATAAGGTTTTTCTTATAATTCCTACCCATCCACTTCGATAAAAATTGTGCATAAATGAGAGATGATGAATAGAGCTAGACAATAAAGTGTATTTGTATCAGAAACTGAATTCCGTCGTAGAAAAGATACCGAAATAACTTGAAATGCAGCCAATTTTGAAAAATATTTATTTATAACACGATGTAAATGATCAAGTCTCCCCTTTTGAAAAATTCCTGAATCAAAAAAATAGCCTGCATACGTTAGCGGAATTATTTACTAGATATTCTTAAAATATCAATGCTAAAGCTTTTCCGTTTAAACAAATATCATTAACCTAGAGTAAAGTGAATTTCAAAAAATTATATTCTATTTTTTAGGCTATGACCGCGTTTTAATTTTGATTAAATTTTAAAATATTTAAATTTTTTCATCGTCATTATGTGGCAATCGAAGGAAACATTTCATTGTTGCTATTTGGATAGTTTGTAAGACGTGTGGACATACTTTTATATCTGTGTATTTTTATGTTGGCGTCTTTTTACCCATAAATCAAATTATGTTCTAGTTTCTGTCATCGTATTTCATAGATTGAATTTCCTGTAAATAAGTTTTAGTAAATAAGTAGTTTTGCCTCATCATTATATACGGCAATTTTAATGCTCTTCAAATTCTTCAAATACTTTTTAAAAAGCTTTTACATTTCTTGGACATATCAGAGTATTGCCTATTGAGAACAGGGCTTCAGTTGATTCCTTGGTGAGCATGCATGAGATCTAGTCAAGTTCTATAGCCTTCAATTTTTGGGAACATGTGCATCACTTTATAATGAGCTCACACCCCTATTCAATGTATGATATGATGACGGAACTATTCGACCGAAGGAACTTTTTCAGAAGCACCTAGAATCAGAACTTTTTAGATACTTGTAATAACGACGCTTTCCTTACACGACCAGTGTGACATCATTTGTTTTCTGCATTTACATGGTGTGATAACAATTGAAATTTATTGAAAGTCTAAGGATTATTGTGATGATGGAGTTATGGATGCGTCTAGAGTGAGTTTGTGGGTTCGACAGTTTTATGAAGGTATAATGTCGGGTAAAAATAAACCGAAATAACCTAGGTGAATTTCCAATTATCAAATCAGACTCCTAAAGAAATTTTCACCA
Organism: Ischnura elegans; assembly: GCF_921293095.1. Lineage (NCBI taxonomy): Eukaryota > Metazoa > Arthropoda > Insecta > Odonata > Coenagrionidae > Ischnura > Ischnura elegans. Next base: position 74,371,899 of record NC_060256.1, read on the forward strand.
TGGAATTATGGCGTCGACATTGTGAAAAATGTGCATGTCTGTAGCGACTTTACGTTGAGAAGTAACACCAGATTTTGGGTGAGTACCAAAAAAACCGACGGTGTTAGAACTTATATTCCCTTCATATTAGGAGAAAACGTATTTCTTGAGAGGATTGAAAACTTTTTCTTCTTATACTGGTGTACTGATCTTCCCATTAAGACTTCTTTATCAGGTCTATTAACTCTTGAACCTTGGCATTACCACTTTTTTGGTGATTCAACTGGATGTTTGCTTTTGATAGGTGAGGATAAACCAGATTTGGGTACAGGCATGAGAATATCACACAGGATAGTGGGGCTAGGTGCTTTCCCCAGAACTCTTTTCCCAAAGGAGGTTTCATTTGAAATTTCTTGGAGGTTATTCATCACTAAAAGCTCATAATTCTAGACATTTCCAGCGAAGCAAAAATCTTGGTTATTAATTTAGGTATGATCTGGGAAGTCTTATAAAATACCTCTAGGTTACAATTACACCAGTAAGTTTTACATTTAGGCTTTTCACTCCTGTAAATAATGAGGAACATGTATTGCGGCCATTGACCTTAACAAACTGTACATTTTTTACAATTCTCAGGTTCACTCAATATTTTTTCATATTGTTAATCCTATTGTTAAGTAAAAACTCATCATATTCTGCATGCCTTCCAGTGAAAATGGGTTGAGAGTTACTTGAGATGTGAACTAGCGTTTCCCTCTGAAAAATCAATTCAATATTAAGGCGGTGAACGCAATATCATCTATTTGTATAAGTTGATCTCCCGTTTGTTTTGCTTTCAATTTACCTCCGCAGCAGAAAATATCGGCGACTATCTTGCATTAACCCAAGGCCAAAAATAATGATACTGTTGTGCCTCAAATTTTATTACTCTCATGTATTTGACTCTAGTTGATTCTTCATTAATTTAGTTAAAGTAGGTTAGTTATATTGTCTTTTATTAGCTGTATTGTCTCTTATAATTGAGTTAAGATATTCCTTAGCTTGCGTGAGCATTTCCATCGCCTTATCCGGATATTCCTTTTTTTAAATTGTTTTAGTAAAATACTTTTATCATATGTCTCCGCGTCACTATATATTTGGTGTCAATGTTTTCAGCCAAAGCTGACTGCTTTTTCAAGCGAATCTTTTTTCAAGGGAAACAAAGTCCCAATATAGGCGACCAAAATCGGTCAGAAGCGTTGGAGTCGGTGAGTCTGAGAATTATTATTAAAGTTGTTAACTCTAAGGACGATCACTCGCGTATATTTTATGGAAGAGTTAAATTTTTCATCCTTCGATGCCCCATTTCAGGTGGCACAGTTTGATTCAACAAAAATTCAAAATAGACGGAATGCTTTGAAAGAAATTATTAAGACTCAACGCACCCGAGAATTATCACACCAATTCGAAGTAGACAAACTCTTTTGCTATTGTTTCGTCAATTTACCAAGGCCTACGCAGCAAGTTCTTTCAACCCTACTATTGTCCTATGGGTACTGTAATCTCACGTAAAGATCTCACTTCGGTTAATTCATCACTGTTTTGGATAAAGTATTTTCAGGTTTCAAGATGGTTAGCGATTGGGTGAAAGATTCCATTATACCCTCTGTAATAATAATAGACTCTCATGCGGTTGGAAACTAGGGAGAACTTTATCCAGTTAATTCAGGAGAATTGTTATTATTGCATTGAGGTAGCAACGTCAACAATAGTTATCTCTCTGTGAAAAATTTTGACGCAGCTCTCATCGCTATTTACTCATCATATAATCATTATTTTTTCCAACTTCCCCATAACACACCACTTTACGGACTTTGCAGCGGGAGTTCCCACAATACTGCAAATCTCAAAAACTCATGCCCTGGATAGAAAACACTTTCCCAGGCGGGAATCGAATTCTCGACCTTCGGTTTGGTAGGCGAGGACTTCATCCCACTGCAACTGAGATCGACATTTTTTTTAACTGTATCATAATTCTTCTGCTCTAAATCTGTCATCACCTGCTTTGTGTATCTCATTGAAGGTCTACCTGTGCCGTTTAGACCTTCACCTTGTACTACAACGATAATACTCCTTAGATTATCGCATCTCATGATATGGCCGAATCAATTGTCCTGTGTTCTTCCGAATGCTTTCAAAGGACTTCCCTCTTACTTCCCCTGTAACATGAGGTCTAGTGGCTAGGGTATATAGCTTTCACCCAGAAGGCCCGGGTTCGATTCCTGGCATGGGAACATTTTGCCGGCCTCGGTGGCGCCGGGGTAACGTCCTTGTCTACCAACATAGAGGTAGCGGGTTCGAATCCCGCCTGAGTGGATTTACCACCATCCATGGACGTATGTGATTGTTAAAACTAGTAAATTGCAAGATAGGACTTAGTAGTCCTAAATTCGCTAGAAATAAAGATGGCATTATTTTTATTAACATTCACACTACTCATACGATCTATAAATTTGATCGCCCCCTAGTTAGCATAAGGATTTTTTTCTGTTGCACACAATAGTAGTAGTGCAGCAATGATGAAGTGGTAAAGATGGTTTCTTCCCTTAGTTGACGGTTATCACCAATACATAGGGACGGCTCCTCACATGATCATTCTGCTCAGTAGGTGCATTGATGACGTGAACAGCGGCTGTAAACTATTGCATACGATGGAAAATAGGAATCATAGTCATAATTTGGATCACTAGCCAAAGTATGTCCAATGCTAGTTTGCTAGTTTGGCTAGTGAGCCAAAGTATGACTATGATAGCCAGCTAACTCATCAATGCCAAAGGATATTTCTCTGGAAAAAAAAACATCCTGAAACTATTTTCGCGTTTCCAACTAGGTAAATGTCTCTATTACCTCCAACTTTTCGTTTCCCTACTCGAGTTCCAGCTTCAGAGAAATGCATAAATGCCTTGAGTGAATTCCCAGCCGGTTTTAATACTCGTCTTAGCTCTTATTTATGAATAAGTTTACTAACGGTGGCTAATCTGCCGGTATGCGATTATGATTTCCATAAATTTTCAAAATATGCCATTGAACGAGTACCTAATCCATCAACTAACGATAAAAAATCAGGCTCTCTCTATGCTACCGTGTATGATAATTGCAGTTAAAGCAGTAATATTTACGTGCATAAATAATATAAAGTTGCCTGAGGCATTGCTGGAGAAAGCATAAAACATTTGCTGCTTACGCAATGTAAAAACATAAATAGTAGGCTATTGATGCTATTTTTGAAATTTAATGGTAATCATGATTGAAAAATACGTATGCTCGTCACCGTATTCCTTTTCGAGTTATTAGCAAGGAAATGCTGTGATAAGTTTGATGAAAAGAGATCTACAATGGCACGCAAGTTCAATGAATCAGTGCATTAAAATTATGAACATAAATTAATCTCCTCCCTTTCCGCTCTTTATTTTGCTATTTAATATCATGGTGATCATAAATAAATTATAAACGTGTGTTATTGTTTCATATAAGTTAATATGAAAGTTTTGGCAAATCGCCCCTGCTAATTTCCCATACTAACATGGACTTTCGTTTTCGATTAGCTATGTGGCTTATTCCCTTATAATCTATCGGCAATTTTCTATCCCTGCACCGCTCACTAACATTCATCAGTCTTATACGGTTTATAGCATCTCCTCCTAGTACATGCTCCATCCCTTTCTCTTCCGTATCTGCTTCAAAAGTTTTCTCTTGCCGATAGTAACCAGTCTTATCTCGTCCTCTATCCTCAGTTTTCACGTTTCTAAATCGCAAAGCGCTTCACTCCAGGTAAATATAAAATAAGAAATACAATATTATTAACAAATTCATTTCATGAGTCATTTGGAACTTTTCTAGACGATTCAATGTATGGGACGAACCAAACGATAAGAATGATATTATCTTAAGTGGAGAGTCCCAAAATTGAATTAAAAGTATGGCCATGTTATATAGACACCCGCAATGTTTTCAAATTTTTATGTAGAAATCCCGCTTGAAAAATCATAAATGTAGATTATTGTGCGCAAATTTCGCAGAGAAAAAATCATTCACCTTGACAGGTTTCAGGGTTTTCCCTCCGGCCGTGGCGCAGTACGCACGACTTGGACTGCTAGTCGCATAATATGCTGAGTAGTCCCGACCACCTTGCCCTGTAAATTCCACAAATTTCTTCAGGGATAATGACATCTCCATAGCTTAACTGGCTAAAGTACCTGACCTTAAATTCGGGGACCCGGTTTCGTATCCCGGTGAAGGCGAATGATTTTCTCTCTAAGGAATTTTTGCACAATTCGTACACTGCGGGTGACTCCGTAATAGCTATCACAGTGGCTAGTCCAGGTTAACTTCAAACAGAGATATTGTCTTTTGGCGTGATAAGTAACTTATTCTTAGATAATGATACCTTCTTGAAACACGCCAGATTCAGGCCGCGAAATTTAGATGGCCTCATTTCCGACTCGGTGATAAAAAATGATCTCATACAGTCTAGAAGAAGTAACCTCTAAGGTGTCAGCACAAAAAATATTCCTGTCTTTATTTTATAAAAAGTATTCTCCTCATGAGGAAAGCCTGTTTTTTGAGTTTACAGTGAGGATACGATCTCAAAACTAATAAAGCCATAAAAAAAACTTTTAGGTAGTACCTACCTATGCTCAGCAAAAAATTGTTTTCTCCTATGTATTTGTTACCGTAGGTAGTCGTATTTCATAGAGGCAGGTAGAAGGGTTTTTATTACTGCTCCCCTGTAATGCGCTTTAGCTATGAATAAAACATCATGCAAGAAACATCACCCCAGTCATGCGTACCCTATTCTATGGATTGGGGTTAGAAATAGGGATCACGCGACCCTAGCAGGTAGCTGCACGGATCCATGAGGGAGCGTTGAAGTCTCCCTCTTCTCACTTGGCCGGCGGTCGCCAGGTACGCCGGGGCGGGAGCTACGGGGGGTTGTACCGGGTCCCCTCGTGCTGCGAAGGATGTTAAAAACCCTTACCTTTTTACGGTCGCCCTCCTTCAGAAAAACATCCGCCTCTACCTTCACCAAAGTGAATCGTTAAACGGCGGTAAGACCACGGGGGCCCAAAAAAGGGTCTCATTACACCTGTCTTACTGCTAACCTTTCTTATCAATTCATGGGTTTTATTGCAGGTCATAAAAAATACATGAATTTTTTTCCTCAACCTTTGCCACGGCACACGACTATGCCCTACGTTGAAGTTTGGTTTGGGATAAGTAGGGGAATTTTCTATTTCTGACCCTTTTCTATTTTTCCTCAAGGGCTATTATGCGAGTGAATGGAGTTGCAAGTGCCAAGAGGACTTAGCATTCTTGACTCACTTGTCCTCCGATTTCGGGGAATTTTAGAGGGCTCGTGTCGCCTTTTCAGTTCAAATAAATGCTCAAATTTACATTTCCCTAGCATAGCATACCCTTGTATTCGCGTGCCCATTGTGGCTTGGGATGGTATGATTCAGAGGTAAATGCCGTAGCTTTGTCCACTGTCTCCTATAGAAAATGCTTCGGAATAGAATAAGCAAGAATAGATATCCTGGTTATTTCTAATGACCTTTCATTTTGATTCAACTGTATGCATATTAAGTTCACCACTAAATAAATTACTACGGCCCAATAATGTTCTTTAATAATGTTCTTCTACATTTAATTTAAATTTTCATGGTTATGAAAAGAGACACATAGTATGGCGGATGCTACTACAATTGAATTGTTAATCTGAAAACTGCCTTAGAGGCCTCATTGGAAAATTTTCACTCTTGAATCGAAGCATTGAAACTAGTGTCTAACTGCGGTGAAAAATCATTATTTTATTGTAGAACCTTTAAGAAACTCAAGAGCATATTCTGTTATTTCATTTTGACAACTTTTTAATCGTTTTTTATTAATTGTTACCTTCTTACATTTTTATGGTTCGGGATTACCTCCAGTTTGGAACATAAATGCCAGTATTTCAAGTAGTGGCTCTAGTAAGAAACTATTCAAAGTAACGTTGTTCATTAATATAATATTGATTTCTTGTACATTATGTGAAATGCTAACATGAGTAAATATTGTTGCATGTTACCATTTCGTATGTAGTGTCTGTGTTTATTTCTAATTAATTAAATGAAAATTACAGTACTCGCTTTTGAGCATATACCTTAAAAATGGGATGATTTCAGGGCTCAAGATATTCAAAGAATTGTAATTAAATTTCTGGTCAAGCGATATACTATTTCTAAATACCCTAATTATGGTCCTAGATTTCTTGTTATGGTTAGCTAATTTGGTTAGCTATAGTGGCAAGTTATCCGTGGGCAAACCTTCAAAAAAAAAGATAGTGTTCAATTCAGTTGCTGCTTATGCTAGAGACCATTTCACGAGAGATATTATTATAATTTTTTCACTTACCTTAGCGTTTTAACTTGAGATCCCCGCTAATTTGTATTTTGAAAATTTCTCTTTTTAAAAATATTGGCCTGCTCAAAGTTAATTTTATTTTTCCTTTTTCTTGACCTCAATTTTTAACGTTAATTAGTTTCTCGGAGCATAGTTTTTAAGGATTAAATGTAAAATTTTGACCAACGTTTCGGTGTTATTTTAAACCTTCTTCTGAGCTATGAATGAATGTTATTACATTAATTTGATACATAATTGTAAAAACAATTAAACATTTTTCATGTCTTAATGTATAAATTAAATGTAATCACATCTATTAATAGCTCAGAAGAAGATATAAAATTAACCAATACTTTGACCAAAAATTAAGTAGAAATAATAACTGTGCCATTTAAACGATCATTGTTGCCTTATTTCGACTGTGAAGTAAAAAGTACTTAAATAATGCGTTGACTATTATTTCACGGGCAAATATTTTCAGAATTTTACCTTTCATAGGTTTAATTGCTCAACGTTTTCCCCCACGTGTGGTAAACTGGCTTCCCTTACCTTTTGCCATCCGCAAATGGAATTCTCGGCGTTGACTTAAATTAATGACGGAAACGGAGTGGGCAAGGCTTGGCTAAATCTCGCGTGTAATGTCCCTTTTCCCAGCAAAAGTACGGAACGCTGTGTGTGAGAGGTCAGCCGGACTTACGGTACATTTCTCGCCACACATTTCGCTGCTTTTGGAGGCGATGGCAATCCCCCGGCTACGTAGTTCTGGTCCACAGCCAACGCGGAAAAGTAACCGGTCGGAGCGGTACGTTATTCGGGGGGAAGAAATAGGACCAGGGGTGAAAGAGACGAAATAGCAGGATCAAGAATGAGTAGATGGGATGTGTGTACGGTCAGAAAAAGCGAGATTGTAGAAAGCAAGGGAACTTTTCCCATTTCATAAATGTCCACACGTGGCGGACAGAAATTTCTCCTATGAAAAGTAAAAGCATACTAGCCTATTTGAGCAATGAAACCTGTGAAAGGTAAGATTCTGAAAAATGTTTTTGTAAAAAATTTTGCCGACGCAATTTTTTTCCGTAATTTTACGTGCTTCATGGCTGAAAGAAGGCAAAAATGAAGCTTCAATTTCACAGTTACACTTTAAGCGGAGTTTTTGGCCAAAGTCTACGTATATTTTCATACCTTCTTCAGGGCTATAAATTCATATTATTGCTTTAATTTTATACATAAAGAGGTCCAATTCAATTCCATAAATGGCTGTTTTCTGTTGCCACTTCGGTCGTATTTTGATCATGCTTTTCAAAAATTTTCGTAACGCGTTCATGAGTGCAATACAATCCAAATATTTTGCAGTACAGTGCTTGTAGTTGCGAGGAAAGCATGAAAAGTTGTGAAATTAATAGATGACAATCTTCATTTGTATAAGTTTCGGTTATTACACCCCTATTCATACTTTTTTCCTCCATGAAACTCGGATCACTAGGGTCAGCGCAATGACTGTCGACTTTTGTAAAATTCAATGCAGTGTGTGACAACGCATTTAGAGTTGGTGGGTTCTGGCGATACATTATGTAATTTGTAGAAAATTTTGGATGAAAACAGCTAAGCTTTGTTTTTTCCTCAGAATTTTTGTTGAAAACTTCTGTGATTTCGACGTGCAACGTCATCTTGTGGTGAGCAGTGCATTGTTCCATTATATTCACTTTAGTTGGTATGTCCCTCCTCTTTCTTCTAGTTTGTATGTTAGGTATTTTAGACGATGGACCAATGTACTCCTCACCAGATGATGACGTTTAGCGTCGAATCCATGGTAGTGTTTTAATAAAGATTCTGTAGAAATACAAATTTTAATTTTCTTCATCCAAAGAAACACATTTAGAGGCCGAATTGAGGATCCTCTTATGTAATTTTCATGATAGAAAGTATGGATGGATAGAAAGAGGAAGAGTGGCCCGCGTGTTAAGTCCAGAGACCTTGGTAGCCGGCAGCGATTTCATTTCCGGCCCAGCACGGATGGCGCGGACTATACGGTACTAAATATCGATCACAGATGGCAGCACGTAGGGGTCTTTTTTCATGCCAGGTACTCGTGCGGAATTTTCTTCGGCGGGGAAACCATCAGTCAGCCATACCCCAGTCTCATCAAGAAACCAAATCGAACACTTCAGCAGGGGATTTTTTCGTATTTTTTTTGTTCCACCTGGCAATTGGAAGGAAAAATAGGTTTCGCTGACAGCCTGCCTTTAAGGACACGTACGGTCCGCGATAGCCATTTCCGGTTCATTTTTGTATATATACCCGCGGCCATATTTCGCGAAGAAATTTCAATCCGTGTCACACAACTTTTTTGACGATAAAAAATTTATGCTAGATTAATGGTACCCTTCATCAATTTCGGGTGATGCAGTCAAAATTTAAACTTATGTGTGAAGGAGAAAAATGTTTCCTATATAAAAAGGAGGCTCTATTGAGACACCCAAAGAGCGCAGTGCAAGTATTTCACTTATTTATGAAGAATAAAATTGAAGAAGTACTCTGCAAAATTACCAACTTTTACAAACCTGGTTTATAAATTTTCTATAATAACTGCGTTTTATTTGTTTCTTGTTCTGTATTTTCCATATCATTATCGTTGCATTAAATGACTTTTCTAGTGGTTGCATAACAAAACGCAAATAATGTTAGGGGCGTCAAAAACAGTTGAGTCAACAGAACTAGTCAACAAATATAATTATGAATGATTTAGCCTGTAAAATAGTAACAAAAACGGAAAAAACTTCCAACAGTTTTTCAGCACTGAAGTTCCTTATTATTCCAATAATTTTAATATGAGCTAGAATTTTTTTGGAATTAATTAATTTTGAATGGAATCATTTGCTTCTGTGGAACGTTAATTTACTTTTCTCTACATATAGTAGTTGGTCACCATTTTGTACAAAATAAATACCAATACTTTGGTGTCGTACATATTGAGTCGTATAATGTTTCCAGTATTTTTTTGAATATCAAGAAAATAATTTATGCCAATGCAATTGATAGCGGAAAATTAAAGATTAGTTTAAAAATATTAACTTCAGCGTTTTATAGTGGTTAAAGGTATTTTGTCATATTTTATTCATATCATGTAGAGTGTTTCGTCTTGAAAACATACTGAAAATCTTTTGAGCATATAGAGCTACTCGTCAGTGTCAATTTAACGTTCTCAGTTCGACTCCGCGGATGTTTGTGGCGGCCCCCCTCCTTTTTTTCTACGCTGCCGCGCGAGATAAAAAAAAGATCTCCACTGCAGAGCGACTGTAGCATGCTCTGCACGGAAGTCACGTTTGAGGTCCGCATTAAAAATTCCTCCGCACCACATTTCCTGAGAACTTCACAAGCGGTAGGGATAAAAAACACGAGACTTTCGTTTTTTTTATACATTCCTAACCCCTTCAAACTTCCTTAATATTAAAACCGCTTGAATTTTTTAAGCAATACGTGTATTACGTAAAGGCTTGGGAATTAGACCTAGGCAAGGAAAAAAATTCATTAAAATTCGCACATCAGAAGAGTGCTCAATTTTGTTCTTTGAGAAGGCATGGCGGTGTTCGCTTGAAGTAAAATAACAATTACCTTTGCTTGCTCAGCGCGGCCGCTGGGAATATAATCCAGGTATTCCTCAGACGTCCTGCCGCAGGACGTGTAATTCAACATAAAATTTAATATTTGATGCAAAGCTCCAATTCTAGGTAATCTATTTACCAATGTATTTTTTTATTTTATTTTCTGCACGAGAAAGATGAGACAAGTTTTTTTCTTGTTTAGTTTTGGCTCGGTCATCATTTGGACCCGACATTTCACTAAAAGTTTCAGTCACCTAAAGGTTCATTCTCCATTACTGCACATTTACAAACAAATTTATACCTAATTATAATGCGAACTTAGATCTTTTTATGATTAGTACCTCAGACGATGATGTATAATTCAGTATATTGTGCCCTGCGTATTTCGTGTGCCATTTAAAAATGGAAAGATTGAATGCTCGCTTGATTTTTATTTTTTAAATTCAGTACTAATATTATGCAAAATTTTGCATTAATATGCACTTTGATTTTTCCCATCATTCCCGTAACCAAGGATTTTACAAGCCTTGCATTTTCACCTTCATTTTTATACTGTCTTAGACACCACTTCATGAAATGCTTTTAAATGTGTAATTAGCATTACGACTGAATCGAATGTAGAATTATGTGGATTGTTTTATTCTTTGCAAATGCAACGCACTGAGTCAAAACACCCTATAAGCGAATACGAATATATGGTAAAATTGGTATGGTAAAAAATCCAATGGCGAACTTAGGTGCTTATTTATGTCTTCGATACGTCTCGTTTAGTTGCGGTTTTAATTTGACAACAACATTTTCATCACTTGCTTACAATTCTCTTCGCTTGTATGCCATAAGTTTTGTAATTTTTAAAATTATAAATGGACCCATGTCTTTTTGATCCACGTACTCTGATTAATGCTTGTTATATTCTTCCAAGTTATTCCTAACTATACCTATGTTTAAGAGTGGGCTATTCGCAGTGAGTATTTTTTTTCAATGAGGCACAAAAGTGAGATTAAGGAAAATATTTATTTTTTGTTTTTCGTATATGACGCGAGGAAATTTTGCTGCAGAAGTTGCAGACGTCAGGCATGTGACGTTGAAATATTATAATGCAGCAAATTCATGATTTGTTTTTTTGTTCTAATATTTGAAAATCATCTCATTACAGTCAAGGGACGTTGATATTTTAGATCCACAATTTCATTCGAAAAGGAATAAATTCAGCTAGGGTAGAGGTATTGAAGTGACATTTCCTTCTAAGGTTCAGTATAATTTCCATTTTTTTCTTCTCACTTGTGACATAGATACATTCAACAATAGGGATGTGCGTGTACTCGAGAATTCGAGTCGAGTATTTGGTACTCGGCTCGAATGCTTCGAGTAACATTACGAATGCCGAGTTGAGTCGAGTAGTTTCGGTTATTCGAGAATCCAGGCAAGCAATACGCCAAATATTGGCCGAATTCGGAAGTAAAGCTCCAAGGAAACCACGTTGCAAAGCAATTCCCTTAGGAAACCACGTTGACTAATCATTGGTATTTCTGGGAACTTACTAATTTTTCTCATTACATTTTTGGTAATTAGCTATCATAAAGTGGTCAGCAATATATTTTAAGCATTCAGATTCATGTAAAATGACTTATAATTGCCATTCATTGCAACAATTCATCATTCACTGGGACGGTTATTTGTATTTTTATGCACTACGGGTAACCGGCGTATTGCACTTTTTTTCTAGCCTGCTAAGAATATTTTTTTTAATCGAAGTCATGCATTTATGGTTATTAGGAACCCTTTGAGTAATCACCGTGTAGTTAGTAGTGGATATTTCAGGTATTATTTATCAATTCCTTAATCTTAACTGTTGTTTGTCGTTTCCTCTAGGAATGGAAATTCCTCTTCAAACCAAGAAAAATTTTCCTTGATATTTTCTACTTTAAAGTTTGCAGTGGCTCGACGATTCATCCTATTATACCTTTGTTATCATTACAAAACTATCATCAATGCGTCGGCCATGTTGGCAAATTACGTCACTGCCTTCAGCGCCACCATCGGTGATTTGAGTCTCGAATATAGCTGTTGAAGATAGTAAGTATAGAAGTCTGCCGACAGGAGAGGCTATCATGAAACATTATATAAATGCTTTTAGTTAGGGCTGTTTATAGTAGCTTGAATATATTAATTAAATTGACCGCACATTACCAGAGGTTAATTCATTTCAATCGTGCTTATGGAACTGTTTATTACGCATAAATTTTCATTCATAGCCTAGATCTGACATAATTATCATCAACATCCCTCATTACTTTTCCTTTTTACATTAATCTAAGCATTCAGGTTAGAAATTTCACAAAGGGATTTGAAAAAATATAATATGTTGGTGGAAGCATTATCATATTGCCACATCCAGGTATCACCAAACTCGACTCAACTCGATACAAGCGATTAGATTTCCGCTCGACTCGATACTCGACTCGAGATTAAAAAGCACTGCTGGCATACCCCTAATTATTAATGATAATGTACGGGAAGAAAGAGATATAAGCCATTACTCTCAACTTCCTTTTTGTACCGCTGTTGTCTCCTTCATTCCTATGCCAAGCTCGGCATTCTTTTTCATAGTAATAACCTAAGGTCGTAAAAAAGAAGGAAAAGTCTACATTCATAGGTCATTCACTTTTTGTCTAATAATATTATTCTTAGTGCCAGTGAATGAGAGAATTTGGCACAAGCATTGTGAGACACTGATTGACACATTTATTTTAAGTTCGTACCACCTTGGAGCTTTCTTTGGTGACTTTAAAAAATATTGTATACTATATTATAATATTGTATATTATAAATAAGGTAGTATTTTATGTGTGAAACTGTCATCCATAATGTATCAAGTTCTTTGTCCAGTGACAAATTTCGCGTATTAATGCCACTGAGGGATTGCTTACGATAGGAATTTCTTGAATATTAAAAATTTCCCAGGGAAATTATCTTTGTCTGTGCGATGCAAAGTTGGCTTACTTAATTACTTTCATGGCTAACATCCATATCGCACAAATCACTACTGCCATAGCCTGTGTCAGAGAAAAATCAACCGAAACTTGGTGTCCTGGAATATTTTCGATAGTATAGTTAGCGAAGAAAATGTTTTTCAGTTGTTCTTTTCCTCGTCCTTAGTCACAGAAGAATAAATGAAAATTGACTTTGAAAATAAATATAAGGTCATATTAGTTCAAAGGCGATCGAAATCCATCTTTAACCTATCCACCCCAATATAGTTGTACTTTTGTTGCTATTCTGCTAGATCAATGAACCCTGCATTTATTTCCTGTATTTAAAAATGGGGATATTGAAAGTTTGATTGATTTTGTTTAATTCAAAATTCAACGGAAACTTTTTTCACGTAATTATGCTTTTGTTTGTGGTTTGATTTCTTTCTCACGAAATCGACAGCGAAGAAATCTCGTATTTTGCTCTGTAGTAGACTAACGAGTGCTCCGCAAATGAACGCTTTCCAATAATCGAGGGTTGTTTACATCCAGCCAAATTATTTTTTCGGGCCTTAATTTATCATTGCTAGAGCATTTAACTTAGATGATACTCAGTATGGTAGCCAGGAAATGGGTCTAGCGGTAGCATGTGAATTTTTCAAAATAATTCCTTCCTAGAAAACGTGACGTATTTTATTGCCCGAACTTAGTTCTAAATTTATCATTTTTATCGGCCTATAAACATGGACAGTACCGCTGAATGGGCCAAATTCATTAAACTTTATTCAATTCATTTCATGAATATTTTATAAATATTATAATCATATACTTCATATCATATCTCTCTTTCAATTTTTTTTAGAGTTAGTCCTTATGATTTTGCCTTATCCTTCTTGCCCGTGACAAATTTTATGTCTTCTATTCTGGATGGTAGAATTGCAATAGCTACTGCCATTAGTTTTTGTTTCGGTGTTCTGAGTTCCACCCACAGGTGTATAGGAAAAAATAACATTTGACGATGCAACAATGCCTCCATAAAACATTCAAAAGAAACACAATCAAACAGAAACACCATGCACAGGTAGTTTATTTCACAAAATAAGCCTGAATTTATCAGTTATATGTTATAGTTTATTGTACCTTAAAAATAATGGAGGGGTAATTAATTCATTTTTTTCCAAGTTGACATCCATGCTGTCATCATAATTACTTTAAAAATTGGATATTTGCAATTATTTTGCCATTAATGAAGAAAAGCCCAGTGAAAGTGATGTCAACATATGGATACATGACCATTTAAGCAACGGCATTCCACTGTCTGCAGAAATAAAAACTTCATTTTTTACTGATTTTAACATAAAAATAACATAAAAACATCGTGTAATAAGGCAGGTTGCCATGTGTAAAATTGACGTCCATGATTCGTCTAATTATTTTGGTATTTCTAGTTCTTAGTGTTGTTATAAATTTCGTATCTTGAAACAGCTTCGGGATTGCTTACAATAGGACTTCTGGGATATTATAATGTTATCTAGTTATATGCAATGCTTATTTCGTTTCCTCACATTATTGTTTTCATGGTTAGCAACCATATCGCACAGTTATAAAGCATTACAGGTATAACTTGCGTCTGAGAAAAATACAACCGAAATTTGGTGCCCTGGAAATTTTTGCATGGAATACAGATATTATTTCTAGTTAAGCAATTTGTAAAGGATCACAATCTATCACTTTATATGAAATCAACAACAATCGAGAAAAAAACATTCAGGGCGCTCGAGGATAAAAATAAATAAATAAAATACCAGCAAAATTTAGATCCAAATTCTGCCCTAGAAGAATATGGTAGACTTAGCCTTTGAAACTTTGGGGCCGATCACCCGAGTCACACCCGGTGGAGTACCCGGGATTTATTGGGAATTTTTCATTCAGACTCTACTCCGGGAAAACTTGAATCCTACATCTTAATGCCAAAGCTGTAGAACTACTACCCTAGGAGTCCTAGGAGTATCAAAGGAGTTGGAATAGTATCCCTTATTCATATGCGAAATTATCACCAAAATAGTACGCGAAAAAGAAGAGAAAATAATCATTTTTCTCTCTCCCATCTTTTTCTTTCCGTCAACCCAAAGTTTTTTTTCTAAACTACGCTTCACCTTCCCCACCTTTTGATCTATGATACGCGAACTCACGCTTCGCGGATCCCACCCGTTTCCTAATAGTTACAGGTCATTAACTTTTTACTAAATTATTTTATTCAGGGCACGCGCTTGCAGCGAAGCTTCGGCATGGGAAGTGGCGGGACAGGCATGGAAAGGGAAAGAGAGAGATAAATAAAGAGAGGAGAGTAGGTAATAGTGGTTAGTGTAGCTCGGGGCAGGAAAAGAATGAGGAGGGTTTTTTAGGGGATGGGTTTCAGGGCATGAGAGCATCCTGTAAAGGGGTGGGTAGGCTAAAAGGAGTGCAAGGGAGCCTGAAGAAGGGAATAGGTTGGATAGGATGGGAGAAATTAAAAAGTTAGAGCAAAACATTAGCGTGGAAAGGGGGTGGGAAGGGTGTAGGAGTGTTTGGAGCTTGGGGAGGGGAATAGGAGGATACTGTGAAGTGTGGGAGGGAGCTAAGAGTACGGAGTCAAGGTTAGGGATGGGGTGAGGATTTTTTCTGCGCGTGGGAGGGGTACAGAGGGGTGTAAACTCAGCCAGGGTAAAGGGAGGGTGGGGAATGAAGGGGTAAAGAGAGGGGAGAAGGAGAGGTTCTGTATATTAATGAGTCGGCACAAATTATAGCAGATCGCGGGTAGACGTGACGGTGGGGAAAATGTATGGCAGATTTAAATTTCGTAGTTCGGGGCAACGGTGCCGAGTTTCGTTAGGACAAAGTTGAATTCTGAGAACGCGAAGAGGGTTCTTTCTCCCTCCCCTTCCCTCCCCCCACAGAGGAACCGGACGCTTGGCGTGCGGAGGGGTAGAAAGGCGTATTTTTCTCTCTCCCCCTACCACCCCTTCCACTCCTCTTATAAACCCCTCACATTTCCCCATCCCGCCACACATCTTCCCCTCCCTTGGTTTTTTTTTCTCTACGTCTCCTACGGAATCACCAGGCCCGCCTGCGGAGAAAAAAAATAAAGCTAACCCAAGCTACCTTCGTAAAGTACAATTTGTTATTTTTACCCCCAAAAACCCCCCTTTTTTTACCCCGGACTTCGTCGGGACTGGAGGAGGGTCGTCTACGGGGGTGGACGGCTGAGAGATGGGTGGTCGGGGTAAGAGGAATAGCCAGCCATAAGGGTGGGAAGGGTTTTGCTATGAAGGGAAGGGGTCGGTCGGGTGATTACACCTCCTCCTCTGGCCCCCTCATTATCCTATCGGAAGAGGTTTAGGTAGATAGATGAGTTAGTTTATGTTGGGGGGATTTAAGAGGCTGCTTATCGTCTTCTTCAATTCTGTGCATTTCCTTATCAGGATAGCGTAAGAAAAAAAATAAAAGAAGTTGGAATTTTAATTGGAGATTATATTGTGGCCGTGAAATTAATCTAAGTAACATTCCATGCTTGCATATTATTTTCTTCAATTTTTTTTTAATTTCCGAAGAATAAAAAATCGATGTGCGGCAACGCCTTTGTTATTTAGAATAAAATTTAAGGAATAGGTAAAGATATGTTTGGGAAGATTGAAGCGGGCCCCTCTTTCTCTATCAGTGGGGGACTTTGTAGATACATGAGATACTCAATTTTTTGGGTCATCAGGGGTTGCTATCATCATCTTCAATTTTGTGCACATCTTTACTAGAGGTTAAATGGGACTTTCTAGTCCCAATCTCTTGCAATAATGTCGATTCATTATTATTGTTATTATTCTTATTATTGTTCAAAGAACTCGAGGGGTATTAAAAAATGTGTAGAGCAAAACATTTGGTTGGATGTGATTAAAACTTTGAAATGCCCGAATAGCAGGTTAAAAATATTTCATCCCTTTTGAATAACCTATTTATCATATTATCCTATAATTCGAGGTTTAGTTAAATACATGGTTAGTTTATATTGGGGCAATTTAAGAAGCTGCTAATAGTACTCTTCAATTTTATGCAGTTCCTTATCATAAGAACGTAAGAAAAATTAGAGAAAAAGGAATACGGAATTTTAATTGCCGGTTAGATTTCTTTGGTAAGGTGAAATTTACACATTACATCCGTAAAATTAAATAAGATGATGGTATATTTCTGCCAGTCATTTTCCTTTTATTCTATAGCCCATTAGAGGTCATAACTATTTTATGTTTACATCAATTCTTTTTTTAGGTTGTTCATATTAAGAATACACTTTGCTGCTTCGTTTACTATTACGTTTATTCAAAAAATGTTTTTACAAGAAAATTAGGTGTTCGATATTTCGAACAGCTACCAATTAGGGCCAAGCAAAAATTAATGGCCGGCTGCCTTCTTGCAATATGCAATAAAATTTAAGAACCAATTAAATATATGAGTTTGGGACGTTGGGACGAGGGCACTTCATTGCCCTATACGTAAAGGGTTAGGTACATAAATGAGATACCTTACGTTTTGGGACATAAGAGGGTGGTTATCGTCTCTATCAATTTTATGCACATATTTAATCGAGGAACTTAGGGATAGGAGGGATATTAAATAATGCAGAGAGTGAAGTCGGTGGCTAGATGTGTTTCAAAATGTTTAATACCCACTATGTGTATGTTGGGGAATTTAA
Source organism: Ischnura elegans (assembly GCF_921293095.1). Taxonomy (NCBI): domain Eukaryota; kingdom Metazoa; phylum Arthropoda; class Insecta; order Odonata; family Coenagrionidae; genus Ischnura; species Ischnura elegans. Next base: position 74,389,589 of record NC_060256.1, read on the forward strand.
GAGGGTGGTTATTGTCCTCTTCAATTACACGTATTTCCTCATTAGAAGAGGGTAAAAAATTGGATAAAAAAGATGTTAGAATTTCATTTAGAGTTCTTGTTGTTGTTTTTTTTGTTGTTGAAAATAGCTATATATTTGGCGTATTACTTCGAGTTCTATAAAACTATCAGATGATTAACATCACTCCTATTTAATATAGAAAATGTTTAAGACCTAGGTAAGAAATAGATGAATTTAGTAGGAGTACAAAGGGCCCCTCCTTGCCCTACGGGTAAGGGATTAGGTAGATAAACGAGATACACTCTGTTTGGGGACATAAGAGGGTGGCTATAGTTATCTTCAATGGTATGCACGTCTTTATTCGAAGGTCTGGGACATTAAACCATGTAGAGAGTAAAACTCTGGATAGAGAGTTAAAAATGTTATAATGCCCTCATTGTAGGAATAACATATTTAAAACTATTAATTATTCACATTATGAATCGAGGTTTAGGTAAATTGACGAGTTAGATTGTGTTGGGGGGATTAAAGAAGCTGGTTACCAAGTTCCTCTTTTCAGTGCACTTCCTTATTAGAAAAGAGGAAGAAAAATTAAAGCAAAAGAGAATGTGGAATTCAAATTAGGTGTTAGGTGTGTTTTCTATTAACAATTTCAAAATTTTCACCTGAAAAATAAATTAAGATAATTATATATTTTTCATGTTATTTTTTTAAGCTATAATAGGGCATAACTATTTTTTGTTTAAAATATTTTCTTTAATTAATGACAGTACTAATACCTTGTTACGAGGTTTGCTACTTTGTTTACTCGAAAAAAATAGCTAGAAAATGAAGTGTTCGTTTATTCTAATAACAACCACTTAGAGCCAAACCTTTACCTGTTTGAAGTTTTATATAACGCCTAATAATTAATAATTAATGGACGCATTCTCTTTTTTAATATGATATAAAATATAAGACCTAGATGAATATATGAGTTTTGGAGGATAAGAGACGGCTCAACCTTGCCCTATGACTGAGAAATTAGGAAGATAAATTAAATACCCTATGTTTAGGGGTTTAAAAGGGTGGTTATAGTCACCTTCAATTCTATGCTCACCCTTATGCGAAGAACCTTAGGGATATTTATGAATGTGGAGAATTTAATCGGTGGTTATATGCGTTTGAAATTTTGTGGAATGGCATAATTACAAGTATGAAATATTTATAACCTTTGAAATACCTTATTTTTTACATATATAAGATTTATAAAATTATTTTAGTAATAACATGAAGCAATCAATGGCAGCATTTATTTTCCTGGGGATTTTTATATCGAATAATCTGTATACGTATTTACAATCTGAAATTTCAAGTAAAACTTGTCTAAAAATATGGAAGTTAAACATTTAATCATTTATGGAAAAATATGTTTAAGAAGGCAAAAAATAAAAATAAAATTGAATGCGATGCCATAAATTAATGCTTTGTAAATATCAGCTAAGAGTAGCCAGCTGAAGGGGGTCATGTTTCATCTGTGTTAGAAGAACTTAAAGAATCCTTTAATTCCGAGACGCTGTTTTGCTAATCTATAATCACAGGAATAAGTACATTGACTTTCAACTCCATAAGAAGGGTCAGCCAGATCCTTTAGATTGTAGCTTCATATTCCACCATGATGTGTGTATACCTGAAAACATAATTGGAAGAAATATTTTAGTGCACAATATTTTTTTATGACTTGTGTCCATATATTTCATCACGACTCATTTATTTTATATTTTAGTGATGAACTATTTTAATATTATTGATTCATCGAGAGATTCGATTTTAAAACACAAGTATTCATACTAACGATGCGTCAAAATTGGTACTTTTATCGTAATTAGTAACATAGACGTGTAACAGAATTTGAAATAGGTTGTTGACAAGTTGAGGATATTTCAAAAACAATAATCGCAAATATTCATGTCAGTTATGGAGAAAGTTTCACTTTAGATTTTGAGGCAATGGGTTATAATATGAGTGCAGCATATGACAGGGAAGGAGGAAAGCCGTATCCTTGTATTGGTAACTCCTTTAAGAAAGAGATAAGGAGACCTGGTTAGCGTCTCACCCGACGTCATTTTTTCCTAAGGCAAGTATCTACTAGGTGCTCTCCTCAAACTACCAAACCAGGGGTGTTATAAACAATAATCCTTCTTTATGTGCAATAATAATTCTTTGCAAATTAATTTATTTTGAACCACGCTTAGACAATTTCCATTGGAAAACTATATTCTTTTAAAATTTACTTTGTTGTTTAACAACCTATGCTAGACAAACCCAACATAAAAAACTTTAATAACTATCGTTTACACCATTCATGAACTCCCCTTTTGGTTTTTTATCCACATAAGTCGTTTCGACTCGCATATAATATCATAATTAAGATACTTAATGGTGCGTAATGCCTAAGTATTTTTGACTGGGTCTGACAACTATAATAAACATGATATCTGGATTAGTTATTAATAAATAGTCAAGCATCGTATCGGTATAAAGAAGCAATAACCTCTTTGCAATAGCGTTTTTTTTATAGTTTAAGAAAATGTGCTGACCAAGTTGTTAAATATATGTGGTAGTGTACGAATAAAAATCTGAAATGATGATACTTGGTACTTCAACAAAGAAATTAGATTGTGTTTTGCCATCATTTGGTTCTTCAGTGCCAAATTATGTCTTCCTCCGTAACTTATTTACCTTTTCATATCATTCCTCTTAAATATGCTTTATCTTGTATCTTGAAATGATAACTTGCGTGGAATAATGGAAACTATGTGGAATTTACTTAAGGAATAAAATATTCTGTATCTTTTCTGCCGTCGTACTAGTATATGAGCCACTGAAAAACGCATCACGAGTGGAGATTTAAAAAAACAGAATGAGACATCAATGCTGCAATAGGGGTTCTATGTTTATAAAGTTATTTGGTGAAACGGGGGGGGAGTTGTATAATTGTTTTGCGTTAACCTTTGCAGCATATCAAGCAGTTGAAGCAAGAGAGATCAATTATACTTGCCTAAATCTTTTTGACTGGGTCTGGGGCACATAATAATCATGAGATCTGGATGAGTTCTAATTATATTTACGTGCGTAGTATAGGTATAAAGGAATAATCAACTCTTTGTACGTTTGAGGTTTATAGAATGGCTTGGTACTTCTTCAACAAAGAAACAAGATTATGTTGTACAATAGTACGGGTTTGCTATGTCACATTGTATTTTACACCTAAACATATTAACTATTTCCTAGCTATCTTCATTCATATGCTTTCTCTTGCCTGTTAAAATAATATGTGAGGTAGGTGCACCAGGTAAAGATTTTTGTCTTTTCTGTCGCAGTGCTTGCATACGAGTCACTAAAATCGTATCACAAAAGGGGATGAAAAAAATACTAGAATATGACATCATGTCTGTGATGGCGATTCTATGCTGGGAAAGTTATTTGCTGAAACGGGAGGCAGTTGCATATTTGTTTTGCGTAAACCTTTGCAGCATTTCAATGAGTTACAGCAAGAGAGACCGAGAGTAT